>NC_059181.1:60344986-60957402 GCF_019923935.1 Bubalus bubalis
TATTGCTGGGCAGAAAGCCAGGACAAAACTGAGTGACCTCTTATCTGTAAAGAATGTGCTTTTTACATAAACTCAAAATGAATTAAAGACCTAAATGTAAGACCAGAAACTATAAAACTCTTAGAGGAAAATATAGGCAGAACACTCGATAACATAAATCAAAGCAAGATCCTCTATGATCTGCCTCCTAGAGTAATGGAAATAAAAACAAAAGTAAACAAGTGGGACCTGATTAAACTTAAAAGCTTTTGCCTAGCAAAGGAAACTAAAAGCAAGGTAAATAGACAACCCTTAGAATGGGAGAAAATCAATAAAACAACTGACAAAGGATTAATTTTCAAAATATACAAGCAACTCATACAACTCAATACCAGAAAAACAAACAACCCAATCAAAAAGTGGGAAAAAGACCTAAACGGACTTTTCTCCAAAGAAGACAGACAGAAGGCTAGAAAACACATGAAAAGATGTTTAACATTGCTCATTATTAGAGAAATGCAAATCAAAACTATAATTAGATATCATCTCACACCAGCCAGAATGGCCATCATCAAAAAGTCTACAAACAATAAATGCTGGAGAGGGTGTGGAGAAAAAGGAACGCTCTTACACTGTTGGTGGGAATGTAAATTGATACAGCCACTATGGAAGATGGTATGGAGATTCCTTAAAAAACTAGGAATAAAACCACCATATGACCCAGCAATCCCACTCCTAGGCATATACCCTGAGGAAATCAAAACTGAAAGAGACACATGTATTCCATTGTTCATTGCAGTACTATTTACAATAGCTAGAACATGGAAGCAATCTCGGTGTCCATTGACAGACAAATGGATAAAGAAGTCGTGGTATATATATATATATATATACACACACACACAATGGAATATTACTCATCCATAAAAAGGAACACATTTGGGCCAGTTTTGATGAGGTAGATGAACCTAGAACCTAGAACACAGTGAAGTGAGTCAGAAAGAAAAAGATAAACACTGTATTCTAACACATATATACAGAATCTAGAAAAAATGGTACTGAACAACTTACTTACAGGGCAGCAATGGAGAAACAGACAGAGAGAATAGACTTATGGACATTGGGAGAGGGCAGAGAGGGTGAGATGTATGGAAAGAATACCATGGAAACTTACATTACCATATGTAAAATAGATAGCCAATGGGAATTTGCTGTATGGCTCAGGAAACTCAAACAGGGGCTCTGTATCAACCTAGAGGGGTGGGATGGGGAGGGAGATGGGAGGGAGGTTCAAAAGGAAGGGGATATATGTATACCTACGGCTCATTCATGTTGAGGTTTGACAGAAAACAGCAAAATTCCATAAAGAAATTATTCTTCAATAAAAAATGAATTAATTAAAAAAAATACTAGGAATGAAACCACCATATGACCCAGCAATTCCACTCCTAGACATATACCCTGAGAAAACCTAGACATATACCCTGAGAAAACCCAAATTGAAAAAGACATATGTATCCCATTGTTTACTGCAACACTATTTACAATAGCTAGAACATGGAAGCAACCTAGATTTCCATTGACAGATAAATGGATAAATAAGTTGTGGTTCATATACACAATGGAATATGACTTAGCCATAAAAAGGAACATATTTCAGTCAGTTCTAGTGAGGTGGATGAATTTAGAGCCTATTATACAGAGAGAAGTAAGTCAGAAAGAGAAAGATAAATATCATATTCCAACGCATATATACGGAATCTAGAAAAATGGTACTGAAGAATTTTTTTACAGGGCAGCAATGGAGAAGCAGACATAGAGAATAGACTTATGGACATGGGGAGAGGGGAGGAGAGGGTGAAATATAAGGAAAGAGAAACATAGAAACTTACATTCAGTTCAGTTCAGTCGCTCAGTCGTGTCGGACTCTTTGCGACCCCACGAATTGCAGCACGCCAGGCCTCCCTGTCCATTACCAACTCCCGGAGTTCACTCAAACTCACGTCCATTGAGCTGGTGATGTGATCCAGCCATCTCATCTGCTGTCGTCCTCTAATCCTCCTGCCCCCAATCCCACCCAGCATCAGAGCCTTTTCCAAAGAGTCAGCTCTTCACATGAGGTGGCCAAAGTACTGGAGTTTCAGTTTTAGCATCAGTCCTTCCAAAGAACACTCAGGACCAATCTCCTTGAGAATGGACTGGTTGGATCTCCTTATAGTCCAAGGGACTCTCAAGAGTCGTCTCCAACATCACACTTCAAAAGCAACAATTCTTCAGTGCTTACCTTTCTTCACAGTCCAACTCTCACATTCATACATGACTACTGGAAAAACCAGAGCCTTGACTAGACAGACCTTTGTTGGCAAAGTAACATCTCTGCTTTTGAATATGCTATCTAGGTTGGTCAAAACTTTCCTTCCAAAGAGTAAGCGTCTTTTAATTTCATGGCTGCAATGACCACCTGCAAACTTACATTACCATATGTAAAATAGATGACCAATGGGAATCTGCTGTATGGCTGAGGAAACTCAAACAGGGATTCTGTATCAACCAAGAGGGGTGGGATAGGGAAGGAGACTGAAGGGAGGTTCAAAGGGGAGGAGATATATGTATACCTATGGCTGATTCATGTTGAGGATTGAAAAGAAACAACAAAATTCTGTAAAGCAGTTATCATTCAATTAAAAAATCAATTAATTAAAAAAAGAAAAAATAGACATAATTCATTTGTTAAAAAAAAAGAGAGAAGAAGAATGTGTATTTTAACCAGCGGGGAAAAAAGTACGAGAGGAAGCTAACATTAACTGAGGCCTAAATCAGGCCAGGCAGTTTGCTAGCCATATCTCATTAACTCTTCACAATCCTGAAAAGTACACATTGTAAAGGAAATTAAGGTTCAAAAAAGGTGAAGTCACTTGTTGAAGGTTGCATAATATCCTGGTCTACTTTATTTGACCTAAATCAAATCACTTATGATTATACAGTGGAAGTGACAAATAGATTTAAGGGACTAGATCTGATACATAGAGTGCCTGATGAACTATGGATGGATGTTCGTGACACTGTACAGGAGATAGTGATCAAGACCATTCCCATGGAAAAGAAATGCAAAAAAGCAAAATGGCTATTGGGGAGGCCTTACAAATAGCTGTAAAAAGAAGAGAAGAGAAAAGCAAAGGAGAAAAGGAAAGATATTAGCATCTGAATGCAGAGTTCCAAAGAAGAGCACAGATAGATAAGAGCGATCAATGCAAAGAAATAGAGGAAAACAACAAAATGGGAAAGACTAGAGAGCTCTTCAAGAAAATTAGAGATACCAAGGGAACATTTCATGCAAAGATGGGCTCGATAAAGGACAGAAATGGTGTGGACCTAAAAGAAGCAGAAGATATTAAGAAGAGGTGGCAAGAAAACACAGAAGAACTGTACAAAAAAGATCTTCACGACCAAGATAATCACAATGGTGTGATCACTGACCTAGAGCCAGACATCGTGGAATGTGAAGTCAAGTGGGCCTTAAAAAGCATCACTATGAACAAAGCCAGTGGAAGTGATGGAATTCCAGTTGAGCTATTTCAAATCCTGGAAGATGATGCTGTGAAGTGCTGCACTCAATATGCCAGCAAATTTGGAAAACTCAGCAGTGGCCACAAGACTGGAAAAGATCAGTTTTCATTCCAATCCCAAAGAAAGGCAATGCCAAAGAATGCTCAAACTACCACACAATTGCACTCATCTCACACGCTAGTAAAGTGATGCTCAAAATTCTCCAAGCCAGGCTTCAGCAATACGTGAACCGAGAACTTCCAGATGTTGAAGCTGGTTTTAGAAAAGGCAGAGGAACCAGAGATCAAATTGGCAACATCTGCTGGATCACTGAAAAAACAAGAGAGTTCCAGAGAAACATCTATTTCTGCTTTATTGACTATGCCAAAGCCTTTGACTGTGTGGATCACAATAAACGGTGGAAAATTCTGGGAGAGATGGGAATACCAGACCACCTGACCAGCCTCTTGAGAAACCTATATGCAGATCAGGAAGCAACAGTTAGAACTGGACATGGAACAGACTGGTTCCAAATAGGAAAAGCAGTACGTCAAGGCTGTATTATGTCACCCTGCTTATTTAACTTATATGCAGAGTACATCAAGAGAAACGCTGGGCTGCATGAAGCACAAGCTGGAATCAAGATTTCTGGGAGAAATATCAATAACCTCAGATATGCAGATGACACCACCCTTATGGCAGAAAGTGAAGAGGAACTCAAAAGACTCTTGATGAAAGGGAAAGAGGAGAGTGAAAAAGTTGGCTTATAACTCAACATTCAGTAAACTAAGATCATGGCATCTGGTCCCATCACTTCATGGGAAATAGATGGGGAAACAGTGGAAACAGTGTCAGACTGTATTTTGGGGGGCTCCAAAATCACTGCAGATGGTGACTGCAGCCATGAAATTAAAAGACGCTTACTCCTTGGAAGGAAAGTTATGACCAACCTGGATAGCATATTCAAAAGCAGAGACTTTGCCAACAAAAGGTCCGTCTAGTCAAGGCTATGGTTTTTTCAGTGGTCATGTATGGATGTGAGAGTTGGACTGTGAAGAAAGCTGAGCGCCGAAGAATTGATGCTTTTGAACTTTGGTGTTGGAGAAGACTCTTGAGAGTCCCTTGGACTGCAAGGAGATCCAACCACTCCATTCTAAAGGAGATCAGTCCTGGGTGTTCTTTGGAAGGACTGATGCTAAAGCTGAAACTCCAATACTTTGGCCATCTCATGCGAAGAGTTGACTCTTTGGAAAAGACTCTGATGCTGGGTGGGATTGGGGGCAGGAGGAGAAGGGGACGACAGAGGATGAGATGGCTGGATGGCATCACCAACTCGATGGACATGAGTTTGGGTGAACTCCAGGAGTTGGTGATGGACAGGGAAGCCTCGTGTGCTGCAATTCATGGAGTCGCAAAGAGTCAGACATGGCTGAGCGACTGAACTGAACTGAACTTTATTTTGCATTGTCAAATAAAATTAAGATAATCATTAAAATAGTTTTTTAGGAGACTTATTCATAATCGGGGAGCCTTGACTATAGGCTTAGCCCCAACTCAGATACCAAACACAGGAGATAGAGATTTTCACACAAAAGATAGGTAGGAAAAACTGTTCCTCCAGGTGTTGAATCTATTTAAAGTAGCAATTGTTTGAAGAAAGCATGGAAGCCCGAAAATATCAGTGACTTCTCTAAAAATAGATAAAGTTCTGTCGGTCACTTCTTCCTCCACTTCCATTTTTAAAATTAAAAACTATGAGATAGAATTCATGTATCATAAAATTCACCCCTTTTAAGTAAATAATTCAGTTTTTAGTATATCAACAAATTTGTGCAACATCACTGTTATCTAATTCCAGTATACTTCCATCACCTCAAAAATAAATCCCATACCTATTTATAATCATTCCCTGTTTTCCTCTATTTCTCCTCTAAAACCACAACTTACTTTGTGTCTCTATGAATTTGTCTATTCTAGACATTTCATATATCTGGAATCATAAAATATGTTGCCTTTTGTTACTGTTTTCTTACACTTAAAATAATGGTTTTAATGTTCATCCCTATTGTAGCATGTATCAGTACTTCATTCCTTTCTATGGCAAAATAATATTTGACTATATGACTAAATGGATATACTATATGTTCTTTATGAATTTTTCAGTTGATGGACATTTGAGTTATTTCCATTTGGGAGTGGTCATAAATAATGCTGCCATGAATATTCACATACAAGACTTTATGTGGTCATGTTTTCAGTTGTTTTGGCATACACATATGCTCAGTAGAATTAGAGTCATATGGGTGACTTTATTTTTAAGTTTTTGAGGAACCATCAAACTGTTTTCCAAAGTTGGTGTGTCATTTTACATTCCCCACAACAATGAATGAGAGTTTCAATTTCTCCACATACTCATCAATACTTTCTTTTTGACTATACTGAAACCAGTGGGTGAGTTGTGAAGATGCATTCACTGTGGCTGCATTCACATTGCATTTCCCTAATGACTAACAGCTTGAAATGTCTTTTCCTAAGATTACTGACCCTTTGTATATGAAGTTAGCCCATGAACAACATGGGGATTAGGCATGCCAAACCTCCCTGTAATCAAAAATCTGTGTATAACTTATAGTCCATCCTCCAAACACATGGATCCTCCACATTTACAGTTCTACATCTACCGATTCAACCAACAGATTTCATAGCACTGTCATATTAAATATCAAAAATATCGACATATAAGCAGACCTATGAAGTTCAAACCAATGTAATTGAAGGGTCAACTATATATTCTTTGGAGAAATGTTTATTGAATTATTTTTCGCATTTTTAAATTTGGTTCTACCTTTATATTTCTCCAAAGACATACAGATTGCCAAAAAGTACATGAAAAGATGTTCAACATCACTAATAATAAGAAGAATGTAAATCAAAGCTACAATGAGGTATTACTTCACATGGGCCAGAACAGCCATCATCAAAAAAGTCTACAAACAATACATGCTGGAGAGGTTGTGGAGAAAAAGGAACTCTCCTATACTGTTGTAAATTGGTACAACCACTACGGAGAATACTATGAAGGTTCCTTTCATGCGCGTGTGCTCAGTCACTTCAGTCATGTTTGACCCTTTAGGAATCTATGGACCCTAGCCCACCAGGCTCCTCTGTCCATGGGATTCTCCAAGCAAGAATACTGGAGTGGGTTGCCATGCCTTTCTCCAAGGGATCTTCCTGATCAAGGAATCGAAGCCACGTCTCCTGCATCTCCTGCATTGGAGGCGGATTCTCTACCCACTGAGCCATCTTGGAAGCCCATGAAGGGTCCTTAAAAAACTAAAGATAGAGCTGCCATGTGCTTGCATGTGCCCAGTTGTGTCCGACTCTTTGTGACCCCATGGACTGTAGCCTGCAATGCTCCTTTGTCCATGGGATTTTTCAGGCAAGAATACTGAAGTGGGTTGCCATTTCATCTTCCAAGGGATCTTTCCAAGCTAGGAACTGAACCCACATCAACCTGTGTATCCTGCATTTCAGGCGGATTCTTTACCCACTGAGCCATCAGAAAGAGCAACCATATGATCCAGTAATCCCACTACTGGGCATATATCCAGAAAAAAAAAAAAACACAATTTGAAAAGATATATGCACCCTGATAATCATTGTAGCACTATTTACAACAGCCAGGACATGGAAGAAACCTAAATGTCCATCAACAGAGGAATGGATAAAGACGATGCAGTACATATACACAATGGAATATTCCTCAGCCATAAAACAATGAAATATTGCCCGTTGCCACAACATATTAATAGATGTACCTAGGGATTATAATACTAAGTGAAATAAGACAGACAGAAGAAAACAAATATTATATGATATCACTCAAGTGGAATCTAATTTTTTTAAATGATAAAAATGAACTTATTTATAAATAAGTTAGCAGACTTAGCAGATATCAAAAACAAACTTATGTTTATCAAAGGGAAAATATAATGGGGGCCAGGATAAATCAGAAGCTTGGAGTGAACACACACACTACTATATATAGGATGGATAAGAAACAAGGATCTACTATATAGTACAGAGAACTCTATTCAATATTTCATGATAACCTATATGAGGAAACAATCTAAAAAAATAATGAATATATATATGTATATATTGGAGAAGGAAATGGCAACCCACTCCAGTATTCTTGCCTGGAGAATCCCAGGGACAGAGGAGCCAGGTCGGCTGCCATCTATCGGGCTGCACAGAATCAGACATGACTGAAGTGACATACATCTGAATCACTTTGCTGTACACCTGAAACTAACACAACATTGTAAATCAACTATACTCCAATAAAATTAAAATATATAAAGGGACAACGTATTATATACTCTGAATACTAGATGTGCAAGAATTTTATCACATTCTTTAGGCTGTCCCGGCACTTTATTGGTAGCGTCCTTTGAAGCATAAACATTTTTAAATTTGTGAAGTCTAACTGGCCTATTTTTGCCTTTGGTTGCCTGTGTTTTGGTGTAATATGTCAGAAACTTGTCTGATATAAGGTCATGGAGATTTGCACCTATGTTTTCCTCACCTAGGCGAGAGTTTTATAATTTTCAGTTCTAATTTTTTAACATAGTATGATGTAGGGCTCCAACTTCATACTTTTGCAGGTGAAAATCCAGTAGTCTTACCATCATATGTTCAAAAGATCATTCATTCCCACTGAATTGTTTTGGCATTCGCTAAAATATCAATTAACCATAAGTGTATATATTTATTTCTGGACTCAGTTCTATTCTATTGATCTATAAGTCTATCTTTATGTCAGCACAACATTATGTTGATTACAACTGGTGTGTGGTAAGTTTTAAGATTAACAATTGTGAATCTTTTTCAAGATTTCTTTTTCCATTTGGTTCTATGTAGATTTTAGAGTCACCATGTCTATTTGTGCAAAATGGCCAGTTGCTATTTTGCTAGAGATTTACAGTAAATCTATAGATATTTTTTATTACCATCTTAACAATATTGCCTTTCAATTCATGAACATGGAATGTCTTTCTATTTATTGAGGTGCCCCTTGATTTCTTTTAATGATGGTTTGCACTTTTTAGTATACAAGTCTTACACTTATTCTGTTAAATTTTTGTGTCAGTACTTGAATCTTTTTGATACTACTGTAAACATGATTGTTTTCTTAATTTAATTTTTAGGTTGTTCATTAATAGTGCATAGGAAAACAATGTATTTTTGTATATTGATCTTGTACCCTGTAACCTTGTTAAACTCCTTTATTAGTTCTAATTGTGTGTGTATTCCTTAGTATTTTCTATATATAAGATAAAGCCATTTGCCAATATCGAGTTTTACTTCTTTAAACACAGAATAATAAATACTGTATGATACAACTTATATGTGGAATGCAAAAATTAAAACAAAGTAGTAAATACAGGCTCAAAGATACATATAACTGACTAGTGATTACCAGTGGGAAGAAAGAGGAGGGAATTGAGAAATACATCATATGTTTTTATGATGTATAAAATACGTGTGTGTTATTATGTATAAAATAAGCTATTTTATATTAAGACACAAGGGACTCTCAAGAGTCTTCCTCAACACCACAGTTCAAAAGCATCAATTATTGGATGCTCAGCTTTCTTTGTAGTACAACTCTCACATCCATACATGACTACTGGAAAAGCCATAGTTTTGACTAGATGGAACCTTTGTTGGGAAAGTAATGTTTTTGCATTTTAATATGATGTCTAGGTTGGTCATACCTTTTCTTCAGGAGCAAGTACCTTTTAATTTCATGGCTGCAGTCACCATCTGCAGTGATTCTGGAGCCTAAAAGAATAAAGTCTGTCACTGTTTCCACACCTAATTGCCATGAAGTGATGGGACTAGATGCCATGATCTTAGTTTTCTGAATGTTGACTTTTAAGCCAACTTTTTCACTGTCCTCTTTCACTTTCATCAAAAGGCTCTTTAGCTCTTCTTCGCTTTCTACCATAAGGATGGTGTCATCCGCATATCTGAGGTTATCGATACTTCTCCTGGAAATCTTGATTACAGCTTGTGCTTCATCCAGCCCGGCATTTCACATGATATAATCTGTGTATAAGTTAAGTAAGCAGGGTGACAATACACAGCCTTCATATATTCCTTTTCCAATTTGGAACCAGTCTGTTGTTCCATGTCCAGTTCTAACTGTTGCTTCCTAACCTCCATACAGGTGTCTCAAGAGGCAGGTCAGGTGTTCTGGGACTTCCATCTCTTTCAGAATTTTCCACAGTTTATTGTGATCCACACAGTCAAATGCTTTGGCATAGTCAATAAAGCAGAAATAGATGTTTTTTTCTGGAACTCTCTTGCTTTTCGATGATCCAGCAAATGTTGGCAATTTGATCTGTGGTTCCTCTGCCTTTTCTAAAACCAGCTTGAACATCTGGAAGTTTACGGTTCACGTATTGCTGAAGCCTGGCTTGGAGAATTTTGAAAATTACTTTACTAGTGTGTGTGAGATGAGTGCAATTCTGCGGTTTTAACATTCTATAGCATTGCCTTTCTTTGGGATTGGAAGGAAAACTGATCTTTTCCAGTCCTGTGGCCACTGCTGAGTTTTCCAAATTTGCAGGCAACAGATGTGAGAGTTGGACCTAAAGAAGACTGAGCACTGAAGAATTGATGCTTTTGAACTGCGGTTCTGGAGAAGACTCTTGAGAGTCCTTTGGACTGCAAAGAGATAAAACCTATCAATCCTAAAGGAAATCATTTCTGAATATTCATTGGAAGGACTGATGCTGAAGCTGAAGCTACAGTACTTTGACTACCTGATACAAAGAGCTGATCATTGGAAAAGACCATGATACTGGGACAGATTGAAAGTAAAAGGAGAAGGGGGCAGCAGAGGATGAGATGGTCGGATGGCATCATCGATTCAATGGACATGAGTTTTAGCAAACTCTGGGAGATAGTGAAGGACATTGAAGTCTGGCATGCTGCAGTCCATGGGGATGCAAAGAGTTGGACTTGACTTAGCAAATAAACAACACTTGCATGTATGATAATTTATTTTGGGCTTCATTTCACTGATTCATTTTCCAGAAAAACTGACATCAATCTTCTTTTTTCCTTAGTCCTATGCCTACTACCATTTCCAGAGGTTTCTGTTGTTGTCAGTTCTTGAATCTTGAGGATTCTGTAATCTTGGGCTTCTTAGGTGGTTCAGTGGTAAAGAATCATCTTAACAATGGCACCCCACTCCAGTACTCTTCCCTGGAAAATCCCATGGATGGAGGAGCCTGGTGGGCTGCAGTCCATAGGGTCGCTAAGAGTCAGACACGACTGAGCGACTTCACTTTCACTTTTTACTTTCCTACATTGCAGAAGGACATGACAATCCACTCCAGTGTTCTTGCCTGGAGAATTCCAGGGACGAGGGAGCCTGGTGGGCTGCCGTCTATGGGGTCGCACAGAGTCAGACACAACTGAAGCAACTTAGCAGCAGCAGCAGCAACAATGCAGAAGATGCAGGAGAGATGGGTTCAATCCCTAGGTCAGGAAGATCCCCTGGAGAAGGAAATGGCAGCCCACTACAGTATTCTTGCCTAGAAAATCCCATGGAAAGAGGAGGCTGGCAGGCTGCAGTCCATGGGCCACAAAGAGTCAGACATGACTGAGTGAATGAGCACGCGGATTTTCCACTACCCGTATCCCTTGT
The DNA here is from genome assembly GCF_019923935.1 of Bubalus bubalis. NCBI lineage: Eukaryota > Metazoa > Chordata > Mammalia > Artiodactyla > Bovidae > Bubalus > Bubalus bubalis. The sequence goes on from NC_059181.1 coordinate 60,356,235, forward strand.
TTTACTTTGCTTTCTTGTGTTTCACAGATATTATATATTTTTTAACAAATTGAAGTTTTATGACAACCCTGTGTTAAGAAAATGCATCAGAACCAACTATCCAACAGCATTTGCCCACTTCTTGTTTGTGTGTCACATTTTGGTAATTTTTGCAATATTTCAAAATTTTAAATTATTATTGTATTCATTATGGTGATTTGTGTTCAGTGATCCTTGATGTTGCTACTACAGCTCACATAAGGCTCAGATGAGGATTAGCATTTTTTAAGTACTAAACTAGTTTTTCGTTATGATATTTACATTTTTTAGACATAATGCTATTGTTCACTTAAGAGTACAGTGTTAAATTTACTTTTTATATGGACCAAGAAACCAAAAATTTTATAACTCATTTTATTGTGATATTCACTTTATTGTACTGGTCTGGAACTGAATGTGCAACATGTCTATCTAAAGTGTGCCTATATTTAGGATATTTTCAGTTAGGATTCCTGATAGAGTATAAATTGATCCCCATGCTTGATATATAATTTTAATTGCAAATTGATTATGATCTTTTCTTAACTTACTTTTTAATCTTAAAAATTATGAAAGCAATACATTTTTGAAATAAAATAAGGTCAAACAATTCAGAAGTGTACAAAGTGCAAAAAGGCAGCTGGATAAAGGTAACTATTATGGTTAAACATGTTAAACATTTTGGAGGGTTTATTTTCTGAGTGTAAGATAAGTTTTTGTTATCTTCACTTTGTAAATGAGACAACTAAGGCTCAGGCAAGTTAAAAATTTTCCTGTAAATAACATAATATGTGACCCTGTACTTTCAAATGATTTTAGAGGAGGATTTGGGGCAAGGTAATCAGGCGTTAGAAAGGGAAACTCAGGGGTAAAATCAAAATTTAAACTCACGATGAGATTATTTTTAATTATTTTTAACTATTCTTGAGTGTCATGATATCTCAAGTTAGTCTTTAAATTTTAAAAAATATAATTTGTGGTTTTCTCACAACTTCTTCAACAAAGGACAATTAATGGATATCTTATATGTGAGCATGAAAGGTACTTTATCTCAGGGGAAGCAGTGTTCATTTTTACAACTTGGTTTCTTTACCCTGAGTATATTCTTTATTATTCTCCAAACAGTCTTGTTTTTTGCAGCCCTATGTTGTGCTATTGAGGTCACAGAGTTGGACATGACTGAGCAACTGTACTGACTTTATTTGGCAATAAGTATTTTATGTGATCCAGAGAAAAATGAGAATTCTGATACATAAAATATTTCTTTTTCCTCAAAAATATGCCTGTAAGGGGTCGCCATCTAAAATTTACTTTTCACTGCAAAAATACATGTTCTGGAAATATAGTTATTAGTCTTATGAGTCAATGAAACTAAGCCATACCATGTGGGGCCACCCAAGACGGACGGGTCATGGTGGGGAGGTCTGACAGAATGTGGTCCACTGGAGAAGGGAATGGCAAACCACTTCAGTATTCTTGCCTTGAGAACCCCATGAACAGTATGAAGAGGCAAAAAGATAGGACACTGAAAGATGAACGCCCCAGGTCAGTAGGTGCCCAGAATGCTACTGGAGATCATTGGAGAAATAACTCCAGAAAGAATGAAGGGATGGGGCAAAAGCAAAAACAATACCCAGTTGTGGATGTGACTGGTCATAGAAGCAAGGTCTGATGCTGTAAAGAGCAATATTGCATAGGAACCTGGAATGTTAGGTCCATGAATCAAGGCAAATTGGAGTGGTCAAACAGGAGATGACAAGAGTGAAAATCGAAATTCTAGGAATCAGCAAACTAAGATGGACTGGAGTAGGCGAATTTAACTCAGATGACCATTATATCTACTACTGTGGGCACGAATCCCTTAGAAGAAATGGAGTAGCTATCATAGTCAACAAAAGAGTCCAAAATACAGTACTTGGATGCAATCTCAAAAACAACAAAATGATCTCTGTTTGTTTCCAAGGCAAACCATTCAATATCATGGTAATCCAAGTCTATGCCTTGACCAGTAATGCTGAAGAAGCTGAAGTTGAACAGTTCTAACAAAACCTACAAGACCTTCTAGAACCAACATGCCAAAAAAATGTCATTTACATTATAGGGGACTGGAATGTAAAAGTAGAAAGTCAAGAAACACCTGGAGTAACAGGCAAATTTGACCGTGGAGTACAGAATGAAGCAGGGCAAAGGCTAATAGAGTTCTGAAAAGAGAACACACTGTTCATAGCAAACACCCTCTTCCAACAATAAAAGAGAAGACTCTACACATGGACATCAATCACGAGATGGTTGACACTGAAATCAGATTGATTATATTCTTTGTAGCCAAAGATTGAGAAGCTCTATACAGTCAGCAAAAACAAGACTGGGAGCTGACTGTGGCTCAGATCATGAACTCCTTATTGACAAATGCAGACTGAAAGTGGAGAAAACCACTAGACCATTCAAGAATGACCTAAATCAAATCCCTTATGACTATACAGTGGAAGTGAGAAATACATTTAAGGGACGAGATCTGATAGACAGAGTGCCTGATGAACTATGGATGGAGGTCCATGACACTGTACAGGAGACAGGAATCAAGACCATCCTTAAGAAAAAGAAATGAAAAAAAGCAAAATGGCTGCCTGAGGAGGCCTTACAAATACCTATGAAAAGAAGGGAAGTGAAAAGCAAGGGGAAAAGGAAAGATATACCCATATCAATGCAGAGTTCCAAAGAATAGCAAGGAGAGATAAGAAAGCCTTCCTCAGTGATCAATACAAAGAAATAGAGGAAAATATAGAATGGGAAAGACTAGAGATCTCATCAAGAAAATTAGGGATACCAAGGAGACATTTCATGCAAAGACGGGCCCGATAAAGGACAGAAATGGTATGGACCTAACAGAAGCAGAAGATATTAAGAAGAGGTGGCAAGAATACACAGAAGAACTGTACAAAAAAGATCTTCACGACCCAGATAATCATGATGGTGTAATCACTCACCTAGAGCTAGACATCCTGGAATGTCAAGTGGGACTTAGGAAGCATCACTACAAACAAAGCTAGTGGATGTGATGGAATTCCAGTTGAGCTATTTCAAATTCTGAAAGATGATGCTGTGAAAGTGCTGCACTCAATATGCCAGCAAACTTGGAAAACTCAGCAGTGGCCACAAGACTGGAAAAGATCAGTTTTCATTCCAATCCCAAAGAAAGGCAATGCCAAAGAATGCTCAAACTACCACACAATTGCGCTCATCTCACATGCTAGTAAAGTAATGCTCAAAATTCTCCAAGCCAGGGTTCACCAATACATGAACGGTGAATTCCAGATGTTCAAGCTGGTTTTAGAAAAGGCAGAGGAACCAGAGATCAAATTGCCAACATCTGCTGGATCATCAAAAAAGCAAGAGAGTTCCAGAAAAACATCTACTTCTGCTTTATTGACTATGCCAAAGCCTTTGACTGTATGGATCACAATAAACTGTGGAAAATTCTGAAAGAGATGGTAAAGCAGACCACCTGACCTCCATCCTGAGAAATCTGTATTCAGGTCAGGAAGCAACACTAAGAATAGGACATGGAACAACAGATTGGTTCCAAATAGAAAAAGGAGCAGGTCAAGGCTGTATATTGGCACCCTACTTATTTATCTTATATGCAGAGTACATCATGAGAAATGCTGGGCTGGAAGAAGCACAAGCTGGAATCAAGATTTCTGGGAGAAATATCAATAACCTCAGATATGCAGATGACACCATCCTTATGGCAGAAAGTGAAGGGAAACTAAAAAGCCTCTTGATGAAAGTGAAAGAGGAGAGTGAAAACTGGCTTATAACTCAACTTTCAGAAAACAAAGATCATGGCATCCAGTCCCATCACTTCATGGCAAATAGATGGGGAAACAGTGGAAACAGGTGCTCACTTTATTTTTCTGAGTTCCAAAATCACTGCAGATGGTGACTGCAGCCATGAAATTAAAAGACGCTTACTTCTTGGAAGGAAAATTATGACCAACCTAGACAGCATATTAAAAACCAGAGTCATTACCTTGTCAACAAAGGTCCGTCTAGTCAAGGCTATGGTTTTTCCAGTGGTCATGTACGGATGTGAGAGTTGGACTATAAAGAAAGCTGAGCACAGAAGAATTGATGCTTTTGAACTGTGGTGTTGGAGAAGACTCTTAGGAGTCCCTTGGACTGCAAGGAGATCCAACCAGTCCATCCTAAAGGAGATCAGTCCTGGGTATTCTTTGCAGGGACTGATGTTGAAGCCGAAACTCTAATACTTTGGCCACTGATGCGAAGAGCTGACTCACTGGAAAAGACCCTGATGCTGGGAAAAATTGAGGGCAGGAGGAGAAGAGGACGACACAGGATGAGATGGTTGGATGGCATCACTGACTCAATGGACATGGGTTTGGGTGGACTCCAGAAGTTGATGATGGTCAGGGAGGTCTGGCGTGCTGCGGTTCATGGGGTCGCAAAGAGTCAGATGTGACTGAGTGACTGAACTGAACTGAATCTTATGACAGATCAGAGATCCATTTGCTATCCTTTGGCCAAAAGCTTCAGTATGAAATGATTAGATTCTTTTGTGTCTGCCAAATGCAAATTACTATTCAAATTTTCTATGGCAATAGCACCCAATCTGATACTCAATTTAAAGTTTTTCTAAGACATTTGTAATTTAAATATTATGCAAATCCACCCAATATGTCTTCTAGATGATGAACACTACATACTTCGCACAACAAAATGGTAACAATGAACGAGTGACTCCTATCAGTAATTCTTAAATTCCACAAGGTAGAAATGCTCCAAAAAACAGCCTTATATACTCAGCATTCTTTTCTCCAATGAGAAACCACTTTCCCACTAGATTGAAAACTTAAAAATAAGGAAACAAAATAAAAAGGACACCTACTGAATGGAATAAAGTATTCAGAATAAGGTAAGGTATCATAGATAGGGGTTCATATCCAAAATATATAAAGAGGTCCTAAAAATCAACATCAAAAATCAAACAACCCAATTAAAAAATGGGTAGAAGATTTGAGTAGATATTTTTCCAAAGGAGACACACAGATGGCCAACAGGCACATGAAAAGATACACACCATCAACTAATTATGAGGGAAATGTAAATCAAACCCATGATGAAATATCACTTCACATATAGCAGAATGGCTATTGTTGAAAACACAACAAATAAGGAACAACAGCAAGGATGTAGATAAAAGCAAACCCTCATACACTGTTGGTGGGAATGCAAGTTGGTACAGCCACTATGAAAACCAGCATGAATACTCCTCATAAAACTAAAAATACAGCTACCATATGACCCAGCAATTTTGTTCCTAGGTATAATCTGAAGAAAATGAAAACACTAATTCAAAAAGATACATGCACCCCAATGTTCACAGCAGCATTTACAATATTCACAACATTATATACAAGACTCAAAATATGGAAGCAAATTGAGTGTCCAATAACAGATGAATGGAAAACGAAGATATGCTATGTATATATGTGTGTATATATGTATACGTGATGTATATATTTATATATATATTCATATCTATATATAAAATGGAATGTTACACAGCCATAGCAACAAATGAAATCTAGCCACCTGTAACGACATGGATGGATGTGGAGGGTATAATGCTTAGTGATAAAAGTCATACAAAGAAAGACAAATATTGAATGTTTTCACTTCTATGTGGAATAAAAAAAAAATCGATATAACAAAGCAGACTCACAAATACAGAAAAGATTAGTGGATACTAGTGGGGAAATGTGGGGCAAGATAGGGCATGAGGAATAAGAGGTACAAACTGATAGGTATAAAATAAATAAGATAAAATGATGCAATGTAAAGCACAGGGAATATTCAGTATTTAAAACTTTAAATGGAATACAGTCTAAAAAATATAGAATCACTAGATTCTGAGCATTACTTTGCTAATGTGTGAGGCGAGTGCAATTGTAAGGTAGTTTGAACATTCTTTGGCCTTTCTTTGGGATTGGAATGAAAACTGACTTTTTCCAGTCCTGTGGCCACTGCTGAGTTTCCAAATTTGTTAGCATATTGAGTGCAGCACTTTCACAGCATCATCTTTCAGGATTTGAAATAGCTCAACTGGAATTCCATCACCTCCACTAGCTTTGTTTGTAGTGATGCTTCCTAAGGCCCACTTGACTTCACATTCTAGGATGTGTGGCTCTAGATGAGTGATCACACCATCGTGGTTATCTGGGTCATGAAGATCTTTATTGTACAGTGCTTCTGAGTATTCTTGCCACCTCTTCTTAATATCTTCTGCTTCTGTTTGGTCCATACCATTTCTGTCCTATATTGTGCCCATCTTTGCATGAAATGTTCCCTTGGTATCTCTAATTTTCTTGAAAAGATCTCTAGTCTTTCCTATTCTATTGTTTTCCTCTATTTCTTTGTATTGATCACTGAGGAAGGCTTTCTTATCTCTCCGTGCTATTCTTTGGAACTCTGCATTCATATGGATATATCTTTCCTTTTCTCCTTTGCCTTTTACTTCTCTTGTCTCAGCTATTTGCAAGGCAACCATTTTGCCTTTTTGCATTTCTTTTCCTTGTGGATGGTCTTGATCACTGCCTCCTATACAATGTCACGAACCTCCATCCATAGTTCTTCAGACACTTTATCTATCAGGTCTAATCCCTTGAATCTATTTGTCATTTCCATTGTATAAAGGTAAGGGATTTGATTTAGGTCATACCTGAATGGTCTGGTGGTTTTTCCTAATTCCTTCCATTTAAGTCTGAATTTGGTCATGAGCAGTTCATAATCTGAGGCACAATCAGCTCCGAGTCTTGTTTTTGCTGACTGTATAGAGCTTCTTCATCTTTGGCTACAAAGAATATAATCAATCTGATTTGGGTATTGACCATCTGGTGATGTCCACGTGTACAGTCTTCTATTCTGTTGTTGTAAGAGGGTGTTTGCTATGACCAGTGTGATCTCTTGGCAAAATTCTATTACCCTTTGCCCTGCTTCGTTATGTACTCCAAGGCCAAACTTGCCTGTTACTCAAGGTAACTCTTGATTTCCTACTTTTGCATTTCAGTCCCCTATAATGAAAAGGGCATCTTTTTTGTGTGTTAGTTCTAGAAGGTCTTGTACATCTTCATAGAACTGTTCAACTTCAGCTTCTTCAGCATTAGTGTTTGGTGCATAGACTTGGATTACTGTGATATTGAATGTTTTGCCTTGGAAAAGAGCAGAGATCATTCTCATTTTTGAGATTGCATCCAAGTAATGCATTTCAGACTCTTTTGTTGACTATGATGGCTACTCCATTTCTCCTAAGGAATTCTTACCCACAGTAGTAGATAAAATGATCATCTGAGTTAAATTCACCCATTCCAGTCCAATTTAGTTCACTGATTCCTAAAATGTTGATGTTTACTCTTGCCATCTCCTGATGGTACATGACCAATTCCAATTTACCTTGATTCATAGACCTAACATTGCAGGTTCTTATGCAATATTGCTCTTCACAGCATCGGACCTTGCTTCCATCAGCAGTCACATCCACAACAGGGTGCTTTTTCATTGGGTCCATCTCTTAATTCTTTCTGGAGTTATTCCTCCACCCATTTCCAGTAGCATATTGGGCACCGAAAGACCTGGGGAGTTCATCTTTCTGTGTCCTATCTTTTTGCCTTTTCATACTGCTCATGGGGTTCTCAAGGCAAGAATACTGACGTGGTTTGCCATTCTCTTGTCTAAGGAACCACGTTTTGTCAGAACTCTCCAACATGACCCATCCATCTTGGGTGGCCCTACATGGCAAGGCTCATAGTTTAATTGAGTTAGACAAGGCTGTGGTCCATGTGATCAGTTTGGTTAGTTTTCTGTGATTGTGGTTTTCATTCTATCTATGCTCTGATGGATAAGGATAAGCTTATGGAAGCTTCCTGATGGGAGAGACTGACTGAGGGGGAAACTGGGTCTTGTTCTGATGGGCGGGGCCATTCTCAGTAAATCTTAAATCCAATTTTCTGTTTGATGGAAGGGGCTGTGTTCATTCCCTGTTGTTTGACCTGAGGCCAAACTATGATGGAGGTAATGAAGATAATGGTGACCTCTTTCAAAAGGTCCCATGCATGCACTGCCCCACTCAGTGCCTCTGACCCTGCAGCAGGCCACTGCTGACTCATGCCTCTGCTGGAGACTCCTGGACACTCACAGTCAAGTTTGGGTCAGTCTCTTGTGGGGTCACTGCTCCTTTCTCCTGGTATGCACAAGGTTTTGTTTGTATCCTCCAACAGTCTGTTTCCCCAGTGCTGTGTAAGTTCTGGCAGCTCTATGGTGGGTTTAATGGCGACCTCTTCCAAGAGGAGGCCTATTATTTGTCTTACCCTATTATTTGTCACTAAATATAGAACTCTCTATTCTGTTCCACCAGTATCCTGTTTGGGAGTCAACACCACATGGTTTTACTCCACTGACTTTGTAGTATGTTTTAGTATTTGGCAAGGCAAATCTCATTCCTTTGTCTATGTTTTTTAAGGTTGATTTAGCTATTTGTGAACTTTAATACTCCAAATGAATTAGGATAAAAACTAAATAATATTAAATTTTAGTTTACAGTTCAACTTGAAGAGAATTAATATTCTATAATATTAAAGAATGCGAAGTCAAGTGGGACTTAGGAAGCATCACTACAAACAAAGCTAGGGGAGGTGATGGAATTCCAGTTGAGCTATTTCAAATCCTAAAAGATGATGCTGTGAAAGTGCGGCACTCAATATGTCAGCAAATTTGGAAAACTCAGCAGTGGCCACAGGACTGGAAAAGATCAGTTTTCATTCCAATCCCAAAGAAAGGCAATGCCAAAGAAGGCTCAAACTACAACACAATTGCACTATATCTTTCTTATCCATTCATCTGCTGATGGACATCTAGGTTGCTTCCATGTCCTGGCTATTATAAACAGTGCTGCGATGAACATTGGGGTACACGTGTCTCTTTCCCTTCTGGTTTCCTCAGTGTGTATGCCCAGCAGTGGGATTGCTGGATCATAAGGCAGTTCTATTTCCAGTTTTTTAAGGAATCTCCACACTGTTCTCCATAGTGGCTGTACTAGTTTGCATTCCCACCAACAGTGTAAGAGAGTTCCCTTTTCTCCAGATCCTCTCCAGCAATTATTGCTTGTAGACTTTTGGATCGCAGCCATTCTGACTGGTGTGAAATGGTACCTCATAGTGGTTTTGATTTGCATTTCTCTGATAATGAGTGATGTTGAGCATCTTTTCATGTGTTTGTTAGCCATCCGTATGTCTTCTTTGGAGAAATGTCTATTTAGTTCTTTGGCCCATTTTTTGATTGGGTCACTTATTTTTCTGGAATTTAGCTGTAGGAGTTGCTTGTATATTTTTGAGATTAGTTGTTTGTCAGTTGCTTCATTTGCTATTATTTTCTCCCATTCTGAAGGCTAACAGCATTATCTTTAAATTAAGCTATATACATTATTTTTTTAGACATAAACCTATTGAATACTTAGTAGACTACAGTATACTGTAGGTGTAACTTATATGCAGTTGGAAACAAAAAAAAAATCATGTGACTCATTTTATTGCAATAATCACTTTAAGGATCTGGAACCACAATATCTTTAATGTGTGAGTGTGTGGTTGTATGTGTGTGTGTATTTTTGTTGTTGGATTCAGTTAGCTAATACTTCAGCATTCTATTTTCATTAAGTAAAAGAAGTCTTTGTTTTTATCAAAGACTTTATTTATTCAAAGCAGTTTTAGGTTCACAGCAAAACTAAGAAGAAACTATAGAAGTTCCCACCTACTCCCTGCCAATATATAAGTATAGCCTTCCCCAATAACAACATCTCCCACAAAAGTGGTACATTTGTTACCACTGATGAACCTACATTGACACATAATCACCCAAATTCCATAGCTAACATTTGTGTTCACACTTGGTGTGGTATATTCCATGGGTTTGGACATGTGCATAATGACATATATCCATCATTATAGTGGTAAAATAAAGAATATTTTCACTGCCCTAAAAATCCTCTGTACTTCACTTATTCATGACTTTCCCCATCATCTCCTGATCTTTTTAATATCTTCATAGTTTTGCAGTGTCACAGAATTGAAACCATAGAGTACGTAGCCTTTGAAGATTGGTTTCTTTCACCTAGCAATATGCACTTAGTTTCCTTCATTTCTTTTCATGGCTTGATAGCTTATTTCTTTTCAGTGGTGTATCCTATTGCATTGCCTCTATGTACCACAGTTTATGTACTCATTCACTTACTGAAGAGCATTCTATTTGCTTCCAGATTTTGGCAATTATGAATAAAGCTGCTATAAACATCTATGTGGAGGTTTTTAAGTGAATATAAGTTTTCAACACCTTCAAGGAGTGCAAGGAGTGCTGGTTCATAAAAGTATGTTTAGTTTGCTAAGAAACTGCCAAACTGTCTTCAAAAGTAGCTGTCCCTGCTAAGTCGCTTCAGTCATGTCTGACTCGACCATTATAGACTGTAGCCCACCAGGCTCCTCTGTCCATGGGATTCTCCAGGCAAGAATACTGGAGTGGGTTGCCGTGCCCTTCTCCAGGGGATCTTCCTGACCCAGGGATCGAACCTGAGTCTCTGATGTCTCCTGCATTGGCAGGTGGGTTCTTTACCACTAGCCTCACTTGGGAAGCCAAAGTAGCTGTACCATTTTAAATTCCCATCACTGGTAAATAAAAGTTCCTGTTGCTTCACACCCTCATCAGTGTTCTGGATTTTGGCCATTTTACCAGGTGTAAAGGAGTATCTCATTCTTGTTTTAATAATACCTTTCATGATGCAGAAAATCTTTTCATATGGTAATTTTCAATAGGTATATCTTCTTTGGCGAGGTGTCTATTAAGTTCCTTAGCACATATTTAATCCAGTTGTTTGCTTTCTTCCTGTTGATCTTTAAGAGTTGTCCATATATATCTTTATCAGATGTCTTTTGCAAATATTTTCTCACAGTCTTTGGCTTGTCTTCTCACTCACTTGACATTGTTTTCAATGGTGTAGAAGTTTTTAATTTTAATGAAGTCTATGTTAACTATTTCTTTCATGATTTATACCTTTGATATTGTATCTGAAAAGTCATCATCATCTCCCAAATCATCTAGTTTTTTTTTGCCTATTTTATCTTCTAGGAGGTTCAAAATTCTATACTTTATATTTAGGCCTATGACCTATTTTGAGTCAATTGTTCTGAAGTGGTAAGGTTTCTTTTGCATGTGGATTCTTTTGTGTATGTGTGTGAATGTCATGCAGCTCCAGCATCATTTGTGGAAAAGATTACCTTTGCTTCATTGTATTTTCTTTGCTCCATTCTCAAAGATCAGTTCAGTTCACTTCAGTTGCTCAGTAGTGTCTGACTCTGCAATCCCATGGACTGAAGCATGCCAGGCTTCCCTGTCCATCACCAACTCCCAGAGCCTACACAAACTCATGTCCACTGTGTCAGTGATGCCATCCAACCATCTCATTCTCTGTTGTCCCCTTCTTCTCTGCCTTCAATCTTTCCCAGCATCTGGGTCTTTTCCAATGAGTTGGTTCTTTGCATCAGGTGGCCAAGGTATTGGAGTTTCAGCTTCAGCATCACTCCTTCCAATGAATATTCAGGACTGAGCTCATTTAGGATGGACTGGTTGGATCTCCTTGCTGTTCAAGGGACTCTCAAGAGTCTTCTCCAACACCACAGTTCAAAAGCATCAATTCTTTGGCACTCAGTTTTCTTTATAGTCCAACTCTCACATCCATACATGACTACTGGGAAAACCGTAGTTTAACTAGACAGATCTTTGTTGGTAAAGTAATGTCTTTGCTTTTTAATATGCTGTCTAGGTTGGTCATAGCTTTTCTTCCAAGGAGAAAGTACCTTTTAATTTCATGGCTGCAGTTACCATCTATATTTGGAGCCCAAAAAAATAAAGTCTCTCACTGTTTCCATTGTTTTCCCATCTATTTGCCATGAAATTATGGGACCAGATGCCATGATGTCACAGATCAGTTGACCATATTTATATGTTTTATTTCTGGGCTTTCTAGATTGTTCCATTGATCTGTCTATTCTTCCACAAATACCACAATGTCTTGATTACTATAGTTTTATATTATGCCTTGTAGTCAGAGAGTGTTCAATTCAGTTTAGTTCAGTCACTCAGTCATGTCTGACTCTTTGCCACCTCATGGACTGCAGCACACCAGGCCTCCCTGTCCATCACCAGCTTCCAGTGTTTACTCAAACTCATGTCCATTGAGTCCGTGATGCCATCCAATCATCTCATCCTCTGTCATCCCCTTCTCGGATAGTGCTAGTCTTCCAATTTTGTTCCTCTAAACCACAAATAAAGTTCCAATACCCTGGACACCTGATGTGAAGAGCTGACTCATTGGAAAAGACTCTGATACTGGGAAAGATTGAAGGCAGGAGGAGAAGTGGGTGTCAGAAAACAAAATGGTTGGATGGCATCACCAACTCAATGAACATGAGTTTGAGCAAGCGCCAGGAGATGATGAAGGACAGGGAAGTCCGGCGTGCTGCAGTCCATGGGGTCACAAAGAGTTGGACATGACTGAGCAACTGAACAACAAAACCACAAATGTTGTGTTGGCTACTAGGTATATTTGCCTTTCCATATAAACTTTAGATTAATTTTACTATTAACCACAAAATAACTTGCTAGGAATTTGAGTTGGATTGTACTGAATCTCTATATCAAAGTAGGAAAGAACTTACATCTTGACATTGTTTTCCTATCCATGAACATGAAATATGTCTCTGTTTTGCTTTTTTTATTTCATTCTTCAGAGTTCATCTATGTTCATAAGCAAAAGGGGATGATTTTTATTCTCTATTTTTTATCTCATTTTTGAAATCAAAATTATGATACTATTATAAATTATTCTGAGAGCTTTTACTCTTATGTTATTCCTTGGAATAATTTATATACCAATAACAATTAACTGTTATCTTAATTGTTTGCTACAACTCACCAACAAAGCCAATTAGGACCACTTTTGTTGCTGATTAAAGAGAAGAGGACATCTTTGTCTTCTATTTCAATTTCTTTAAAATGTATTAGTCTAGGTGGTCCCAAGATGGCAGAGGAATAGGATGAGGAGACCACTTTCTCCTCCACAAATTCATAGAAAGAACATTTGAACACTGAGCAAATTCCACAAAACAACTTCTGAAGACTGGCAGAGGACATCAAGAACCCAGAAAGGCAGCACATTATCTTTGAAAGGAGGTAAGAAAAAACATAAAAGATAAAAAGAGAAACTAAAGAGGTAGGGATGGAGATCCTTCCTGGGAAGGGAGTCGTAAAAAAAAGAGAAGTTTCCAAACACCAGGAAACACTCACCGGTGGGTCTGTGGCAAGTCTTGGAATATCAGAGAGCAACATAACCAGGAGGAAAAATAAATAAATAAATAAATAAATAAATAAATAAAACCCACAGATTGGAAAAACAAATAAATAAATAAAACCCACAGATTACCTGCCTAACAGCAACTCCCAGCGCAGAAGCTCGCATCCACCACAATCAAGTGGGGGCTGGACAGGGAGGCTTGGGCTGCATTGCTTAGGCTAAGGACCAGGCCTGAATGCCCCAAGGGCAATCTGAGGGAACTAACATGAGATAGCAACCCAGACTGTGGGATAGCCAGAGAGAGAGATAGAGGGAAAAAAAAAGAAGAGAGAGAGAGAGAACTGTACCATGAAAAGCAGTAACCTAAGACATTGCCAGGCACACTAACAGAACAAAGGACTGAGCAGAGCTAGCAGGCTGCAGACCGGCCCATTCCCTGCATGAGACAGGCAGGCAGAGGCAGCCAGAACCAGAAGGGTGCAATCTTGGCCCCAGAGAGGCATCCTCTACCAAACTGCAAGCAGGCTTCATTGCTAACCAAGACTTCTTGGGATTCTGGACAGCTGACATCCACCGGGAGAGTCACAGCCAGAGATCAGATCCCCAGAAGAGACACACAGCACACCTGAGAAGCCATGCCCATTGTACACTCAGAAAACCGAGCAGCTGGGACGGGGGAGGCGATAAGATGAACCTCCCACCTCGGGGTGACTGTGCGCACCAAGCACCTGCTCACCTGAGCTACTTGGACCTGGGAAGCACACAAAACACAGGCCCAATCGAGTCTACGCCTTTGTGGAGTACCCGAGAACCTGAACCTGAGTGGCTCAGACCTGGGAAGTGCAAGCAAACCAGGGCCTGTCTCAGACAGTTCCCAGCAGAGCAACCTAGAGCCTGAGAAGTGTAGACCATGAAAGCACACACGCTGTGAGTGGAGTCAACTCCAGTGCCGCTGAAACCCTGCAAGCATTCCCAACGCACGCCAGTGATATTTCTTTCCAGTGTTCCTCCCCGCCCACATCACGACTCAACAAGTTAGCCTAAAAAAGTGATCACCATCGCCCCCTTCTGTCAGGGTGGAAATTAGACACTGAATAGACCAGCAAACAGAAGAAGCTAAAATAAACAGAGGGAACTACTTTGGAAGTGACAGATGCAACAGATTAAAACGCTGTAGTTAGCACCAACCACATACGAAGGGGCCTATAGATCTTGAGAAGTATAAGATGGATCAAGGAACAACCTGAAAATGGACTGACCCCACACTATCCACAACAGCTCCAGAGAAATTCCCAGATATATTTTTACTATTATCATTTTTCTAAACTTAATTTTCTTTTTATTTTTAAGCCCTCTATTACTCCTTTAATTTTCATTTTTCTAACCTATTACCTTGTAAAAAAAAAAACCCTATTTTTAAAGCAAACTTCATATATATATTTTATAATTTTTGTGAATTTTGTTTTTTTAATATTGTATTTTTGAGAATCTAATCTTTACTCTAGATTTTTAATCTTTGATTTTTGTTATTTCTTATCAATTTTGTACCTTTAAGAACCCAATCTTCAGTACCGATTTTTACATGGGAGTGAGATTACTGGCTTGATTCCTCTGTCCCCCTTTTGACTTTCCTTTTTCTACACCAGGTTGCCTCTATCTCCTTCCTTCCCCTTCTCTTCTCTACCCAACTCTGTCAATCTCTTTGTGTATTCTGGGCTGTGGAGAACACTTAGGGAACTGACTACTGGTTGGATCTCTCTCTTTCCTTTTGATTCCCCCTTTTCTCCTCCTGGCGACCTCTGTCTCCTTCCTCCCTCTTCTCTCCTCTGTGTAACTCCGTGAACATCTCTGAGGGGTCCAGACTATGGAGAGCACATAGGGAAGCGATTACTGGCTAGCTTGCTCTCTCCCCTTTTGATACCCTTCTTCTCCTCCGGGTCACCTCTATCTCCTTTCTCCCTCTTCTCTTCTCCTTGTAACTCTGTGTACTTCTCCAGGTGTCCCTCACTGTGGAGAAACATCAAGAAACAAAGGGAGAAGAATTAAATCAACAAAATTAGAAACAAAAATGGAGAAATCACAACAGACAATACAAATATAAAGGATCACAAGAGACTACTATCAGCAACTATATGCCAATAAAATGGACAACTTGGAAAAAATGGACAAATTCTCAGAAAAGTAGAACTTTCCAAAAATGAACAAGGAAGAAATAGAAAATTTTAACAGACTCATCACAAGCACAGAAATTGAAACTGTAATCAGAAATCTTCTAGCAAACAAAAGCCTAGGACCAGACAGCTTCACAGCTGAACTCTACCAAAAATTTAGAGAAGAGCCAACACCAATCCTACTCAAACTCTTATAGAAAATTGCAGGGGATGGTAAACTTCCAAACTCATTCTATGAGGCCACCATCACCCTAATACCAAAACCTGACAAAAATGCCACAAAAAAACAAAACTACAGGCCAATATCACTGATGAACATAGATGTAAAAATCCTTAACAAAATTCTAGCAAACAGAATCCAGCATATTAAAAAGATCATGCATCATGACCAAGTAGGCTTTATCCCAGGGATGCAAGGATTCTTCAATATCCACAAAACAATCAACATAGTACAACACGTTAACAAATTGAAAGATAAAAACCATATGATTATCTCAATAGATGCAGAGAAGGCCTTTGACAAAATTCAACATCCATTTATGATAAAAAACCCTCCAGAAAGCAGGAATAGAAGGAACATACCTCAACATAATAAAAGCTATATATGACAAACCCACAGCAAACATTATCCTCAATGGTGAAAAATTGAAAGCATTTCCCCTAAAGTCAGGAACAAGACAAGGGTGCCTACTCTCACCACTATTATTCAACATAGTTTTGGAAGTTTTGGCCACAGCAATCAGAGCAAAAAAAGAAATAAAAGGAAGCCAAATTGGAAAAGGAGAAGTAAAACTCTCACTGTTTGCAGATGACATGATCCTCTACATAGAAAACCCTAAAGACTCCACCAGAAAATTACTAGAGCTAATCAATGAATATAGTAAAGTTGCAGGATATAAAATTAACACAGAGAAATCCCTTGCATTCCTATACACTAACAATAAGAAAACAGAAAGAGAAATTAAGGAAACAATTCCATTCACCACTGCAACGAAAATAATTAAATACTTAGGAATATATCAACCTAAAAAAAAAACAAAAGACCTATATAGAGAAAACTATAAAACACTGATGAAAGAAATCAAAGAGAACACAAATAGATGTAGAAATAAACCATGTTCATGGATTGGAAGAATCAATATAGTGAAAATGAGTATACTACCCAAAGCAATCTATAGATTCAATGCAATCCCTATCAAGCTACCAATGGTATTTTTCACAGAACTAGAACAAATAATTTCACAATTCGTATGGAAATACAAAAAACCTCGAATAGCAAAAACAATCTGGAGAAAGAAGAATGGAACTGGAGGAATCAACCTGCCTAACTTCAGGCTATACTACAAAGCTACAGTCATCAAGACAGTATGGTATTCGCACAAAGACAGAAATATAGATCAATGGAACAAAATAGAAAGCCCAGAGATAAATCCACACTCCTATGGACACCTTATCTTCGACAAAAGAGGCAAGAATACACAATGGAGAAAACACATTCTCTTTAACAAGTGGTGCTGGGAAAACTGGTCAACCACTTGTGAAAGAAGGAAACTAGAACACTTTCTAACACCATACACAAAAATAAACTCAAAATAGATTAAAACCAGAAACTATAAAATTCCTAGAGGAAAACATAGGCAAAACACTCTCTGACATAAATCACAGCAGGATCCTCTATGGCCCACCTCCAAGAGTATTGGATATAAAAGCAAAAATAAACAAATTGGACCTAATTAAACTTAAAAGCTTTTGCACAACAAAGGCAACTATAAGCAAGGTGAAAAGACAGTCTTCAGAATGAGAGAAAATAAGAGCAAACGAAGCAACTGACAAAGAATTAATCTCAAAAATATACAAGTAACTCCTGTAGCTCAATTCTAGAAAAATAATCGACCCAATCCAAAAACGGGCCGAAGAACTAAACAGACATTTCTCCAAAGAAGACATACAGATGGCTAACAAACACATGAAAAGATGCTCAACATCACTCATTATCAGAGAAATGCAAATCAAAAACAAAATGAGGTACTATCTCATGCCAGTCAGATTGGCAGCTATACAAAAGTCTACAAGCAATAAATGCTGGAGAGGGTGTGGAGAAAAGGGAACCCTCTTACACTGTTGGTGGGAATGCAAACTAGTACAGCCACTATGGAGAACAGTGTGGCGATCCATAAAAAACTGAAATAGAACTGCCATATGACCCAGCAATCCCATAGCTGGGTATACACACTGAGGAAACCAGAATTGAAAGAGACACATGTACCCCAATGTTCATCACAGCACTGTTTATAATAGCCAGGACATGGAAGCAACCTAGATGTCCATCAGCAGACGAATGAATAAGAAAGCTGTGGTACATATACACAATGGAATATTATTCAGCCATTAAAAAGAATACATTTGAATCAGTTCTAATGAGGTGGATGAAACTGGAGCCTATTACACAGAGTGAAGTAAGCCAGAAAGTAAAACACCAATACAGTATACTAATGCATATATATGGAATTTAGAAAGATGGTAATGATAACCCTATATGTGAGATAGCAAAAGAGACACAGATGTATAGAACAGTCTTTTGGACTCTGGGGGAGAGGGCAAGGGTGGGATGATTTGGGAGAATGGCACTGAAACATGTATATTATCATATGTGAAACGGATCGCCAGTCCAGGATTGATGCATGAGACAGGGTGCTCAGGGCTAGTGCACTGGGATGACCCAGAGGGATGGCATGGGGAGGGAGGTGGGAGGGGTGTTCAGGATGGGGAACACATGTACACCCATGACGGATTCATGTCAATGTATGGCAAAACCAGTACACTATTGTAAAGTAATTAGCCTCCAATTAAAATAAGTAAATTTATATTAAAAAATAAATAAAATAAGCAAGTAGTTAAAAAAATAAAATGTATTAGTCTACTGACTTTTTATTTTTTTCTCATGCCATTTTTGTATTTTTATATTTTCTAGGAATTTAATCCTTCAAACATGTTATCATATAGCTATTGATATTTCTTTCGTCTTTTAAAAAATCCATTGTATCTATAACATTCCATCTATTTTATTCTATATTTGTGTATTTTTTCTTTACATCTTCTCTTTCCTTCATCAGTCCTACAGGTGGTTCATCTTGCTAAACTTTTCAGGCTTTCAATTTTGACTTGTTAATAATCTTTGCTATTTTTTATTGTTATTCTAATAATCTTTTAACTTATTTAATCTCTATCCTTAACTCTTGTATGTTAAGAGTCTGTCTTGTTACATTAGGTATTCTCTGCTATTTCCAATGTATTCAGTTAAATTCTCATCAAATTTGTTTTTAACCTTTGCTTGATGACCATTATATTTCAAGTATTAAATAGTGTTCCACAAATGCTGATGTATAGTAACTTCATTATTCCATTCCAAAATGTATTTCCTTTTTTAACTCAAAGAATATTAAATTTATGATAGTTTCCAAACATGGAATATTTTAATATTTATAATTAATTTTCAGTTTTATTATCATGGTTGGAGAACACAGTCTATAAGATATTGATTCCTTGGAATATGAGAGGCTTCCTGTATAGCCTAATATATACTTTACTTTTGTAATTGTTCCCTGTATTCTCAAAAAGAATATATATTTTCTGTTTATCCTCTATGTATTTTGAATATCCCAAGATTAGGGATGGGGGAGCCTGGTGGGCTGCCATCTCTGGAGTTGCATAGAGTCGGGACACGACTGAAGTGACTTAGCAGCAGCAGCAGCAGCAAGACTAGTATTACTGCTTATTTTGCTCTATTGCAATTGATTTCTGAGAGGCACATAAAATCTTCCAATACAATTACTGTTTTAACTACTTCATTAATTTCGTTTATCATGAGGATGTCTTATTAAATTACTAGTAAGATAAAAATAAAACAAAACCTAAAAACAGCATGTTTCCTAAATCATAACTTATTTATATAAGAGAACATCATGAGTCATTGTCATTTATATTTATTGACATAGAGTGATGGCCATGAGATTGGTAAGTAGAATACAAAAGTTACAAAGCAGCATGGCATATGATGCCAATAATGTAAAATTATCCAATAATGTAAAATAATTATGCATATATACATACACACATACAGATGGATGCACTGAAATCAGATTGATTACATTATTTGCAGCTGAAGATGGAAAAGCTCTATACAGTCAGCAAAAACAAGACCTGGAGCTGACTGTGCTCCAGATCATCAGCTCCTTATAGCAAAATTCAGGCTTAAAACTAAAGAAAGTGGGGAAAACCATTAGGCCATTCAGGTATGACCTAAATCAAATCCTTTATGATTATACAGGGGAGGTGACAAATAGATTTAAGGGATTAGATCTGGTAGTGTGCCTGAAGAACTATAGACAGAGGTTCCTAACACTGTACAAAAGGCAGTGAACAAAACCACCCCAAAGGAAAATAAATGCAAGAAAGCAAAGTGCTTGTCTGAGCAGGCTTTACAAATAGCTGAGAGAAGAAGTGATAAGCAAGTAAGAAAGGGAAAGATATACCCAACTGAATGCAGAGTTCCAGAGAATAGCAAGTTTAGATAAGAAGGCCTTCAATGAACAATGAAAAGAAATACAGGAAAAAAATAGAATGGGAGACTAGAGATCTCTTCAAGAAAATTGAAGATATCAAAGGAATATTTGATGCAAGGATACACATGATAAAGGACAGAAACAATAAGACTTAACAGAGGCAGATGAGATTAAAAAGAAGTAGAAAGAATATACAGAAGAACTGTACAAAAGAGGTCTTTATGACCCAGATACCCATGATAGTGTGGTTACTCACCTCAAGCCAAACATCCTAGAGTGTGAAGTTAAGTGAGTCTTAAGAACCATTACTACCAATAAAGCTAGTGAAGTGATGGAATTTCAGCTCATATATTTTAGTATTTAAAATAAAAGATGATGCTGTTAAAGTGCTGCACTCAATATGTCAGCAAATTTGGAAAACCCAGTAGTGGCCACAGGATTGGAAAAGGTCAGTTTTTACCCAATTCCAAAGAAGGGCAATGAAAAAGAATGTGCAAACTACCAGATAATTGCTAGTAAGGTTATGCTCAAAATCCTTCAAGCTAAGCTTCAGGTACTTGAATCAAGAACTTCCAGATGTTCAAAATGGGTTTAGAAAAGGCAGAGGAATGAGAGATCAAATTGCCAACATTTGTTGGAATATAGAAAAAACAAGAGAATTCCAGAAAAAAAAAAATCTACTTCTGTTTCACTGACTATGTGAAAGTCTTTTGACAGTGTGGATCACAACAAAATGTGGAAAATTCTTATAGAGATAGGAAAATCAGACCATCTAACCTATCTCCTGAGAAACCTGTATGTGGGTCAAGAAGCAAGTTAGATCCATACATGGAACAACTGACTGGTTAAAAATTGGGAAAGGAGTATGACAAGGCTGTATATTGCCACCCTGTTTATTTAAGTTATATGCAGGGTATATCATGTGAAATGCAGGTTGGATGAGTTACAATCTGGAATGAAGATTGCCTGGAGAAATATCAATAATCTCAGATATGCAGAAATATCAATAATCTCAGATATGCAGATAACCTCTAATGGAAGAAGGTGAAGAGGAACTATAGAACCTATTGATGAAGGTGAAGGAGGAGAGTGAAAAAGCTGACTTATAACTCAACATTCAAAAAACTAAGATAATGGTATCCAGTCCCATCCCTTCATGGCAAATAGGAAAGGGGAAAGTGGAAGAAGTGACAGATTTTCTCTTCCTGGGCTCCAAAATCACTGTGGATGGTGACTGCAGCCATGAAATTAGAAGACACTTGCTTCTTAGCAGGGCTATGATAAACCTAGACAGCATACTAAAAAGCAAAGGCATCATTTTGCCAACAAAGGTCCATATAGTCAAAACTATGGTCTTTACAGTAGTCATGTACAGATGTGAGAGTCGGAAGAAGGCCGAGTGCTGAAGAATTGATGCTTTTGAATTGTGGTGGTGGAGAAGATTCTTGAGAGTCTTTTGGACAGCAAGGAGATCAAAACAGTTAATCCTAAAGGAAACCAACCTTGAACAATCATTGGAAGGACTGATGCTGAAGCTGAAGCTCCAATACTTTGGCCACCTGATGTGAACAGCCAACACATTGGAAAAGATACAGATGATGGGAAATATTGAAGGCAAGAGGAAAAGAGGGTGGCAGAGGATGAGATCCATGGATAGTATCACTGATTCAATGGACATGAAGTTGGGTGAACTCTGAGAGATGGTGAGGGACAGGGAAGCCTGGTGTGCTGCAGTCCATAGGGTCACAAAGAGATGGACACGACTTAGTGACTGAACAACAACAACAATGCACATATATCAGCATTTGTGTGTGTATATATACATATATATTTGATGTTAACATTAGGTATCAGGTAGAAAGTAGAAACAAGCAAAAGCAGTGGGCACTGAAAGAAAGGGGTTGAGGGGGCAGGCTTAAACATAGGTTCATCAAAATGTTAACCTGTTTATCTCTAAGTAATTTCCAGCAAAAGGTTTTTCCATGATTTATGTTTTCTAGTATACTATATGCCTCATTCTTTAAACAATGAATACATATAATTCATTTAAAAAAACAGCAATTTCTTTAAAAGGAAATACGGAATAAGTTTTAAACTATTTTGTGTCCATACCTCTCAACACTACAATTTGACTATATGATATAAAACTTCCAGCAATAGGTATTAATAATAGGAATAATTGCTTCAAAGTAAGAGTTTTGATTGAAAGCAGGAAGAAGTGAGCAGGTAGATTTCTAAGTCACCAAGTTATTGTAGGCAGTATAGACTCACTTCTAATCTACAGTGATAGAGAACGATGATTATCACCATCTCTACTACTGTCACTTAAGTCAAGACCACACTCATCTTTCACCTGGATGACTGCAGTAGCTTCCCAACTGGCATAGTTGATAGCACTTTAGCCCTACTACTGTGCATTGTTCACACAGCAGTTAGTTAGCTTGATGGTTATCTTGAAGATGTTAGACCACATTCCCACTCATGTACTGGTGTCCCTGGTTAGGGAAGCGACAGAACAGGTATTATTTACAAAGTATTATGTATGTCTATTCTAAACTGTCTGGGTACTACCTGAAGGACTAAAGAAAGCACTTTTCTCTGTTTCACCTAATGTGGAACTCAAGGTACAAACCCCAAATTTGATGAAAGACATGAGTCTATGCCTCCAAGAATCTCAACAAATTCCAATAGGATAAATTCAAAGACATATACACTGGTAACACACTTAACTTTTAAAAAAAAAAAAAAACCTAAAACTGGAGGGACATTCTTGAATGCAGCAAAAAGGAAGCAATTTGTCATGTAAAAAAATCCTCAGTTACAGTCAATTTCTCCTCAGAAACCATGGAGGCCAAAAAGCAGATGGATGACATATTAAAGGGCTAAAAACAAAACAAAAATCCCTGACAACCAAGAATTCAATATATGGCAAAAATGCCCTTCAAAAACTATGGACAATTAAAACATTGCCTATCAAACAAAAGCTGAGAAACTTCATTATCAGTATACCTGCCCTACAAGAAATAATAAAGGGAGTCATTCAAGTGTTAATGGGCCAGCACTAGACAATAATTCTACACCATATGAAAATATTAAATTTGCCAGTAAAAATAACTATATATACATAGAACAGATTAGTGTTTTTGTTTTGTAATTCTGCTTATTCATTTACTA
The DNA here is from genome assembly GCF_019923935.1 of Bubalus bubalis. NCBI lineage: Eukaryota > Metazoa > Chordata > Mammalia > Artiodactyla > Bovidae > Bubalus > Bubalus bubalis. The sequence continues at coordinate 60,379,577 of NC_059181.1, forward strand.
TATCATTTAAAAGACAAATGCATAAAATAATAATAAATCTATGTTATTGGACACACAATGTAAAAAAATGTAATCCTTAAACATGACAATACAAGGAGAAGGTGCAAAGTATTTGTACATTACTGAAGTTAAGTGAGTAAGAATTCAAATTTAGTTGTTATAAATTTAGTATATTAAAGGTAATCCCCATGGCAACCACAAATAAAATATCCAAAATACAAATATACCTCATTTTATGCACTTTGATTTACTGTTCTTCACAGATACTGCATTTTTTCACAAATTAAAGGCTTGTGGCAACCCTGCATTGAAGAAGTCTATCAGTACTATTTTTCTACCAGCCTTTGCTCACTTAAGTGCTTCCATGTCACATTTTGGCAATTCTCTCAGTATTTCAAACTTTTTCACTATTTATGTTTGTTATAGTGATGTGTGTTCATTGATCATTGATGCAACTATTGCAAAAAAATCATGACTCATTGAAGCTTCTAGATGATGATTAGCATTTTTAGCAATAAAGTATTTTAAATTTAAGGTGTGTACATCATGTTTTAGACATAATACAATTGCACACAGAGTAAGTATACTGTAAACATAACTTTTGTATGAACTAGAAAACAAAAAAATTGTGTAAATCATTTTATTGTGATATTCACTTTATTGTGGTGGTCTGGAACCAAAACTGCAGTTATCTCTGAAATATGCCTGCATAAACACAAAAGGTAATGACAGGAGAATCAAAATGGTTCACTGCAAAATTCAAACAAACACAAAGTAATATAGTAATAAGGAAATAAACAAAAAGACATGAGATATAGGAAAAAATAGCAAAATGACAGAAGTCCTTTCATGTCATTAATTACTTTAAATGTTAATTGACTAAAATATCCAATCAAAGGGTATGGATTGGCTCAATAAATTTAAAAACATGATCCACTATATGCTATCTACCAAAGACTCACTTCAGATTCAAAAACACAGATAGTTTGGAAGTGAACATGTGGAAAAAGATATTCCATGCAAATAAAAATCAAAAACAAACAGAGGTGGCTTTATCAGGTAGAATGTCTGACAAAAACAAATTTAAAAAACTGGTATAACAGACAAATAAGAATATTATACATTAATAAAAGGGTTATTCATAAAAAGATATAAAAATTACTAAGAATTAGGTACCAAACAAAAGAGCCCTCAAATATATAAAGCAAACATTGGCAGAAATGAGAGAAGAAATACACAATTCTATAATAATAGTTGAAGACTTGAATACCCACTTTCAATAATGCATAAATCATCTAGACAGAAGATCAATAACAAAGTGGAATACTTGAACAACACTATAAACCATCTACATATAACAGACATATATAAAATACCCTACCAACAATGGCAGAAAACATGTTCTTCTCAAGTATACACAGAATATTTTCCAGGATAGACGACATGCTAGAAAACAAAATAAGTCTACATAAATTTTTAAACTTTAAAATTACTCAAAATATCTTTTCCAACCACAATGGAGTGAAGCTCAAAATCAGTAACAGATGGGAAGCAGGAAAATTCGCAAATATGTGGAAATCAGACAACACTCTCTCAAACAATCAATGGGACAGAAAAGAAATCACAAGGGGAATAAGAAAATATTTAGAGATAAGTAAGGGGCTTTCCTGATAGCTCAGATAGTAAAGAATCTACTTGGAATGCAGGAGAACTCAGTTTGATCCCTGCGTCAGGAAGATCCCCTGGAGAAGGAATTGGCAACCACTCCGAATTCTGCCTAGAGAATTCCATGCACAGACCATGGTGTCGCAAAGACTTGAACATGACTGAGCAACTGACATTTTCTACTTTCTTTTCTTTCTAGAGATAAGTAAAAATGAAAATGCAAAATACAAAATGTATGGGATGCAACAAAGGCAATGCTCAGAGGGAATTTTAAATTGCAAATGCATACATTAAAAAAGAAGAAAGATGCAAAACCAATAGCTGTCATAGAAGTGGTCAAGAATGTGAACTCACCTCCCATTCACACAGCAAAATTACAACTATTCACAGAGCAATTATTGATGAGAAAGACCAGAAGACTAGCAGATAAGATTTTCTACAACTAAAGATATAAAGAAGCAACCACAATGAGACAAGTAGGAGGGTTGAAGGACAGAGATGCAGTATAGTCAAGACCCATACTCCTGGTGACTCACAAACAGTAAGATAATTAAATTGCAAAGGTTATCCCCAAGGAGTGAGGGGTCTCAACCCTACATACCAGGCTCCCCAGCCTGGGGGTCCTGTATTGGAAGGACAAGTCCCCAGAATGTTTGGCTTTGAAGGCCAGAGGGGTTTACTTCTGGGAGAACCAGAGAGCTAGGGAAATAGAGATTCCACTCTCAAAGGGCAAACAAAACCTCACATGCTCTGAGAACCAGGGCAAAAGCAGCAATTTGAAAGGAGTCTGGATCAGACCCAACTTCTAATCTTAAAGTGCCTGTCAGAAAGACAGGACCTTATCCTGAGGACATATACACTGGAGGCAATGATTTAGGGAGTTTCCTCAATCAAAAGGACATTAATGTTGGCAAGTGCCATTTTGGAATCCTCTATCTAGCTTATAAGCACCAGAACACAAACCTGCCCATCAGCCTTTAGGCAACAGTACTGGGATAGCTCAGGCCGAGCAGATAGCAGGGTAGGAAAATAGCCAAAATCCACCAACAGGTTGGCTGCCAAAGAACCCCTGAGCTCACAGTCACCCTAGGACCCAGCCCTGTCTACCAGATGGCATAGGATACTGCCCTGCATACCAGTATGCTGGAACCAGCACCTGGGCCAGTCTCACCCACCAGTGGGCAGGCACCATTGACAGAACCCCCTGAGCCCTACCCCCAACCACCAGTGAGAAGAAATACCAGCTCCAGGATACCCAGACCATACAGACAAAGTTCCCAATACTGAACTCCCACCCACCAGTGGGTGGGCACCAGTCCTGAAATTTCCTGGGCCCTAGCCCAACCACCAGCAGGCAGACAACAGCCCCAGGACCACCTTAGCCTCACAGCCAGTGTTATCAGGAACCAGATAACACACCAGTAGGCAGCTATAGCCCCAGGTCTCCTTGGGCCCCAGACCTATACAGCATCAGGCCAATACCAGCTCTCAGATACTTTGGGTCCTTTAGCCAGTTGCATTGGGAACTGGCCTTACCTACCAGGAGGACGTTACTATATTAAGAACAAGAATGCTCATGCTCACCATCATTAGTCAACATAGTATTGGAATTCCTTGCCACCACAACAAGACCAGAAAAAGAAATAAAAGGAATCCAAAGTGGAAATAAAGGAAGTAGTAAAACTGTTGTTATTTTCAGGTGACCAATACTATACACAGAAAAGTCATAAAAATGCCACACAAAAAAACTACTAGAACTTATCAATGAACTTGGTGAAGTTGTAGGATGCAAAATTAAGTAGAAAGCTGTTGCATTTCTATACACTAAGAACCAACTATCAGAAAGAGAAATTAACAAAGTCTTTTTAAAATTACATCAAAAAGAAGAATATACACCTAGGAATAAATCTAACTAAGGAGTTAAAAGATGGAAAAACACACCATGGATTAGAAGAATTAATATTGTTTAAATGGCCATACTACCCAAGCCAATCTACAGAGTCAATGCAATCCCTATTAAAATATCAATGACATTTTTTCATAGAATTAGAACAAATTATCTAAAAATTTGTATGGAAGCACAAAATACCCCAAAAAGCCAAACCAATCTTAAGAAAGAAGAACAAAGCTGATGGTAACATGCTTGCTGATATCAAGCTATCCTACCAAGTTACAGCAGTGGAAAGAGTATGATAAGGGCAAAAAAAAAAAAAATCCAGATACATAAGATCAATGGAATGGACCAGAGAGCCCAGAAATGATATCACAATTATATGGACAATTAATCTACAACAAATGAGGTAAGAAGATACAACAAGGATAAGACATCCTTTTTAGTAAATGGTGATCAGAAAACTGGACAGCTATAATCAACAGAATTAAACTGGAATACTGTATCAATATGCACAAAAATCAAATGAAAATGGCTTAAAGACTTAAATGTCAGACTTGCAACAATACAACTTCCAGAAGACATAGGAGTAAATTCTTTGACATTGGTCTTAGTAATATTTTTCATATGTTTCCTCAGATAAGGAAGACAAAAGCAAAAACAGACAAGTGGAACTACATCAAACTAAGAAGGGTCTGCAAAGAAAAGGAAACTATCAACAAAATGAAAAGCTACCTACTTTTCATTCAATAAATCCAATAAATGGTTAATATCCAAAATATAAAGAGTCATACAATGAACATCAAAAAAAATTCAGAATGAAAAATATGTTGAGGGTATGAAAAGATATTTTTCCCAAGAAGACATACAGATGACTACATGCACATGAAATGATGCTCAACATCACAAATCATCTGGAAAATGCAAATCAAAAATCAAAACCACAATAAAATATCACTTCACATCTGTCAGAATGGCTATTACCAAGAAGATAAGAAATGGTAAATGAAGGTTTGAAGAAAAGTGAACCCTGATGCATTTTGGTGGGAATGCTCACTGGAGCAGCAACTACAGAAAACAGTATGGAGATTCCTAAACAATTTAAAAATAGAGCTTCCATATGAATCAGCAAGTCCACTCCCGGGTGTTTGTCAGAAAAAAAATGAAAACACTAGTTAGAAAATACATGCACTGCAGGTCAGGAAGGAATGGTTAGAACTGCACATGGAACAAGAGACTGGTTCCAAATAGGAAAAGGAGTACATCAAGGCACTATATTGTTACCCTGCTCATTAAACTTCTATGCAGAGCACATCATGAGAAACGCTAGGCTGGATGAAGCACAAGCTGGAATCAAGATTGCCAGGAGAAATATCAATGATCTCATATATGTAGATGACACCACCCTTGTGGCAGAAAGTGAAGAAGAATTAAAGAGCCTCTTAATGTAAGTGAAAGAGGAGAGTGACAAAGTTAGCTTAAAACTCAACATTCAGAAAACTGAGATCATGACATTTGGTCCCATTACTTCATGGCAAATAGATGGGGAAACAGTGGAAAACAGTGTCAGACTTTATTTTGGGGGGGCTCCAAAATCACTGCAGATGGTGACTGCAGCCATGAAATTAAAAGACGCTTACTCCTTGGAAGAAAAGTTATGACCAACCTAGACAGCATGTTAAAAAGCAGAGACGTTACTTTGCCAACAAAGGTCCGTCTAGTCAAGGCTATGGTATTTCCAGTAGTCATGTATGGATGTGAGAGTTGGACTGTAAAGAAAGCTGAGTGCCAAAGAATTGATGCTTTAGAACTGTGGTGTTGGAGAAGACTTGAGAGTCCCTTGGACTGCAAGGAGATCCAACCAGTCCATCCTAATGGAAATCAGTCCTGAATATTCATTGGAAGGACTGATTTTGAAGCTGAAACTCCAATATTTTGGCCACCTGATGTGAAGAGCTGACTCATTTGAAAAGACCCTGATGCCGGGAAAGATTGAAGGCAGAAGAAGAAGCGGACAATAGAGGATGAGATGGGCATCACTGAGTCAATGGACATGAGTTTGGGTAAACTCCAGGAGTTGGTAATGGACCGGGAGGCCTGACATGCTGCAGTCCATGGGGTCGCAAAGAGTCAGACATGACTGAGTGACTAAACTGAACTGATGTTCACAGCAGCATTATTTACAATGGCCAATATACAGAAGCAACCTAAGTGCCTAGCAATAGATGAATGGATAAAGTGTATATATATATATACATATACACACACATAAATATATATATACACACACACAGTAAACTATTCCTACACAAACTATTTCTTAGCTTTAAAAAAAATTTTGCTATTTGCAAAAACATGGATATACCTAGATAGTATTATGCTAAGTAAAATAAGACAAAGTGAAATATTATAGGATTTTGCTTATATGTGGAATCAGTATAACAAAATAAATAAACAATTAACATAAGCAGAGTTATTAATTCAGAGAACAAACAGTTGTTGCCAGATAGTAAGGGAGTGAGGTGTGGAAAGAAACAGTTTATGTGATTAAGAGGCACAAACTTTCTTGCAAAATAAATGATTCACAGGTACAAAAAAACAATGTGGAGAACACAGTCAATGACTATGTACTGTCTTTGTATGATGACATATTGTAACTAGACTTATGGTGATGATCATTTTGAACTCTACAGAAATATTGAATAACTATGTTGTTCACTGCTCCTGCTAAGTCACTTCAGTTGTGTCTGACTCTGTGCGGCCCCATAGACGGAAGCCCACCAGGCTACCCCGTCCCTGGGATTCTCCAGGCAAGAACACTGGAGTGGGTTGCCATTTCCTTCTCCAATGCATGAAAGTGGAAAGTGAGAGTGAAGTCACTCAGTCGTGTCCAACTCTTAGCGACCCCATGGACTGCAGCCCACCAGGCTCCTCTGTCCATGGGATTCTCCAGGCAAGAGTACTGGAGTGGGTTGCCATTGCCTTCTCCGATGTTGTTCACTAGGAAGTTATTATACTTCAAAAACAAAAAAAGTCATAAAAAAAGATATCTGATTTGTAGCTACCAGATGCATGGGATGAGGAGAGGGGTGATTGAATGGAGGTAGTCAAAAGATATGAAGCTGCAGTTATGAGATAAATAAGTACTGGGAACACAATGAAGGGACATGTTAAATATAATTAACACTACTGTATGTTTTATATGAAAGTTGATAAGAGAGAAAATCCTAAGAATTTTCATTAAAAGAAAAAATTTTCTATTTAATTATCTATCTATATGAGATTATACACTTTCACTAAACTTATTGTGATAATCATCTCATGATGTATATAAGTCAAATGATTATGTTCTACACTTCAACTTAAAGTCTGTATGTCAATTATGTCTCAATAAAACTGTAAGGGAAAAAACTCTAACTGCATCAATCTAAAAATTGCTGTATATTTAAATAGCTTAAAATTCTAACATGTACATTTAACATATCTCCCCACTCATTGAAAAATAACCTTCATATATACCTTGAGGAATTAGAACAAGAAGAGCAAAGTAAGCTCCAAAGCTAGCAGAATGTAGGAATAAAACTTAGAGCAAACAGAATGAAATAACAGGAAGAATAATAGAATAAAAAAAGACAAAAGTTCGTTCCTTGGAAAAAATTGACAAATCTTTAACCAAATGGACAAAAAAATAAAAAAGAGACAAACTAAAATAAAAAGTAAAATTGGTGACCTTACTACCAACTTTACAGAAATAAAAAGGATTATAAAAGAATATTGTGAAAAATTAAATGCCAACAAATTAGACAACCTAGATAAAATGGACAAATTGCAAGAAATACCCAAATTACATAAGCCACCTCAGAAAGCAATAGAAAATATTAACACACCTATAAGAAGCGCAAAGATTGAATCAGTAATCACAAACTTCTCAACAAAGAAAAACCAAGGCCTTCCCTGGTAAATTCTACTTCATTGTCTGAGGTCAACATTGCTGTTTAGTCAAGAAGTCCTGTCCAACTCTTTGTGACCCCATGGCCTGTAGCCTGCCAGGGTCCTCTGTCCATGGGATTTCCCAGTAAGGAATGTTGGAGTGGGTTCCCATTTCCTTCTCCAAGGGAACCTGTTTCTCCTTTATTGGCAGATGGATTCTTAATGACTAAGCCACCAGGGAAGCCCCAAGGCCAACATTACCCTGATACCAAAGTCAGATAAAGACACCACAAGAAAATAGTTATTAGACCGATATCAGCTATGAATATAGATTTTTAAAAATCCTCAATAATATACTAACAAACTAAATTTAAGAGAATATTAAAAGGATTATACACCATGACCAAGTGGGTTTTTCCCCAGAAATGTGAGGGTGGTTCTACATAAGAAAATCAATGTAGTATACTACACTAATAGAATGAAGGGGAAAAAGCCATATGATCATTTCAATTAATGCAGAAAAGTCATTGAACAAAATTCAAAATAGTTGATTGTAAAAACACTCTGAAAACTAGAAACAGAGAGGAACTTCTTTAACATAATAAAGGGCAATTATAAAAAATGTAGAGCTAGCATTGTACTAAATGGCAAAAAGCTGAAAATTTCCCCCTAAGGTCAGGAACAAGGCAAGGATGCCTGGCTTCACCACTGTTATTCAATATTGTACTGGAAGTTCTAACCAGAGCAATTAGGCAGGAAAAAGAAATAAAAATGCATCTATATTGCAAAGCAAAAAGTACAATTATCTCTGTTCACAGATGGTGGTGGTTGGTGATTTAGTCACTAAGTCATGTCTGACTCTTGTGACCTCCATGGACTGGAGCCCATCAGGATCCTCTACCCATGGGATTTCCCAGGGAAGAATACTGGAGTGGGTTGGCATTTCCTACTCCAGGGGATGTTTCCAAATCAGGGATTGAACCTGGGTGTCCCGCATTGCAGGCAGATTCTTTACTGACTGAGTCACCAGAGAAGCCAATTCATAGATGACATGATTCTATATATACAAAATCCCAAGATTCACTGGAAAGTCATAATAACCAATAACTGTATTCAGCAAAGTTGAAGGTATGCAAAATAATCTTTTTTCCTAGCTGGAGGAAGTTAACATAAATTGCCAAAGGTTTAAGACATTGTATCTCATTCAGCAAATCTCCCCTCTAAATGTTGAGGAAGCTCCTCTGGCCAAATAAGTCTGGGATCACTTGGGCTGGCAAGAAAAGCTGTGGAACTGGCAGCTGTTGACCGTCTCCTCCTCCCACTTGGAAAGGGATGTTAAGTTATATAACCTCCTCCACCTACTTGTACCAATCCCTGAGGATCCCAGCATGCAGCACACACAGGACTGAGAGCTTTATGTGTAGAGTGTATTAATCCTCGTAAAGAAGGATGATGATTCTGTTCACAGAACATGGGACTCTGGCATTTAGCAACATACTCAGGCCCTTCTATACAAGGGCAGCAGCAAAGATTTAACAATTTCTTTCTTGGGGTTCAGAAAAGAAATAATAAACACAACAAATTAAACAACTCAAAACTATAATGTAAGATTCACCTTCAACACTACATATAAAATTCAGATTCAGTATCATCTTTTTTAAAAATCGTAGGATAACTGCTTTAAAAAGTTGTGGTAGTCTTTGCCATACATAAAACTAAATTAGTCATAATTGTATGTGTGTGTGTGTGCGTGTGTGTGTGTGTGTGTGTGTGTGTGTGTGTGTGTATGGGGCGTCCCTGGTAGCTCAGCTGGTAAAGAATCTGCCTGCAATGCAGCAGGAAACCCTGGTTTGATTCCTGGGTTGAGAAGATCCCCTGGAGAAGGGATAGGCTACCCACTCCAGTATTCTTGGGCTTCCCTGGTGGCTCAGACTATAAGGAATGCACCAGTAATGTGGGAGACCTGGCTTCAACCCCTGGATTGGGAAGATCCCCAGGAGGAGGGGATGGCAACCCACTCAACTATTCTTGCGTCAAGAATCCCCATGGACAGAGGAACCTGGCAGGCTACAGTCCATGGTATCACAGTCAAACACAACTGAGTAACTAAGCACAGCACAATACATATATTAGCTTCCCTATTGAGCTTCCATCCCCCAACCCTATTCCATCTTTCTTATTCATCACAGAGTGCCAGATTTGGCTCCTTGTGTTATATATAGCAGCTTCCTGCTACTTATCTGTTTTATACATAAGAGTATATATATGTCAATGCTACTTTCTTATTTCTCCTAGACTCCCCTTCCTGCACTGTGCCCACAAGTCCATTATCTATGTCTGCATCTCCATTTCTCCTCTGTAAATAGATTTATCAGTACTATTTTTCTAGATTCCATATATATGTGCTAATATACGATATTTGTTTTTCTCTTTCTGAGTTACTTCACTCTATAACAGGCTCTAAGTCTATCCACCTCATTACAACTGACTCAAATTCATTCCTTTCTATAGCTGAGTAAAGCAGAGACATTACTTTGCCAACAAAGGTCCATCTAGTCAAGGCTATGGTTTTTCCCGTGGTCATGTATGGTTGTGAGAGTTGGACTGTGAAGAAGGCTGAGCGCCAAAGAATTGATGCTTTTGAACTGTGGTGTTGGAGAAGACTCTTGGGAGTCCCTTGGACTGCAAGGAGATCCAACCAGTCCATTCTGAAGGAGATCAGCCCTGGGAGTTCTTTGGAAGGAATGATGCTAAAGCTGAAACTCCAGTACTTTGGCCACCTGATGCGAAGAGTTGACTCATTGGAAAAGACTCTGATGCTGGGAGGGATTGGGGGCAGGAGGAGAAGGGGATAACAGAGGGTGAGATGGCTGGATGGCATCACTGACTTGATGGACGTGAGTCTGAGTGAACTTCGGGAGTTGGTGATGGACAGGGAGGCCTGGCATGCTGCGATTCATGGGGTCGCAAAGTCGGACACGACTGAGCGAATGAACTAAACTGAACTGAATATTCCATTATATACATGTACCACAACTTCTTTATCCATTCATCTGTTGCTTGACATGTAGGTTGCTTCCAGGTCCTGATTGTTATAAATAATGCTGCAATGAACATTAGGGTACATGTGTCTTTTTGAATTGTGGTTTTCTCAGGGTATATGCCCAGTAGTGGGACTGCTGGGTCATATGGTAATATTATTCCTAGTTTCCTGAGGAATCATTATACTGTTCTCCATAGTGGCTGTACCAATCCACATTCCAATCAACATGAAGGAGGGTTCCATTTTCTCCACATCCATTACAACAGCAATTGTTTATAGTTATTTGATGATGGCCATTCTGATTGGTATGAGGTGATACCTCATTGTAATTCTGATTTACATTTCTCTAGTAATGAACAATGTTGAGGATCTTTTCATGTGTTATTGGCCATCTGTATGTCTTCTTTGGCGAAATGTATGTTTAGGTCTTCTGCTTATTTGTTGTTTGGGCTTTTTCTTTTTCTGATATTGAACTGTATGAGCTGCTTACATATTTTGGAGATTAATCTTTTGTCAGTTGCTTAGTTTGCAATTATTTTCTCTCATTCTGAGGGCTGTCTTTAATATTGTTAATGTTGTTTATTGTTGCCTTTGCTGTGCAAAAGCTTTTAATTAGGTCCCAATTGTTTATTTTTGTTCTTATTTCCATTACTCTAGGAGGTGGGTCAAAGAGAATATTACTGTGATTTATGTCAAAGAGTGTACAGTCTATGTTTTCATCTAAGAGTTTTATAATTTCAGGCCTTACATTTAAGTCTTTAAATCCATTTTTAAAGTATCACCTTTAAATTCAGGAAAAATTAGGGAAAGGGAGATGGCACAATTCAGCAACTGCCCAGAAAACCAAGATATATGGGGTCACTGGCTTTCAATCTCTGTTCTGAGGGAAATTCTATAAGGTAGGTATTATTACTTACCCCATATAGTTAAGGAAACTAAGGCCCAGAGAAGATAAGTGACTTTCCTAAGCTCAAGAGCTAGTGAATTGAAGAGCCAAGATACAAACCCAGGTAGTTTTACTTGTATTATACAGTTGAATCACTATATTATATAAAATAATACTATGTATTGCTTCAGGAAATTCACATATGTGGGAAAAGGGAATTAAAGTCATAATAGAGTAGGAAGGTTCATATGTAAAGATAATTAGGAGGATAAACCCACAGCTTCTCTCAACCATTGCCTCCTTATATGTACATACACACCAGACTGTCAGTGGAAAACATGCTATAAGCAAATACTAATATCTTAAATTTTTTTGAATTTAAAAAAATTATAACATATACTCTGAAAAATACTCCACATAAATCTCAATAAATGTTCACCAACTGAACACACTTGTGTAATCAGCAGTCAGATAAAAAAAAAAAGTACCAACACTGGTAAAGGCCCCCCTTGTGCTATTTTTTGTTACTATTATCCCACTCCGAGGTAACACTTATCCTGACTTCTAATACCATCACTTATTTTTCTGTTTTTGAACTTAACAGAAATGGGCTCATGCAGCAAGTAATACTTTGTGACTGACTTTCCCTCTCTGTTAACCCTGTATTTGTTGGATTCAATCATTGTGGTATACAATATCTCTAGTTCATTCAGTCTCATGACTAAAGCAATATGAATTTTACCACCTATTCCGTTACTCCTTGGAAGGAAAGTTATGACCAACCTAGATGGCATATTAAAAAGCAGAGACATTACTTTGCCAACAAAGGTCTTGTCTAGTCAAGGCTATGGTTTTACCAGTAGTCATGTATGGATGTGAGAGTTGGACTATAAAGAAAGCTGAGCACAGAAGAAGTGATGCTTTTGAACTGTGGTGTTGGAGAAGATTCTTGAGAGTCCCTTGGATTGCAAGGAGATCCAGCCAGTTCATCCTAAAGGAGATCAGTCCTGGGTGTTCATTGGAAGGACTGATGCTGAAGCTGAAACTCCAATACTTTGGCCACCTGATGCGAAGAGCTGACTCATTGGAAAAGACCCTGATGCTGGGAAAGATTGAGGGCAGGAGGAGAAGGGGAAAACAGAGGATGAGATGGTTGCATGGCATCACTGACTCAGTGGACATGGGTTTGGGTAGACTCCGGCAGTTGGTGACGGACAGGGGTTCATGGGGTTGCAAAGAGTCAGACACGACTGAGAGATTGAGCTGAACTGAACTGATTCAGTTATTCAAAGGCATTATTGATTTTTAAAAAATATCCATCCATCACAGCCCCACAAAGTTAGGTTCAGAGTGCAGTATAGTGGAAAGAATATAGTCTCTGTAACAACACAAATTTGGTTGAAGCTTGGTTGTTAATAACTGTGTCCTTGGACACAGTTAGCTGTGTCCTTGGACAAGCTATTTGACTATTATGTCTTTACATTCTCATCTATAGGATGTGGACAATAATGCTTAACATCTGAGGACTTCCCTTGTGACTCAGTGGTAAAGAATCTGCATGCAATTCAGGAGACACAGGTTTAATCCTTGGATCAGGAAGATCCCCTAGAAAAGGAAATGGCAACCCATTCCAGTATTATTGCCTGGGAAATTCCATGGACAGAGGAGCCTGGTGGGCTAAGTCCATGGAGTTGCAAGAGTCAGACACAAATTAGCAACTAAACCACCACCAAGAAAACATATACCAAGTACCAAGTAGGTGATAATTATAAGCCTTGTAAAATATTCAATATCAACTCATAAATCATTTATGGATTACTATCACAAAGCTTAGCTTTTGGGTACCTTAACTACTTGATTCTTCTTGCTAATGTGATCTTGTGGCCACTGAGACCCTAACTGGAGCAGGAGCCAACTAAAATGCAAGTCATTTGTAGCACATGATGGTGATTTGCTGCTGCTTTCTTCCTCCCTCTCCTAGGACACTGGCTTTTGGAATGCAGGGTGAACTAACACGCTTGTTTGCATCTACCCAGAATAACATGTTTGTGCCTTGTTCTATCTTCTGCATTTTTTTCAACCACATCTTCCTCCAGAATAAGGCCTTTGCCTAAAGTTCTTTCTTTGATCTTGTTCATTGAGAAGAAATCTCTTCGGTGAGAACACACCATATCATAACTATAACACCAGCTCCAACTTCCCAAAAAGTGCATTAAATGCAGACTCACATGTCTTAGACAGTTTGGCTCTAGTCCTACCAGAGTCTACTCAGAGGCTCCATTCAGTGGTTGCTCATCTCTGGCAAAGGCATCCTTGAAGGAAAACTGAAAACATCATACTGTAGGCAACTCTAATGTGACCCAAAACATATGAGTCAAAGGATACAAATACTCTCCCTGTCATGGGTCCATGGAAGATGACTGAGTCTTTATTCTGTCAACATTAACGGATAGCCCAGCATCTACAGTGCAGAAGAAAGACTCATTATGAACAGAGCTGGACTGAGCTTTGTTTGTCCTCCCATGACCAAGAGGTGGAGGGGGTGGAGGGGTGGAGGGGGGAGCTGTATGTTGGTGAGAAGGGGAATAGTGGTGGGAAGGATTCTGCCAATCAAGTAACAGCTGTAAACATAGACATGGAGGAAGACGTACAAACTGCATGTGTTAGGACTTTTGAGAGGAGACAGGAATAGAAAGAGTTAACAAAATAGGAGTCTAGTGAAGGTGGATAAAGAACTGTAAGCCTAGTAGACAAGAACTTAGAAGAAAACAAGTAAAAAAAGGGATCATCCTTAATCTATCTTAGCCATGATAAATTAATACTAACATTAACATGATATAAGAAATGCCAAATCGTGGACTCAAATGTAAGGAACTTGACAAATCTTGGATTTCCCAATGCCTTTGACCACTATAAAATAATCCTAATAGCAACCACAAACTAGTTTAAACTAAAGTTCAGACTAGAATAATGTTATCAACCCTAAGTGAAAAGGGAATTTGAGGGTTAAAAAGTATTAAAAGAAGAGACAGGTGCTGATATCTGGCTGCAAGACAAAAGTTAAAGGAACATCCTTGGCAACACTTGTTATTTGTAGTTTTCTGATGATAGACATTCTGACAGGTGTGAGGTGGTATCTCATTGTGGTTTTATTTGAGTTTCCCTGATGGTTACTGATTCTTTAGTTTAATGTATTCCCACTTGTTTATTTTTGCTTTTGCTTCCCTTGCCTAAGGAGATGTATCAAAAAAAAAAATTACTAAGACAGATGTCATCATGAGTACATTATGCAAAATGCTGGGCTGGATGAAGCAAAACCTGGAATCAAGATTGCCAGGAGAAATATCAATAACCTCAGATATGCAGATGTCATCACCCTTATGGCAGAAAGCAAAGAACTAAAGAGCCTCTTGATGAAAGTGAAAGAAGAGAGGGAAAAAGTTGGCTTAAAACCCAACATTCAAAAAACTAAGATTGTGGTATCCAGTCCCATCACTTCATGGCAAATAGATGGGGAAAGAGTGGAAACAGTGAAACACTATTTTCTCCAAAATCACTGCAGATGGTGATTGCAGCCGTGAATTCAAAAGACGCTTCCTCCTTGGAAGAAAAGCTATTACCAACCTAGACAGCATATTAAAAAGCAGAGACACTTCTTTGCCAACAAAGGTCCATCTAGTCAAAACCATGATCTTTCCAGGAGTCATGTATGCATGTGAGAATTGGACTTTATAGTCCAATTTTTTTTTTTTTAAAAACCTGAGTGCCAAAGAATTGATGCTTTCGTATTGTGGTATAGGAGAAGGCTCTTGAGAGTCCCTGCAACTGCAAGGAGATCCAACCAGTACATCCTAAAGGAAATCAGTCCTGAATATCCATTGGAAGGACTGATGCTGAAGCTGAAATTCCAATACTTTGGCCACCTGATGCAAAGAACTGACTCATTGGGAAAGACCCTGATGCTGGGAAAGATTGAAGGCAGAAGGAGAAGGGGACAACAGAGGAAAACAGATGGTTGGATGGCATCACTGGCTCAATGGACAAGACTTTGAGTAAGCTCCAGGAGTTGGTGATGGACAGGGAAGCGTGGTGTGGTGCAGTCCATGGGGTCGCAAAGAGTCAGACACAACTGAGTGACTGAACTGAACTGAAGACTGATATCAAAAGAGCAAAAAAAAAAAAAAAAAAAAAAAAAAAAAAAAGAGCTTACTGTCTATGTTTTCTTCTAAAAGTTTTATAGTCACAAGTCTGACACTTACGTCTTTAATCCGTTTTGAATTTATTTATTTTTCCGCATGGTGTGAGAGAGTACTTCAGTTTCATTCTTTTGCATCCAGTTGCCCAGCTTGTCCAACATCATTTATTGAAAAGGCTCTCTAATTCCCCATTTTATCTTCTTGCCTCCTTTGTTACAAATTAGTTGACCATATGTGAGAGTTCATTTCTGGCCTGTGTATTCTGTTCCATTGGTCTATGGGACTGTTTTAGTGCTTTTACCATACTGTTTGGATTTCTACAGCTTTGTATTATAGTGTGAAAATATGAAGTCTGATGCCTCCAATATTCATCTTTCTCAGTAATACTTTCACTATATGAAGTCTTATGTGGTTCCAAACAAATTTTATAATTATTTGCTTTAATTCTGTGAAAAACAGAATTGGCATTTTGATAGGGTTTGCACTTAATATGTAGCTTGGCCTGGGTAATATGGACATTTTAACAATATTAATTCTTTCCATCCAAGAACACAGCATATTTTTCCCTCTGTTTCATCTTCAGTTTCTTCCATTGGTATCTTAATTCTTTCCCAGTTTTAAGTCTTTTAATTCCTCACTTAGATTTATTCCTAGGTATTTCATTCTTTCTGCTTGATTCTAAATAAGATTGTTCTCTTTATTTTTATTTCTGATAGTTCATTGTTGATGTATAGAAATGCAACAGATTTTTGTATATTAATTTTATATGCTACAACCTTACCAAATTTATTGATGAGTTCTAGGGACTAAATAACAAACTTTGGAGACAATGTGGAGAAAAGGAAACCCTCATGCACTGTTGGTAGGAATGTAAATTGGTTCAACAACTATGAGGAACAGTATGAACATTCTTCAAAAATTTAAATATAGAGCTTCCAATTCGATCCAGCTACTCCATTCCTGGGTATATATCTGAAAATATAAAAACACTACTTTCCTTGCAGTATTATTTGCAATAGCCTAGATATGGAAGCAACCTAAGTACCCATCAATAGATGAACAGATGAAGATGTAGCATATTCATAGGATGAAATATTATTCAGCCATAAATAAATGAATTCTTGCTATTTATGTCAACATGGAAGGACCCAGAGAGTATCATGTTAAGTGAAATAAGTCAGACCAAGAAAGACAAATTCTGTACAGTTTTACTTATATGTGGAATCTAAAAATTGAAACAAGTGAACAAATGTAACAAAACAAAAATGAGTTCTAGATCTGGAGAGCAAGCAGATGGTTGCTAGAGGGGAATAAAGTTGAAGGAGGAAAAAAATAGGTGAGGGAGATTAAAAGGTACAAACTTCCAGATACAAAATAAATGAGTAATGGGCATGACATATACATTATGGAGAATATAGTCAATAACAATATAATCTTTGTATGGTGACAGATGACAACTGGACTTATCATGGCGATTATTTTGAACATACAGAAAAATCAAATCACTATGTACCACAAACTAAGACAATGGCATAGGTCAGTTACACTTTAAAAACAAACTACCCAATAAACAAACTCATAGAAAAAGAGAGTTTTGTGGCTACCAGAGGCTAGAGATAAAAGATGGGGAGAATTAGATGTATTCAGTCAGAAGGTACAAACGTCTGTTTATAAAATAAATAAGAACAAGGGATGTAATGTACAACATAATAAATATAATTAACATACTGTATGTTATATATGAAAGCTGTTAAGAGAGTAAATCCTAAGAGTTCTCACCACAAGGAATAAAAATTCTTTAATTTAGTATCTACGTGAAGTTGATTGATATTCCCTAAACTTATTGTAATAAACATTTCATGATGTAAGTCAAATCATTATGGTATAAACCTTAAACTTATGTAGTGCTGTCAATTATACCTCAAGAAAACTGGAAGAAAAAAGGTATGAAAAGGAATATTGATACATACACAAAAAGATAACTTGATGAGTAGGCAATAGTTGTTTAATTATATTATTTAAAGTAACAGAGTTAAGCAACAGAGGAAGTAAAACGGTTTTATAATTATTCAAAAAATTATTGTATGGCAAAAACAATACAATATTGTAAAGTAAAAAAATAAATAAATATATAATAAAAAATAAAATAAAAAATTAAAGAAAAAGAAGCCATGCAATGTAAAAAAAAAATTATAAAGGGAGGAAAAGACAGGTGTCAACAATGCGTTCTTGTATTTAGAGCATGACAAAATAATTTCTAAATTTGATAAATCAAGAAACAGCAATACAAGTATATTTTAAACAGGAAAATAACCACCAAGAGAGTACAAATGAAACTGGTTAAAAAAGATGCCTCTGACACTTTGGTACCAACTCACACTGGTCAGAATGGCCATCATTAAAAATTCTGCCAATAAAAAATGCTGGAGAGGCTGGAGACAAAAGGGAAGACTTCCACACTGTTGTGGGAATATAAACTGGTGCAGCCCCTATACAGAACATTATAAACGGTTCTCAAAAAACTAAAAAGAGAGTTGTCCACCAATCCCACTCCTGGGCATATATCTGAACAAAACTATACCTCAAAAAGATATGTGCATCTTTATGTTCATAGCAGCACTTTTTACGACAGACAAGACACAGAAGCAACCTAAATGTTCATTGACAGATGAATGAATAAAGAAGATGCAGTATGTGTATAAAATGAGGTATTCAGTTCAGTTCAGTTCAGTTGCTCAGTCATGTCGAACTCTTTGTAACCCCATGAACTGCAACACACTAGGCCTCTCTGTCCATCGCCAACTCCCGGAGTCCACCAAAACACATGTCCACTGAGTCAGTGTTGCCATCCAACCATCTCATCTTCTGTCGTTCCCTTCTCCTGCTCTCAATCCTTCCCAGCATCAGGGTCTTTTCCAATGAGTCAGCTCTTCGCATCAGGTGGCCAAAGTATTGCAGTTTCAGCTTCAACATCAGTACTTCCAATAAACAACCAGGACTGATCTCCTTTAGGATGGACTGGTTGGATCTCCTTGCAGTCCAAGGGACTCTCAAGAGTCTTCTCCAACACCACACTTCAAAAGCATCAATTCTTCTCTGCTCAGCTTTCTTTACAGTCCAACTCTCACATCTATATATGACCACTGGAAAAACCATCGCCTTGACTAGATGGACCTTTGTTGGCAAAGTAATGTCTCTGCTTTTTAATATGCTGTCTAGGTTGGTCATAACTTTCCTTCCAAGGAGTAAGCATCTTTTAACTTCATGGCTGAAATCAACATCTGCAGTGATTTTGGAGACCATAAAAATAAAGTCTGACACTGTTTCCCCATTTATTTCCCATGAAGGGATGGGACCGGATGCTATGATCTTAGTTTTCTGAATACTGAGCTTTAAGCCAACTTTTTCACTCTCCTCTTTCACTTTCATCAAGAGGTTCGTTAGTTCTTCTTCACTTTCTGCCATAAGAGTGGTGTCATCTGCATATCTGAGGTTATTGATATTTCTACCAGCAATCATGATTCCAGCCTGTACTTACTCCAGCCCAGCGTTTCTCATGATGTACTCTGCATATGAGTTAAATAAGGAGGGTGACAATATACAGCCTTGATGTACTCCTTTTCCTATTTGGAACCAGTCTGTTGTTCCATGTCCAGTTCTAACTGTTGCTTCCTGACCTGCATACAAGATTCCCAAGAGGCAGGTCAGGTGGTCTGGTATTCTCATCTCTTTAAGTATTACCTGGCCATAAAAAAAGAATGAAATATTTCCATTTACAGTACCATGGATGCACATAAAGATTATTATACTAATTGAAGTAAATCACAGAAAGACAATTGATATCACTTATAGGTGGAATTGAAAAAAATCTTACAAATGAATTCATATACAAAACAGAAATAAACTCACAGACATAGAGAATAGACTTGTAGTTGCCAAGGGGGATGGGGAAGAGGAGAGAACTGCATTGGGAGTTTGTGACTACCAGGTGCAAACTATTATATATAGAATGGATAAACAGCAAAGTCCTATTGATAGCACAGGGAACTATATTTAATACACTGTAACAAACCATAACAGAAAAGAAAGAAAAAAAAAAAAAAGATGCCTCTCAGAAGGAAGGAAAGAGTGGAGACTGCTGAGTATCTTTCAGATCTTATAATACTGTGGACTAAGAAGGACTCTTGCCATTTCAGCAAACATGGCACCCCACTCCAGTACTCTTGCCTAGAAAATCCCATAGGTGGAGGAGCCTGGTAGGCTGCAGTCCATGGGGTCACTAAGAGTCGGACACGACTGAGCGACTTCACTTTCACTTTTCACTTTTATGCATTGGAGAAGGAAATGGCAACCCACCCCAGTGTTCTTGCCTGGAGAATCCCAGGGACGGGGGAGCCTGGTGGGCTGCCGTCTATGGGGTCGCACAGAGTCGGACACAACTGAAGTGACTTAGCAGCAGCAGCAAGAAGGTCTCCTGCCATTTCAGCAAACAAAAGCTGTTGCAGCCATCAAGTCATCAGCCATGGCATCCACCTCCAACTGTGCACTCTGAGGGAATTCAGGATTGAGAAAAACACGATACTGGCCCTAATAGTTATGACACATATGAAAGGAATAATTTTAATGAGCCCATGCTATTGCTTCTTTCCATACAGTAGAAAAATCATATGCTAGTTTCATTAACCTGAGATGTCCACTTTTCTTTAATTAACAGAAATCTTTTTATGTTCTAACTGGCTGAATTTTGCTGCAAAACCCCCAATATATCCCGGCTCCGGTCTTAACTGTTCAGAGCAGTGTCTTTTCAAATTTCAGGTGGTGCATTTTTTTCAGTCAACATTACTATATCATTTGAAATTATATATGTTGGGGGGGACTACATGTAATTTCAATCTTCAGAATGCAAAAACTGCAAACTATTTTTTCAGAAGTGAAGCATTATAAAATGGGATTAGTCTGATATAACTAGAGAAGTCTCTACACATGGACATCACCAGATGGTCACAACCAAAATCAGATTGATTGTATTCTTTGCAGCCAACGATGGAGAAGCTGTATACAGTCAGCAAAAACAAGACTGGGAGTTAACTGTGGCTCACATCATAAACTGCTTGTTGCCAAATTCAGACTTAAATTGAAGAAAGTAGGGAAAATCACTAGACCATTCAAGTATGATCTAAATCACATCCCTTAAGATTATACAGTGGAAGTGAAAAATAGATTTAAGGGCCTAGAACCAGAAGATATTAAGAAGAGGTGGCAAGAATACACAGAAGAACTGTACAAAAAAGATCTTCATGACCCAGATAATCACGATGGTGTGATCACTCACCTAGAGCCAGACATCCTAGAATGTGAAGTCAAGTGGGCCTTAGGAAGCATCACTATGAACAAAACCAGTGGAGGTGATGGAATTCCAGTTGAGCTATTTCAAATCCTGAAAAATGATGCTGTGAAAGTGCTGCATTCAATATGCCAGCAAATTTGGAAAACTCAACAGTGGCCACAGGACTGGAAAAGCTCAGTTTCCATTCCAGTCCCAAAGAAAGGCAATGCAAAAGAATGCTCAAACTACCACACAACTGCACTCATCTCACACGCTAATAAAGTAATGCTCAAAATTCTCCAAGCCAGGATTCAGCAATATGTGAACCGTGAACTGCCAGATGTTCAAGCAGGTTTTAGAAAAGGCAGACGAACCAGAGATCAAATTGCCAACATCTGCTGAATCATTGAAAAAGCAAGAGAGTTCCAGAAAAGGATCTATTTCTGCTTTATTGACTATGCCAAAGCCTTTGACTGTGTAGATCACAATAAACTGTGGAACATTCTGAAAGAGATGGGAATACCAGACCACCTGACCTGCCTCTTGAGAATCCTGTATGGAGGTCAGAAAGCAACAGTTAGAACTGGACATGGAACAACAGACTGGTTCCAAATAGGAAAAGGGGTACGTCAAGGCTGTATATTGTCACCCTGCTTATTGAACTTATATGCAGAGTACATCATGAGAAACGCTGGGCTGGAGGAAGCACAAGTTAGAATCATAATTGCCAGGAGAAATATCAATAACTTCAGATATGCAGATGACACCACCCTTATGGCAGAAAGTGAAGAAAAACTAAAGAGCCTCTTGATGAAAGTGAAAGAGGAGAGTTAAAAAGTTGGCTTAAAGCTCAGCATTCAGAAAACTAAGATCATGGCATCCAATCCCATTACTTCATGGCAAATATTTGGGGAAACAGTGGAAACAGTGGCTGATTTTATTTTTCTGGTCTCCAAAATCACTGCAGATGGTGACTGCAGCCTTGAAATTAAAACAT
Source organism: Bubalus bubalis (assembly GCF_019923935.1). Taxonomy (NCBI): domain Eukaryota; kingdom Metazoa; phylum Chordata; class Mammalia; order Artiodactyla; family Bovidae; genus Bubalus; species Bubalus bubalis. Next base: position 60,401,511 of record NC_059181.1, read on the forward strand.
GCTTACTCCTTGGGAGGAAAGTTATGGCCAATCTAGATAAGATATTATAAAGCAGAAACATTACTTTGTCAACAAAGGTCCGTCTAGTCAAGGCTATGGTTTTTCCATTAGTCATGTATGGATGTGAGATTTGGACCATAAAGAAAGCTGAGTGCAGAAGAATTGATGCTTTTAAAGGGTGGTGTTGGAGAAGACTCTTGAGAGTCCCTTGGACTGCAAGGAGATCCAATCAGTTCATCCTAAAGGAGATCAGTCCTGGGTATTCATTGGAAGGACTCATGATGAAGTTGAAACTCCAATACTTTGGCCACCTGATGTGAAGAACTTACTCATTTGAAAGAACCCTGAGGCTAGGAAAGACTGAGGCAGAAGGAGAATGGGACAACAGAGTATGAGATGGATGACATCACCAACTCAGTGGACCTGAGTTTGGCTAAACTCCAGGAGTTGGTGATGGACCTGGAGGTCTGGTGTGCTGCGGTTCATGGAGTCACAAAGAGTCGGACACTACTGAGCAACTGAACTGAAGTCTTATAAAGTTGTAAATCACACATTAAATTAGAAGAAAACAAACGCCTTTCTAATTGCATAAATACACAAACTGCCATATGGAGGTTGAAAGACATATGCTATTTAATTGGAAAAGTGAAATGTATCAGATTTTAGCAAAAAGAAGTGGTTTATTAACTTTTTACCTAATAGAATTCTGTTTAAAAACAAATATTGCCCCAAAAATCCAGTTCATAAAACAGACCCAAAGGAAACTCCCCTGCTTGAAGGAGAAAATTAGGAGTTCCAATCAAAAGTCTACATCTACGCAAAAAAACTACAATAAAGAGGACATGTGTGAGATCACCTGACCCAGAATTTTGATGCCAAAACCTGACCCAAAATTTTGATGCCAAAATTTTTTGATGCTCTTTGTGCATCGATGGTGAATAGAAATATGGATACAGAGCTATAGAGAAGACAGAAAGTGTGGCTGTATTCCTTTGCTAGGCAAAGGGGGATCACAGGCCAGCAACCTCCCTGGTGGTGCTGTGCCACCCACTCCCTGGAGAATAGGGAAAGGTTATATAGTTATGACTGCTGGTCTCAGGTAATGTGATAAGGATCAAGTCAGTAACAGTCTTGCATTCTTCTTTCTTCTGCAGAGTTTCAAAAGGGTGTGACTGCTGACAAAATTACAATGTCTACAGCAACTCTGATGGCCAGGACTCCTAATTTTGATGAACTTTTCTGGTTCCTTAATCTTGCCTCATGTGGTTTCTGGGCTGCTCCTCACCTGATTAGCAAGGGTTTGAATTTGCCCTTTGGCATTCAGGGAAGGTCAGGGAGCCTAGAGTCTTGCCTACAAGAAATAGGGAACAAAAAGTCCTCCATGTCCAGGTACCCAACAGTGCCCTGCTTGGCATCTATATGATACGTGGGAAGGGAACCATCTGACGACCATTTAGAACCTACTGAAATGCAGTACTTGGATGCAACCTCAAAAACGACAGAATGATCTCTGTTCGTTTCCAAGGCAAACCATTCAATATCACAGTAATCCAAGTCTATGCCCCAACCAGTAATGCTAAAGAAGCTGAAATTGACCGGTTCTATGAAGACCTACAAGACCTTTTAGAACTAACACCCAAAAAAGATGTCCTTTTCTTTATTGAGGACAGCAACGCAAAAGTAGGAAGTCAAGAAACACATGGAGTAACAGGAAAATTTGGCCTTGGAATACAGAATGAAGCAGGGCAAAGGCTAATAGAGTTTTGCCAAGAGAATGCACTGGTCATAGCAAACACCCTCTTCCAACAACACAAGAGAAGACTCTACACGTGGACATCACCAGATGGTCAACACCGATATCAGATTGATTATATTTTTTGCAGCCACAGATGGAGAAGCTCTATAGGGTCAACAAAAACAAGACCAGGAGCTGACTGTGGCTCAGATCAATAACTCCTTATTCCCAAATTCAGAGTTAAATTGAAGAAACTAGGGAAAACCACTAGACCATTCAGGTATGACCTAAATCAAACCCCTTATGATTATACAGTGGAAGTGAGAAATAGATTTAAGGGACTAGATCTGTTAGGGTGCCTGGTGAACTATGGAATGAGGTTCGTGACATTGCACAGGAGACAGGGATCAAGACCATCCCCATGGAAAAGAAATGCAAAAAAGCAAAATGGCTGTCTGGGGAGGCCTTACAAATAGCTGCAGAAAGAAGAGAAGTGAAAAGCAAAGGAGAAAAGGAAAGATACAAGCATCTGAAGGCAGAGTTCCAAAGAATAGCAAGAACAGATAAGAAAGGCTTCCTCAGGGATCAATGCAAAGAAATAGAGGAAAACAACAGAATGGGAAAGACTAGAGATCGCTTCAAGAAAATTAGAGATACCAAGGGAACATTTCATGCAAAGATGGGCTTGATAAAGGACAGAAATGGTATGGACCTAACAGAAGCAAAAGATATTAAGAAGAGGTGGCAAGAATACACAGAAGAACTGTACAAAAAAGATCTTCATGACCCAGATAATCACGATGGTGTGATCACTCATTTAGAGCCAGATATCCCGGAATGTGAAGTCAAGTGGGCCTTAGAAAGCATCACTACAAACAAAGCTAGTGGAGGTGATGGAATTCCAGTTGAGCTATATAAAATCCTGAAAAATGATGCTGTGAAAGTGCTGCATTCAATATGCCAGCAAATTTGGAAAACTCAGCAGTGGCCACAGGACTGGAAAAGCTCAGTTTCCATTCCAGTCCCAAAGAAAGGCAATGCCAAAGAATGCTCAAACTACCGCACAACTGCACTTATCTCACACGCTATAAAGTAATGCTCAAAATTCTCCAAGCCAGGCTTCAGCAATACGTGAACCATGAACTTCCAGATGTTCAAGCAGGTTTTAGAAAAGGCAGAGGAACCAGAGATCAAGTTGCCAACATCTGCTGGATCATGGAAAAAGCAAGAGAGTGCCAGAATAACATTTATTTTTGCTTTATTGTCTATGCCAAAACCTTTGACTGTGTGGATAACAATAAACTGTGGAACATTCTGAAAGAGATGGGAATACCAGACCAGCTGACCTTCCTCTTGAGAATCCTGTATGCAGGTCAGGAAGCAACAGTTAGAACTGGACATGGAACAACAGACTGGCTCCAAATAGGAAAAGGAGTACATCAAGGCTGTATATTGTCACCTTGCTTATTGAACTTGTATGCAGAGTACATCATGAGAAACGCTGGACTGGAAGAAACAACAAGCTGGAATCAAGATTGCCAGGAGAAATATCAATAACCTCAGATATGCAGATGATACCACCCTTATGGCAGAAAGTGAAGAGGAACTCAAAAGCCTCTTGATGAAAATGAAAGTGGAGAGTGAAAAAGTTGGCTTAAAGCTCAACATTCAGAAAACGAAGATCATGGCATCTGGTCCCATCACTTCATGCGAAATAGATGTGGAAACAGTGGAAACAGTGTCAGACTTTATTTTGGGGGGCTCCAAAGTCACTGCAGATAGTGACTGCAGCCATGAAATTAAAAGACGCTTACTCCTTGGAAGGAAAGTTATGACCAACCTAGATAGCATATTCAAAAGCAGAGACAATACTTTGCCAACAAATGTCTGTCTAGTCAAGGCTATGGGTTTTCCTGTGGTCATGTATGGATGTGAGAGTTGGACTGTGAAGAAGGCTGAGCGCTGAAGAATTGATGCTTTTGAACTGTGGTGTTGGAGAAGACTCTTGAGAGTCCCTTGGACTGCAAAGAGATCCAACCAGTCCATTCTGAAGGAGATCAGCCCTGGGATTTCTTTGAAAGGAATGATGCTCAAGCTGAAACTCCAGTACTTTGGCCAGCTCATGCGAAGAGTTGACTCATTGGAAAAGACTCTGATGCTGGGAGGGATAGGGGGCAGGAGGAGAAGGCAACAACAGAGGATGAGATGGCTGGATGGCATCACTGACTCAATGGACTGAGTCTCAGTGAACTCCGGGAGTTGGTGATGGACAGGGAGGCCTGGCGTGCTGCGATTCATGGGGTCCCAAAGAGTCGGACACGACTGAGCAACTGAACTGAGTTGTTTAACAGAAAGTATGTTGGCTAATCTGATGGGAACCACTGTCTTTGTGAAATGACTCAGCTACAAAACAGCTTTCTGACGTTCAGAGCATTGAAAGAGCCTATCCACTGGGGCCTAAACAAACAAGTTAAACTGACAATAGATTCAACTGGAATATAAATTAATTCTGCAAGTGGGTCATTTGCACTATCCAGCAAAAGTGTCCCTGAGCAACAGCTCAAAATCTGTCCATACAGGAGCCACAGGAGATTATTGAACATAATGAAGCACCCTTCATGATGCTTGCCCCAGCATCATTTCACAAATTTCACATAAGATATTGTATTATTTCAAGAGGTGATAGCATCAGTGTTGTTTGAAGAGGATCACCCCATTTCCAAGTCTGATACTGTAAAAAATGATATTGCATAGGAACCTGGAATGTTAAGTCCCTGAATTAAGGTAAATTGAAAGTGGTCAAACAGGAGATGGCAAGAGTGAACATCCACATTTTAGGAATCAGTGCACTAAAATGGACTGGAATGGGCAAATTTAATTCAGATGACCATTATATCTACTACTGCAGGCAAGAATACCTTAGAATACAGGGAATAGCTCTTAAAGTCAACAAAAGATGCCAAAATGAAGTTCTTCAGTGCAATCTCAAAAACGACAAAATGATCTCTCTTCTTTTCCAAGGCAAACCATTCAATATCACAGCAATCCAAATCTATGTCACATCCACTAATGCCGAAGTAGCTGGAGTTGAATGATTCTATGAAGACCTATAAGACTTTCTAGAATTGACACCAAAAATAGATGTCCTTTTCTTCATAGGGGACTGGAATACAAAAGTAAGAAGTCAAGAGATATCTGGTGTAACAGGCAAGCTTGGTCCTTGACTACAAAATGAAGGGAAAAAGCTAACAGAATTTTGCCAAAAGAACCCACTGCTCATAGCAAACACCCTCTTCCAACAACAAAAGAGAAGACTCTACACATAGACATCACCAGATGGTGAATACCAAAATCAGATTCATTATATTCTTTGCAACCGAAGATGGAGAAGCTTTATATAGTCAGCACAAACAAGATTGGGAGCTAACTTTGGCTCAGAATGTGAACTCCGTATTGTCAAATTCAGACATAAATTGAAGAAAGTAGGGAAAATCACGAGATCACTCAGTCATGACTTAAATCAAATCTCATATGATTATACAGTGGAAGTGACAAATAGATTCAAGAGATTAGATCTGATAGATTAAGTGCCTGAAGAACAATGGACTGAGGTTTGTGACACTGTACAGGAGGCAGTGATCCATTCCCAAGAAGAAGAAATGCAAAAAGGCAAATGGTTGTCTGAGGAGGCGGCAGCTGCTGCTGCTAAGTCACGTCAATCGTGTCCAACTCTGTGTGACCCCATAGAAGGCAGGCCACCAGGCTCCCCCGTCCTCAGGATACTCCAGGCAAAAACACTGGAGTGGGTTGCCATTTCCTTCTCCAATGCATGAAAGTGAAATCGCTCAGTTGTGTCCGACTCTTTGCATCCCCATGGACTGCAGCCTACCAGGCTCCTCCATCCGTGGGATTTTCCAGGCAAGAGTACTGGATAGTCTAATACATACAAGGTCACTGATGCTGAAAAGAGCCACTGCATGTCTCATCCTATGACCTCAGTCCTGAGAATTGTGTGCAGCTTTACTCATTCTTGGAATAGGAACTGAATAGGAACAGAGAATCTTTGAGGAATAGAAAACAACATGAAGGAATCCTCCTGTTAAATGTTCCCTGACAAATCCAATTTACCATTGCAACAAAAACAATAAAATACTTAGAAATAAATTTACCTAAAGAAACAAAAGACCTATATACAGAAAACTATAGAACACTGAGCAAGAAAGCAAAGATGACACAAATAGGTGGAGAAATATACCATGTTTTTGAATTGGAAGAATCGATACAGAGAAAATGAGTATACTACCCAAAGCAATCTATAGAGTCAACCAATCACTATCAAGCTACCAACAGTATTTTGCACAAAACTACAACAAATAATTTAACAGTTTGTATGGAAACACAAAAAACCTTGAATGGCCAAAGCAATCTTCAGAAAAAATGGACCTGGAGGAATCAACCTTCCTGACTTCAGAATACATTACAAAGCTACAGTCATCAAGAGAGTATGGTACTGGCACAAAGAAGAAATATAGATCAATGAAACAAAATAGAAATATCAGAGATAAATCCATGCACCTATGGACACCTTATCTTTGACAAAGGAGGCAAAAATATACAATGGAGAAAAGACAATCACTTTGACAAGTGGTGCTGAGAAAACTGGTCAACTACCTCTAAATGAATGAAACTAGAACCCTTTCTAACACCATACACAAAAATTAACTCAAAATGTATTAAAGATCTAAATGTAAGACCAGAAACTGTAACACTCTTAGAGGAAAACAAAGGCAAAACACTCTGACATAAATCACAGCAAGATCATCTATTATACACCTTCCAGAGTAATGGAAATAAAACCAAAATTCAACAAATGGGAACTACTTAAACTTAAAAGGTTTTGCACAAGGAAGGAAACTATAAGCAAGGTGATAAGGCAGCTTTCAGAATGGCAGGACATAATAGCAAACAAAGCAACTGAAAAGTAATTAATCTCCAAAATATACAAGCAGCTCATGGAGCTCAATACCAGAAAAATGAACAACCCAATCAAAAAGTGGGCCAAAGAACTAAACAGACATCTCTTCAAAGAAGACATACAGATGGCTAATAAGCACATGAAAAGATGCTCAAAATCACTCATTATTTGAGAAATGCCAATCAAAACCACCATGAGGTATCATCTTATACTGGTCGGAATGACTGCCATCAAAATGACTACAAACAATAAATGCTGGAGAGGATGCAGATAAAAGGGAATCCTCTTACACACGGTGGGACTGCAAACCAGGACAGCCAAATATGGAGAACAGTGTGAAGATTCCTTTAAAAAATGGAAATAGAACTGCCATATGATCCAGCAATCGCACTGCTGGGCATACACACCAAGGAAACCAGAATTGAAAGAGATGCATAGTACCCCAGTGTTCATTGCAGCACTCTTTACAATAGCCAGGACATGGAAGCAACCTAGATGTCCATTGGCAGACGAATGGATAAGGAAGTCATGGTACATACACACAATGGAATATTACTCAATTATAAAAAAAGAACATATTTGAGTCAGTTCTAATGTGGTGAATGAAACTGGAGCCTATTATACAGAATGAATTGAGTCAGAAAGAGAAACATCAATACAGTATATTAATGCATATATATGGAAAATAGAAAGGTGGTAATGACGATCCTATATGCAAGGCAGCAAATGAGACACAGATGTAAAGAACAGACTTTTGGAGGAGCTAAGATGGCAGAGGAGTAGGACGAGGAGAACACTTTCTCCCCCACAAATTCATCAAAAGAACATTTAAATGCCGAGTAAATTCCACAAAACAACTTCTGAATGCCCGCAGAGGACATCAGGCACCCAGAAAAGCAACCCAAGTCTTTGAAAGGAGGTAGGAAAAAATATAAAAGACAAAAAAAAAAAAAAGAGACAAAAGAGGGAGGGACGGAGTTCCGTCCCGGGAAGGGAGTCTTAAAAAGAGAAAAGTTTCCAAACACCAGGAAACCTTCTCACTGCCGAATCTGTGCCGAGCCTTGGAAGCACAGAGGGCAACATAACAGGGAGAAAAAATAAGTAAACAATTAAAACCCACACACTGCGAGCCCTACAGTAACTCCCCCAGCGGAGAAGCAGCGCAGATGCCTGCACACGCCACTAGCAAGCAGGGGCTGGGCTGGGCAGGGAGGCCCAGCGCGGACTGCATCGCTTAGAGTAAAGATCTGGCCTGAATACCCTGAGCGCTATCTGAGTGAAATAATTTGGGCTAGCAAACCAGACTGTGGGATATCTACCACGCGAAAAGCCAGCCCTAATCTAAGACACCGCCAGGCCCATGCACGGAACAAAGGACTGAACAGAAATAGCCGGCTGCAGACCATCCCCCTCCAGTGACAGGCAGCCAGAGCCAGAAGGGGACAATCGCAGCCCCAGAGAGACATTATCTATAAAATTGTAAGCAGGCTTCTTTGCTAACTAAAACTTCTTGGGGGTCTGGATGGTCAACATCTGCCTGAGAAAGCGCGCCGGTTGCACACCTAGATAACCGAGCGGCGGGGAGGCGATAAGTTGCAGCAATCGCGCGAGCCAAACACCTCATCACCTGAGCTGCTCGGACCTGGGAAGGGCACAAAACGCAGGCCCAACCAAGTCTGCGCCTCTGAGGACTACCCAAGTGCCTGAACCTGAGCGGCTTGGACCTGGGAGATGCAGGCAGCCCAGGGGCTGCCATGGATGGTTCCCGGTGGAGCAACCTAGAGCCTGAGCAGTGTGGGCAGAGAGGCTACACACGCAGTGAGCGGGGGAAGACCCAGTGTGGCTGAGGCACTGCGAGCACACGCCAGTGTGATGTGTTTGCAGCATCCCTCCCTACCTCCCCACAGTGCAACTGAACAAGTGAGCCTAAAAAAAAAAAGTGTCCACCACAGTCCCCTTTGTGTCAGGGCGGAAACCAGACACTGAAGAGACCAGCAAACAGAAGAAGCTATAACAGAGGGAACCGCCTTGGAAGCTACAGGCAATAGATTAAAACCCTGTGGTTAGTACCAACTACATAGGAAGGGGCCTATAGATCTTGAGAAATATAAGTCGGACCAAGGAACTAGCCAAAAATGAACTGAACTCACAATACTCACAACAAAACCAGAGAAAATCCTAGATATATTTTTGCTATTTTTACGATCATTCTTTCTTTTTTTTTTAATTTTTTTAAAAAAATTTTAAGTCCTCTATTATTCCTTTAATTTTCACTTTTATAACCAATTACTTTGCAAAAAAAAAAAAAAAAAACAACTATTTTTTTTAAAGCAAACTTCATATATATATTTTATAATTTTTTTGACCTTGTTTTTTCTTTTTTTTCCTTCTTTTCTTTAACATTGTATTTTAGAAATTCCAAACTCTACTCTAGATTTTTAATTTTAGCTTTTTGGTATTTTTTATCAATTTTGTACCTATAGTTTTTTTTAATAATTTCTGTGACCCTTTTTTTTTTCTTTTTCTCTGTTTCTTTCTCTTCTTCTTTTAATAACATTGTATATCTGAAATTCCAAACTCTACTCTAGATTTTTAATTTATGCTTTTTGGTATTTGTTATCAATTTTGTACCTGTGTTTTCTTTATAATTTATGCGACTTTGTTTGTTTTTGTTTGTTTGTTTTCTCTTTCTTTTTCTTCTTCTTTTTTTAACATTGTATTTTTGAAATTCCAAACTCTACTTTAGATTTTTAATTTTTGCTTTTTGGTGTTAGTTATCAATTTTGTACCTATATTTTCTTTATAATTTTCGCAACCTTGTTTGCTTTTGTTTGTTCATTTTTTCTCTTTCTTTTCCTTCTTCTTTTCTTTAACATCATATTTTTGAAATTCCAAACTCTACTCTAGATTTTTAATTTTTGCTTTTATGTATTTGTTACCAATTTTGTACCTTTAAGAAGCCAATCTTCAGTACCCATTTTCACTAGGGAGCGAGATTACTGGCTTGACTGCTCTCTCTCCCTTTGGACTCTCCTTTTTCTCCACCAGGTTGCCTGTGTCTCCTCCCTAACTCAACTCTACCCAACTCTGTGAATTTCTGTGTGTTCCAGACGGTGCAGATCACTTAGGGAACTGATTACTGGCTGGATCTGTCTCCCTCCTTTTCATTCCCCCCTTTTATCCTCCTGGCCACCTGTGTCACCTTCCTCCTTCTTCTCTTCTCTGTATAACTCCATGAACAACTCTGAGCAGTCCAGTTGTGGAGTGCACATAAGGAAGAGATTACTGGCTAGCCCACTCTCTCCTCTACTGATTCCACCTCATCTCATTCGGGTCACCCCTAACTCCCTCCTCCCTCTTCTCTTCTCCATGTAACGCTGTGAACCTCTCTGGGTGACCCTCACGGTAGAGAAACTTTTCATCTTTAACGTAGATGTTTTATCAATGGTGCTGTATAGAAGGAGAAGCTTTGAAACTACTGTAAAAGTAAGACCGATAACTGGAAGCAGGAGGCTTAAGTCCAAACCCTGACTCCAGGGAACTCCTGACTCCAAGGAACATTAATTGACAGGAGCTCATCAAATGCCTCCATACCTACACTGAAACCAAGCACCACACAAGGGCCAACAAGTTCCAGGGCAAGACATACCAAATAAATTCTCCAGCAACAAAGGAACACAGCCCTGAGCTCCAAGATACAGGCTGCCCAAGGTCACCCCAAAACCATAGACATCTCATAACTCATTACTGGACACTTCATTGCACTCCAGAGAGAAGAAATACAGCTCCACCCACCAGAACACCAACACAAGCTTCCCTAACCAAGAAACCTTGACAAGCCACCTGCACAAACCCACACAGAGTGAGGAAACGCCACAAAAAAGAGAACTCCACAAACTGCCAGAATACAGAAAGGACACCCCAAACTCGGCAATTTAAACAAGATGAAGAGACAGAGGAATACCCAGCAGATAAAGGAACAGGATAAATGCCCACCAAACCAAACAAAAGAGGAAGAGATAGGGAATCTACCTGATAAAGAATTCCGAATAATGATAGTGAAATTGATCCAAAATCTTGAAATCAAAATGGAATCACAGATAAATAGCCTGGAGACAAGGATTGAGAAGATTCAAGAAAGGTTTAACAAGGACCTATAAGAAATAAAAGAGAGTCAATATATAATGAATAATGCAATAAATGAAATTAAAAACACTCTGGAGGCAACAAATAGTAGAATAACAGAGGCAGAAGATAGGATTAGTGAATTAGAAGATAGAATGGTAGAAATAAATGAATCAGAGAGGATAAAAGAAAAACGAATTAAAAGAAATGAGGACAATCTCAGAGACCTCCAGGACAATATTAAATGATACAACATTCGAATCATAGGGGTCCCAGAAGAAGAAGACAAAAAGAAAGACCATGAGAAAATACTTGAAGAGATAATAGTTGAAAGCTTCCCTAAAATGGGGAAGGAAATAATCACCCAAGTCCAAGAAACCCAGAGAGTCCCAAACAGGATAAACCCAAGGTGAAACACGCCAAGACACATATTAATCAAATTAACAAAGATCAAACACAAAGAACAAATATTAAAAGCAGCAAGGGAAAAACAACAAATAACACACAAGGGAATTCCCATAAGGATAACAGCTGATCTTTCGATAGAAACTCTTCAAGCCAGGAGGGAATGGCAAGACATACCTGAAATGATGAAAGAAAAGAACCTACAGCCCAGATTACTGTACCCAGCAAGGATCTCATTCAAATATGAAGGAGAAATCAAAAGCTTTACAGACAAGCAAAAGCTGAGAGAATTCAGCACCACCAAACCAGCTCTCCAACAAATACTTAAGGATATTCTCTAGACAGGAAACACAAAAACGGTGTATAAAAATCAAACCCAAAACAATAAAGTAAATGGCAATGGGATCATACTTATCAGTAATTACCTTAAACGTAAATGGGTTGAATGCCCCAACCAAAAGACAAAGACTGGCTGAATGGATACAAAAACAAGACCCCTACATATGTTGTCTACAAGAGACCCACCTCCAAACAGGGGACACATACAGACTGAAAGTGAAGGGCTGGAAAAAGATTTTCCATGCAAATAGGGACCAAAAGAAATCAGGAATAGCAATACTTATATCAGATAAAATAGACTTTAAAACAAAGACTGTGAAAAGAGACAAAGATGGTCACTACATAATGATTAAAGGATCAATCCAAGAAGAAGATATAACAATTATAAATATATATGCACCCAACACGGGAGTGCCGCAATATGTAACACAAATGCTAACAAGTATGAAAGGAGAAATTAACAATAACACAATAATCGTGGGAGACTTTAATACCCCACTCACATTTATGGATAGATCAACTAAACAGAAAATTAACAAGGAAACACAAACTTTAAATGATACAATAGACCAGTTAGACCTAATTGATATCTATAGGACATTTCATCCCAAAACAATGAATTTCACCTTTTTCTCAAGCGCACATGGAGCCTTCTCCAGGATAGATTACATCCTGGGCCATAAATCTAGCCTTGGTAAATTCAAAAAAATTGAAATCATTCCAAGCATCTTTTCTGACCACAATGCAGTAAGATTAGATCTCAGTTACAGGAGAAACACTATTTAAAAATTCCAACATATGGAGGCTGAACAACACACTGCTGAATAACCAACAAATCACAGAAGAAATCAAAAAAGAAATAAAAATTTGCATAGAAATGAATGAAAATGAAAACACAACAACCCAAAACCTATGGGACACTTTATAAGCAGTCCTAAGGGGAAAGTTCATAGCAATACAGGCATACCTCAAGAAACAAGAAAAAAGTCAAATAAATAACCTAACTCTACACCTAAAGCAACTAGAAAAGGAAGAAAGTGAAGAACCCCAGGGTTAGTAGAAGGAAAGAAATCTTAAAAATTAGGGCAGAAATAAATGCAAAAGAAACAAAAGAGACCATAGCAAAAATCAACAAAGCCAAAAGCTGGTTCTTTGAAAGGATAAATAAAATTGACAAACCATTAGCCAGACTCATCAAGAAACAAAGGGAGAAAAATCAAATCAATAAAATTAGAAACGAAAATGGAGAGATCACAACAGACAACACAGAAATACAAAGGATCTTAAGAGACTACTATCAACAATTATATGCCAATAAAATGGACAACGTGGTAGAAATGGACAAATTCTTAGAAAAGTACAACTTTCCAAAACTGAACCAGGAAGAAATAGAAAATCTTAACAGACCCATCACAAGCACGGAAATTGAAACTGTAATCAAAAATCTTCCAGCAAACAAAAGCCCAGGTCCAGACGGCTTCACAGCTGAATTCTACCAAAAATTTAAAGAAGAGCTAACACCTATCCTACAAAAACTCTTCCAGAAAATTGCAGAGGAAGGTAAACTTCCAAACTCATTCTATGAGGCCACCATCACCCTAATACCAAAACCTGACAAAGATGCCACAAAAAAAGAAAACTACAGGCCAATATCACTGATGAACATAGATGCAAAAATCCTTAACAAAATTCTAGCAATCAGAATCCAACAACACATTAAAAAGATCATACACCATGACCAAGTGGGCTTTATCCCAGGGATGCAAGGATTCTTCAATATCCGCAAATCAATCAATGTAATACACCACATTAACAAATTGAAAAATAAAAACCATATGATTATCTCAATAGATGCAGAGAAAGCCTTTGACAAAATTGAACATCCATTTATGATAAAAACTCTCCAGAAAGCAGGAATAGAAGGAACATACCTCAACATAATAAAAGCTATATATGACAAACCCACAGCAAACATTATCCTCAATGGTGAAAAATCGAAAGCATTTCCTCTAAAGTCAGGAACAAGACAAGGGTGCCCACTTTCACCACTACTATTCAACATAGTTTTGGAAGTTTTGGCCAAAGCAATCAGAGCAGAAAAAGAAATAAAAGGAATCCAAATTGGAAATGAAGAAGTAAAAGTCTCACTATTTGCAGATGAAATTATCCTCTACATAAAAAACCCTAAAGACTCCACCAGAAAATTACTAGAACTAATCAATAACTATAGTAAAGTTGCAGGATATAAAATCAACACACAGAAATCCCTTGCATTCCTACACACTAATAATGAGAAAACAGAAAGAGAAATTAAGGAAACAATTCCATTCACCATTGCAACGGAAAGAATAAAATACTTAGGAATATATCTACCTAAAGAAACTAAAGACCTATACATAGAAAACTATAAAACACTGGTGAAAGAAATCAAAGAGGACACTAATAGATGGAGAAATATACCATGTTCACGGATTGGAAGCATCAATATAGTGAAAATGAGTATACTACCCAAAGCAATTTATAGATTCAATGCAATCCCTATCAAGCTACCAACGGTATTCTTCATAGAGCTAGAACAAATAATTTCACAATTTGTATGGAAATACAAAAAACCTCAAATAGCCAAAGCGATCTTGAGAAAGAAGAATGGAACTGGAGGAATCAACCTACCTGACTTCAGGCTCTACTACAAAGCCACAGTCATCAAGACAGTATGGTACTGGCACAAAGACAGAAATATAGATCAATGGAACAAAATAGAAAGCCCAGAGATAAATCCACGAAACCTATGGACACCTTATCTTTGACAAAGGAGGTAAGAATATACAATGGATTAAAGACAATCTCTTTAACAAGTTATGCTGGGAAAACTGGTCAACCACTTGTAAAAGAATGAAACTAGAACACTTTCTAACACCATACACAAAAGTAAACTCAAAATGGATAAAAGATTTAAATGTAAGACCAGAAACTATAAAACTCCTAGAGGAGAACATAGGCAAAACACTCTCCGACATACATCACAGCAGGATCCTCTATGGCCCACCGCCCAGAATATTGGAAATAAAAGCAAAAATAAACAAATGGGACCTAATTAACCTTAAAAGCTTCTGCACAACAAAGGAAACTATTAGCAAGGTGAAAAGGCAGCCTTCAGAATGGGAGAAAATAATAGCAAATGAAGCAACAGACAAACAACTAATCTCAAAAATATACAAGCAACTCCTACAGCTCAACTCCAGAAAAATAAATGACCCAATCAAAAAATGGGCCAAAGAACTAAATAGACATTTCTCCAAAGAAGACATACAGATGGCTAACAAACCCATGAAAAATTGTTCAACATCACTCATTATCAGAGAAATGCAAATCAAAACCACAATGAGGTACCATTTCACACCAGTCAGAATGGCTGCGATCCAAAAGTCAACAAGAAATAAATGCTGGAGAGGGTGTGGAGAAAAGGGAACCCTCTTACACTGTTGGTGGGAATGCAAACTAGTACACCCACTATGGAGAACAGTGTGGAGATTCCTTAAAAAACTGGAAACAAAACTGCCTTATGATCCAGCAATCCCACTGCTGGGCATACACACTGAGGAAACCAGAAGGGAAAGAGACACATGTACCCCAATGTTCATCGCAGCACTGTTTATAAATAGCCAGGACATGGAAGCAACCTAGATGTCCATCAGCAGATGAATGGATAAGAAAGCTGTGGTACATATACACAATGGAGTATTACTCAGCCATTAAAAAGAATACATTTGAATCAGTTCTAATGAGGTGGATGAAACTGGAGCCTATTATACAGAGTGAAGTAAGCCAGAAAGAGAAACACCAATACAGTATACTAACGCATATATATGGAATTTAGAAAGATGGTAACAACAACCCTGTGTACGAGACAGCAAAAGAGACACTGATGTATAGATCAGTCTTATGGACTCTGTGGGTGAGGGAGAGGATGGGGAGATTTGGGAGAATGGCATTGAAACATGTATAATATCATGTATGAAACGAGTCACCAGTCCAGGTTCGATGCACGATACTGGATGCTTGGGGCTGGTGCACTGGGACGACCCAGAGGGAGGGTATGGAGAGGGAGGAGGGAGGAGGGTTCAGGATGGGGAACACAGGTATACCTGTGGCAGATTCATTTCAATATTTGGCAAAACTAATACAATATTGTCAAGTTTAAAAATAAAATAAAATTAAAAAGAAAAAAAAAAGAACAGACTTTTGGACTATGTGGGAGAAGGCGAGGGTGGGATGATTTGAGAGAATAGCAATGAAACATGTATATTATCATATGTAAAATAGATGACCAGTTCAAATTTGATACATAAAGCAGGGCACTCAAAGTCAGTGCTCTGGGACAACCCAGAGATGGTAGGAGATGGTATGACAGGGCTGTATATTGTCACCCTGTTTATTTAACTTATATGCAGAATACATCATGTAAAATGACGGGCTGCATGAATCACAAGCTGAATCAAGATTGTGAGGGAAAATATCAACAACCTCATATATGCAGATGATACAAACATAATGGCAGAGAGTGAAGACAAACTAAAGATCTTCTGATGAAGATGAAAGAGGAGTATGAAAAAGCTGGCTTAAAACCCAACATTCAAAAAACTAAGACCATGGCATCCAGTCCCATCACTTCATGGCAAATAGATGGGGGAAAATTAGAAACAATGGCAGATTTTGTTTTCTTGGGTGCCAAAATCACTTCAGATGGTGACTGCAGCCATGAAATTAAAAGACGCTTACTCCTTGGAAGGAAAGTTATGACCAACCTAGACAGCATATTAAAAAGCAAAGACAAAGACATTACTTTGCCAACAAAGGTCTGTCTAGTCAAGGCTGTGGTATTTCCAGTAGTCATGTATGGATGTGAGACTTGGACTATAAAGAAAGCTGAGCACTGAAGAACTGATGCTTTTGAACTGTGGTGTTGGAGAAGACTCTTGAGAGTTCCTTGAACTGCAAGGAGATCAACCAGTCAATCTTAAAGGAAATAAATCTTGAATATTCATTGGAAGGACTGATGCTGAAGCTGAAGCTCCAATACTTTGGATGCAAAGAGTGAACTCATTGAAAAAGACCCTGATGTTGGGAAAGATCGAAGGCAAAAGGAGAGGGGGTGGCAGAGGATTAGATCATTAGATAGCATCACCAAATGAGTGGAAATGGATTAGAGCAAACTCTAGGAGAATGTGTAGGACAAGAAGCCTGGCAGGCTGCAGTCCATGTGATTGCAAAGAGTTGAACACAATGTAGCAACTGAACAACAACAACAACAGGACATGGAAGCATCTTAGAAAACTCATTGGCAATAATTTATCCATTGATGGACCTCTGGGCTGTTTCCAGTTTGGGGGCTATTATGAATAAAGTTTCTCCAAATATTCTCATGAAAAAAAGAAATTTGACAATTATTCATGCCCCTTCATGAGACTCTGGGGAATCAGAGAGATCCATGGGAATTTGACATTATCTGGAACAATGCTGCCCAGTAGAAATTTCTACAATAATGGAAATGTTCTATGTTTGCACTATCCAATACAACAGCCACTAGCCACATGTGACTCACTAAGCATTTGAAATGTGACTAGCATATCTGAGAAACTAATTTTATTTTCTTTATATAGTTTTTGGCTACCATATTGGATAACACAGATATAGACAGTATAGTTTAATGGAAAGCATGTGGGATTTGAAGCTAAATAGATCCTCAGTTTTAAATCTTAGTGACTGTCAGTTACTAACTACATCACGATAATTTTGGTCATGGTCTTTATCTTGTTCAAACTTCAGTTTCCTTATTTGTAAAATGGGGATAATACCAGAACCTCACAGGTTTGTTGTGATTAAGAGAATGAATGTAAAACACCTAGCCCAGGGCTCAGAACATAGTAAGTCATCTTTAAATAATATCTATTATTATCAAGTTCCCATTTTCCATATGGAGTATCTGAAGCTCCAAAAGGAGAAGTATCTTGTCCACAGTTACAGGTAGCTGGAAGCACAGTCAGGAGCTAAATCCAAATGTTCTCACTTTCTGATAAGAAGTTTTCTTATAGAGATGAATCCTCCTCAAGCTTGAAGGGTGAAGGGTGGTATCCCAAACAACTATCCACATGCTATAAAAAAAAAATATCTACACACGTAGAGAAAATGTACCTTTGTGAAGCCTATTTGTTCCTTCCGGAAATTCTCCAGGGGTTTGATCAACAAATCACTAGCATTGTGTACCTAGAGAAAAAGAAAAAAACACACAAAATAACTTTCAAATTAGCAAGGTTCAGAGACAAGATTCATTGTTACTAGGATATTTCCTTATAATACATCATTAATGTGTATTAGTGCAAAATGTTAACTGGTTTGCTGGTTTGTTGGGTTTTGTTACTGTTTTCCCATATTGCTCTTTTAAAATCAAATGCTTTCAGAGAAAATGAGAAAAGAAACATTAGGGGCCTTTCCTTGCAACTTTACTGGTAGTATTATCTGAGTTTTTAATTGATAAATATCCAGAGACATGACCAGAAATAGACACATGAAGCCTGAAGTATGTGTGGAAAAGAGAAGAAAAGGGGAATGCAAAAACACATGAAAAGGGCAATTGCACCAAGCACAAATCATTTCATGGGAAGCAAATGAATTAACAGTAATAGCACCAGGAAAGATCCCAGTATAAACTGTTTCTAGCCCTGCCCTAGTTTGTCATAAAGCCAGAACATTTTCCTCAGAACTAGGAATCTATTACAGCATCACAGAGAATACTAGACCAGGCCTTCAAAAGATGTAACTGTATGCTCAGAACCTGACAGGAACAGCCTTTCCATGTACTAAAAATATTGGCAATATTGGTTTCGGAAATTAAAAACATCATAGCCAAACTGGAGCCCTTGTACACTGGGAAGGCAAAGATATACAAAGCTTTATTTTTCATATAAATCTCTTGGGAATTTGCACCTATCCAATGCAACAAGCAGGGTTTGTTTTTCCAGAGGTGCAAGTTAGCTATGTTTTAATTTTGATCTATTACAAGACAAGAAAAAAAAAAAAAAAAAAGAGGGATTGGTTTCCTTATCTGACGAGACTGAAGTGTCAGTAAGACAAGAAATATCTTTATAACAAAAACAGAAGACAGAGTAGAAAGCCAGTTTTCACCAGTCCTATGTTTTCCAAAAGTGAAAGTCCCTCAGTCGTGTCTGACTCTTTGCGACCCCATGGATTATACAGTCCAGGGAATTCTCCAGGCCAGAATTCTAGAGTGGGTAGCCTTTCCCTTCTCCAGTGGATCTTCCCAACCCAGAGATCAAACACAGGTCTCCTACATTGCAGGCAGATTCTTTACCAACTGAGCTATCAGGGAACCCCTTAATTTCCAAACTAAGAAGCAATTTTTAAACTATCAACAAAGAGCAAGGCAAGTTGAGGCATTAATACATATTGCATTCAGGTCCTACAAGCAGAACCTCTTATTTTGCATCCAGGTATGATTTAAGGTTCAAATAAATGGGCAAACTCTCATCCAATCAAAGCTCGATGACTATCTTCAATTGAAAACAATAATATTCTTACTAAAAGTACCAGCCTGTCTCTCTTGCCTAATACATGCTACTTTTCCATGGACTGTGAATTATGTGCTATCAACTTTGTGTACCCACCTGGAAATAAACTAAGTCATTGGTGTCATAGATACAGGGAGTAGTTTTTTTTCTTTACTACAGTGGAAGTTTTAAAGTGTGGTCACCAATTCTATGATACTCCTCCCACTGAGAAGAAAGGCCTCTATTCCCTCTACCTTGAATACAAGTGAGTTTATTCCTGTTCTGAACCAACAAAATACAGCAGAAGTGATACTACATGACATCTCAGGCTAGGTCATAAAAAGCCAGTAATTTCCACCTGGTTGCCTTGGAACAGTCCTCATAAGACCTGAGCCACAGTGTAAGAAGTTGAAATATCCTGCCACTACCAAGCTAGAGGGGTCAAATGTAGACATTCTTGTCAGTAGTCCAGCTGAGTTCAGGCTTCCAGTCACTCAAGAGTCAGATATGTAAGTGAAGCTACTTTTTATCTTCCATACCACCCCATATCCCAAGTGAATACCACCACATAGAGCAGAAGAGTCTCCCAGGTAACCCCTTCCTAAATTCATGGGCCCCCCGCCAAAAAACATGAAATAAAATTAAATAGTTTTAGTTTAACTTGGTAAGTTTTAGAATAGGGTGTTATGTAGCAATAGATCATTAGTAAATGAGTCGTTGATAGGTAACATATTACAAAAAGAAGGCATTGAAAGTACACTAAGTTCATTTTTTGCAGTTCTCAAAAACAGACCTTACCGTTGCAAATAGAGTTCCCTTCAGAGTCAGAACGGCACCTAGGCAAGCCTCCTATCTTTAATTATAGAGAAAGTCTGTTAGCGAGATTTTTTAAAGGACACTTTCAGAAGTACTACTACCTCCTCCACTGTACTTGTTAAGAAATAAAGGCTGCAAAGCTTCTCTTTGTTTGTTTTCTCCATACTTTCTTCCACACTTTAAAACATATTTATGAGAATGACTAGATATTTGCAGTTGTCACATGCTAGGACTGTGATCTTCCTCCCTCTTCTACTAAAGCTTTTTTTGGCCTCTTCTTAGAGAAATGATAAAAGGCTCTTTAACAGCTACCATACTGAGGTACACAAGTACTTTTACTACACTTCCAGGAGATGAAAGAGATGCAGTCAAGCAATAAATTCCTGGCATGTTGTAAAAGGCCTTCATTTAGCCCTACCTTCACAGCAGCATTCCTGGAATTAAATGGGAAATGGGAAGCCAACACTCAATATATGATTGAAGAATTGAATGAGCACACTATAATTAAAGACAGAAGAAAATTAGCTAGTCCTGTAGAAAACAGCCAGAAGAATGGTGAGGAAAACATCTCAAAAGGTGCATATTTTAGAGCTTTGGGGTAAATAAAAGAGGTCAAGAAACAAATAGGGCTTAAGAGCTGTACAGATGACATTTCTAGTAACATCTGAATGAAATGGGCATGAATGTCTTTGAGATCAAATTTGTAGCAGTCCAAAAACTCTTGTGATAGAAGAAAACATTAAACTAGTGGGGCATCTAATAGGCTCCGGGAAGACTACCCATATTGAACTCTTAAGTATCTTTTTAAAAGCAAATTTCTTAAATGAAAAAAATTCCCAAAGTCAAATTTCCACAAACCTAATCTTTTAGGCAACAAAAGATAACTAGAAACATTTATATGATCAGTGTTTTTCCTATTGATGCAACACTTCCATATTAATTTTATCATTTGGCATATATACAACAAACTTGGGAGGTGGGAAGTATTTTCTCATTCTACATATTAAAAAAAGGAGACTAGAAGAAATAAAGTGATTAGTGTGAAGTCAACAACCAAGTTATTGGCACAGCAATCATTTCCCTGCTTAAAGGCCCTGATTTCAATCCTAACTCTCCAGGAGTTGAGATAAAATGGTAGCAGTATTCTGAGAAATCACACTGTTGAAAAGGAAGAGTGATTACTTCCTGTTGAAGCAGAAAGATTAAAGAGCTCTTGCTATCAGAATAAATGGGTTTAACAAAACTGAGCTGCCAATAGAAAGTCATCTAATGACAGAAAGGGAAGATAGACCATTTTGTGGTCTGTTACATTGCTTCCAATTCAACCACATGCTCCTAATAAAAATAAATATTGAACAACATAGGTACTTCCATATTTAAGTCTCAAATAACTTTGGAGTGTGGCTAAAGACATGCATTTCTACCAATTTTTCCAGGTGACACTGCTGGTATGGGTCTAGAGTTTTTTTGTTTTTTGTTTTTTTCAACTGTTAAAATATTTCACAAAAAATATATCTAAAAAAAATAAATCTAATAGGAGGGAACTATAAAACTCTGATGAAAGAAATCAAAGAAGGTATAAATAATGAAGAGATAATTGATGCTCATGAATAGTAAGACAAAATTTTTAACATGTTAGTTTGTCCCAACTTAATCTATAAATTCAACATAATACCAAAATTCAACATAATACCAAAATCCCAGCAATTTATTTTGTGGATATTGATAAATAGGTTCTAAAGTTCCTACCCTACTCCACAATTTATTTACAAAGTTACATTAAATCAAGAGAGTGTGGTGTTGGTCCATGACATTTTTCAAAGAGCTAGAACATATAATAGACAAAAGTTTCAGAATTTCCAAAACAATCCTGAGGAAAAAGAACAAAGCTAGAGACATAACTCACCCAGACTTAAGACAACATTACAAACCTACAGTTATCCAAACAGCATGGCACAAATGAAGATCAATAGAACGGAATATCAATTCATTGGAATGACTGATGCTGAAGCTGAAGCTTCAAAACTTTGGACACCTGATGCAAACAGCCAACTCATTGTAAAAGACCTTAATGCTGGGAAAGACTGAAGGCAGGAGGAGAAGGGGGTGACAGAGGATGGGATGTTGGATGGCATCACTGATTCAATGGACATGAGATTCAGCAAACTCCAGGACATACTGAAGGACAGGGAAGTCTGGCGTGCTGCAGTTCACAGGGGTCACAAAGAGTCAGATACAACTTAGCCACTGAACAACAACAACAAGAAAAGAATAGAGAGCCCAGAAATAAATCTACAGACACACAGTCAATTAAACTATAACAAAGGATGCAAGAAGAATATACAGTGGATAAAATATAGTCTCTTCAATAAGTGCTGTTGGAAAAGCTGGACAGTTACAAGTAAATCAATGAAATTAGAATGCCCCTCACACTCTATGTAAAAATGAACTCAAAATGGTAAAAAGATCTAAATATAAGACATGACACCATAAAAATTCTAGAAAACAACACAGGCAAAGCATTCTCTGACATAAATCAGCAATGTTTTCTTAGCTCAGTCTCTGAAAGCAAAATAAATAAAAGCAAAAATAAACATGAGAGTTAATGAAACTTAAAAGCTCTTGTACAGCAAAGAAATCATCAAACTGAAAAAACAACCTACAGAATAGAAGAAATTATTTGCAAACAATATGAATAACAAGGAGTTAATAGCCGAAATATACAAACAGCTCACACAATTTAATATTAAAAAAATTAAAAACTAGGCAAAAGATGTAAATAGACATTTTTCCAAAGAACTATAGATGGTCAACGGTCACATGAAAAGGTACTAAATATCACTAAATAATTAGAGAAATGCAAATCAAAACCATGAGGTATCACCTCACACATTCACTGGATCATAGAGAAAGCTAGGGAATGCCAGAAAAACATCTACCTCTGTTTCATTGACTACACAAAAGCCTTTGACTGTGTGGATCATAATAAACTGTGAAAAGCTCTTAAAGAGATGGGAATACCAGACCATCTTACCTGTCTCCTGAGAAACCTATATGCAAGTCAAGAAGCAACAGTTAGAACTCTGTATGGAACAACTGGTTGGTTCAAGATTGAGAAAGAAGTACAACAGGGGTACACGTGTCTCTTTCAATTCTGGTTTCCTCAGTGTGTATGCCCAGCAGTGGGATTGAAAGAGACACGTGTACCCCAATGTTCAATGCAGCACTGTTTATAATAGCCAGGACATGGAAGCAACCTAGATGTCCATCAGCAGATGAATGGATAAGAAAGCTGTGGTACATATACACAATGGAGTATTACTCAGCCATTAAAAAGAATACATTTGAATCAGTTCTAATGAGGTGAATGAAACTGGAGCCTATTATACAGAGTGAAGTAAGCCAGAAAGAAAAACACCAATACAGTATACTAACGCATATATATGGAATTTAGAAAGATGGTAACAATAACCCTGTGTACGAGACAGCAAAAGAGACACTGATGTATAGAACAGTCTTTTGGACTCTGTGGGAGAGGGAGAGGGTGGGATGATTTGGGAGAATGGCATTGAAATATGTATAACATCATATATGAAAGGAGTCGCCAGTCCAGGTTCGATGCACGATACTGGATGCTTGGGGCTGGTGCACTGGGACAACCCAGAGGGATGGTATGGGGAGGGAGGAGGAAGGAGGGTTCAGGATGGGAAACACATGTATACCTGTGGCGGATTCATTTTGATATTTGGCAAAACCAATACAATATTGTAAAGTTTAAAAATAAAATTAAATTTAAAAAAATAAGCAGGGTGACAATAAAAAAAAAAAGAAGTACAACAGGGGTGTCTGCTACCACCCTGCTTGTTCAATCCATATGCTGAGCACATCATGAGAAATGCCAAGCTAGATAAGTTGTAAGCTGGAATCAAGATAGGCAGGAGAAAGATCAATAACCACAGATATCTGGATGATACCATTCTAATGGCAGAAAGCAAAGAGGAACTAAAGGGTCTCTTGACAAGGGTGAAGGAGGAGAGTGAAAGAGCTGGCTTAAAACTAAATATTAAAAAAACTAAGATCATGGCATCCAACTCCATTACTTTATGGTAAATAGAAGGCAAAAAGTGGAAGTAATGACAGATTATTTTCTTCTGGGGCTCTAAAATCACTGCAGATGGTGACTGTAGCTATGAAATCAGAAGACGTTTGCTTCTTGGCAGGAAAACAATGGCAAACCTAGACAGTGTGTTGAAAAGCAGAGACATTATTTTGCTGACAAAGGCCCATATAGTCAAGGCTATGGTCTTCCCAATGGTCATGTACGGTTGTGAGAGGTGGACCATAAAGACAGCAGGGCACTGAAGAATTGATGCCTTCCAACTGTGGTGCTGGAGAAGACTCTTGAGAGTTCCTTGGACACCAAGGAGATCAAACTAGTTAATCTTAAGGGAAATCAACCCTGAATACTCATTTAGAAGGACTGATGTTGAAGCTGAATCTCCAGTAATTTGGTCATCTGATGTGAACAGTTGACTCATTGGAAAAGTCCCTGATGCTGGAAAAGACTGAGGGCAGAAGGAGAAAAGGGCATCAGAGGATGAGATTGCTGGATGGCATCACCAATGTAATGGACATGAACTTGGGCAGACTTTGGGAGATGGTGAGGGACCAGGGGGCTTGGTGTGCTGCAGTCCATGGGGTCGCAAAGAGTCAGACACGAGGGGGCAAGTGAACAACATCACCTCAAACTGGTCAGAATGGTCATCATTAAAAATTCTACAAATAATAAATACTAGAGAGGAAACAGAGAAAAGGGAACCCTTACACAGTTTGTGGGAATGTAAAGTGGTGCATCCACTATGGAAAACAGTATGGAGGTTCCTTAAAAAACTAAAAATAGAGCTACCATATGATCTAGCAATCACACTCCTGTGGATATATCCCCCCCAGAAAATGAGAATTTAATTCCAAAAGATATATGTACTCCAATGTACATAGCAGCACTATTACAACAGCCAAGACATAGAAACAACCAAGTGCCCATCAACACATGTTCGGCTTAAGAAGATGTGATATATATATCACATCTTACACATATCATATATATATATATATTCATTCTGTGCTTAGTCACTAAATCATGTCTGACTCTTTGCAACCCCATGGACTGTAGCCCATCAGGCTCCTCTGTCCATTGGGATTTTCCAGGCAAGAATAGTGGAGTGGGTTGCTATACCCTCCTCCAAGGGTTCTTCCCAACTCAGGATCACACTCAGGCCTCCCACATTGCAGTCGGATTCTTTATTGTCTGAGCCACCAGGGAAGCCCGTACACATGTGGTATATATATACTATATGTATGTGTATATATATATATATATATATATCATATATGTATATATAAACATATACACACATATGTATATGTAAGCATAGATTCATACAATGGAATATTGTCTTTTGCAGCAACAGGGATGGACCTAGAGATAACCATACTAAGTGAAGTAAGTCAGACAAGTATCATATAATATCATTTACATGTGGAAGCTAAAAAACAATACAAGTGAATCTATATACAAAACAGAAACACACTCACAGACATAAAAAGTAAATTTACAGTTACCAAAGGGGAACAGGAGGGGAGGAGGATTAGGAATATAAGATTAACACACACAAACTACTATACCTAAAATAGATAAGCAATGAGGATTTGCTGTATAGCAAATGGAACTATATTCAACATCTTATAATATCTGATAATAGAAAATAATTTTAATATATATGTATCTGAATCATGGACTTGCCCAGTGGCTTGGGAGTAGAGAATCTACCTGCAATACAGAAGACATGGGTTCAGTCCCTGATTCAGGAAGATCCCCTGGAGAAGGAAATAACAATACACTCCAGGATTCTTGCCTGGGAAATCCCATGGACAAAGGAGCTTGACAGGCTACAGTCCATGGGGTCACAAAAGATTCAGACATGACTAAGTGACTAAACAAGAGCAACATATATCTGAAACAATATTTAAGTTAACTATATTTCAATATTTTTTAATTTTGCAAAAAAAAAGTATAATATTGCTGAAGAAATAAATAGATCAATGGAAGAGAACAGAGCCCAGATATAGATTCACACAAAAATAATCCATTGACCTTTGCCAAAGAAGCTAAAGTAATTCAATGGAGAAAGGACACTCTTTTCAGAAATAGTGATGAAACAACCAGATACCCACATTTAAAAAAAAAAATCTGGATACAATCCTTAAGGTTTCTCAAGAATTAGCTCAAAAGGGGGGAAAGGCCGGAAAAAGATGGCAGAGGAGTAAGATAGGGAGATGGTCAGCCTCCCCACAAATACATCAAAAACTCAATAAGATATGAAACTCCTACAAAGCAACCTCTAGGCAACAGCAGAAGACCCCAGGCCTCCAGGGGGCAGGCTAAGCTCCCTGGAAAGAGGTAGGAGAGAAGATGGAGACATAAAAAGGGAAAAGGCACAGAACATCTGGATGGGAGCTTGTCGCACCGAGAGAGGGAGGGAGGAATTCTGAAACAGGGGCAGTTGCCATGAGCTGGGAGGAAACCTCATTGTGGGGAGGGGTATCTGCACAATCTCAGAAGGCTGGGCAAAGCAGAGACTTGGAGATTGGAGAACAAAGAAGGCTGCACTTCTCAGCCCATAGACAGCTCACAGACTGTGGCCCCAACCAGACAACAGGCTCAGGGAACTGAAACAAGCCCACAGAAGCCCTGTGGTGCAGAGGGCAGGCCCAGGGTGCCAAGAGAGTCATGGCATACAAACCTCTATAGCACACACAAACCTCACAGCATAGAGAGCAGGCCCAGGGAGCCAAAAGAACACACAAGTCCTGCGACATAGAGGTCAGGTGTCGGGAGCCACGTTAGGCATTACTGACAAAATGGAGGCACGGCCCCAACCCCCTCTCCTCATCCCGCAGGCATGGTTCCGGGATGAAGGAGTTAGTTCTTGTGATTCTAACTTGTTCTTTCCTTTCTTTGGTTGAGTTGCCTGGAAAGAATGTTAAGGTGCTTATTGTTCTTGGGAGGAGCATGAGAAGGCACAAAGCCTTCCGCAGTTGTGCCCAGAGAATAATCTATAAAGTAACCATTGACATTTGTTCAAGGATCTTTACAAAGAATGTTCCAGGATGAGCACGTAGGCTGCAGCTTGAGGCCATGGGAAGGACTGTTATCTGAGACCTGTTTGTGAGGGAAATATTTATGGCAAAAGAAGTTTGCTGAGTTTAGGGTTTAGGAGTAATTAAGAATAGTTAGAAGCTAAAAGTTTAAGGAATGTTGTAGTGTTAGCATATTTTACTATAGCTTATAGAGATTAGGAATTTTAGAGACATTAATAGCTAGAAGACTTTTTAGGAGATAGTGATCTTAAGATGCTAGGGGCAAACAGGATTTAGAAAGATAAGAAATAAACTGAGGAATGTAGCATGAGTTACAATGTAATCACAAGTTAAGAATAGGACACATAAGAGGAAGTAGATAATAGATAGTAAAGCCGATTCTGAGAGAATCACTGAAGCAGGAACTCTATTTGTAGGGCAATGATGATTTCTGGAGACAATAAATCTGGGTGGGGGAAACTAAAAATGTCAAACCTCTGACCTAATGCTTTTGTCAAAGTATAAAAGAAAACCTGAAGCTTGAAATAAACATGTAGCCCTGCACCTTGAGTCAGAGGCTACATCATTGTCCGCCGACACCACTCACCCCTTCAGGCTGATTCCCTGGCTGCTGAAGCTGGAGTCTGGCAGGTAGGCCAAGTGAGACGGGACAAGTGCACACAGGTCCACCCCCACCTGCTCCACGCAGAGAGTGGGCCCGAGACAAGTGCACACAATACTCGCGACATAGAGGGTGGGTCCAGTGAACCAAGCAAATGCACACAAGCCCTGTGACATATAGGACAACCTCAGGGGACTGAAGGAAGCCCATACACATCTCCGTGATGCAAAGGGAAGGGTCAGGGAGCAGAGAAAAGATCCATACAAGCCCAGACCTAGCAAGCTTTCGTCTGCTACTCAAGGCAAGACCAGGAAACAGAAGCACCAGTGAAGATTCCAGGAACAAGTAGGGGGCTGGTGACAGTAAAAATATCCTGAGAGGGCCACTTCGAAACGGCTGTGGAAATAGATGTGTCTAACACTGACAAAGCCAGAAGGATTGTCCAAAGGTATACTGAACTGACAGATATCCCCCAAACCAACCAAAGTACGCTGCACTGCCCTTCAGAGAGACGAGATCCAGCTCCATCAACCAGAAGAACACAGGCACAAGCTCCCCCAACCAGGAAAACATCACAGGACACTAATCCAACCCCATCAGTGGGGGCAGACTCCACAACCAAGAAGAACTACCATCTTGAGAACTTTTTTTTTCCTTATGAATCACACTGTTTATTCCCCCTACATACTTCCATATTCACATTACCCTTTTGCAGTGCTGTGGAGTTTTCCTCTTTGTTTTTCTTGTTTAAAAAACTTCTTTTTAAGATTTTTTTCACCAATTTTGTGATTTTTGTGATTTTGTTTTTGATTTATTTGACTGCTTTTCTTAAACTTCTTTACCAGCTGTAGCTATTCCTGAATATATATAAACCTTTGTCACATGTGTCTATTTATCTTTGCTTTGCTATTTTTTCTCTTTTATTTACCCTGTCTTCCATGCCCTTCCTTTTCTCTTTTCTGTCCCTTCTTCTCTTTCTTTTCTCTTTCTCTTCTCCCTTTTTTCCTTCCTTCACTCTTTCTTTTTGCATCATGCAATTTAAATTGTTGTGCTATCTTTGCTATATTCGCCAGTTGGCACTCTGCCTAGGCTCAGCTTTAAAATACTGAACCTTAGTGAGCTCTGCTTTTAATTGGGCATTATCAACTTTGGTTTCCCTTGTTCACTAAGTCAGTCACCTGTACTCTTTTCTTTAGAATATTTTGGTTATAACTGTGTGTGTGGAACTATGTATGTGTCCCATTATTTCTGTAATTACCTGCTTGATCTGCTTGATCTCCTCCAACTAGAAAACAGGCACAAGTCACCCCTAACAAAAAGTCAATGCAAACCACTCAACCAACCTTTCTCTCCAAGGGCAAAAACCAAAAGGAAGAAGGAATACAATTCTAAAACCTGTGAAAAGAAGACTTCAAATGGAGCAAGTTAGAAAAAGCATGGAAAGACAGAGGAATAGAGAACAAATGAAAGAATAAGGTAGAAACTCACAAGAAAAAAATAAATGAAGAGGAAATAGGCAATCTACTTGGAAGGGAATACAGAACAATGACAGTAAAGATGTTCCAAAGACTTGAACATAGAATGGAGAAAATGAAAGGAACAACACAGTTAATACAATCACCAAGGACGTAGAAGAAAAATAAAGAATAAACAAACAGATAATGAATAACACAATTACTGAAGTTAAAATATTATAGAAGGAACCAGTAGCGGAATAACTGAGGCAAAAGAATGGATAAGTGAGCTGGAGGACAGAATGGTGGAAATAACTGCTGAAGAGCAGAATAAAGGAAAAAGAATGAAAAGAATTGAGGATATTCTCAGAGACATTTGGGACAGCAATAAATGCACCAATATTCAAAATATAGGTGTCCTAGAGTGAGAAGGAAAGAAAGAAAGGCACTGAGAAATATTTTTGAAGAAATTATAGTTGAAAACTTCCCCAACATGGGAAAGGAAATAGTCAATCAAGTCCAAGAATCACAGAGTCCCTTAGAGGATAAACCCAAGGAGAAACACATCGAGACACATATCAATCAAGCTAACAGAAATTAAACACAAAGAAAGAATATTAAAAGCAGCAAGGGAAAAGCAACATACAAGGGAAAACCCATGTGATAAACAGCGGATCATTCACCAGAAACTCTGTAGGCCAGAAGAGTATGGCGGGATATATTTAAAGTACTGAAAGAAAAAAATCTACAACCAAGATTACTATACCTGGCAAAGATCTCATTCAAAATTGATGGAGAAACCAAAAGCTTCACAGATAAGCCAAAGTTAAGAGAGTTTAGCTCCACCAAACCATCCTTACAACAAATACTAAAGGGACTTACATAATCAGCAAACGCAAGAGAAAGGAAA
Source organism: Bubalus bubalis (assembly GCF_019923935.1). Classification (NCBI taxonomy): domain Eukaryota; kingdom Metazoa; phylum Chordata; class Mammalia; order Artiodactyla; family Bovidae; genus Bubalus; species Bubalus bubalis. The sequence continues at coordinate 60,431,597 of NC_059181.1, forward strand.
GACCTACAAAAACAAACCCAAAACAATTAAGAAAATGCCAATGGGAATATATAATGCACAAATCAAAACATACAAAATGACTGAATGGATATAGAAACAAGACTCATATATATGTTGTCTACAAGAGACCCACTTCAGACCTAAAGTAAAAGGATGAAAATAAAAGCATGAAAAAAGATATTCCATGAGAATGGAAACCAAAAGAAAGCTGGAGTGGAAATCCTTAATTCAGACAAAACAGACTTATTACAAGAGGTAAAGAAAGACATAATGATCAAGGATATAATGATAAAGGGATCAATCCAAGAAGACATAACAATTGTAAAGATGTATGCGCCCAACACAGGAGCACCTCAATACAGAAGGCAACCACTAATAAGCATAAGAGGGGAAATTGACAGCAACACAGTGATAGCAGGGGACTTAAACACCTCACTTATACCCATGGACAGATCATCAAAACAGAATCAATAAGGAAACACAAACCTTAAATGAAACATTAGACCAAATGGACCCAATTGATACCTTTAGGATTTTACATCCAAATGTAGGATACACTTTCTTCTCAAGTGCATATGGCACATTCTTCAGGATAGACCATATCTTGGGCCACAAATCAAGCCTCAGTAAATTTATGAAAATTGAAATTGTATCAAGTATTTTCTCTGACCACAACACTGAGACGAGATATCAAGTACAGGAAAAAAAAAAAAAAAAAAAACGCTGAAAAAACACAAACTCATGGAGATTAAACAATACATTACTAAATAACAAAGATGTTACTGAAGAAATAAGAATGGAAATCAAAAGATTCCTAGAACAAATGGAAACGAAAACATGACAAGCCAAAAACTATGAAGTTCAGCAAAATCAGTTCTAAGAGGCAAGTTTATAGTAATACAATCCTACCTTAAGAAACAAGAAAAGCATTGAATAGACAACCTAATTCTACATCGAAAGCTGCTGGAAAAAGAACAAGAAACCACAAATTAATCAAAAGGAAAGAAATAATAAAGATTAGAGCAGAAATAAATGACAAAAAAATGAAGGAAACAAGCAAAAGTTAATAAAACTAAAAGCCGGTTCTTTGAGAAGATAAACAAAATTGACAATTTACTAGCCAGACTCATCAAGAAAAACAGGGAGAAAAATCAAATTAAAAAATAGAAATGAAAAGGAGAGGTTATAACAGACAACACAGAAATACAAAGGATCATGAGAATATTATGAGCAATTATATGCTAATAAAATGGACAACCTACAGGAAATGAACAGATAATCAGAACAGTTCAACCTCCCAAGACTGAATCAGAAAGAAATACAAATTATGGACAAGGCAATTACAAATACTGAAATCAAACCTGTGATCAAAATTCTCCCAGGAAGCAAAAACCCAGGGGCAGATGGCTTCACAGGAGAATTCTTTCATACATTTAAAGAAGCACTAATGCCTATTTTTCTGAAACTATTCCAAAAAATTGCAGAGGAAGGAACACATCCAAACTCATTCTACAAGGCCAAAATCACCCTGATAACAAAATCAGGCAAAGGCAATACACACAAAAAAAGAACACTTCAGGCCAATATCACTAATGAACATAGATTCACTCCTCAACAAAATTCTAGCAAACAGAATTCAACAACACATTAAAAAGCTCATACACCATGACCAAATTGGGTTTATTCCAGAGATGCAAGGATTCTTCAATATACACAAATCAATCAATGTGAACCACTATATAAAAAAACTGAAAGATAAAAACCATATGAAAATCTCAATAGATGCATAAAAAGTCTTTGACAAAATTCACCACCAATTTATGATTAAAATGCATCAAAAAATGGGCAAAGAAAGAACCTACCTCAACATAGTAAAGATCACATATGATAAGCCCACAGAAAACATTCTCAGTGATGAAAAACTGAAAGCATTCCCTCTAAGATCAGGAACAAAACAAGGGTGTCCACTCTCACCACTATTATTCAACATAATTTTGCCTAGCTATGGCAATTAGAGAAGAAATAGAAATAAAAGGAATCCGGATTGGAAAAGAAGAGGCAAAGCTCTCACTGTTTGCAGATGACATGATACTATACATAGAAAAGCCAAAAGAAATTATCAGAAAATTACTAGAGCTAATCAGTGAATGTAGCAAAGTCGTGGGATACAGAGTCAATACACAGAAATCACCTGCATTCTTATATAGTAACAATGAAAAATCAGAGAGAGAAATTAAGGAATCAATCCCATTCACCACTGCAACAAAAAGAATAAAATATCTAAGAATAAACCTACCTAAGGAGACAAAAGAACTATATATCAAAAATTATAAGATACTAATGAATGAAATCAAAGATGACATAAACATGGAAAAATATTCCATGTTCCTGGGTAAGAAGATCTACATTGTGAAAATAACTATACTACCAAATTCAATCTACAAATTTAATGTGTTCCTATCAAATTACCAATAGCATTTTTAAAGAACTAGAAGAAAAAAGTTCACAATTCATACGGAAACACAAAAAAGCCCAAATACCCAAAGCAGTTTTGAGAACAAAGAATGGAGCTGGAACAATCAACCTTTCTGACTTCAGACTATACTACAAAGCTACAGTCATCAAGACAGTATGGCACTGGCACAAAAGCAGGAATATGTAACAATGGAGCAAGATAAATAGCCCATATACCAATGGGTATCTTATTTTTGACAAAGGAGGCAAGAATATACAATGGGGCAAAGAGAGCCTCTTCAATAAGTGCTGCTGGGAAAACTGTTCAGCTACATGTAAAACAATGAAATTATAACACTTTTGAATGCCATACACAAAGATAAACTCCAAATGAATTAAAGACCTAAAAGTAAGACCAGAAACTATAAAACTCTTAAAGGAAAACACAGGCAGAATACTTGACAACGTGATCAAAGCAAGATCTTCTATGACCCACCTCCTAGAGTAACAGAAATAAAAATAAAGGTAAACAAGTGGGACCTAATTAAACTTAAAAGCTTTGGTAGAGCAAAGGAAGCTAAAAACAAGGTGAAAAGACAACCCTCCAAAATGGGAGAAAATAATAGCAAAGGCAATAACTGACAAAGAATTAATTTCAAAAATATACTATCAACTCATATATAACTCAATACCAGAAAAACAAATAGCCCAATCAAAAAGTGGGAAAATGTCTCTAAAGAGACATGTCTCTTTAGAGAGACATTTCTCCAAAGAAGACATACAGATAGCTAATAAAGACATGAAAAGATGCTCAACATCACTCGTTATTAGAGAAATGCAAATCAAATGCATTTCTCATTATTAGAGAAATGCTAATGAAAGAAATTAGAGAAATTTAGATAAACTAGAAAAATCACTCGTTATTACAGAAATGGAAATCAAAACAACAATGAGATACCACCACACACCAGTCAGATTAGTCATCATCAAAAAGTCTATAAAGAATAAATGCTGGAGAGGGTGTGGAGAAATGCAGATTGATACAGCCACTATGGAAGACAGTATGGGCATTCCTTAAAAAACCAAGAATAAAAACCACCATGTGACCCAGCAATCCCATTACTAGGCATATACCCTGAGGAAACCAAAATTGTAGAAGACACATGTATCCCAATGTTTACTGCACCACAATTTACAATAGCTAGAACATAGAAGCAACCAAAATACCCATTGATATTAAGAAGTTGCGGTACATACATACAATGGAATATTGAGTTCAGTTCAGTTCAGTCTCTCAGTCATGTCTGACTCTTTGTGACCCCATGAATTGCAGCAAGCCAGGGCTACCTGTCCATTACCAACTCCCGGAGTTCACTCAGACTCACATCCATCGAGTCAGTGATGCCATCCAGCCATCTCATCCTCTGTCGTCCCCTTCTCCTCCTGCCCCCAATCCCTCCCAGCATCAGAGTCTTTTCCAATGAGTCAACTCTTCCCATGAGGTGGCCAAAGTACTGGAGATTCAGCTTTACCATCATTCCTTCCAAAGAAATCCCAGGGCTGATCTCCTTCAGAATGGACTGGTTGGATCTCCTTGCAGTCCAAGGGACTCTCAAGAGTCCTCTCCAACACCACAGTTCAAAAGCATCAATTCTTCGGTGCTCAGCCTTCTTCACAGTCCAACTCTCACATCCATACATGACCACAGGAAAAACCATAGCCTTGACGAGACGGACCTTTGATGTCAAAGTAATGTCTCTGCTTTTGAATATGCTATCTAGGTTGGTCATAACTTTCCTTCCAAGGAGTAAGCGTCTTTTAATTTCATGGCTGAAGTCACCATCTGCAGTGATTTTGGAGCCCCCAAAAATAAAGTCTGACACTGTTTCCATTGTTTCCCCATCTATTTCCCATGAAGTGATAGGACCGGATGACATGATCTTTATTTTCTGAAAGTTAGTTTTAAGCCAACTTTTTCACTCTCCTCTTTCACCTTCATCAAGAGGCTTTTGAGTTCCTCTTCACTTTCTTCCATAAGGGTGGTGTCATCTGCATATGTGAGGTTATTGATATTTCTCCCAGAAATCTTGATTCCAGCTTGTGCTTCTTCCAGCCCAGCGTTTCTCATGATGTACTCTGCATATAAGTTAAATAAACAGGGTGACAATATACAGCCTTGATGTACTCCTTTTCCTATTTGGAACCAGTCTGTTGTTCCATGTCCAGTTCTAACTGTTGCTTCCTGACCTGCATACAAATTTCTCAAGAGGCAGGCCAGGTGGTCTGGTATTCCCATCTCTTTCAGAATTTTCCACAGTTTATTGTGATCCACACAGTCAAAGGCTTTGGCATAGTCAATAAAGCAGAAATAGATGTTTTTCTGGAACTCACTTGCTTTTTCCATGATCCAGAGGATGTTGGCAATTTGGCCTCTGGTTGCTCTGCCTTTTCTAAAACCAGCTTGAACATCTGGAAGTTCACGGTTCACATATTGCTGAAGCCTGGCGTGGAGAATTTTCAGCATTATTTTACTAGCGTGTGAGATGAGTGCAATTGTGCGGTAGTTTGAGCATTCTTTGGCATTGCCTTTCTTTGGGATTGGAATGAAAACTGACCTTTTCCAGTCCTGTGGCCACTGCTGAGTTTTCCAAATTTGCTGGCATATTGAGTGCAGCACTTTCACAGCATCATCTTTCAGGATTTGAAATAGCTCAACTGGAATCCCATCACCTCCACTAGCTTTGTTCGTAGTGATGCTTTCTAAGGCCCACTTGACTTCACATTCCAGGATATCTGGCTCTAGGTGAGTGATCACAACCATCATGATTATCTGGGTCATGAAGATCTTTTTTGTACAGTTCTTCTGTGTATTCTTGCCACCTCTTCTTAATATCTTCTGCTTCTGTTAGGTCCATACCATTTCTGTCCTTTATCAAGCCCATCTTTGCATGAAATGTTCTCTTCGTATCTTTAATTTTCTTGAAGAGGTCTCTAGTCTTTCCCATTCTGTTGTTTTCCTCTATTTCTTTGCATTGATCACTGAGGAAGGCTTTCTTATCTCTTCTTGCTATTCTTTGGAACTCTGCATTCAGATGCAATATTACTCAGCCGTAAAAAGGTATGCATTTGAGTCAGTTCTAATAATGTGGACATACCTAGAGCCTATTAAGCAGAGTGAAGTAAGTCAGAAAGAGAAATATAAATATCATATACTAAGGCATATATATGGAATCTAGAAAGATGGTACTGATTAATTTATTTGCAGGGCAGCAATGGAGAAACAGACATAGAGAACAGACTTATGGACATGAGGGAAGGGGAGGAGGGAGAGGGTGAGATTTACAAAAAGAGTAACATGGAAACCTACAATACCATATGTAAAATAGATAGCCAATGGGAATTTGTTGTATGGCTCAGGGATATCAAACAGGGGCTCTGTACAATCTGGAAGGGTGGGATTGGGAGGGAAATGGGAGGGACAACCGTGAGGGAAGGGATGTGGGTATACTTACGGCTGATTCTTGTTGATGTTTAACAGAAAATAAAGTTATATAAAGCAATGACCCTTCAATTTTTTAAAAAAGAAAGCAAACAAAAAAAGAATTAGTTCAAAAGAGATCATAGACCTAAATGTATAACATAAAACTCCTACAAGATCTTGTGCCAGTGCACAAGTGTGTCCAATTCTCTGTGACCCTTTGGATTGTAGCCCATGAGGCTCCTCAACACGTGGAATTTTTCAGGCAAGAATATTGGCATGGGTTACCATTTCCTCCTCCAGGGCAATTTCCCAACCCAGGGTTTGAACATGCATCTCCTGTATTTCCTGTATTACAGGCAGATACTCTACCCACTGAGCCTTAGGGCAGCCTTACAAAATAACAAATGAAACCATATAGATGAGTTTTTGTTTGGTAATGCCTTTTTAGATACAACCCCAAAAGCATGATTGATGAAAGACCTGATAAAATGGGCTTCATTCAAATTCAAAACTTCTGCTCTGCAAAAGACTTTCTTAAAAAATGAAAAGATAAGCCACAGACTGGAATATTTTGTGCAAAGAACATTTCTGATAAAGGACTGACATCCAAAATATACAAAGAAACCTTAAAACTTAACAATAGCAAAGAAAACAATTAAGACAAAGAGTAGAACACTACTGAGAGACTTTCACTTTCAAGAAGTAGGCAAAAGACGTGAACACGTCCCTCATGAAAGATGATGTATAGACAGCAAATAAGCATATGCAAATATGTTCCAAATCAAATGTCATCAAGAAAAAGCAAATTACAACAGCAAACATATACTATTATACACAAAGGAACATTTCATATGAGGATGGGCATGATAAACGACAGAAACGATAAGTACCTAACAGAAGCAGAAGACATTAAGAAAAGGTAACAGGAATACACAGAAAAACTATTTTAAAAAAAGTCTTAATGACCCAGATAACCACAATGGCGTGGTCACTCACTCAGAGCCACACATCTTGGAGTGTGAAATCAAGTGGCCTCAGGAAGCATTACTACGAACAATCCTAGTGGAAGCAATGGAATTACAGCTGAGCTATCTTAAATCCTGAACAATGATGCTGTTAAAGTGCTGCATTCAATATGTCAGCAAATTTGGAAAACCTACCAGTGGCCACAAGACTACTGGAAAAGGTCAATTTTCATTCCAATTGCAAAGAAGGGCAATGCTAAAGAACGTTCAAACTAATGTACAATTACACTCATTTCACATGTTAGCTAGGTAATGATCAAAATCCTTCAAGCTAAGCTTCAGCAGTATGTGAACCGAGAACTTCCAGATGTACAAACTGGATTTACAAAAGGCAGAGGAACCACAGATTGAATTGTCAACATTTGCTGGATCATAAAGAAAGCAAGGGAAGTCCAGAATAATACCTACTTCTGCTTCATTGACTACACGAAAGTCTTCGACTGTGTGGACAACAACAAACCATGGAAAATTCTTTAAGAGATGGGAATACCAGACCACCTAACCTGTCTCATGAGAAACTGGTATGCAGGTCAAGAAGCAACAATTAGAACCAGACATAGAAAAATGGACTGGTTCAACACTGGGAAAAGAGTATCTCAAGGCTGTATATTGTCACCCTGCTTATTTAACATGTATGCAGAGTACCTCATGCGAAATGCTAGACTGGATAAAACACAAATTAGAATCAAGATTGTTGGGAGAAATATCAATGACCTCAAATATGCAGATGATACCACCAATGGCAAAAACTGAAGAGGAATTAAAGAGATTCTTGATGAGGGTAAAAGAGGAGAGTGAAAAGCTGGCTTAAAACTCAACATTCAAAACACTAAGATCATGGCATCTGGTCCCATCACTTGCTGGCAAATAGAAGAGAGAAAAGTAGAAGCAGTGACAGATTTTATTTTCTTTGGCTCCAAAATAACTGTGGGTGGTGATTACAGCCATGAAATTAAAAGACACTTGGTCTTTGGAAAGAAAGCTATGATAAACCTAGACAGTGTACTAAAAATCAGCAACTTCACTTTGCCAACAGAAATCTGTATAGCCAAAGCTATGGCTTTTCCAGTAGTAATGTACAGATGTGACAGTTGGACCATAAAGAAGGAAGAGTGCTGAAGAATTAATACCTTCAAATTCTAGTCCTGGAGAAGACTCTTCAGAGTCCTTTGGGCTGCAAAGAGATCAAACCTTGCAGTTAATCATAAAGGAAATCAACCCTGAATATTCACTGGAAAGACTGAGGCTGAAGTTCAAGCTCCAATACTTTGGCCACCCAATGCAAAGAGCCAACTCGTTGGAAAAGAACTTAATGCTGGGAAATTTTGAAAGCAGAAGAAGGGGGCAACAGAAGATGGAATAGTTAGATAGCATCATCGACTCAATGGACATGAGTTTGGGCAAACTCCAGGAGATAGTAAAGGACAGGGAAGTCTGGCACGCTGCAGTCCATGGAGTCACAAAGAGCTGAACATGACTTAGCAACTAAACAACAACGAAAATACATATTAGAGTGGGTGAAATCCAAATCACAGCCAACATCAAAAGCTTGCAATGATGTGCAGCAACGAGAACTGTCATTCATGGCTGGTGAGATTGCAAAATGGTACAGCCACTTTGGAAAACAGTTTGGCAGTTTTTTACAAATCTAGACCTACTCATCACACAATCTAGAAATTGTATCCCTTAGAATTTACTGGAAAGAGCTGAAAATTTATATCCACATAAAAATCTGTACACAGATGTGTATGGAAGTTTTTTCATAATTGCCAAAACTTGGGAGTAACCAATATATTCTTCATAAGGTGAAACGATGAATAAACCATGGCACATCCATATAATGGAATATATACTATAATATACGCATACATATTATTCATTGACAAAAAAAACGAGTTATAAAGCCATGAAAAGACATAGAGGAACTTTAAATGCATGTTGCTAAGTCAAAGAAGGCAATCTGAAAAAGCTATATTATACAACTCCAATTATATGACATTCTAGAAAAGGCAAAACACAGTAAAAAGATAAGTGTTTGTCAGCGGTTTGGGTGTCAGAAAAGGTAGGGGGAATCACAGGAGATTTTTAGGGCAGTGAAAATATTCTGTATGATGAAACTTTGATGTACTATATATGTTATTAAGCATTTGTCAAAAGTGATAAAATATTCAACACAAAAATTGAACCCTAAAGTAACTATGGACTTGAGCTAATAATATTGTGTTGCAAGTTGTTAATAATAAGGGAAACCACACATGCAAGATGTTAATAAGGGAAACTATATGGGGAGTGATGGCAAGGAGAAATGGAGTACAGTTTACCTTTGAACAGTGCAAGTGTTAAGGGCATAAGCCCCAACCCTGTGCAGTCAAAACTCTGCATATAGCTTTACAGTCAGTCCTCCAGTATCTGAGGTTCTGTACCCATAGATTCAACCAAAGTCACATCATGTAGTACTGTAGTATTCATTGAAAAGTGCCTACATATAAGTGGACTCACAGAGCTCAAACACATGTTCAAAGGGCAACTGTATATGAAATCTCTGTATTTTCACTCAATTTTTCTACAAAACTAAATGTGCTCTAAATAACAAGTCTATTAATATTAATGAATGAGATTTTAAATGTAAGGGAAAAAATTATCACATAGATATAAAAAAACTATCATATGTTTAAATGCAAACATATAAATATAAACTCATTATTTCTAAAAGCAGATAAACACAAATAGATAATTTAAGAACACTAAAGACCACATTTTTTGTCAATATGTTCTACAGCCAAATTTAATGTCCTCTCAAGTCTTATCTCACTGAAATGAATAGAGTGATTTCCCTTTAAACTCTCAGAATGGGAACTTGAGATAGAATAATCAAATCAAATTCCAGTCTTTATAGTACCCAGGTAGTAATGAGACAGAAACTCAAACAAAAAAGCAACACTCCAACCAATGAGGACAGAAAAAAATGTCCAAAGTCAGCCATGATCTTGGCTCCAGGCCAAGTGTTAATGACCTACCATCATCATCCTCTCGTTTTCTACTTCGTTGAGCAATTCAGCAAATTCTTTGAAGGATTCAGCTGAAAGGACAGAATAAAAGATAAACCAAATTAATTATGGTACTTGATAGGCAAGTGGGCAGAGGTTAAGGGAAAAGAGGTAGAAACCGGTGCCACAACCCAATGGCACCACTACATGAAGGTGTCAAATCTAAGGACAAAAGAAGAAAAGTTCAGTACCTATTCAATTCAATACTGATTTCCTTTTTCCTTCTCTTTTCTTGGGGAAATGTTCCTACCTCAGCTTTTACCTGCAGTTTTATTGATATATAGTTGACATATAACATTCTGTATGTTTAAAGTGACTTTGACAAGTGCTAAAAAAATAAATAAAAGTTAAACATATAGTTATCATATGATTCAGCAATTCCATGCCTGGGAATATTCGCAAAAGAACTGAAAAAACATCCAAACAAACATTTCTATACAAATATTGTTGACTGTTTTATTCACTGATGTTTGTTGCTCAGTCGTTTAGTATGTCTGACTCTTTGCAACCCCATGGACTGCAGCACATCAAGCTTCCCTGGCCTTTACTCACTCCTGGAGTTTGCTCTAACTCATGTCCATTGAGTCGATGATACTGTACACCCACCTCATCCTGGCCCTCTTTTCCATTTCTCTTCAATTTTGACGAGCATCAGGGTCTTTTCAATGAGATGGCTCTTCTCATCAGGTGGCCAAAGGACTTAAGCTTCAGCTTCATTCCTACCAATGAATATTCAGGGTTGATTTCCTTTAGGATTGACTGGTTTGATGTCCTTGCTGTCCAAGGAACTCTCAAGAGTCTTCATCAGTATCACAGATTGAAAGCATCAATTCTTAAGCACTCAGCCTTCTTTGTGGTCCAAATCTAACATCCTTACATGATTACTGGAAAAAACAATGCTTTGACTATACAGACTTTTGTCAACAAAGTGATGTCACTGCTTTTTAATGTGCCGTTTAGGTTTGTCATACTTTTTCTTCCGAGGAGCAAATGTCTTTTAATTTCATGGCTTTAGTCACCATCCACAGGGATTTTGGAGGCCAAGAAAATAAAATCTACCACAGTTTCCATTTTTTCACAATCTGTTTGCCATGAAGTGAAGAGACCAGAGGCCATGATCTTAGATTTTAAATGCTGAGTTTAAGCCAGCTTTTACACTCTTCTCTTTCACCATCATCAAGAGGCTTTTAAGTTCCTCTTCATTTTCTATCATTAGGGTGGTATCATCGGCATATCTGAAGTTATTGATATGATTCTCTGCAATCTTGATACCAGCTTGTGATTCATGTAGCCTAACATTTCACATGATGCATTCTGCATAGAAGTTAAATAAGCAGGGTGACAAGACACAGCCTTGACATACTCCTTTCCTAATTAGGAACCAGTCTGCTGTTCCTTGTCTGGTTCTAACCATTGATACTTGATCTGCATACAGGTTTCTCAGGAGGCAGGTAAACTGGTTAGTATTTCCATCTCTTTAAGAATTTTCCAGTTTTTTATGATCCACAAAATGGACCAGTACAAAATGAAGCAAGGCAAAGGCTAACAGAGTCTTACCAAGAGAACAAATTGGTAACAGCAAACAACTTCTTCCAACAACACTAGAGAAGACTCTACACATGGACATCATCAGATGGTCAATACTGAAATCAGATTGATTATATTCTTTGCAGCCAAACAGAGAAGCTCTATACGTCAGCAAAAAAAAAAAAAAAAGATCAGGAGCTGACTATGGCTCAGATCACGAACTCCTTATTGCAAAATTCAGACTTAAATTTAAGAAAGGAGGGAAAACCACTAGACCATTCAAGTATGACCTAAACCAAATCCCTTACGATTATACACTGGAAGAGACAAATAGATTCAAGGGATTCTATTAGATTCAATACATTCAAGATCTGATAGACAGAGTGCCTGAAGAACTATGGACAGAGGTTTATGACATTGTACAGGAGGCAGTGCTCAAGACCATCCCCAAGTAAAACAAATGCAAAAAGGCAAAATGGTTGTCTGAGGAGACCTTAAAATAGCTGAGAAAATAAGAGAAGCTAAAGGCAAAGCAGAAAAGGAAAGATATACCCATTTGAATGCAGTTTCAAAGAATAACAAAGAAAGATAAGAAAGCCTTCTTCTATGATCAGTGCAAAGACAGTAGAGGAAAACAATGGAATGGGAAAGACTAGAGATCTCTTCAAGAAAATTAGAGATACCAAGGGAACATTCATACAAAGATGGGCACAGTAAAGGACAGAAATGGTATGGACCTAACAGAAGCTGGAAATATTAAGAAGATGTGGCAAGAATACACAGAAGAACTATACAAAAAAGATCTTCATGACCCAGATAACCACGATGGTGTGATCACTCACCTAGAGCCAGACATCCTGGAATGCAAAGGCAAGTGGGCCTTGGGAAGCATCACTATGAACAAAGCTACTGGAGGTGATGGACTGCCAGTTGAGCTAATTCAAACCCTAAAAGATGATGCTGTTAAAATGCTGCACTCAATATGCTAGCAAATTTGGAAAACAACACTGGCAACAGAACTGAAAATGGTCAGTTTTCATTCCAATCCCAGAGAATGGCAATGCCAAAGAATGTTCAAACTACCACACAATTGCACTCATCTCACACGCTAGCAAAGTAATGCTCAAAATTCTCCAAGCGAGGCTTCAACAGAATGTGAACCATGAACTTCCAGATGTTCAATGGATTTAGAAAAGGTAGAGGAACAAGAGATCAAATTGCCACCATCTGTTGGATCATAGAAAAAGCAAGAGAATTACAGAGAAACATCTACTTCTTCTTTAATGATTATGCCAAATCCTTTGACTATGTAGATCACAACAAACTGTGGAAAATTCTTCAAAAGATGGGAATACCAGGCCACCTTACCAACCTCCTGAGAAATCTGTATGCAGGTCAAGAAGCAACAGTTGGAATTGGCCATGGAACAACAGACTAGTTTCAAATTGGGAAATGAGCATGTTAAGGCTGTATATTGTCAGCCTGCTTATTTATCATCCATGCAGAGTGTATCATGTGAAATGACGGGCTTACTGAAGCACAAGCTGGAATCAAGCTTGCCGGAGGAAATGTCAGTAACCTCAGATACACAGATGACGCCACCCTTACTATAGAAATTGAAGAGGAACTGAAGATCCTCTTGATGAAAGTGAAAGAGGAGAGTGAAATAGTTAGCTTAAAACTCAACATTCTAAAACTAAGACCATGGTATCTGGTCCTATAACTTCACGGCAAACAGATGGGGAAACAATGGAAACAGTGACAGACTATTTTCTTGGGCACAAAAATCACTGCACATGGTGACTGTAGCCATGAAATTAAAAGGCACTTGCTCCTTGGAAGAAAATCCATGACCCACTTAGACAGCATATTACAAAGCAGAGACATTACTTTGCTGACAAAGATCCATCTAATCAAAGCTAAGGTTTTTCCAGTAGTCACGAATGGATGTGAAAATTGGACAATAAAGAAATCTGAGCCCCAAAGAATTGATTCTTTAGAACTGTGGTGTTGCAGAAGACCAATAGTTTGATGCAATAGTTTCATTGGGATTATTTCCTTCATTTCTCTTTCTGATAATTGGTTGGTAGTATATGGAAACATAACAGAGTTCTGTATATTAGTATTGTATCCTTCAAGTTTACCAAATTCTTTCATGAGCTCTAGTAGTTTACTGGTGGCATCTTTCAACGTATAACACCATGTCATCTGAAAAAATTTCCTTAACTTAGTTTCAATCTCTTAAGAATTGCTCTGAAAATCAGATAATATATGCAAAACTTTTTACACATAGTAGGTACTCAGGAAATGAAGCCTTTAATATTCATTTTCTCTATTTCCATATTTCTATTATAATACACAAATTCCAATAAATTCAATCTTCATTTTTTAAATGAAAACTAAGGAGAGATCTGACAGAATGTGGTCCACTGGAGAAGGGAATGGCAAACCACTTCAGTATTCTTGCCTTGAGAACCCCATGAGCAGTATGAAAAGGTAAAATGACAGGATACTGAAAGAGGAACTCCCCAGGACAGTAGGTGCCCAATATGCTACTGGAGATCAGTGGAGAAATAACTCCAGAAAGAATGAAGGGATGGAGCCAAAGCAAAAAGAATACCCAGCTGTGGATGTGACTGGTGATAGAAGCAAGGTCCGATGCTGTAAAGAGCAATATTGCATAGAAACCTGGAATGTCAGGTCCATGAATCAAGGCAAATTGGAAGTGGTCAAACAATAGATAGCAAGAGTGAATGTCGACATTCTAGGAATTAGCGAACTGAAATGGACTGGAATGGGTGAATGTAACTCAGATGACCATTATATCTACTACTGCGGGCAGGAATCCCTCAGAAGAAATGGAGCAGCCATCATGGTCAACAAAAGAGTCTGAAATGCAGTACTTGGATGCAATCTCAAAAACAACAAAATGATCTCTATTCATTTCCAAGGCAAACCATTCAATATGACAGTAATCCAAGTCTATGCCCCAACCAGTAATGCTGAAGAAGCTGAAGTTGAACGGCTCTATGAAGACCTACAAGACCTTTTAGAATTAACACCCAAAAAAGATGTCCTTTTCACTATAGGGGACTGGAATGCAAAAGTAGGAAGTCAAGAAACACCTGGAGTAACAGGCAAATTTGGCCTTGGAATACGGAATGAAGCAGGGCAAAGACTAATAGAGTTTTGACAAGAAAATGCACTGGTCATAGCAAACACCCTCTTTCAACAAGACAAGAGAAGACTCTACATATGGATATCACCAGATGGTCAACACTGAAATCAGATTGATTATATTCTTTGCAACCAAAGATGGAGAAGCTCTATACAGTAAACCAAAACAAGACAGGGAGCTGACTGTGGCTCAGATCATGAACTCCTTAGTACCAAATTCAGACTTAAATTGAAGAAAGTAGAGAAAATCACTAGACCATTCAGGTATGACCTAAATCAAATCCCTTATGATTATACAGTGGAAGTGACAAATAGATTTAAGGGCCTAGATCTGATAGATAGAGTGCCTGATGAACTATGGAATGAGGTTTGTGACACTGTACAGGAGACAGGGATCAAGACCATCCCTATGGAAAAGAAAAGCAAAATGGTTCTCTGGGAAGGCCTTGCAATTAGCTGTGAAAAGAAGAGAAGCGAAAAGCAAAGGAGAAAAGGACAGATATAAGCATGTGAATGCAGAGTTCCAACAAATAGCAAAAAAAGATAAGAAAGCCTTCCTCAGTGATCAATGCAAAGAAATAGAGGAAAACAACAGAATGGGAAGGACTAGAGATCTCTTCAAGAAAATTAGAGATACCAAGGGAACATTTCATGCAAAGATGAGCTCGATAAAGGACAGAAATGGTATGGACCTAACAGAAGCAGAAGATACTAAGAAGAGGTGGCAAGAATACACAGAAGAACTGTACAAAAAAGATCTTCACAACCAAGATAATCATGATGGTGTGATCACTCACCTAGAGCCAGACATCCTGGAATGTGAAGTCAAGTGGGCCTTAGAAAGCATCACTACGAACAAAGCTAGTGGAGGTGATGGAATTCCAGTTGAGCTATTTCAAATCCTGAAAGATGATGCTGTGAAAGTGCTGCACTCAATATGCCAGCAAATTTGGGAAACTCAGCAGTGGCCAAAGGACTCCAAAAGATTAGTTTTCATTCCAATCCCAAAGAAAGGCAATGCCAAAGAATGCTCAAACTACCACACAATTGTACTCACCTCACATGCTAGTAAAGTAATGCTCAAAATTCTCCAAGTCAGGCTTCAGCAATACTGAAGCTGGTTCAAGCTGGTTTTAGAAAAGGCAGAGGAACCAGAAGTCAAATTGCCAACATCTGCTGGATCGTGGAAAAAGCAAGAGAGTTCCAGAAAAACGTCTATTTCTGCTTTATTGACTATGCCAAAGCCTTTGACTGTGTGGATCACAATAAACTGTGGAAAATCTGAAAGAGATGGGAATACCAGACCACCTGGCCTGCCTCTTGAGAAATTTGTATGCAGGTCAGGAAGCAACAGTTAGAACTGGACATGGAACAACAGACTGGTTCCAAATAGGAAAAGGAGTACATCAAGGCTGTATATTGTCACCCTGTTTATTTAACTTATATGCAGAGTACATCATGAGAAATGCTGGACTGGAAGAAACACAAGCTGGAATCAAGATTGCCAGGAGAAATATCAATAACCTCAGATACGCAAGATGACACCACCCTTATGGCAGAAAGTGAAGAGGAACTCAAAAGCCTCTTGATGAAAGTGAAAGTGGAGAGTGAAAAAGTTGGTTTAAAGCTCAACATTCAGAAAACGAAGATCATGGCCTCCAGTCCCATCACTTCATGGGAAATAGATGGGGAAACAGTGGAAACAGTGTCAGACTTTATTTTTCTGGGCTCCAAAATCACTGCAGATGGTGACTGCAGCCATGAAATTAAAAGACGCTTACTCCTTGGAAGGAAAGTTATGACCAACCTAGATAGCATATTAAAAAGCAGAGACATTACTTTGCCAACAAAGGTCCATCTAGGCAAGTCTATGGTTTTTCCTGTGGTCATGTATGGATGTGAGAGTTGGACTGTGGAGAAGGCTGAGCACCGAAGAATTGATGCTTTTGAAATGTGATGTTGGAGAAGACTCTTGAGAGTCCCTTGGACTGCAAGGAGATCCAACCAGTCCATTCTGAAGGAGATCAGCCCTGGGATTTCTTTGGAAGGAATGATGCTAAAGCTGAAACTCCAGTACTTTGGCCACCTCATGGGAAGAGTTGACTCATTGGAAAAGACTCTGATGCTGGGAGGGATTGGGGACAAGAGGAGAAGGGGACGCCAGAGGATGAGATGGCTGGATGGCATCACGGACTTGATGGACTTGAGTTTGAGTGAACTCCGAGAGTTTGTGATGGACAGGGAGGCCTGGCGTGCTGCGATTCATGGGGTGGCAAAGAGTCACACACGACTGAGCCACTGAACTGAACTGAAGATCACTTATTTAATAAATGGATAAGTCAAAATCTTTACCCATATCCAGCCAACTAAAGGACCATATGCCTAACTCTTATCAACTCTCCATAGAGGACCAGTGAGCCAAGGTGTTAGAAGTGTTATTACCAGGGATGTAAGATGGTGGCAAGCACAGGATAGAGAGGAAAGACGAGAGTGTGCAATTACAAGAGTCTATGTGGGGACTTCCTTGGTGGTCATGTGGTTAAGAATCCACCTTGCAATGCAAGGGATGTGGGTCTGAACCCTGGTCAGGGAACTAAAGTACCACATGTTGCAGAGCAACTAAGCCAGTGCACCACAACTACCAAGCTTGCTCACCACAACTAGAGAGTCCATGCACCACAAAGAAAGATCCCACATGATGCAATGACCGTCCTGCATGCTGCAATTAAGACCCAATGCAGCAAAATAAATAAATAAATGTATCTTTTAAAAAAAAATCTATGTGACCTTTATGATGATGCAGGAGTGAATGGCAGACAGGCCTGAAGCCTGAGCCTCTTGAAGGATGTTCCTGAGAAACTGACATTGTCTTCACCTGATCTCCCCATCCACAACCAGTGATATGTTGGCATTGTTTTAAACCACTTACTCATCCCTAGCTGTCACCTAAGCAGCAGTCCACAGGTAAGTCAGGTGGGAAGCGTAGCATGAGGATTAGAGAGGGTGACACTCATGCTTTGCAGTCTCCTCATTCTGCAAAGGTGTCATCTTCAGTCAACACCACCATGGGAATTAAGAGGGCCCTGAGAGCTGGCACTTTTGAAAGGACTCTGGGTTATGCCCTGCACTGTGAATCCTAGAACACTGACAACATTGAACTTATGCTGAGCTCTGGGCTCCAGGACAATTTCGATATTTGGCAAAACTAATACAATATTGTAAAGTTTAAAAATAAAATAAAATTAAAACAAAACAAAACAAAAAAATACCCTTTCATGTTCTGAAAAAGGACAAACCACAAAGGACCATCCTGCCCTCACATACAAGACCTATCTCCATCTTTCCTCATGACTACCTTAAGACTCACAGATGACTTTCTTTTTTACCTGCCTCTATAATACCCCTAAGTATCCTTTGTTTTCTTTAAAATATTCCTCATTAATGAAGGTTTTCCCTATGACAACAGTTTGCATACAACGACCTTTTTAAACTGGCCAGTGCACCGTTTGGGTACTTTTGATTTTATCATTTGAGTTGCATAGGAAGCACTGTCAAATCAAAGAAATGCTTAGCCTTCCCTGGGTTAAATGTGTGTGGGTGAAATGTTTTATTACACATATTTCAGACACTATATGCTGTACAGGAAGTTCCTAGAAAATGTCAATGCTCTCATTGTCTATGATATGTTTCTTGGTGCTTCCTTGTCTGATACTGCTGCTGCTGCTAAGTCGCTTCAGTTGTGTCTGACTCTGTGCGACCCCATATACGGCAGCCCACCAGGCTCCTCTGTCCCTAGGATTCTCCAGGCAAGAATACTGGAGTGGGTTGCCATTTCCTTCTCCAATGCAGGCATGCATGCTAAGTCGCTTCAGTCATGTCCAACTCTGTGCGACCCTATGGACAGCAGCCCTCCAGGCTCCTCTGTCCACAGAATTCTCCAGACAAGAATACTGGAGTAGGTTGCCATTTCCTTCTCCCTGCCTAATACTAGAAAACAGTATAGTCTTATCAGCTGTAATCTATTTTTTTAATGTTAACTTTAATGTAATGTTAATTCTTTAATTTGAATTTAGTGTCTTCAAATCAGTGGTTTCAACTGGGGACTCATTTCTCTTACTGTCGGAATCTTATTAATATAGAGATGCTTAGGACTACCCCAGGTTATCGATTCTCTTTGCATGATATTTTTAATGTATTTGTGGTATATTCTAACTATATGGTTGGTATATTACACCATTATTATTACCTTGTACCTGAAGATTTTTTTCTAAAGATTATATTCATCCATTTTATAAATTAGATATAACATCCACCCTTCCTTGGAGATAGAAATTATTATGTTAATAAATATTTTGTTCAAAACCTTTTTTTGGATTGACTTTATTTGTTCTGTATATTACAGAAATAGTCACAAGTCCTTGTCTGTTGCATTATTATTCTTATAATGAACACTCATCACATCTCTCACTTTTGAAAATGCCTAGTGGAAAGTTATCCACAGCTGTGAGAATCTTTTCTTCATCTATAGATATAACTTTACATTTTAATCTAATACATCCCTGAAAGCACTTGCAATTGTTTACAGGCCAGAGTCCTTAACAAAGAAGGACTTTCTCAGAACCCCAAAGAAAAGGACTATACCAATCCTTTTGTGTACAGGCTTCTGATAGAACCCTCTAAAATACTTTGAGATCATACCACTGAACTGAGTCAGGATTCTAAGAACTCTAATAGAGGATCAGATGAATTTATGGGTTTGCTAATGCAAGGTTTAGTTAAACAAGAACTACATAGGACTGAATGAATTAATGAAGGATGACTGAGGGTTTCGTCTAGAATATTACTGATGTGGCTGTGACTTAGTTGCTAAGTCATGTCACATACTTGTGATCCCATGGGGCCGTAGCCCACCAGTCTCCTCTGTCCATGGGAATACTGAGGCTATAAAGTTCTATTTTTGAATATATAAAGGAACACATTTCTCTTATTCTGTAACTACAGATATAGATTTGGTACATTATATTATATGAGTATAATATGAGTAATATTATAACTCATAACAACTTAGATTATTCTATTGTAAGTGGGAATGATATGACTTTCACCTGGAAATTACATTTCTAAGTCAAATTATCTCTGCCAAATTCCCTCCAGGATTGAGAAACTGAAATTAAATACTCTCATTTACACAACAGTATCATTATTTACTGACTGTATAGAGCTTCTCCATCTTTGGCTGCAAAGAATATAATCAATCTGATTTCGGTGTTAACCATCTGGTGATGTCAACATCATGGAGAAGATGGAGAAGTTCTATACAGTCAGGAAAAACAAGACCAGGAGCTGACTGTGGCTCAGATCATGAACTCCTTATTGCCAAATTCAGACTTATATTGAAGAAAGAAGGGAAAACCACTAGACCATTCAGGTATGACCTAAATTAAATCCCTTATGATTATA
Source organism: Bubalus bubalis (assembly GCF_019923935.1). NCBI lineage: Eukaryota > Metazoa > Chordata > Mammalia > Artiodactyla > Bovidae > Bubalus > Bubalus bubalis. The sequence goes on from NC_059181.1 coordinate 60,451,768, forward strand.
CAGTAGAAGTGAGAAATAGATTTAAGGGACTAGATCTGAGAGATAGCGTGCCTGATGAACTATGGAATGAGGCTCGTGACATTGTACAGAAGACAGGGATCAAGACCATTCCCAAGAAAAAGAAATGCAAAAAAGCAAAATGGCTCTCTGAGGAGGCCCTACAAATAGCTGTGAAAAGAACAGAAGAGAAAAGCAAAGGAGGAAAGGAGAGATATAAACATCTGAATGCAGAGTTCCAAAGAATAGCAAGAAGAGATAAGAAAGCCTTCTTCAACAATCAATGCAAAGAAATAGAAGAAAACAACAGAATGGGAAAGACTAGGGATCTCTTCAAGAAAATCAGAGATATCAAAGGAATATTTCATGCAAAGATGGGCTCGATAAAGGACAGAAATGGTATGGACCTAACAGAAGCAGAAGATATTCAGAAGAGGTGGCAAGAATACACAGAAGAACTGTACAAAAAAAGATCTTCACGACCCAGATAATCGCGATGGTGTGATAACTGACCTAGAGCCAGACATCCTGGAATGTGAAGTCAAGTGGGCCTTAGAAGACATCACTACGAACAAAACTAGGGGAGGTGATAGAATTCCAGTTGAGCTATTCCAAATCCTGAAAGATGATGCTGTGAAAGTGCTGCACTCAATATGCCAGCAAATTTGGAAAACTCAGCAGTGGCCACAGGACTAGAAAAGGACAGTTTTCATTCCAATCCCAAAGAAAGGCAATGCCAAAGAATGCTCAAACTACCGCACAATTGCACTCATCTCACACGCTAGTAAAGTAATGCTCAAAATTCTCCAAGCAAGGCTTCAGCAATATGTGAACCGTGAACTTCCTGATGTTCAAGCTGGTTTTAGAAAAGGCAGAGGAACCAGAGATCAAATTGCCAACATCTGCTGGATCATGGAAAAAGCAAGAGTGTTCCAGAAAAGCATCTATTTCTGCTTTATTGACTATACCAAAGCCTTTGACTGTGTGGATCACAATAAACTGTGGAAAATTCTGGGAGAGATGGGAATACCAGACCACCTGACCTGCTTCTTGAGAAATTTGTATGCAGGTCAGAAAGCAACAGCTAAAACTGGACATGGAACAACAGACTGGTTCCAAATAGAAAAAGGAGTACGTCAAGGCTGTATATTGTCACCCTGCTTATTTAACTTATATGCAGAGTACATCATGAGAAACACTGGACTGGAAGAAACACAAGCTGGAATCAAGATTGCCAGGAGAAATATCAATAACCTCAGATATGCAGATGACACCACCCTGATGGCAGAAAGTGAAGAGGAACTCAAAAGCCTCTTGATGAAAGTGAAAGTGGAGAGTGAAAAAGTTGGCTTAAAGCTCAACATTCAGAAAACGAAGATCATGGCATCCAGTCCCATCACTTCATGGGAAATAGATGGGGAAACAGTGGAAACAGTGTCAGACTTTATTTTTTTGGGCTCCAAAATCACTACAGATGGTAATTGCAGCCATGAAATTAAAAGACGCTTACTCCTTGGAAGGAAAGTTATGACCAACCTAGATAGCATATTAAAAAGCAGAGACATTACTTTGCCAACAAAGGTCCATCTAGTCAAGGCTATGGTTTTTCCTGTGGTCATGTATGGATGTGAGAGTTGGACTGTGAAGAAGGCTGAGTGCCGAAGAATTGATGCTTTTGAACTGTGGTGTTGGAGAAGACTCTTGAGAGTCCCTTGGACTGCAAGGAGATCCAACCAGTCCATTCTGAAGGAGATCAGTCCTGGGATTTGTTTGGAGGGAATGATGCTCAAGCTGAAACTCCAATACTTTGGCCACCTCATGGGAAGAGTTGACTCATTGGAAAAGACTCTGATGCTGGGAGGGATTGGGGACAAGAGGAGAAGGGGACGACAGAGGATGAGATGGCTGGATGGCACCACTGACTCGATGGACGTGAGTCTAAATGAACTCTGGGAGTTGGTGATGGACCGGGAGGCCCGGAGTGCTGTGATTCATGGGGTCGCAAAGAGTCGGACAGGGCTGAGCAACTGATCTGATCTGATCTGATCATTATTTACATAGGCTAAATTAGTGTCTGTCCTCTTTATTATTAGAAAATGATTTGAAACATTAATTTAAGCAACCAAGGCCTTACCTGCAATGACATATCTGATATGATGCTCATTGAAGTGGATATGACCAGATGCTTTTAATGAGCAAGGTTGACTATGGGGCCAACAAAGATTCAAAGCCCTCTTGGGAAAACCAGGTTAATACCTGCCTTGCAGAGTTCCTGGCCTTATAGTTGAGTAAGCAAAGTCTCTTCCTAGCAGAACTGACAACTTTAGGATATTTTGCCTATCTAGAGAAGAACTCACTCAAATTTTTAGGTTCTGCATCTGAAATGGTATGGGGAGGGTGGTGCGAGGGGGGTTCAGGATGGGGAACACATGTACACCCGTGGCAGATTCATGTTGATGTATGGCAAGACCAATACAATATTGTAAAGTAATTAGCCTCCAATTAAAATAAATAAATTTATATTTAAAAAATCCAATCTACAATTCTTGAAAACTTTCAGTAATGCAAACTTAAACAGACCCATATAGCAAATGATTATCCTTGTTGCAACTACAAATAGTTAGACCAAATCTAATGAGACCAGCCTTATTTTTTAATCAAGAATATTTTTTCTTTGAGATTAACTTTCATCAAAAGGGAGAACTTTTGTGTTTCAGTGGAAAATGATGCATTGTCTAGATGACATCCTTTTGGATTATCAGAATTTTGCCCTATTCTTTGTCTTTGAGCTAGCTGAACATTTGCACCTCTTGTTACTGGAGGGTAACCTATAAGGATGCACACTCACACTTGTCTGGTTGAGATTTAAATGACTTGCTCCCCTTTCAAGAAAAGAAAAAAAAACAGTTTTGGTATCCATCTGTAAATTGAACTGGATCCTGTTACTTTACCCAACTTATATTTAGCAAATCTTCAATCCCTTCTATTTCTTTCAATATCTAGTTATAATCCTCCAAACTAGCAATCCTAAATTTCCCCTTCTCATCTGACGTGGAATCAGAGAGACCTGAGACTTGATGATCCAGATCCCTATAAGGATTCCAGGTCACCATGCAATTGATCCTTTCCACATGATCTGAAGAAGATCTATGAACTAAAATCTGATGACTTGATATAAATCTCTAAGTGCTTGCCACCATAGAAGACCATGCATTGGGCTAAAATTTTCCCTGGAAAAACCACTATCTGAGTTAAGGAAGTCTGGTAAAATGTTCAATTCATATATGCCCTTATAGGAAAGACTGCCCGGACTGTGGACAATGTCGTCTAGAGGACTAGCATCCTACCTTGAGAGCTTCAAGTAACTCCAATGAGTGACACTATGTAATCAAAAATAAATGTCTACTACTGACCACTTAGAAATCACTGGACCCTCAGGGTTCAATTCACATCTCTTTTCTGTAATAGAAACTTTTGCATTAAACGACAAGGTCCTACTGTATACAACAGGGAACTGTCAATATACTCAATTTCTTATAATAAACCATAATGGAAAAGAATATGAAAAAGATTATATATATATATACATATATATATATATATACACACACATATAACACAATCCTTTGCTGTATACCAGAAATTAACACAACACTGTAAATCAACTATACTTCAATAAAAATAAAATTTAAATAATTTTAACTTTTATATTAATTTTTTTTTTCATTTAGGGCATCCCTCTTCTTTTAGGATAGCTGAATTTCAGGACCCTAAAACAACTGACCTTCACAATCTAAAAAGATGGTCTAACTGATTTTATAGAAAAACACTAACAAATATCCTCAAGAGACTATTTCTTAAGCCCTGCTTTATCCCAATCAGGTTTATGATTACCTGTGAGTTGTTAGCAATTAATAATATTCACGTTGAATATAAGTGTGGGGGCTAGGGGGAATAGACAATGTAGAACTTCCTGAGTCCTGTGCTCCTCTACAGCAGTAATGGGTGGCTGATGGAACTTCTACTTGAAAGTTTGATTTTAAATCAATCTGCTTGGTCTGCAAAGGACATTTGACAAATATATTACAATGATGAGATTAGAAATTTGATTTGCAGTCTGAGACTTGAAAACACTGCCTTTTCTTTCTCCACGCATAAATAAACAAACTGATTCATTTCATCTAAGATGGGTCCTGAGACTCTGGATCAACATGCTTTCCAGGTAATTCTGATACAAAGCTATATTAAGATTAACTGAACTAGATGCTTCCTAAGGTCCCTTTAAACATTGACTTTTTTTACCTTTTCATTTTGTAGCAAACTCAGGCAATAATTTCAAACTAACATCTTTCTCAAAAAATTAGGTTCTCCACCTTCCTAGTAGGATCACTGGACACTGAGAAAAAGGATTTATATAAACCCTCTGATATATTTATTTATATGATTTACTTCTTGCAATTCTTGGAAGTAGATTATACTCTCTACAAATGAGGAAAACAGAGACTCAAGTAATTTTTTCAAGACCTCATAGCCAATAACTAAACCTCAAACCTGAAGCAGACACACACTACCTAAATACTTAGAATTTCCTCTAGTTACTGGGCCATAGAGGTAGAGAAAAGGTCAGGCAATGCCAGTTGAAAGTATACATGTCATGCTCTAAAGCAGTGACAAATGTCAGAGGGCAGTCAGATACTCCCTCTCACTTGTCTGTTATATATAGACTGTGAGACCTAAAGGCTGATCAACAAAGGAAGAAACTGTTCAGAGAAGCTTCAGACTTTCCCTAGAAATCATTACCATCTCCGTTGCTCACGTGGTAACTACAATGGGGTTAATGCTACTGATTACTGTGGTGTTGTAGAAGATTCTTGAGAGTCCCTTGAACTGCAAGGAGATGAAACCAGTCCATCCTAAAGGAGATTAGTCCTGGGTGTTCACTGGAAGGACTGATGTTGAAGCTGAAGCTCCAATATTTTGGCCACCTGATGCGAAGAGCTGACTCATTTGAAAAGACCCTGATGCTGGGAAAGATTGAAGGCAGGACGAGAAGGGGATGACAGAGGATGAGATGGTTAGATGGCATCACTGACTCAATGGACATGAGTTTGGATAAACTCTGGGAGTTGGTGATGGACAGGGAGGCCCAGCGTGCTGCAGCTCATGGGGTCGCAGAGTCGGACATGACTGAGTGACTGAACTGACTGACTGACTGACTGAACTCTTGCAACAATCATGAAAAATCACTTATGGAAAGAACTGCAAAACCCTTTTCACATGTAATGTGAAATCTAAAAGCTCAACTCCAAATTCCATTCCATTCCATACAGTAAAAGTAACTGTAGTTTTACCAGTTTTCCAGTAAAAAAGAAGATGTACTGACTCAGAGACAGTAGTGCTGGCACATTAGAGGGCATGGAAAACTCTCCTCTTTCCACTTTCCAAACAACTGTTCTTTCCCAACTATAGCTTCCCAGTAGGATCTTGAAGATTGCTTCTCAGTCTCCAAAGAGCATTGGCAGGTGGGTTCTTTACCACTAGCACCATTCAGATCAGATCAGATCAGTCGCTCAGTCGTGTCCCACTCTTTGTGACCCCATGAATCGCAGCACGCCAGGCCTCCCTGCCCATCACCAACTCCCGGAGTTCACCCAGACTCACGTCCATCGAGTCAGTGATGCCATCCAGCCATCTCATCCTCTGTCGTCCCCTTCTCTTGTCCCCAATCCCTCCCAGCATCAGAGTCTTTTCCAATGAGTCAACTCTTCCCATGAGGTGGCCAAAGTACTGGAGTTTCAGCATTAGCATCATTCCTTCCAAAGAAATCCCAGGGCCGATCTCCTTCAGAATGGACTGGTTGGATCTGCTTGCAGTCCAAGGGACTCTCAAGAGTCTTCTCCAACACCACAGTTCAAAAGCATCAATTCTTCGGCACTCAGCCTTCTTCACAGTCCAACTCTCACATCCATACATGACCACAGGAGAAACCATAGCCTTGACTAGACGAACCTTTGTTGGCAAAGTAATGTCTCTGCTTTTGAATATGCTATCTAGGTTGGTCATGACTTTCCTTCCAAGGAGTAAGCGTCTTTTAATTTCATGGCTGCAGTCACCATCTGCAGTGATTTTGGAGCCCAAAAAAATAAAGTCTGACACTGTTTCCACTGTTTCTCCATCTATTTCCCATGAAGTGATGGGACCGGATGCCATGATATTTGTTTTCTGAATATTGAGCTTTAAGCCAACATTTTCACTCTCCACTTTCATTTTCATCAAGAGGCTTTTGAGTTCCTCTTCACTTTCTGCCATAAGGGTGGTGTCATCTGCATATCTGAGGTTATTGATTAGGAAGCCCAATTGACAGGCAAGCAGTAGTTATTTTTAAGAAAATAATATACTTATTTTTGGATGCTATAACAAAATAACATAGATAGGATGGTGTATAAAAATAGAAATTTCTCATAGTTCTGGAAGTTAGAAGACCAATATTAGACTGCCAGCATGTTTGGGTTCTGGAGCATGCCATCTTCTGGCTTATAAACTACTAACTTTTCATTGTATCCTAATAAGATGAAAAGTGGGCTAGAAATTTCTCTGGGACCCCTTTTATGAGGCCACTAATCCCATTCATGAGGGCTCCATCCTCATGATCTAATCACTTCCCAAAGGTTCTACTTCCTGGTACCATCATATTGAGGATAAGCTTTCAAAATGAATCTGGGGGAGTTACATTCAGCCTGTTACATCCCATACCATGCTTGACAAAATCCACATCTTTCTTTTATATAAAATATATTAATTCAATTTCCACAGCCCTACAAGTCTTAACTCATTCCAGCATTAACTCTTAGGTTAAAAGTTCAAATTTTATCTAAATATCTAAATCAAATATGGTTGAGACTCACGGTACAAATTATATGGAGGCAAAATTGTTCTCTAGCTGTCAACCAGTGAAAACAAACAAGTTATGTGCTTCCAAAATACAATGATGGGACATGCATAAGATAGACATTCCTGCTCCAAAAGGGAAAAAGGCAAGAAGGACAGAGTGATAGGTCCCAAGCAAGCCCAAAATCTAGCAAGGCAAGTTCCATGTGATATTAAGTTTTGAGAATAAATCTCTTTGGCTGTATTTTCCGCTTTCTCTTTCTTTTTTTTTTTTTTTTTATTTTAATTGGAGGCTAATTACTTTATAATATTGTAGTGGTTTTTGCCATACATTCACATGAATCAGCCATGGGTGTACATGTGTTCCCCATCCTGAACACCCCTCCCACCTTCCTCCCCATCCCATTCCTCAGGGTCATCCCAGTGCACCAGCCCTGAGCACTCTCTCTCATGCACTGAACCTGGACTGGCGATCTATTTCACATATGATAATATACATGTTTCAATACTATTCCCTCAATCATCCCACCCTCGCCTTCTCCCACAGAGTGCAAAAGTCTGTTCTTTACATCTGTGTCTCTTTCGCTGTCTCGCATATAGGATCATCATTGCCATCTTTCTAAATTCCATATATATGCACGTTAATCTACTGTATTGGTGTTATTCTTTCTGACTTACTTCACTCTGTATAATAGGCTCTGGTTTCATCCACCTCATTAGAACTGATTCAAATGCATTCTTTTTAATAGCTGAATAATATTCCATTGTGTATATATACCACAGCTTTCTTATCCATTTATCTGCCAATGGACATCTAGATTGCTTCCATGTCCTAGCTATTATAAACAGTGCTGCAATGAACATTGAGGTACATGTGTCTCTTCCAATTCTTGTTTCCTCGGTGTGTATACCCAGCAGTGGAATTGCTGGGTTGTATGGCAGTTCTACTTCCGGTTTTTGAAGGAATCTCCATACTGTTCTCCATAGTGGCTGTACTAGTTTGCATTCCCACCAACAGTGTAAGAGGGTTTCTTTTTCTCTGTACCCTCTCCAGCATTTACTATTTGTAGATTTTTGGATAGCAGCCATTCTGACTGGCATGAGATTGGTACCTCACTGTGGTTTTGATTTGCATTTCTCTGATAATGAGTGATGCTGAGCATCTTTTCATGTGTTTGTTAGCCATCTGTATGTCTTCTTTGGAGAAATGTCATTTAGTTCTTTGGCTCATTTTTTGATTTGGTCACTTATTCTTCTGGAACTGAGCTGAAGGAGTTCTTTGTATATTTTTGAGATTAATTCTTTGTCAGTTGCTTCGTTTGCTGCTATTTTCTCCCATTCTGAAGGCTCTTTTCACCTTGCTTATAGTTTCCTTCATTGTGCAAAAGCTTTTAGGCTTAATTAGGTCCCATTTGTTTATTTTTGCTTTTATTTCCAGTATTCTGGGAGGTGGGTCATAGAGGATCCTGCTGTGATTTATATCAGAATGTTTTGCCTATGTTTTCCTCTAGGAGTTTTATAGTTTCTGGTCTTACATTTAGATCTTTAGTCCATTTTGAGTTTATTTTTTGTGTATGGTGTTAGAAAGTATTCTAGTTTCATTCTTTTACAAGTGGTTGACCAGTTTTCCCAGCACTTCTTAAAGAGATTGTCTTTTCTACATTGTATATTCTTGTCTCCTTTGTCAAAGATAAGGTGTCCATAGTTGCGTGGATTTATCTCTGGGCTTTCTATTTTGTTCCATTGATCTATGTTTCTGTCTTTGTGCCAGTACCATACTGTCTTGATGACTGTAGCTTTGTAGTATAGCCTGAAGTAGGGCAAGTTGATCCCTCCAGTGCCATTCTTCTTTCTCAAGATTACTTTGGCTATTCGAGGTTTTTTGTATTTCCATACAAATTATGAAATTATTTGTTCTAGTTCTGTGAGAAATACCATTGGTAGCTTGATAGGGATTGCATTGAATTTATAGATTGCTTTGGGTAGTATACTCATTTTCACTATGTTGATTCCTGCACTCCAAGAACACGGTATATTTCTCCATCTATTTGTTTCCTCTTTGATTTCTTTCATCAGTGTTTTATAGTTTTCTATATATAGGTCTTTTATTTCTTTAGGTAGATATATCCCTAAGTATTTAATTATGTTCATTGCAATGGTGAATGGAATTGTTTCCTTAATGTCTCTTTCTGTTTTCTCATTGTTAGTGTATAGGAATGCAAGGGATTTCTGTGTGTTAATTTTATATCCTGAAAGTTTACTACATTCATTGATTAGCTCTAGTAATCTTCTGGTGGAGTCTTTAGGGTCTTTTATGTAAAGGATCATGTCATCTGCAAATAGTAAGAGTTTTACTTCTTCTTTTCCAATCTGGATTCATTTCTTTTTCTTCTCTGATTGCTATGGCTAAAACTTCCAAAACTATGTTGAACAGTAGTGGTGAGAGTGGGCACCCTTTTCTTGTTCCTGACTTTAGGGGAACTGCTTTCAGTTTTTCACCATTGAGGATAATGTTTGCTGTGGGTTGGTCATATATAGCTTTTATTATGTTGAGGTATGTTCCTTCTATTCCTGCTTTCTGAAGGTTTTTTTTTTTTTAATCATAAATGGATGTTGAATTTTGTCAAAGGCTTTCTCTGCATCTACTGAGAAAATCATATGGCTTTTAATCTTTTAATTTGTTAATGTGGTGTATTACATTGATTGATTTGCAAATATTGAAGAATCCTTGCATCCCTGGGATAAAGCCCACTTGGTCATGATGCATGATCTTTTTAATATGTTGTTGGATTCTGTTTGCTAGAACTTTGTTAAAGATTTTTGCATCTATGTTCATCAGTGATATTTGCCTGTAGTTTTCTTTTTTTGTGGTATCTTTGTCTCGTTTTGGTATTAGGGTGATGGTGGCCTCATAGAATGAGTTTGGAAGTTCACATTCCTCTGCAATTTTCTGGAAGAGTTTGAGTAGGATAGGTGTTAGCTCTTCTCTAAATTCTTGGTAGAATTCAGCTGTGAAGCCGTCTGGTCCTGGCCTTTTGTTTGTTGGAAGATTTCTGATTACAGTTTCGATTTCTATGCTTGTGATAGGTCTGTTAAGATTTTCTATTTCTTCCTGGTTCAGTTTTGGAAAGTTGTACTTTTCTAAGAATTTGTCCATTTCTTCCAAGTTGTCCATTTTATTGGCATATAGTTACTGATAGTAGTCTCTTGTGATCCTTTGTATTTCTGTGTTGTCTCTTGTGATTTCTCCATTTTCATTTCTAATTTTGTTGATTTGATTCTTCCTTTATAATTTGATGAATCTGGCTAATGGTTTGTCAATTTTATTTATCCTTTCAAAGAACCAGCATTTAGCTTTCTTAATTTTGGCTATGCCTTCCTTTGTTTCTTTTGCATTTATTTCTGCCCTAATTTTTATGATTTCTTTCCTTATACTAACCCTGGGGTAGTTCATTTCTTATTTTTCTAGTTGCTTTAGGTGTACAGTTAGGTCTTTTATTTGATGTTTCTCCTGTTTCTTGAGGTAAGCTTGTATTGCTATGAACCCTCCCCTTAGCACTGTTTTTACTGAATCCCAAAGTTTTGCATAATTTTGTTTTCATTTTCATTCATTTTTATGCATATTTTTATTTCTTTTTTATTTCTTCTGTAATTTGTTGGTTATTCAGAAGTGTGTTTTTTAGCTTCTGTATGTTTGTATTTTTAACAGTATTTTCTCCTGTAGTTGACATCTAATCTTACCAAACTGTGATCAGAAAAGATGCTTGAGATGGTTTCAATTTTCTTGAATTTACCAAGGCTAGATTTATGGCCCAGGATGTGATCTATCCTGGAGAAGGTTCCATGTGTGCTTTAGAAAAAGGTGAAATTCATTGTTTTAGGGTGAAATATGCTATAGATATCAATTAGGTCTAACTGGTCCATTGTATCATTTAAAGTTTGTGTTTCCTTGCTAATTTTCTGTTTAGTTGATCTATTCATAGGTGTGAGTGGCATATTAAAGTCTCCCACTATTATTGTGTTTGTGTTAATATCCCCTTTCATACTTGTTAGCATTTGCCTTACATATTGCAGGGCTCCTATGTTGGGTGCATATATATTTATAATTGTTATATCTTCTTCTTGGATTGATCCTTTAATCATGATGTAGTGTCCTTCTTTGTCTCTTTCGCAGCCTTTATTTCAAACTCTATTTTATCTGAAATGAGTATTGTTACTCCTGCTTTTTTTTGGTCTCCATTTGCGTGAAATATCTTTTTCCAGCCCTTCACTTTCAGTCTGCATGTGTCCCTAAGTTTGAGGGATGATTACTGCAGCCATGAAATTAAAAGATGCTTGCTCCTTGGAAGAAAAGCTATGACCAACCTAGACTCCATATTCAAAAGCTGAGACATTACTTTGCCAACAAGGGTCCATCTAGTCAAAGCTATGGTTTTTCCAGTAGTCATGTATGGATGTGAGAGTTGGACTATAAAGAAAGCTGAGTGCCAAAGAATGATGTTTTTGAACTGTGGTGTTGGAGAAGACTCTTAAGAGTCACTTGGACTGTAAGGAGATCCAACCAGTTCATCCTAAAGGAAATCAGTCCTCTATATTCATTGGAAGGACTGATGCTGAATCTGAAACTCCAATACTTTGGCCACCTGATGTGAAGAACTTATTCATTGGAAAAGACCCTGATCCTGGGAAAGATTGAAGGCAGGAGAAGGGGAAGACAGAAGAGGAGATGGTTGGATGGCATCACCAACTCGATGGACATGAGCTGTAGTAAGTTCCGGGAGTTGGTGTTGGACAGGGATGCCTGGCATGCTGCAATCCATTGGATCGCAAAGAGTCAGACACAATTGAGTGACTGAATTGAACTGAACTGAACTGAAGCATGTGTATGTGTGCTCAGTTAGTTGCTCAGTGGTGTCTAACTATTTGTGACCCCATGAACTGTAGCCCTCCAGGCTCCTCTGTCCATTTAATTTTCCAGGCAAGAACACTGGAGTGAGATGCCATTTTTCTACCCCATGAGATCTTCCTGAGTCAGGGATTAAACCCGTGACTCTTGCATTAACAGGCAGATTCTTTACCACTGCACCACCTGGGAAGTGCAATAGTGTTTTCTTCCAAATAAATTTCCTCATTTTTCGTAATATGGACAAATCTTTAAGTTATGGTTCCTTTCTCCTTAAAAATTTTACCTTATGTTCATTTCTTTCCTGTTACATTTTAGTATAAGTAGCCAGGGGAAACCAAACCTCTCTCTTAATACTTGCTTAGAAATTGCATAAGCTGAATTTTCAAGTTGCTTACAAGTTTTGCCTTTCACAGAACACTAGAATACAAAAAAATGTAGCCTAGTATTTGTTTTTTTATAACAAGGATCACCTTTTCTCCATTGTCCAATAACATGTTCCTCATTTTTGTCTGAGACTTCATCAAAATGGACTCTACCATCTATATTCTACCAATATTTCATGCATGATTACTTAGGTATTCTCTAAGAATATTGAAGCTTTCTCTACCCTCTCTCTTCTTTCATAGCTCTCTCCAGAATCACCCTTAAAATTCTATTCACAGCAATCTAGGCTTTCTATAGCATGCACCTCAAAACTTTTCCAGCCTCTGTCCATTATCCAGTTCCAAAGCCACTTCCACATTTTCAGGTATTCATTATAGCAACACGCTCCAAATCTCAGTACAAATTCCTGATTTTTTTTTTTTTTTTTGAGTTCAGGATGCTATAGGGAAATACCATAGACTGGGTGGGTTTATTTATTTCACACAGTTCTGGAGGTTAAAAGTCTGAGATCAAGGTCAGTTTCTCATGAGCATTCTCTTCCAGGCTACAGACTACCAACTTCTCACTGTATCCTCACATGATAGAAAGTGGGTGAGAGAGTGCTCTAGAATCTGTTTTCTTTTCCCTCTCTCTTTTTTAAAAAAAAATTTAATTGAAGGATAATTGCTTTACAGAATTTTGTGGTTTTCTGTCATACATCATCAAGAATCAGCCCCCTGTACACCCATGTCCCCTCCCTCCAGAACCTCCCTCCCATTTCCCTCCCTACCCCACCCTTCTAGACTGTCACAGAGATAAGGATACTAATACCACTCATGAGGGCTTCACCTTCATGACCTAATTAACTCCCAAAGAACCCACCTCCTACTACTGTCACATTGGAGGTTAGAATTTCAACATATCACTTTGTGGAGATACAAAAACATTCACTCCATTAAAAAGTATAAAGTAGTCAAACCTTATATTAACAATGATTAAATAGCTAACATTTATTTGGACACTGTGAACACTGGCATTGATTACCTCACTCCCATTTTACAGATGAGAAATGTTACACTCATAGAGGTGAAGTTACTTGCCAAGATTACATAGCTAAACGTCGAGAAACTAGAGTTCAAACTTGGGCTATCAAACCCTCACAATATTAATCTTTAAATAAGCCATGCCCGCAGACCAAGATAGATAAGCAGAAGTAGAATGAAGTGGCATGAGTAAAGAAATAATCCAAATACAAATGTCTGTCTCACTAGCTATACTGCCACATTTATGCAAAGTATTAGTCATCAACCTCATAAAAATATCCATTGCAGTGTTATTAATAATCATGAAAAATTAGAAATAAGCCAAATTTCTAACAATAGTTAAACAGCATGTAAAGTATAGCTCCTATAATAATGAATCTCAAATGCATCCATTACTCATTCATTCAACAAACATGTATTGAGTATCTGCTATATGCTAGGTACTCCTCTACATGCTAGGGAAATGGAAATGACTGAAACAATGTCCTTGTCCTACGCTCCCATGAAGCATTTAAAGATTTTTAAATGATATGAGAAAATGCTTGATGAAATATTAGATTAAAATTAGATAAAATTATGTATTTATGTATTTATATAATATTACATAATTATGTGATTATGTATTTTAAATTATGTATGAACTAAATTACATACACACAAAACAGTTCTATGTTGAAATACCTTATTAGTATAGGTAATTTCATATTTTATACACTTATATATTATTCATATTTACTGCACAAGCATTCAATATAATAATAATACATTTTTATATTTTATTTCTTGGGTTCATACACATAATTATTTCAGTGGCATTAGATCATTCATAATAGTTCTGTGCTCTCATCTAGCAAATGTTTTGCACTAACTCTTTAACTCAGTGGTTACAAAACTTTTTTTAAATGGCCAGACAGCAAATATTTGAGGCTCTGAAAACCATGTAGTCTCTGCAACTACTACTCAATGCTGTTATAATACAAAACCACCCATAAACAATATTTAACTGTATTTCAGTTAAGTCTGTGGGCCATATTTTGCCGCATGGACTATAGTCCACCAGCCTCTTCTGTCCATGGGATTTTCCAGTATTCTAGTAAGAATACTAGAGTAGGTTGCCATTTCCTTCTCCAGGGGATCTTCCTGACCCAGGGATTGAACCTGCATCTCCTACGATGGCAGTCTCCTGCATTTCAGGCAGATTCTTTACCAGGGAAGACTTATACTTTGCTGATACTACTTTAACTTCATAACTGACACAAACACAAAGCTCTTTTTATTTCCAGTGTTCAATTTCCTAATTATAACATCTTTGAGAGATACATATTAACCACATTTTACAGAGGAAAACACTAAGGCAAGTCCTTAAATTCAGTTCCCAAGGGAGATGTCAAATCTCCTGTTGCCTGAAAAGTATACATACCTAAATGCTAATATTAAACTTTCTAGGGGATTTGTTCCTTAGAAGAACCTTATTCTGAATTATTTTGGGAAATAAACCAAGAAATTAATTTTAATTCTTCACCAAAAAATATATATTTTCATGTGTTTTGCTCAGTCATATCCAATTTTGTGATCCCATGAACTGTAGCCCACCAGGCTCCTCTGTCCATGGAATTTTTCAGGCAAGAATAGTGGAATGGTTTACCATTTCCTTCTTCAGGGGATATTCTTGACTTAGGGATCAAACCTGCATCTCCTGCATTGGCAAGTGGATTCTTTACCACTGTGCCTCCTGGAAAGCCCCATTTTCATGTTTTAGATTTTTTTAAAGAAAATTCCCCTGCAGACTGAGTCAAAGACCTAAATGGAAGCTTAAGGGATATTTTTTAAAATATATTTTATTTATTTATTTTTGGTTGTGCTAGGTCTTTCTTTCTGTGTATAGGCTTTCTCTCATTGTGGTGAGCAGGGGCTATTCTTCATTGTGGTACATGGGCTTCTCATTGTGGGGACTTCTCTTGTTGTGGAGCACAGGCTCTAGGAGCACAGGCTTCAGTAGGTACAGCACATGGGCTCAGTAGTTGTGGCTCACAGGCTCTAGAACGTGGGCTCAGTAGTTGTGGCACATGGCCCTGTTGCTCCGAGGCTTGTGGAATCTTCTGGGACCAGGGATCGAACCCATATTCCCTGCATTGGCAGGCAGATTCTTATCTACTATACCACCAGGGAAGTCCAAAGGGATATCTTTTGATTGCTTTTGTATGAGGAAGAAATGGGACTAGGAGGGAATGTTTCTTTATGTTTCTTGAGCAGTCTCCCAGGAACTTAGGACAATAGGTGACAAAGGGGGATCAAAGATTCCCAAGTTCTCTATATTCACCAAGGAGGCTGCTTTTTCTCAGACCTGCTTTGAGAGTTACATGGCCACAAATAGCTGAAGACTTACCAATGTTGATCTCGTCATCAGTCAGCGTATCTCCAATGAAATCAAACTGAAAGGACTGCAATGTCTGAGAAAATTTCTGAACAGCAGAGGAATAATCTGCAAAGGAAGGAAAATGGGAGAAATGGTCAATGCTGCAGCCTTTTGCCTGATTTCCTCATCTCTGTTAGGACAGACAGGAGAAAAACAAAGGGAAGTGCTCCCAGCAGGTAGCAAATTGCATTGGAAGACGTTAAAGAAAAGATCAGACCTTCCACAGAAGATTTGAGCAACTAAAATCACATATTAAAGATGAAGTAGGGCAGCTTAGTGAAGTCCTCTGTTTAAGTTATTGGACATTCTTTATCCTCAGTCCCTGTCCTATGTGACCGACCTGTGAGACCTAAAGCTGCTTAGTTCTACTCTTAAGAGTCTCCTTAAGCTTTTTCGAGTACCTATTATGGACAATGGACTAGATACTTTCTCAAGTCTACTAAACAAATATTCACAGTCATTTTACAAAAAAACAAAAAAAGAGCTCCAGGTTCCACAGCTAGCTGGGAGAGCTGGAACTAGAAGCCTAGTGGTCTGTCTGCCTTTCTGGGAACTTTCCTATGACCATATAAACAACACTTTAACATTTTACACATTAACCAGATGGCTGGCAGCTTTGGTGAAGGTACTATCTGGCAGAAACACACATTTAAATTCCTCACTGAGTATTTACTAAGGGATTTAAAATAAGGAAATAGTTGATGAAAAAATTGAGGGTGGTATGCCAGACATATGTATGTGATTTTTGGTCAATGATTTTAAATTTTATTATACAAAAGTTTATTGATGTAAAATTAAACACAATTAGCTACCATTATGACAAATTGTCCTTATTGAAAATTTTAAAATATGACCTTCACCAAGATCTCCAGTCAAACCTCCAACTTTGTTACTCTAAGAGTATCATCATCATTTGGGAGCTTAATGGAAATACACATTCCCAGGTCACACCCCAGACCTGCTGAATCAGAAACTGCATTTTTATATAATCCCTAGGGGATTCACATGCTCTTTAGAGTTTGAAGAGCACTGCTCTCACCAACTAAAGTAACACATTAAGACCATATTCTAGGAAATATCAAGCTACTTGTAATTTTTGTTCCCCCTTTCCTATTTCTTCTTTCACTCCTTATATCACCATCCCCCAACTTCATATCTATCAGATATACAAGCTACAGAAAGTTTTTGCTCTCACCCTAAAAGAAAGAGAGACAATACAAACAACAGTATCATGGTTAGACTATCATGGTTAAACACAATAAAACATGCTCAAGCATTTGCTTGGAACAGATAAACCTGCAAAGAGTTTTATTATCTTTTTGTCTACATCCTGTTTTCATAAGTTCTTATTTTCATTATTTAGAACCTTGATCCTTTGAACACATCAATGGCAATAATAATAATAATAATACTTCACAGAGATTGGAGACTGAAGACCAGGTTACCATGCCTTTTCAAACTTCCACATTTTAGAATCACATTTCCACTTCAAATCTAGGCCACATAAATATGAGAGGAGTATGCATACACTGCCTTCCACATTTCATCAGCAAAGAAAAAACAAAACTGGTTCCATATCTGAAAATCTTTTCTTTGGCCTCTTTGGCCAGCAGCAAAAAAAAAAAAAAAAAAACAAAAAAAAAAAACAACCCCAGAAGTTCCCATGCACTCTGCTTGACTCTGGGAAATTATATATAATATTCATTATATTGCTCTTTCACAAATACCAGGATTTCATAAATTGAGCTAAGCTAAGTAGAGTTATAAATGACTTCTCATTTAGAATTATATGAACCTTTAAAAAACCACAAATATTACAATTTTCAACATTTACAGTATTTTGTAAGTAAAGGCATGGACTGAGAAAGCAGATACATTCATTCCCCTTTTCATTATTTGCACCAACACTCTTCTCCAGATTTCTGGGACTTCAAAACACTACCCTTATATCTGCACACAGCTTGAAAAGGTTTATGAAAGGCTCTGCACAAATACCTTTCATTTACCCTCCCCAAGTATCTAAATATTGGTATTACCATCCTCACCTTATAAACAAACCCAGAAAATGAGACAATGCAGCAAGTCACATGCACAAAAATACAAACATAAATTAACAGCTCTTCATGAAAACAGTGTCTCATTTATTTGGCCTCTGTACCAAGGGAAGTGCCAGGAAAGACTCATATTTTAGATAAAACTGTTAGGAAATTTCTTGACTACAAAAAATCAACAGATAACTTAGAAAGGCTTGTCATGGAAAGGACATTCATTTTCTTATCATTCTAAAGTTCACTGTATCACTGCAAACCATGTAAACTCACCCTTATATTCTCCCTGATATTTCCCCATCCCCACCCAAAAAGCCACTCTCTCATAATTTTTCAAACTGTCTTTGTCGGTTCTCTCTCCATCAACTACTTATTTATTCATGTGTCTTCTATAATGTTTTACCCTCATCTTTTTCTAATTCATTTAAGAATGTAGTTGAATAGTGCCTATGAGGCAATTGAAGTTTTATGGGAATGAGGTAGAACATAAATGGGATTGATTAGTAAATAATTAATTTATGTTACACAGATTACAATTTGTTTTGAGAAATCTGTATGCAGGTCAGGAAGCAACAGTTAGAACTGGACATGGAACAACAGACTGGTTCCAAATAGGAAAAGAAGTACATCAAGGCTGTATATTGTCACCCGACTTATTTAACTTATATGCAGAGTACATCATGAGAAACGCTGGACTGGAAGAAGCACAAGCTGGACTCAAGATTGCCAGGAGAAATATCAATAACCTCAGATATGCAGATGACACCACCCTTATGGCAGACAGTGAAGAGGAACTAAAAAGCCTCTTGATGAAAGTGAAAGTGGAGAGTGAAAAAGTTGGCTTAAAGCTCAACATTTAGAAAACAAAGATCATGGCATCCGGTCCCATCACTTCATGGGAAATAGATGGGGAAACAGTGGAAACAGTGTCAGACTGTATTTTTGGGGGCTCCAAAATCACCGCAGATGGTGACTGCAGCCATGAGATTAAAAGACGCTTACTCCTTGGAAGGAAAGTTATGACCAACCTAGATAGCATATTCAAAAGCAGAGACATTACTTTGCCAACAAAAGTCCGTCTAGTCAAAGCTATGGTTTTTCCTGTGGTCATGTATGGATGTGAGAGTTGGACTGTGAAGAAGACTGAGCACCCAAGAAATGATGCTTTTGAACTGTGGTGTTGAAGACTCTTGAGAGTCCCTTGGACTGCAAGAAGATCCAACCAGTCCATTCTGAAGGAGATCAGCCCTGGGATTTCTTTGAAAGGAATGATGCTAAAGCTGAAACTCCAGTACTTTGGCCACCTCATGCAAAGAGTTGACTCATTGGAAAAGACTCTGATGCTGGGAGGGATTGGGGGCAGGAGGAGAAGGGGAGGACAGAGGGTGAGATGGCTGGATGGCATCACTGACTCGATGGACGTGAGTCTCAATGAACTCCGGGAGTTGGTGATGGACAGGGAAGCCTGGCGTGCTGCGATTCATGGGGTCGCAAAGAGTCGGACACGACTGAGCAACTGAACTGAACTGAACTGATACTTTTCAACAGAATTATACAGAATATCTTTTTTTATTTCTAACTTGTTTAAGTCTGCACAATGTCTTGGTAATTTATTAACCTGTAATTCATTCTTTTTGTTGATAAGTGGTATCACATTGCATAAATATACCATAATTCATTCATTCACCTATTCAGGAACATTTGCAATGTTTCTTGCTTTTTATTATTGTGAATAAAAACTGTTATAAATGCTCATGTAAAAGTCTTTCTGGTTCATATGCTTTCACTTCTCCCAAGGAGTCCACTCTAGGAGTGCAATGAATGGTTAATTGGTAAGTGCCTATTAATTAAACTATACAAGAAAAGGTCAAACTGTCTTCCAAAACAATTGTACCATTTTGTATTCCTATTAACAACATATGAGAATATCAGTTGATCCACATACTTTCCAGCATCTGGTTACTTCTGCATGTTAATTTTAGTTATTCTAATGGGTATATAGTGGTATTTAACGTGTTTTACTTTGCATTTTCCTGATGACTAATGGTGATGAGTATCTTATCATATACTTATTGGGCATTTGTCATATTTTTTTCATGAAGGGTCTATTCAAACTTTTGACTGTTTTATAATTATGTTGCTTGTTTTTTTATTGAGCTATAAAATTTCTTTATATATTTTGGATATAAGTTTTTTGTACATATATATATGTATCTCAGATACTATTTAAATTAAATAGATAAAGTTTTAACAATCTGAGGGCTGCCTATTGAAGAAAAATGAGTGAATTTTGATTTAAAAAACCAGCGAACTTTTTGGTATATAAAGTTACCCTAATCAAATCACCTTCTTTCCAGCTCTGTAATAACCACTGAAAACCAACAGCCTCATAACTATAGTAGCTATGAAATCAACAGTTTAGCAGCCACTGGAGAAGGCAGAAGGGTGTTAGAGGTTCACAAGGCCTCACTCTCAGAAAATTATCACTATTTGTCCAGTTTGAAAGGTAGAGAAAGCTCCATTCTTAGAGTTTATCTTTGCTTACCTTAACCCAAAGTTTAGTCTCTGTAAACAATGCTGCCATTGGAGCATTTATCAAAAACAATCATCTAAAATCGTTTAAGACTATGATGACCTAGGGCAATGTACAAATTGGAGTTATAAAGAGATGGACCAAAACACTTGGTTAAATAAGGGGGTGGGGATGACAGATTAGAGAATGACATGTCCAAAGGGGTCTTAACAAAGATTCAAACTCTTCCTAGAAATCTAGAAAGACACATTCATGCAAAGAAAAATATGCACACTCTGGGTTGTGTGTTTGCCCATGAAAGAATTCTCTTTCTCTTCTGCCTGAATTTGAGGCCCTATATAAGCAGGAACAGAGTAGTAAGGAAGAGTTGTAAATTTACTGGCTGAATATATAAGAAATGCCTCAACACATACGAAAGCCCTTTGGCAAAGCTTGGAGACTTACAGGTTCAAATTATTTCATAAGTTCACTGCCCAAACATTAGCTGAACACTAAGCTAACCTATCAAAGGCTTCAGTGGCTTCGCACAACAAAAACTACAGACTTTAACACAGAAATAGTCCAGGAGTTCAAAATACAAACAAACAACAACACTTACAACAAACCCTGGGGATTGGCATATGATCTAACTTTCAGAGTTGTCACACTATATTATTTTAAATGTATCCTTTCCAACAAGAAATTTAGAAACACAGAGAACACTGGCCTGTACTTAAGGAAAATAATGTTATCAAGAGAAACTATCCATGAGGAAGCCCAGACATTGGACTTACTAAAAACAAAGAATTTAAATTAGCTATTTTAAATATATTCAAAGAATTAAAGGAAACCATGCCTAAATAATTAAAGGAAAGAATGAGAATGATGTGTCAACAAATAGACAATATCAATAGAGAGTTGGAGATAATTTTATAAGAACTAATTACAATTTCTGTACCTAAAAAGCACAATAACTGAAACAAAAATTTTACTACAAAGGCTCAAGGATAAATTTGAGCAGAAATTTAAAAGAGAAAGAGTCAGTGAACTTGAAGACAGGTCAAGGGAGATAACCCAGTTTATGGAAACTGGGGGAAGGAAAAGAAAATGAAGAAAAATCAGCAAAGCCTCAGAGACCTGTGTAACACCAACCAGCATGACACTACATACATAGTATGAATCCCAGAAGAGGAGAGAGAGAGAAAGGGAGAGAAAGAACATTTGCCACATTTGATGAAAAAAACTAATCTGTACTTCCATCAAGCTCAGCACTTTGGAAGGAAGACAAACTCAAAGATATACACATCTAGAAACTTCACAGCCAAACTACTGAAAGAGGAAGAAAGGAAAGTTCTAAAAGAATCAAGAAAAATTGACTTATCATGCACAAGAAAGTCTCCATAAGATTAACAGCTGATTTTCATAAAAAATCATTAAGGCTCCCAAAGAGTGAAGTGACATAATCAAAGTTCTGGGGGAAAAAAAACTATTAAAAAATATTCTATATCTACCAGAATTAACCTTCAAAAATTAAGAGAAAATTAAGATATTCCCATATTAACAAAAACTGAAACAATCTGTTGCAAGCAAAAGAGCCTTACAATAAATGTTAATGGGAGTCTTCCAGGTGAAAATCAAAGAACACTAAATAGTAATTTGACCCATACGAAGAAGTAAATGGCAGCAGGAAAGGAAATATATGAAAATATAGAAGACATAGTAAATGTATTTTGTTTGTAACTGTTGTCTTTTTGTGTATGAATCAAAATAAAACTGTGTATAGAAATAATTCTAAAACAATGTTGAAGTAATTATAATGTATAAATTGCAATTTATATGAAAATACTAGTGCAAAAGAAAAGGCAGGTAACACAGCTATTTTGGAGAAAAGTTTTTATAGATTAAAGAATTAGTATTTATCAATCCTACATTGTATCAATCCTACATTGTTAAGATAACAATTGTATATCCCAGGACAACCCATATATATAGTAAAATATATATAGTAAAATAAACAACAAACTAACTAAAATAGTGTACTAGGAATTTTTTCCACAAAAGAAGACAATAGTGAAAGAATAGAAGAATAAGAAACGTATAGCAAAAATAAGTAGCAAATGGTAGAGGTAAATCCCACCTTGTCAATATTAAATTAAACATGAATGTAGTAAAAATTCCAAATTCATGAAGTGGTAAAATGGATTTATAAATTAAAAATACAATGATCCAGAATCTATGGAATGCAGCAAAAGCACAAGGGAAGTTTTTAACAATACAAGCTTACATCAGAAAACAAGAAAAATCTCAAATAAACAATCTAAAGTTACACCTAAAGGAACAAGAAAAAAAGAACAAACAAATCTCAGAGCTAGGAGAAGGGACAAAATCATGAAAAAATTAGAGCAGAAATAAATGAAATAAAGACTGCATTTACTTTTCAATTGAGATAAAACTCAAAAAGCTAAGTTTCATTATGACTCAAAACCTGATAGATGCAGTCCTACTTCTTAAAGAGAAGAGGAACTAAAGAGCCTCTTGATGAAGGTGAATGAGGAGATTGAAAAAGCTGACATAAAACTCAACATTCAAAAAACTAAGATCATGGCATCTGGTCCCATCACATCATGGCAAATAGATGGGAAAACAATGGAAACAGTGACAGATTTTCTTTTCTTAGGCTCCAAAATCACTGCAGATGGTGACTGCAGCCATGAAATTAAAAGATGCTTGCTCCTTAGAAGAAAAGCTATGACAAACCTAGACAGAATATTAAAAGCAGAGACATCACAAAGGTCCATATATTCAAAGCTCTGGTTTTTCCAGTAGTCATGTATGGATGTGAGATTTGTACCATAAAGAAGGCTGAGCACTGAACACTTGATGCTTTTGAATTGTGGTGCTAGAGAAGACTCTTGAGAGTCCCTTGAACAGCAAGGAGATCAAACCAGTCAATCCTAAAGGAAATCAACCCTGAATATTCATTGGAAGGACTGATGCTGAAGCTGAAGCTCCAATACTTTGGCCACTGGATATGAAGAGCCAACTCACTGGAAAAGTCCCTGATGCTGGGAAAGATTGAGGGCAGGAAGAGAAGAGGGCAACAGAGGATGAGATGGTTTGATTCAGTGGACATGAGTTTGAGCAAACTCCGGGAGATAGTCAAGGACAGGGAAGCCTGGTGTGCTGCAGTCCCCAGGGTCACAAGGAGTCAAGACAGTACTGAGCAACTGAACTACATCAAAAACAAGCATATTAAACAATGGAATGCCCAAGGGATTGCCAGGCTTGGTGGTTTGGGCTGCTTTCAAAAAAAACAGTTGTTCTCTTAATATATGCCTCCCTTTATACTTACAAATTTAATAGCTTAAATGAATCCTCATATTAACATCTGTTAGTGCTGTGTAGTTTTCCAAAGCACAATGAGGTAGTGGAAAGATCACTAAGAGTGGAATTTTAAATCTTGGCTCTGGAATTAATCAGCTTTGTGGGTTTGGGCAAGTAACTTCATATCTCTGGGCCTTGATTTTAAAAAATCCTCACTATTTAATAGTTACTGTGATTTGCTTTCAGTTTATACATAACACTGTAATATCATCTATCTCAGAGAGTAATTGTGGAGATTAAGATGTCATAGCACAAAAACTAGAAATCACTTTATAAATGCAATTCTTTTTATTTTAAAATTCGGCTACTGTTGCTGCAGCTAAGTCACTTCAGTCATGTCCAACTCTGTGCGACCCCATAGATGGCAGCCCACCAGGCCCCACCGTCCCTGGGATTCTCCAGGCAAGAACACTGGAGTGGGTTGCCATTTCCTCCTCCACTGCATGAAAATGAAAAGTTAAAGTGAAGTCACCCAGTCGTGTCCAACTCTTAGCGACCCCATGGACTGCAGCCTACCAGGCTCCTCCATCCATGGCTATGAACATTTAATTAAAACATTTACTCTTGTCTTGTAAAAATTAAAATCGACATTTTAACTAATAGACTAATAGAACTAAATAGACATTTCTCCAAAGAAGACATACAGATGGCTAACAAACACATGAAAAGATGCTCAACATCACTCATTATCAGAGAAATGCAAATCAAAACCACAATGAGGTACCACTTCACGCCAGTCAGAATGGCTGCTATCCAAAAGTCTACAAGCAATAAACGCTGGAGAGGATGTGGAGAAAAGGGAACCCTTTTACACTGTTGGTGGGAATGCAAACTAGTACAGCCACTATGGAGAACAGTGTGGAGACTCCTTAAAAAACTGGAAATAGAACTGCCATATGACCCAGCAATCCCACTGCTGGGCATACACACTGAGGAAACCAGAATTGAAAGAGACACGTGTACCCCAATGTTCATTGCAGCACTGTTTATAATAGCCAGGACATGGAAGCAACCTAGATGCCCATCAGCAGATGAATGGATAAGAAAGCTGTGGTACATATACACAATGGAGTATTACTCAGCCATTAAAAAGAATACATTTGAATCAGTTCTAATGAGGTGGATGAAACTGGAGCCTATTATACAGAGTGAAGTAAGCCAGAAAGAAAAACACCAATACAGTATACTAACGCATATATATGGAATTTAGAAAGCTGGTAATGACAACCCTGTATGTGAGACAGCAAAAGAGACACAGATGTATAGAACAGTCTTTTGGACTCTGTGGGAGAGGGAGGGGGACGATTTGGGAGAATGGCATTAAAACATGTATAATATCATATAAGAAACTAATCGCCAGTCCAGGTTCGATGCACAATACTGGATGCTTGGGGCTGGTGCACTGGGATGACCCAGAGGGATGGTATGGGGAGGGAGGTGGGAGGGGGCTTCAGGATGGGGAACACGTGCGCACCCATGGCGGATGCATGTTGATGTATGGCAAAACCAATACAATATTGTAAAGTAAAAAATAATAATAATAATAATAAATTTTTTTTAAAAAATAATAAAATCGAATTGGATGATCAGTGGCTCTTACATAAAAAATAAATAAATAAAGGATTATGGGCTTGTCAAGAGAATGATAAAATATACAGAATTTCATTTCAAGTTCACAGAAATTCTGATGTCTACTTTAATAACTCTGCAAGATAACTTTATGGTCTCCTTTTAGCTCTCACAGCCTTGAGTGTATGATTTTGCCTCTTTTAAATAAAGAACCCACTCACTAAGACTGATTTGACCAATAAATCCTGTTCCTAATCCAAACACATAAAAATGCTGAGTTAAACACAACAAGTGAGTGCCTCTGTGTGTCTTTTAAAATAACCAATAGACCTGAAAAGCAAGAAAAAGAAACTCTCAAATTGTAGAAATAAAGAGGAAATTCAGAACCAGAGCATAGAACAGCAGCTGAGGCCAAGTAGCCAGTGGAAGGGTATGAGAACTAGATACAGTTGATTCTCATCTTTTGCAGATTCTCTAAATGCATATTTGCCTACTTACTGACATACAATTCCTAGCAGAGATCATGAAAGTCAACAATGCTTTCTTGTTTCAACTCTCATATCATAAACAAGTATCCTTTTTGTGGTCTGTTTATTGGCATGCTTTTGGTGTTTTTTTCTGCTTTTTGTTGGTGATTGAGCTGTTTAATATTGCCCCTAAGCATAGTGCTTAAATGTAGTCTCATGTTCATAAAAATAAGAAGGTTGTGATATGCCTTACAGAGGAATTTCATACATTAGATAAGCTTCAATCAGGCATGAGTTATAGTATTATTGGTCATGAGTTCAACGTTTTTAAAAGGAAACACACAAAAAGCAAGGTATGTATTGATCATTTGATAAATATGTTGTAACAAGAAGACTAAAGAAACCTCTGTATTTCCTCAAGGAGCAATGGTTCCGTATTCACAAAGTCAGTGTTTCTAATGACTTTAAAAAGATAATTATCATGAATAAAAATAAGTGACTGTATGTGGGAATTGGGATTTTATCAACAAGCAGGGGTAATATTCTGTAGGAGGTAAAAGCTAGAGTGAGTTTCTGCATGAAACCCACTGGCCTAAAATGTTGCAGGGAATACAGCAGAGAGTCAATCACAGAGGTAAAATTAACAGTAATCAAGAACCACAAGTTTTTGCTGGTTGAGGTTCAAATTTGTACTTTGCAAATAGGTTAAAAGAAATTAACTTTAAAACTGATCATGAACCCACACCAGCAAGCTCCAAGAAGTAAAAAGATAACTGTCCCATTAAAGATGCCTCCAGAATCCAGGGTACATGAGGAAATTTCAAAGAACTCCCACCCAGGAGAATTCAATAGTCAAAAATTACAACTAATACTAGGAAAGTAACATGAGAGCCAAAATAAATCAGAATACTATTTTCTGAGAGAACTAGAATCACAGTACAATCTAAAAGGTATTTTAATATATATATTTATAATATTCAGAGATAAAGTAAAAAATATAATCCATGTGCAGATTATCTCAGAAGGGACAATAATCAAACATACCATTTAATAATAACCAATATAAATAATAAAATGAAGTATTAATTTTAACATGATAAGAGAAAATAACAATCAACCTACTGGTACTGAACTGGAAAACAGATCTGAGAATATCACCCCCAGAACAGCATAGAAAAATAAACATACAGAAAATATAAAAGGAAATGAAAGAGGCAGAAAGACAAGAGGCCCTAATAAGAACAACAAAAGAAGAGAGTAAAAAGGATGGGGGTAGAGGTCAGCAAAATGACAGGCTGGGAAACTCCAGGCTTTTAGTCCACCAGAGGAACTTCAAAATAAACAAACAAATGAAAACAACCAGAAGCTGTTTAAACCAACTGTGTAGGAGCTCTGAGAAACAGTCAAAGGTTTATTACAACCAAGCAAAGGCTGAACCAAGAAAAATTCATATTAATTAGAAGTCCTACCTATAGCAGTCAAAGTAGAGAAAGAAATAAAAGTTATCCAAATCGGAAGGGAAGAAGAACAATTCTCACTATTTGAGAACATGATATATTACATGAAGAACCCTAAATATCCACCAAAAAACAATTAGAACTAATAAATTCAGGAAGGTTACAGGATACAGATTAACATACAGAAATCTGTTGTTTCTATACACTAATAATGCAACATCAGAAAGGGAAAGTTAAGAATATATCACTTAAAATTTCATCAAAGAGTAAAATATCTAGGAATAACCTTAACCAATGAACAGAAAGACCAATTCTCTGAAAACTATAAAACACTGATGAAGGAAATTAAAGATGATACAAAGAAATGAAAAGATAACCTGTACCCTTGAATTGGAAGAATACTGTTAAAACAGCCATAATACCCAAAGCCATCTACAGACAATGAAATCATTTTCAAAATGCCCATGACATTTTTCACAGAACTAGAGCAAACAATCCTGAAATTCTTAGGGAAACACCAAAAACCCCAATTGACAAGGAAATCTTCAGAAAAAAAAGAAAAAAATCTAGACATGTGAAAAATCCCAAACTTCAGACTATATGACAAAGCTACAGTAATCAAAACAGCACAGTACTGGCACAAAGACAGACACATAGATCAATGGAACAGAATAGAGAACCCAGAAATAAGAAATAAAGTCATGCACCTATTAGTCAACTAGTCTACTACAACAAAGAGAAAAGAATATACAATTGACAAAAGACAGTCTCTTCAGTAAGTGTTGCTGGGAAAACTGGACAGCTCCATGTAAAAGAATAAGATTAGAACATTCTTCACACTATATACACAAATGCACTCAAAATGGATTAAATATGTAAATGTAATACCTGAAACCATAAAAGTCCTTGAAGAGAATATAAGCAGAACAGTCTGACATAAATGGTAGCAATATTTTTTAATCTGTCTCCCAAGACAAAAGGAACAAAGAAAAATAAACAAATGAGACCTAATTAAAATTCAAAGCTTTTGCACAGCAAAGGAAACCACTGACAAAATAAAAAGACAACTTACTGAATGCAAGAAAATATTTACAAATGGTGTACCTGGCAAGGGGACAGTATCTAAAATATATAAAGAGTTCACACAATTCAATATCCAAAAAATCCTAAACAGCCAAATTAAATGGGCAGAAGACATGAACAGACACTTTTTCAAAGAAGGCACACAGATGGCTAACAGGCACATGTAAAGATGATTAACATTGCTAATTAGTAGAGAAATACAAATCCAAACAATAATATTACCTCATTCCTGTCAGAATGGCTACAAATATATACAAATAACAAATATTAGAGAGGATGTGGAGAAAAAGGAACCCTTGTACACTGTTGGTAGGAATGTATATTGGCACAGCCACTATGGAAAACAGTATGGAGGTTCCTCAAAAAACTAAAAATAGAATTACCACATGACCCAGTAATTCCACTTCTGGATATGTATCTGGAAGAAACTAAAATACCAACTCAAAAAGATACATGCACAACATAGCAGCAACAATGAAGATACGGAAGCATCTAAGTGCCCATCAACAACCTAACCTATACAGAAGATATGGTAGGTATAAAAATACATATATACAATGAAATATTAGTCATAAAAAAGAAATTCTGCCATTTGCAGCAATGAGGATGAACCTAGGCAATATGCTTAATGAAATATATCAGACAGAGAAGGCAAATACTGTATGATACCACTTATACATGGAATGTAAAAAAATAATAAAATGAATATATAGTAAAACAGAATCAGATTCACAGTTATAGAAAACATACTAGTGGTTACCAGTGGGAAGAGGGAAAGCTGGAGGGGCCCATTAGAGGTATGATATGAAGAGATAAAAGCTAATATGTATAAAATAGGTAAATGACAGGATACTGTATATTATATAGTACAAGGAATTACAGCCACAACAATCTTATGATAACTTTTAGTGGTGTACAAACTAAAAATTAAAAAAAAATTGAATCGCTATGCAGTATACCTGAAACTAATATAATATTGTAAATCAACTGTACTTCAATAGAAAATTTAAAAATAAACATGAAAGCTCAATAGAATTCCTATATGTCAAAAATAAACTATTAGAAAACATAATTTAAAGGGATTGATTGGAACTAAAAGAATAAGCTATCTTGAAATACATCTAAGGAAAGATGTGCATGAATTTCTTGAAAAAAATTTTTAACAATATTTAAAGACATAAATGCCCCCTGATTGGGAAAATAATTATCCATTTCCAAACATGGGAAAACATGATATAATAAGGGCTCAGTCTATAAGCTTAATGCAATTATAGTGAGTAGATTTTTTATAGAACTTGATAAATGCATTCATTCAATAGAGAAGTCCCAAACCAAGAACAGTCAGGAGAATATTTAAGAAAAAGTTAGTCAGACTCTCCCTATCAATAGGTTAGACTTGTTACAAGCTATAATAATTAAGACAGTGTAAGTACAAGGAGAGGCAAGTAACTAGATAGAGTAGAAACAGAAATCCCAGAAACAGATCCACATATATATGGAAAAACAGTATATGACACAAAGTACATGACAAACTAGTGCAAAAAGGATATGTTATTACATAAAATATATTAGGACAATTGTCTATCCATACAAAAATTTAGATACCTATTCACATCATACACAAAAATAAAACTAGATGGATTCTAAACTAAATGTGGAGAGCAAAACTTTAACACATGTTAAAAAAAAAGAGAGGAGGACCTTCAAGATGGCAGAGGAGTAGGATGTGGAGATCAACTTCCCCCAACAAATATATCAAAAATACATCTGCATGTGGAACAACTCCTATAGAACACCTACTGAATGCTGGCAGAATACCCCAGACTTTCAAAAAAGTAAGCTAATCTCCACACAATGGAGTAGGGAAAAAGAAATAAAAAAATACAAAGGAATCAGGATGGGACCTGCACCCCTGGGAAGGAACTGTGAAGGAGGAAAATTTTCTGACACTTGGAAACCCCCTCATGGAGGAGCTTCAGAACCTCAGAGGAGAGTGCAGTAACGTGTGCAGAAGGTAAAGCAGAGAGAATTCTGCACAGAGATCAGTGCCAGACTATTATTCCCCACTCTGAACTGACTGTCTGCATGCACACCACGGCTGGTGGGGGATGGGTCCTGAGGCTCACGCTTCAGAGGTCAGACCTCAGGGAGAAGACTGAGGTTGACTGCCATGAAGACTGTCTGAGGGGTATTATGAAACAGCTCAGAAAGTGCTGAAAAAAGTCTGGGGGTGCCAGAGATGCAAGAGATCTCAACGCCAGGTAGACAAGAAGGGCGGGTCAGCCAGGGATGTTCTAACTCTGTACACTCACAGATGGCAGGGCACTGCTTTGCGGAGTGCCAGATGTGGGGTGACCCATGGCTGTGGTCTCTGACCTAGAGGTGGGAGCAACGACCTAGAGGTGGGAGCAACAGCCCTACCACTGCCACTGCCACTGAGTGGTGAGCAAGTGCAGGTCACTGCCCATACCCTCCTAGAAGCCTGTGCAGCCTGACATTGCTGAGGGACCCATGACCTGGGGCCAGTTCCCCTGGGAGAGCACACAACCCATTCTAGTCTGTAGCAATTCCTGCAGGCCTCTACCAAAACAGGCATTCCTCCCAACACATCCCACATGTGTCCACCATATTCTTCCCTCTCCCTGGTCCAAGTGAGCAAGTAAGCTTTAATCAGCCACTGCATTAGCCCCCTTTTGTCTGGGTAGGGGAAGAAACAGACACCAGAGGGCAACATACAAAAAGAGACTATGCCAAAACTGAAGCTAAGAACCAGGAGCTGTGTGACCAAAGAACAGAAAGGGATTTTACTTGTGCTGCCACAGGAGTAGCAGATTAAATCTCTGCAATTGGCTTCCTAACCCTGCATCTGTGAACTGTCAGAATAAATAATGAGGGTTCCCACATTGAGGCTGTGGACATTGGGGGCAATTATGGACTTAGCAACTACAATCAGGACTAAGGTCAGATCTGAGTCTGAGCTGGTCCCAAGGTGCTCACAGCAGGTCCAGAGACTTTCCTAGAAATACTGGAGGATTTCCTGAGAAGGCAGATTAGCTGGAGATCACTGTGGTGGTCAGGACACTGACAAGAGAGGCAACAGGAAAATATTCTTACCACCACTTTGGTGGTGGTTTAGTCGCTAAGTCGTGTCTGACACTTGTGACCCCATGGACTGTAGCCCGCCGGACTCCTCTGTCCATGGGATTTTACAGGCAAGAATACTGGAGTGGATTGCCATTTCCTTCTTCAGGGGATCTTCCAACCCAGGAATCAAACCCAGGTCTCCCACACTGCAGGCAGACTCTTTACCAACTGAGCTATGAGGGAAGCCCACTACATATATACTTTTTTGTTCATTTTGTTTCATTGTTCTTTTGTTGTATTATTCTTTAATTTTTATTATTTACCTTTTCAGTTTTTATGCTTTTTTTTAATTTTATTTTATTTTTTAACTTTACAAAATTGTCTTGGTTTTGCCATATATCAACATGCATCCACCACAGGTATACACGTGTTCCCCATCCTGAACCCTCCTCCCTCCTGCCTCCCCGTACCATCCCTCTGGGTCGTCCCAGTGCACCAGCCCCAAGCATCCAGTATTGTGCATCGAACCTGGACTGGCAACTCATTTCATACATGATATTATACATGTTTCAATGCCATTCTCCCAAATCATCCCACCCTCTCCCTCTCCCACAGAGTCCAAAAGACTGTTCTATACATCAGTGCCTCTTTTGCTGTCTCACACACAGGGTTATCGTTACCATCTTTCTAAATTCCATATATATGCATTAGTATACTGTATTGGTGTTTTTCTTCCTGGCTTACTTCACTCTGTATAATAGGCTCCAGTTTCATCCACCTCATTAGAACTGATTCAAATGTATTCTTTTTAATGGCTGAGTAATACTCCATTGTGTATATGTACCACTGCTTTCTTATCCATTCATCTGCTGATGGACATCTAGGTTGCTTCCATGTCCTGGCTATTATAAACAGTGCTGGGATGAACATTGGGGTACATGTGTCTCTTTCAATTCTGGTTTCCTCAGTGTGTATGCCCAGCAGTGAGATTGCTGGGTCATAAGGCAGTTCTATTTCCAGTTTTTTAAGGAATCTCCACACTGTTCTCTATAGTGGGTGTACTAGTTTGCATTCCCTATGCTTTTATTTTTAAATAAATTTACTTTATTTCCTAACTCCACAGTATATTTATTACATTGCATTTTTTCCGTGTTTCTGGTTTTTTCCTTATTTTTATCTATTTTAACTATAATTTATACTTTGCTTTTGTTTTCATCTCTCTTTTATTTCTATATTTTTCCTTATTATTGTATTGATGGCTTTGTTTTATGCTTTCCTTGCAATTTTTTAATTGGCTTTCTGCTTTTCTTTAAATTTCAGTTTTGGTTTTCTGCTACTTTAGTTTTTAGTGTTTGTTTCATTTATGGGTTTCCTTATTGGCTTGATTGCTCTCTTCTCTTTTGTTTCCCCATTTGTGCTTTTCATCTTCTCTCTTTTTATTCAGTTCTTGTCTTTTACTGAGTGTGAATGTGTGAACTTCTTTTTGTGCTTTTGTCTGTTTAGTTTTATTTTTACCATTTCTCCTGGAGTTTTTTCTGTTTGTTCTTTTTTGTTTCTTTCTTTTTCATTCTCTTCTGTGTCATGTGGCTGGTGGGATTTACCCCAGAGACGTACTAATTCTTCAATATACAAAAATTAATACATGCGATACACCACATTAACAACGTGAAATATAAAAACCATATGATCATATATGAGAAGAGTTGACTCATTGGAAAAGACTCTGATGCTGGGAGGGATTGGGGGCAGGAGGAAAAGGGGATGACAGAGGACGAGATGGCTGGATGGCATCACCGACTCAATGGACGTGAGTTTGAGTGAACTCTGGGAGTTGGTGATGGACAGGGAGGCCTGGTGTGCTGCGATTCATGGGGTCACAAAGAGTCGGACACGACTGAGTTACTGAACTGAACTTAACTGAATCATAATATGGTTTTCTTTCTTTTCTACATCTATGAAAATACTTCCTGGATTGGCAGAAAATTTTATTTTTTAATTTTCCCCAACAGCATTCATAACAGTTGTATTTTCATTACATAAAAAGAAAAGGGATTATATATGTGTGTATATATGTGTGTGTATATATATATATGTATCTCAATGTTAAAATATCTAAATATCTAAAAGGAATAATGCTAAGTAAAAAAATTAGGTTCAATGGTACTTGTTGTATGATGCCACTTGAGAAAAAAATATATATATATAAAGTAATCCTAGACATATGTGTGTATATCCTAGAAATATATATGCATGTATATATATATATATATATATATATATATATATATATCCCCTAGAATATGACCAAGAAGTATAAACACACAATTCAGGGTTGTGGTTCCTTTTATTGAATACTGGTGATAGGGTTAAAAGCATATTTCACTATCTCTGTAATGTTTTGTTGAGAGAAAGAGAGCAATGAAGCAAACATGACAAAGTGTTCATCTTCAGGGGTAGATCCAAAAATCTTTTTCTATACGACTCTTTGTGCTTTTAAATTTGCATCAATAGTATAAATAGTGATGATAATAATAAAACGAGTAACTGGGTTTTCCCTGAGCTCCTGTGCTCTTTCCAAAGCAAGAGTTTTTTCCCTCAAGTTTCCTATATAATGTTTGCGGCAGCAGTTGGCAGTTCAGCACTCACTAACAGCCAAGGTTAGGAACATAGAGAAAACCAAAGAAAATGTGAAAACTTGGCACCCAAAAAGTTGCCTGGTGTTGTCAGTACTTTTTCACTCACTGTGACTTTTGGGAGTTGTACTGAATTCCAAGTTCGGAGTGATGCCATCTGGGGGATTTCTACCTTTGTAATCCTTTATTGCAGTTATCACCAACAATACTAAGAACCTGGCTATAGGCCAGGGAAAGGTTAGACTGCTTATGTATTTAATCTGCCCCCTAAAACACAAAGAGTCCTGGGTCCTGCTTAGGCTCATTAACATTTGAAAAGCTTTTCTTTCTTCAAATTTGCTGAGTACTACGCCTTTCCTGATTCCCAAGGGAAAACTCCAATTCTGCTTGGCAAAGCCTCTGCAAAAGATTCAGTTTTTGAGAAAACAAAGGAGGAGAATTCTGGGCCAAAGAGGATAGAGGGTAAATCTTTATAACCACTCCAATATTTTTCCTACTCTAATTTTTCATTTGTAGAATTTATTTTAAGCAGAAAGATTAAAGTCTTCAAACCATAAGAACATAGGCTGTTGCTATACCTATATACATATGTACAAGAAGTAAAGTGAACACGTTCTGCTGCCTGAATGCAGGGACAATAGCAAATGTCCCTTGGGGTCCAATGTGTTTCTTTACCACAGAAAGACAGTGTCTTCAGAGACTGACTACTCTATCAATCAGCTAGTTTCTAGTCTACTCAACCTTACAGAGAAATGAACCAAAATGCTGCAGCTTCAAGTTCACACTCTAGCTCCCATTAAAGTAATATTAGCTCCTGTTAAAGTAATATTACTATATATATATATATATATATATATAAAATGGTGACCAAGAAATGCATATAAATATTACATATAATGTAATACTATACAGCCAACAATACTGGTACTTCAAAGCATCTATATACGTGTACACACATACACACTCACAACCTAAATATTAAAGGGCTGTGATAAAACATAGAAAATGAGCGCCATCACACTGACAGTAACTCATCACACAAAAAGTAACTCTTTATCCACTGGATCATAGAAAAAGCAAGAGAGTTCCAGAAAAATATCTACTTCTGTTTTATTGACTATGACAAAGCCTTTAACTGGATCACGACACACTGTGGAAAATTCTTCGAGATGGGAATACCAGGCCACCTCACCTGCCTCATGAAAATCTGTATACAGGTCAAGAAGCAACAGTTAGAACTGGACGTGAAATAATGAACTGGTTCAAAACTGGGAAAGGAGTATGTCAAGGCAATATATTGTCACCCTGTTTATTTAACTTTTATGCAGAGTACATAATGTGAAACAACAGGCTGGATGAGGCACAAGCCAGAATCAAGATTGCTGGGAGAAATACAATAACCTCGGATATGCAGATGATACCACCCTTATGGCAGAAGGTGAAGAGGAACTAAAGAACTTCTTGATGAAAGTGAAAGAGGAGAGTGAAAAAGCTGGCTTAAAACTCAACATTCAAATAACAAAGATCATGGCCTCTGGTCCCATCACTTCATGGCAAATAGATGGGTAGAAAATGGAAACCATGACAGACTATTTTCTTGGGCTCCAGAATTACTGCAGATGGTGACTGCAGCCATGAAATTAAAAGATGTTTGCTCCTTGGAAGAAAAGCTATGATGAACCTAGACAACATATCAAAAAGCAGAGACATCACTTTGCTGACAAAGATCTGTCTAGTCAAAGCTATGGTTTTTCCAGTAGTCATGTATGGATGTAAGAGTTGGACTATGAAGAAAGCTGAGCACCAAAGAATTGATACTTTTGAACTGTGGTGTTAGAGAAGCCTCTTGAGAGTCCTTTGGACTGCAAGGAGATCCAACCAGTCTATCCTAAAGGAAATCAGTCCTGAATATTCATTGGAAGGACTGATGCTGAAGCTGAAGCTCCAGTACTTTGGCCACCTGTTGAGAAGAACTGACTTATTGAAAAAGACCCTGAGGCTGGGAAAGATTGAAGGCAGGAAGAGAAGGGGACAACAGAGGATGTTGTCATCCAACTCAATGGACATGAATTTGAGCAAGCTCCAGGAGCTGGTGATGGACAGGGAAGCCTGGCGTGCTGGGGTCGCAAAGAGTGAGAAAGGACTGAGCAACTGAACTGACTGAACCTACTGAACTCTATATCAGAAAACAAGTATCATTAATTTCAGGCTTATCTCTCACTTGTAAGAGCCTCTAATCATACTCTAAGGCCCAATTTTGACAGGGAAATTTTCCCTAATTCAGCTGTCATTTTCTACTTCAGTCCAATACAATCCAATAAATCTTAATCTGATATTGACGCTGATAGTTAATCCATACCAGAAAGATACTTGCTTCTCTAATTCTTAAAGTTCACTATGGAAAAAGTTCTTATAGCTTTTAATAATCACTAAATTTCACACCTTAGCACATCTTAAACAAACAGAAGAAATTAAAAAGGATATTTTATCCTTTATTTTATCCTTAAAAAGGATATTTTAAAGATTTTTTGGTAAAACAGCTTATTTTAAAATGAAAAGACTTAAGTACATGAAGGAAGCATGATTTCCCCTAAATTAAAAACATAATTAGTGTAGTATCATAGCTAAATTTTAACAGACTCTAGCTAATGATAAGACAAGCCACAATTGTGTGCTTTTCTTGGTGAAGAGGTAGAAGAGTGCAATAAAATGATCTTATTAACACCCTTACTAAACACCATTCCTCATCTAACTCTCCTATTGGATTTGATATACTTTAATTTTTATTTAGTTATGGATTTCAGTGTAGTTGGATTTTTTTTTTAAGGTGGACAAATAATTTTATTTTGTGCATGCAAATACATGTCAAGTACTGCAAACTTGTTCCATCAATTTTCTCTCAAACACTGGAAATCATGATGCTCTATTCTGTGAACAGCCAAAGCTAATATCTCTTCACTTCAGTGCTACAGCAAACACACACAGAATTCACTCTTTGCTATTCACTATCATCACAACCCTCATTGTTCCATCTCTGCCCTCCCCCCATATACAGGCCTTATGAATCCTAGCCTTCCCCTGTTTAATCCTATTTCTATAGCACAAAGGGAAACATTACAATTTGGAAAATTCAAATTGAAATAAATGGAATAGAATTTATTCCCATATATATTCCCCATTTCATTGTACAGAATTATTTTAAATTATAGTTTTAAATAGAAGCAGAGTATATGCCTTAAAAATGAGCATTAAATCCATCTTAGAGATGGTGCCTGCTTTCAATGTTTGTATTCCAATAGAGTTGGAAAATAGATTGCTAACTTATTCTATCACTACTTGTAAAACAGTTAGGGACTAAGTGAGATAACATATAGTTTCTCAGAATATATGCTCAAAAAATTGTAGTTTCCTTTGTTCACAGTGATGTCTTACATATGCATACAGGCTTAATATCAATAGTCTACAAAGGGACATTGATACCAGGCAGAACCCTGTGGGGCTCCTGGGCACAAAAGCAGCATTCCTTTGTCCCTCATTTCTTTGATTACAGAAAACGGGCTTCATATAGCCTCCATGACCTATCCTGAATTCCAAGGGGCAGGTTCAAACAGGAGGAGTAGGGAAGGAGTTCAAACAGCAGGGAAGGTAGGAGATGTGAGACAAAGGAAGAACAGTCAAGAGAAACAATAGTGCACACGAAAATTAGACTTGCAGAGAAACTATCTATGAGAAAGACCTGAGGACTAGCAAAAAATATCTTCTGCAACTAAAGATGCAAAGAAAGAACCACAAGGAGATGGATAAGAGGGGCAGAGACAGGTATACTCAAGACACACAACCCTGGGTAGGTTACCAACAATTGGGAGGATAACTAAATTACAGAGATTCTCCCCAAGAAGCAAGGGATCCAAATCCCATGTCAGGCTCCCTAACCCAGGTGTTCTGCATGGGAAAGATAAACACCCAGGATATTTTGCTTTGAAGGCCAGCAAGGCATACTTTTGGGAGATGCCAAGGACAGTGGGAAATAGAGATTCCCCTATTAAAATGTGCCAGAAACTCACACACTCTGGGACCCCCTGGTAAAAGCAGCAATGTGAAAGGAACAAACTGCTGATTTGGAGAGGCTCCTGGGTAAGCAGGTAGAAACTGAAGCTAACCCTGGGAACAGAGACACTGATGGCAGCCATTTGGGATAGCACATTCTACCATGAGAACACTGGTGCTGGCAATCACTATTTTGAAAACTTCTCTCTAGCTTATTAGAAAAAGAAAAAGGCCTATGTACTAGTGTCTCAACATGAGTCTTGGGCTGCCTGAGGTCAAGCAGCTATCCAGAGAGGGACATAGCCCAACTCTCCAGCAGTCCACCAATCTGAACACCCTTTCAGTGCACAGTCATACCACGAGCCAGCCCTGTTGATCAGAAGGCCCGGGACCAAGGTCCACGTAACAGTGCACCATCAGTATTTCTGCAACCACCTAGGATCTGCAGGCAGATACTAGGATATGGACTCACCCAAAAGTAGACTGGCAACAACTCCAGGAGACCAAGGGTCCTGCAACCAGAGACCCCAGAACTCTTGCTGACTCTACCCAAATGTTGGCTGACATGAGCCCCAGGACCAGCTTCACATACCACTGGATGGGCATCAGCACCAGGATCCACTGAACTGTGGATCAGCACCCACCAGGCATCAGCCCAGGGACTCACCAAGACTAGGAACTACCCATCAGCAGAGAAACACTCAGTCACTGGTCCCAGAAACCAGCACTATGCATTAGCAGGCCAACACCAACTGTGAAACACCCTGGACCCCTCAGTCAGCTGCCCCCGGATCCAACAGCACTCATGAGTTTTGGGAAACACTGAACACCACAATCAGTGGTATTAAGAATTGGCCTGCTTACCAGCAGGGTAACAGTAGTCCTGGAACCCCCAAACCCACAACCACCCACCCAAGAATCCAGCTCCACCCCAAACTGGACCAGCACTACCCCACCAAGGAATTCACAATAAGAAATTTTGTGACCTATCCCACCAACCAGTAGCCTTCAGCCTCCATACAAGGTAGGGCCTGGCATCAACTATACCAGGGGCCAATCACATCTACTAGACAGCCCACAGTAGGCAGTGCCCCACAACCGAAGGATCCACACAGATGACAAAAAAGTCACAACTAGAGCATCTAGTTCAGGTGATGAGTGGAAAATGCACTGCTGGGATACACAGGACATCTCCTATAAAAGGCCATTTCTCCAAAGTGGGAAATGCAACCAAACAACCAGATACATAAAAATAAAAACAAGTTTGTCAAAATGAGTTGACAAAAGAATATGTTAAAAGCAATGAATAAAATAAAACCCTTTAAGAAGAACTAAGTGAAGTGGAGATAGGTAATCAATGATAAACAGTACAAACTCATGAAAATAAAGATATCCAAAGAATTCAGAAGAAGAAGGGATGAAAAGAGGAAAAGTTAGAAGTCTTAACAAAGAGCTAAAAATATAAAGAGGAACCAAACAGAGATGAAGAATATACTCATGGAAATTAAAAAAAAAAACTAGAAAGAAAAAACAGTAGATTAAATGATACACAGGAAGTAAACAGCAGCCTAGAAAACAAAGTAGTGGAAATTACTGAAGCTGAAGAAGAAAAAGAAAAAAAGAATGAAAAGAAATAAGGACAATAAAAGAGACTTCAGTGACAACATCAAGTGTGCTAACATTTGCATTATAAGAGTCCCAGAAAAAGAAGGGGGCAAAGAACATAGTTGAAAACACAGTAGCTGAAAAAGTACTCAACATGAGAAAGGAAACAAGCATCCAGTTGCAAGAAAAATAGAGTTCAAAACAGGATCAGGCTAATGGTGACCAAATCAAAACACATTTTAATTAAAATTGAAAAAAAAATAAAGAGAAAGGGAAAATATTAAAATTAGCAAAAGAAAAGCAGCACATTAAATACAAGGGAACTCTTGTTAAGCTATCAGCTAACTTTTAAACTGTGGCACAGATCATGAGCTCCATACTGAAAAATTCTGGCTTAAATTGAAGAAAGTAGAGAACACTACTAGACATTTCAGATATGACTTAAATTCAATCCCTTATGATTATACAATAGAGGTGATGAATAGATTCAAAGGATTAGATCTGGTAGACAGACTGCCTGAAGAACAATGGACAGATGTAGAGAAGATGGCAGAGGAGTAGGACAGGGAGACCACTTTTTCCCCCACAAATTCATCAAAAGATGATTTGAATGCTGAGCAACTTCCACAAAATAACTTCTGAACGCTGGCGGAGGACACCAGGCACCCAGAAAGGCCGCCCATTCTCTTTTAAAGAAGGTAGGACAAAATATAAAAGACAAAAAGAGAGACAAAAATAGTTAGGGATACAGAACCATGCTGGGAATAGAGTCGTGAAGGAGGAGAAGTTTCCAAACAGTAGGAAACCCTCTCACAGGTGGGACTTTGGGGAGTTTTGGAGTCTCAGAGGGCAACATAACCAGGAGAAAAAAACAACACCACAAAATATGTGCCTAACCACAAATGCCAACCAAGAAGTGGCCCAAATGCTCACGTCCGCCACCAGCAAGTGGGGGCTGGACAGGGAGGCATGGGCTGCATCATCAGTCCTTAGGGTAAGGACCAGGCCTGAATGCCCTGAGGACAATCATAGGGAGCTAACATGAGATAGCAACCCAAACTGTGGGATCGCCAAAGAGAAAAAGAGAGAGAGAACTTACCCACTATAGGTTCTAACGCACAGCCTGGCCTGCCCACAGAACAAAGGACTCAGCAAATACCAAAGGAGAGCTAGCTGACTGCATACAGCACACCTCCCCCAGCCCCAACTGGAGGCACAGAGGCAGGCATGCCACAGCCAAAGCCAGAAGACAAGGGGCTGCTCCAATCTCGGCACCAGAGACCAGCATCCTCCACCAAACTCTGAGCAGGCTCCCAGTTGCTAACCATGTATTCCTGGGATCCTGAACAGTTGACATCCACCAGGAGGGTCGCAGCCTTAGATCAGCTCCCCAGAGGAGACACACGGCACACATGAGACAGTGCTCTCATGGTGCACCCCAGAAACTGAGTGGCTGGGACCAGGGAAGTGATTAAGATGCACAGTCCACCTGGGACAGTGCACTCACCAAATACCTAGTCACCTGAGATGCTCAGACCTGGGAAGGGCACAAAATGCATGCCCAACTGAGTCTGTGCCCTTGTGAAGTACCCAAGAACATGAGTGGCTTAGACCTGTGTAGTGCACAAAATGCAGGGCCCGTTTTGAACAGTGCCCCTGCAGAGCACCTTGGAGCCTGAGCAATGTAGACCCAGGAAACACAAGCTGCCTTGACCTGGGGCAAACCCAGTGTGATCCATACACTG
The DNA here is from genome assembly GCF_019923935.1 of Bubalus bubalis. Lineage (NCBI taxonomy): Eukaryota > Metazoa > Chordata > Mammalia > Artiodactyla > Bovidae > Bubalus > Bubalus bubalis. Next base: position 60,493,015 of record NC_059181.1, read on the forward strand.
TGAGCACACCCCACACATGACAGCAATATTTGTTTGAAGTGTCCCTCCCTCCACACAGCTGAAAAAGTGAGGCTAAATAAGTGACCACTTCACTCCCTTGTGTCAGGGTGGAAATTAGACTTTGAAGAGAACTGCAAACAGAGGAAGCCAAAGTAAACAAAGAAGAGGGAACTGCTCTGGATGTGACAGGTGAAACAGATTAAAACCCTGTAAGTTAACATTGACTAAACATTGGAGGGGGCCTATAGACCTTGAGAACAAGTACAAGAAGGAACAAGGAACTATTTGAAGCTAAACTGACCCCACACTGCCCACAATAGCTCCACAGAAATCCCTAGATATATTTTTACTATTATCACTTTTTAATTTTTTAAGTTCTTTATTACTCCTTTAATTTTCATTTTTATAACCTACTACAGTCCATGGGGTCACAAAGAGTCGGATATGACTGAGCAATTTCATTCATTCATTGCCTTGCAAAAAAAGACCCTATTTTTAAAGCAAATTTCATACATATATATGTATTTTTTTAATGATTTTTATGGTCGATTTTCTTTTGAACTTTAATATTGTTTTTTTGAGTGCCAAACCTCTATGCTAGATTTCTAATCTTTGCTCTTTGGTATTTGTTATCAATTTTGTCCCTTCAAGAATCTAATCTTCAGTATCCATTTTCACTTAGGTGTGTGATTACTGAATTGATTGCTCTCTCCACTTTTGACTCTCCCATTTCTCCCCCAGGTCACCTCTATCTCCTCCCTCCCCCTTCTCTTCTTTACTTAATTCTGTGAATCTCTCTTGGTGTTCTGAGTGGTGAAGAACACTTAGGGAACTGATTACTAGCTAGATTGGTCTCTCCCCTTTTGAATCCCCTTCTTCTCCTGAACATCTCTATCTCCCTTCTCCCTCTTCTCATCTCCATGCAGCTCTGTGAACCTCTCAGGATATCCCTCACTGGGTGTCCCTGTCAAAAACCCCAAGACACATATTAATCAAACTAATGAAGATCAAGTCCAAAGAGCAAATATTAAAAGCAGCAAGGGAAAAGCAACAAATAACACACAAGGGGAGCCCCATAAAAATAACAGCTGATATTTCAATAGAAACTCTTAAGGTCAGAAGGGAATGGCAGGATATACTTAAAGTGATGAAAGAGAAAACCTACAACCCAGATTATTAAACCCAACAAGGATCTCATTCAAATATGAAGGAGAAATTAAAAGCTTTACAGACAAGCAAAAGCTCAGAGAATTCAGCACCACCAAACCAGCTCTTCAACAAATGCTAAAGGATCTTCTCTAGACAAGAAACACAGAAAAGGTGTATAAACTGGAACCCAAAACAACAAATGGCAATGGGATCATACTTATCAATAATTACCTTAAATATACATGGACTGAATGCCCCAACCAAAAGACAAAGACTGGCTGAATGAATACAAAAACAAGACCTCTATATATGCTGTCTACAAGACACCAATCTCAAACCTTGGGACACACACAGACCTAAAGTGAAGAACTGGAAAAATATATTCATGGAAATGGAGACCAAAAGGAAGCAGGAGTAGCAATATTCATATCAGATAAAATAGACAGTGAAATAAAGGCCATGAAAAGAAACAAAGAAGGACACTACATCATGATCAAAGGATCAATCAAAGAAGATATAACAATTATAAATTATATGCACCAACATAGGAGCACTACAATATGTAAGGCAAATGCTAAAAAGTATGAAAGGGGAAATTAACAGGAACACAATACTGGGAGACTTTAATACCCCACTCACACTATGGATAGATCAACCAAACAGAAAATTAGCAAGGAAACACAAACTTTAAATGATACAATGGACCAGTTAGACCTAATTGATATCTATATGACATTTCACGCCAAAACAATGAATTTAACCTTTTTCTCAAGTGCACACGGAACATTCTCCAGGATAGACCACAACCTGGACAATAAAACTAGCCTTGGAAAATTTTTTTTAAATGAAGTCGTTTCAAGCATCTTTTCTGATCACAATGCAGTAAGATTAGATGTCAACAACATAAAAAAAAACTATTAAAAAAATACAAAGATATGGAGGCCAAAGAAAACATTTCTGAATAACCAACAAATCACAGAAGAAATCAAAAAAGAAATCAAAATATGCATAGAAACAAACAAAAATGAAAACACAACAACCCAAAACCTATGGGATTCAGTAAAAGCAGTGATAAGGGGATGGTTCATAGCAATACAAGATTACCTCAGAAACAAAAGAAAAATCAAATAAATAAACTAACTTTACACCTGAGGCAACTAGAAAAAGGAGAAATGAAGAACCCCAGGGTTAGTAGAAGGTAAGAAATCATAAAAATTAGGGCAGAAATAAATGAAAAAGAAACAAAGGAAACTAGAGCAAAAATCAACAAAAATTAAAAGCTGGTTCTTTGAGAAGATAAATAAAATAGACAAACCAGTAGTCAGACTCATCAAAAAAATATAAAAGGAAGAAGAATCAAATCAACAAAATTAGAAATGAAAATGGAGAAATCACAACAGAATAAAATAGAAATAGAAAGGATTATAAGATACTACTATCAACAACTATATGACAATACAATGAACAGTTTGGAAGAAATGGATGAATTCCTAGAAAGGTATAACCTTCCAAAACTGAACCAGGAAGAAATAGAAAATCTTAACAGACACACTACAAGCACAGAAATCAAACTATAATCAAAAATCTTCCAACAAAAAGAAAAGCCCAGTAACAGATGGCTTCACAGGTGAATTCTACCACAAATTTAAAGGAGAGCTAACACCTATCCTACTCAAACTCTTCCAGAAAATTGCAGAGGAAGGTAAACTTCCAAACTCATTCTACAAGGCCCCCATCACCCTAATACCAAAACCAGACAAAGATGTCACAAAAAAAGAAAACTAGAGGCCAATATCACTAATAAACATACATGTAAAAATCCTCAACAAATTTCTAGCAAAGAGAATCCAATAAACACAATAAAAAGATCATACATCATTACCAAGTGGGCTTCTGAGGGATGCAAGGATTCTTCAATATTTCCAAATATTCTTGTATCAATGTGATACAACACAGTAACAGATTGAAAAATAAAAAAACATGATTATCTCAATAGATGCAGAAAAAGCCTTTGACAAAATTCAACAACCATTTATGATCAAAACTCTGCAGAAAGCAGGCATAGAAGGAACATACCTTAACATAATAAACCTGCAGCAAACATTATTCTCAATGGTGAAAAATTGAAAGCATTTCCCCTAAAGTCAGGAACAAGACAAAAGTGCACACTCTCACCACTACTATTCAACATAGTTTTGGAAGTTTTAGGCACAGCAATAAGAGAAGGAAAAGAAATAAAAGGAATTCAAACTGGAAAAGAAGCAAAACTCTCAGTGTTTGCAAATGACATGATCCTCTACATAGAAAACCTTAAAGACATGACCAGAAAATTACTAGAGCTAATCAATGAATATAGTAAAGTTGCAGGATATAAAATAAACACACAGAAATCCCTTGCATTTCTATACACTAAAAATGATTAAAAAAAAAAGAGAGAGAAATTAAGGAAACATTTTCATTCACCATTGCAACAAAAAGAGTAAAATACTTAGGAATGAATCTACCTAAAGAAACAGAAGACCAATATACAGGAAACTATAAAACACTGCTGAAAGAAATCAAAGATGACAAAAATAGATGGAGAAATATACCATGTTAATGGACTGGAAGAACCAATATAGTGAAAATGAGTATACAACCCAAAGCAATCTACAGATTCAATGCAATCCCTAGCAAGCTACCAACAGTATTTTTCACAGAACTAGAACAAATAATTTCACAATTTATATGGAAATACCAAAAAAAAATTGTGAAATAGCCAAAGCAATCTTGAGAAAAAAGAATGGAACTGGAGGAATCAACCTGTCTGACTTCAGATCATACTACAAACCTACAGTCATTAAGACAGTGTGGTACTGGCACAAAGACAGAAATACAGATCAACAGAACAAAATAGAAAGCCCAGAGTTAAACTGACGCACCTATAGACACCTTGTCTTGCAGAAATATACACAGGAGAAATGACAATCTCTTTAACAAGTGGTGCTGGGAAAACTGGTCAATCACTTCTAAAAGAATGAAACTAGAACACTTTCTAACACCATATACAAAAATAAACTTAAAATGGATTAAACATCTAAATGTAAGATCAGAAACTATAAAACTCCTAGAAGAAAACATAGGCAAGACACTATCTGACATAAATCACCGCTGAATCCTCTATGACCCACCTCCCAGAGTTATGGAAATGAAAGCAAAAATAAACAATTGGGAGCCTTTTAAACTGAAAAGCTTTTGCACAACGAAGGAAACTATAAGCCAAGTGAAAAGACAGCCTTCAGAATAGGAGAACATAATAGCAAACAGAGCAACTGACAAAGAATTTCTCTCAAAAATATGCAAACAGCTCATGCAGCTCAATATCAGAAAAATAAACGACCCAACAAAAAATGGGCCAAAGAACTAAACAAACATTTCTCCAAAGAAGACATACAGATGGCTAACAAACATATGAAAAGATGCTCAACATCACTCATTATCACAGAAATGCAAATCAAAACCACAATGAGGTACCATCTTGCACCGGTCAGAATGGCTGCTATCAAAAAGTCTACAAACAATAAATGCTGGAGAGGGTGTTGGTGGGAATTCAAACTAGTACAACCACTATTGAGAACAGTATGGAGATTCCTTAAAAAACTGGAAATAGAACTGCCATATGACCCAGCAATCCCACTGCTGGGCACACACACCAAGGAAACCAGAATTGAAAGAGACACGTGTACTACAATGTTCATCACAGCACTGTTTACAATAGCTAGGACATGGAAGCAACCTAGATGTCCATTGGCAGATGAATGGATAAGAAAGTTGTAGTACAAATACACAATGGAACATTACTCAGCTATTAAAAAGAACACATTTAAATCAGCTCTAATGAGATGGATGAAACTGGAGCCTATTAATACAGAGTGAAGTAAGTTAGAAAAACACCAATACAGTATACTAATGCATATATTTGGAATTTAGAAAGATGGTAACACATGTAAACCCATGGCTGATTCATGTCAATGTATGGCAAAAACCACTATAATATTGTAAAGTAATTAGCCTCCAATTAAAATTTTTAAAAAATGAAAAAAAAAAAAGAAAGATGGTAACGATGACCCTATATGTGAGACAACAAAAGAGACACAGATATAAAAAACAGACATTTGGACTCTGTAGGAGTAGGCGAGGGTGGGATGATTTGAGTGATTAGCATTGAAACATGTATATTACCATATGTGAAATAACCAACCAGTCCAAGTTTGATGCATAAAACAGGGCACTCAAAGCCTGTGTACTGGGACAACCCAGAGGGATGGGATGGGGAGGGGTGTGGGAGGGGTTTTCAGGATGGGAGACACATGTACACCGTGGCTGATTCATGTCAATATATGTCAAACCACCACAATACTGTAAAGTAATTAGCCTCCAATTAAAATAAATAATTTAATTTAAAAACAGAACAATTCTCACAGGTTCATAACATTGTATAGGAGGTGGTAACCAAAATCATTCCCCAGAAAAAAAAAATGCAAGAAGAGCAACTGGTTGTCTAAGGAAGCCTAACAAATAGCTGAGAAAAGAAGAGTAACAAAAGGCAACGGAGAAAGTTAAAGATATACTCAATACAGAGTTATAGAGAATAGCAAGGAGAGATAAGATAGCCCTCTTAAGTGAACAATACAAAGAAATATAGAAAAAACTTAGAATGTGAAAGAGTACAGATCTCTTCAAGAAAACTCGAGACATCAATGGAAAATTTCATGGAAACATGGGCACAATAAAGGACAAAAATGGAAAGGATGTAACACAAGCAATAGAGATTAAGAAGTGGCAAGAATACTGAAAACTATCCAAAAAAGCTCTTAATGACCCAGATAACCATGATGGTGTGGTCACTCACCTAGACCCAGACATCCTGGAGTGTGAAGTCAAGTGGGCCTTAGGAAGCATTACAACGAACAAAGCTAGCAGAGGTGATGGAATTCAAGCTGAGCTATTTAAAATTTTCAAGATGATACTTTTACAGTGCTGCACTCAATATTTCAGCAAATTTGGAAAACTCAATAGTGTCCACAGGAATGGAAAATATCAGTTTTCATTCCAACCCCAAAGAAAGACAATCCTAAAGAATGTTTAAACTAGCATACAATAGCAGTTATTTTCATATAGTACCAAGGTAATGCTCAAAATCCTTCAAGCTAGACTTTAATAATATGTGAATCAAGAAATTCCAGATGTACAAGATAGATGTACAAAAGGCAGAGGAACCAGAGATCAAATTGCCAACATTTGTTGAATCATAGAAAAAGCAAGGGAGTTCCAGAAAAAAAAAAAGCATCTATGTCTGATTCACTGAATACATGAAGGCCTTTGAATGTGTGGATAAAAACAAATTGTGGGAAATTTTTAAAAAGAGATGGAAAACCAGCCCACCTTACCTATCTTGTGAGGAACCTGTATGCAGGTCAACAATCAACAGGTAGAACCAGACAAGGAATAATGGACTGGTTCAATTGGGAAAGGGATATGTCAAGGCTGTATATTGTCACCCTGACTATTTAACTTTTTTGCAGAGTTGAGTTCAGTTCAGTTCAGTCGCTCAGTCGTGTCCGACTCTGCGACCCCATGAACCGCAGCATGCCAGGCCTCCCTGTCCATCACAAACTGTTGGAGTATACCCAAACCCATGTCCATTGATTTGGTGATACCATGCAACCATCTCATCCTTGGTCGTCCCCTTCTCCTCCTGCCCTCAATCGTTCCCAGAATCAGGGTCTTTCCCAATGAGTCAGCTCTTCGCATCAGGTGGCCAAAGTATTGGGAGTTTCAGCTTCAACATCAGTCCTTCCAATGAGCACCCAGGACTGATCTCCTTTAGGATGGACTGGTTGGATCTCCTTCAGTCCAAGGGACTCTCAAGAGTCTTCTCCAACACCACAGTTCAAAAGCATCAATTCTTCGGTGCTCAGCTTTCTTTATAAGTCCAACTCTCACATCCATACATGACTACTGGAAAAACCATAGCCTTGACTAGACAGAACTTTGTTGGCAAAGTAATGTCTCTGCTTTTTAATATGCTGTCTAGGTTGGTCATAACTTTCCTTCCAAAGAATCAGTATCTTTTAATTTCATGGCTGCAATCACCATCTGCAGTGATTTTGGAGCCCAAAAAAATAAAGTCTGACACTGTTTCCACTGTTTCCCCATCTATTTCCCATGAAGTGATGGGACCAGATGCCATGATCTTCGTTTTCTGAATGTTGAGCTTTAAGCCAACTTTTTCACTCTCCTTTTTCACTTTTGTCAAGAGGCTTTTTATTTCTTCTTCGCTTTCTGCCATAAGGGTGGTGTCATCTGCACATCTGAGGTTATTGATATTTCTCCTGGTAATCTTGATTCCAGCTTGTGCCTCCTCCAGCCCAGCATTTCCCATGATGTACTCCGCATATAAGTTAAATAAGCAGGGTGACAGTATACACCCTTGACGTACTCCTTTTCCTATTTGGAACCAGTCTGTTGTTCCATGTCCAGTTCTTTTTTTTTTTTTTTTTTTTTTTTCCATGTCCAGTTCTAACTGTTGCTTCCTGACCTGCATACAGGTTTCTCAGGAGGCAGGTCAAGTAGTCTGATATTCCCATCTCTTTCAGAATTTTCCACAGTTTATTGTGATCCACACAGTCAAAGGCTTTGGCATAGTCAATAAAGAAGAAATAGATGCTTTTCTGGAACTCTCTTGCTTTTTTGATGATTCAACAGATGTTGGCAATTTGATCTCTGGTTCCTCTGCCTTTTCTAAAACCAGCTTGAACACCTGGAAGTTCACAGTTCACATATTGCTAAAGCCTGGCTTGGAATTCCATGTTCATGAGCTGGAAGGGTCAATACTGTGAAAATGACTAAACTACCAAATTCAGTCTACAGATTCAATGTGTTTCCTATCAAATTACCAATGGCATTTTTCACAGAACTAGAACAAAAAATTTCACAGTTCATATGGATACATAAAAGACTCAGAAAAACCAAAGCAAAGTTGAGAAAGAAGAATGGTCCTGGAGGAATTAACCTTCCTGACTTCAGACTATATTACAAAGCTACAGCCATCAAGACAGTATGGTACTGGCACAAAAACAGAAATATACACCAAAGGAACAAGATAGAAACCCCAGAGGTAAACCCACACACCTATGAGTACCTTATTTTTTTAAATAGAGGCAAGAATGTACAGTGGGGAAAAGATAGCTTCTTCAATAAGTGGTGCTAGGAAAACTAGACAGCTACATGTAAAATAAAGAAATTAGAACACTTTCTAACATCATACCCAAAGATGAACTCAAAATAGATTAAGACCTAGATGTAAGACCAGAAACTATAGAATTCTCAGAGGAAAACATACCCAGAACACACGATGACATAAATCAAAGCAAGATCCTCTATTATTTACCTCCTAGAGTGATGGAAATAAAAACAAAAATAAACAGGTGGGATGTAATTAAACTTAAAAGCTTTGGCACAGTAAAAGAAACTATAAACAAGGTGAAAAGACAGTCCTCAGAATGGGAGAAAATAATAGCAAATGAAACAACTGACAACAGATTAATTTCCAAAATATACAAGCAGCCCATACAGGTCAACACCAGAAAAGCAAACAACCCCATCAAAAAGTGGGGAAAAGACCTAAACAGACATTTCTCCAAAGAAGACATACAGATAGCTAACAAACACATGAAAAGATGTTCAACATCGCTCATTTTTAGAGAAATGCACATCAAAACTACAATCAAATATCACCTCACACCAGTCAGAAGAGCCATCATTACAAGTCTACAAACAATAAATGCTGGAGAGGGTGTGGAGAAAATGGAACCTCTTGCACTGCTGGTGCATATGTAAATTGATACAGCCAGCACGGACACATTACAGAGATTCCTTAAAGGCTAGGAATAAAACCACTGTAAGACCCAGCAATCCCACTAGGCTGAGGCAACCAAACCTAAAAAAGATATATGTACACCAGTGTTCAATGAAGCACTATTTATAATAGGTGGAACATGGAAGCAACCTAGATATCCATAGACAGATGAACGGACAAAGAAGCTATGCTACATATACAATGGAATATTGTTGTTGTTCAGTCACTCAATCGTGTCCAACTCTGCACCCTCATGGACTATATCATGCCAGGTTTCCCTGTCCTTCAACATTTCCCAGAGTTTGATCAAACACATGTCCATTGACTCGGTGATGGCATCCAACCATCTTGTCCTCTGTCATCCCTTTCTCCTTCTGCCTTCAATCTTTCCCAGCATTGGGTCTTTTCTAAAGAGTTGGCTCTTCACATCAGGGGGCCAAAGTATTGGAGCTTCAGTATCAGTCCTTCCGATGAATATTCAGGATTGATTTCCTTTAGAATTGTCTGGTTAGATCTCCTCTGCAGACCAAGGGACTCTCAAAAGTCTTCCCCAAAACTTCACTTCAAAACCATCAATTTTTTGGTGCAAAGCTTTCTTATGGTCCAACTCTCACATACATACATGACTACTGGAAAAACCATAGCTTGGACTAGATGGACCTTTGTCTGCAAAGTAATGTCTCTGCTTTTTAATATGCTGTCTAGGTTGGTCATAGTTTTTCTTCCAAGGAGCAGGCATCTTTTAATTTCATGGCTGCAGTCACCATCTGCAGTGATTTTGGAGCCCAAGAAAATAAAGTCGGTCATTGTTTCCATTGTTTTCACATCTCTTTGCCATAAAGTGATGGGATCAGATGCCATAATGTTAGTTTTTTGAGTGTTGAATTTTAAGCCAGTTTTTTCACTCTCTTCTTTCACCTTCATCAAGAGACTTTTTACTTCCTCTTTGCTATCTGTCATAAGGCTGGTGTCATCTGCATATTCGAGCTTATTGATATTTCTCCCTGCAATCTTGATTCCAGCTTGTGTTTCATCCAGCGTGGCATTTTGCATGATGCATTCTGCATATAAGCTAAATAAGCAGGGTGACAATATACAACCCTAATGTACTCCTTTCCCAATTTTGAAACAGTCCATTTTTCCATGTCTGGTTCTAACTGCTGTTTCTTGACTTCCATATAGGTTTTGCAGGAGCAGATAAGGTGGTCCAGTAGTCCTCACGTCTTTAAAAATTCTCCAGTTTGTTGTGATCCACACAGTCAAAGGCTTTAGTGTAGTCATGAAGTAGAAGGAGATGTTCTTCTGGAATTCTCTTGATTTTACTATGATCCAACGGATGTTGGCAATTTGATCTCTGGTTCTTCTTCCTTTTCTAAATTCAGCTTGAACATCTGGAAGTTCTCAGTTCATGTACTGTTGAAGCCTAGCTAGGAGAATTTTGAGCATTATTTTCCTGGCATGTGAAATGAGTGCAATTGTGTGGCAGTTTGAACATTCTTTGGCATTGCCCTTCTTTGATACTAGAATGAAAAGTGACATTTTCCAGTCCTGTGGCCACTGATGAGTTTTCCATATTGGCTGGCATATTTAGCAAGCACTTTTAGGATTTTAGGATCTGGTCCCATCACTTCATGGGAAATAGATGGGGAAACAGTGGAAACAGTGTCAGACTTTATTTTTTGGGCTCCAAAATCACTGCAGATTGGTGACTGCAGCCATGAAATTAAAAGACGCTTACTCCTTAAAAGGAAAGTTATGTCCAACCTAGATAGCATATTCAAAAGCAGAGACATTACTTTGCCGACAAAGGTCCATCTAGTCAAGGCTATGGTTTTTCCTGTGGTCATGTATGGATGTGAGAGTTGGACTGTGAAGAAGGCTGAGCGCCGAAGAATTGATGATTTTGAACTCTGGTGTTGGAGAAGACTCTTAAGAGTTCCTTGGACGGTAAGGAGGTCCAACCAGTCCATTCTGAAGGAGATCAGCCCTGGGATTTCTCTGGAAAGAATGATGCTAAAGCTGAAACTCCAGTACTTTGGCCAGCTCATGCGAAGAGTTGACTCATTGGAAAAGACTCTGATGCTGGGAGGGATTGGGGGCAGAAGGAGAAGGGGACGACAGAGGATGAGATGGCTGGATGGCATCACTGACTCGATGGACATGAGTCTGAGTGAAGTCCGGGAGTTGGTGATGGACAGGGAGGCCTGGCATGCTGCGATTCATGGGGTCGCAAAGAGTCAGACATGACTGAGCAACTAAACTGAACGGAACTTTAGGATTTAAAATAGCATAACTGGAATTTCATCACCTCCACTAGCTTTGTTCATAGTGATGCTTCCTAAGGCCCACTTGACTTCTCACAATGGACTATTACCCAGCAATAAAAAAGAATGCATTTGAGTTACTTCTAATGAGGTGGATTAACCTAGAGCCTATTATACAGAGTGAAGTAAGTCAGAAAGAGAAAGATAAATAGCATATATGAATGCACATATATGGAAAAGAGCTTCTTAATGAGGCTGAAACAGGAGAGTGAAAAAGCTGGCTTATATAACTCAACACAACAAACTAAGATCATGGCTCTGGTCCCATCACTTCATGGCAAATAGATGGGGCAAATGTGGAAACAGTGACAGATTTTTTTTCTTGGGCTCCAAAATCACTGAGCATAGTGACTGCAACCATGAAATTAAAAGACACTTGCTCTTTGGGAGGAATGTTATGACAAACCTAGACAGTATATTAAAAAGCAGAGACATCACTTTTGTGACAAAGGCCCATATAGTCAAAGCTATGGTTTTTCCAGTAGTCATGTATGGATGTGAGAATTGGACCATAAAGAAAGCTGCTGCTGCTACTGCTAAGTCACTTCAGTCGTGTCTGACTCTGTGCAACCCCATAGATGGCAGCCCACCAGGCTCCCCCATCCCTGGGATTCTCCAGGCAAGAACACTGAAGTAGGTTGCCATTTCCTTCTCCAATGCCTGAAAGTGAAAAGTGAAAGTGAAGTCACTGTGTTATGTCCGACTCTTAGCGACCCCATGGACTGCAGCCTACCAGGCTCTTCCATCCATGGGATTTTCCAGGCAAGAGTACTGGAGTGGGGTGCCATTGACAAATTGATGCTTTCCAACTGTGGTGCTGCTGAAGACTCTTGAGGGTTCCTCAGACACCAAGGAGATCAAACCAGTCAATTCTAAAGGAAATCAACCCTGAATATTCATTGGAAGGACTGATGCATGAAGCTCAAGCTCCAATACTTTGGCCACCTGATGCAAAGAACAGACTCACTGGAAAAGACCTTGATGATGGGAAAAATGGAGGGCAAGAGAGTAAGGGGGCAACAGAGGGTGAGATGGCTAGATAGTATCACTGACTCAATGGACATGATTTTGAGCAAACTCCAAGAGGTGGTGAAGGGCAGGGAACCCTGGCATGTTGCATTCATGGGGGCGCAAAAAGTTGAACACATCTTATTGACAGAACAACAACTTTTAAACAGAAACTCTGCAGTTCAGAAGGGAGTAATACAATATACGTAAAGGAATGGGGAAATCTACAACTAAGAATACTCTACCCAGCAAGGCTTTCATTCACATTTGATGGAGATATTAAAAAATTTTACAGACAAGTGAAAGTTAAAAGACTTCAGCACCACCATACCAGCCTTACAAGAAACGTTAAAGGGATTTCTACAAGCAATAGAAAAGCCACAACTTGAAATATGAAAATTATGAAATAAAAAATCTCATTGATAAAGGCAGATACATAGTAAAGTTTATAAATCATGGATGTATAAAACGAGTAAGACAGTTACAAGCAAAGGCAGTAAAATAACCTATATCCAGAATAAGTGTATAAAGGAAACCTAAAAGAAAAAGATACAAAATATGATGTCAAAAACAGTAAACAGGGTTGTCGTTATTTAGTCACTAAGTCATGTCTGACTCTTGTGCAACCCTATAAACTTTAGCATGCCAGGCTCTTCTGTCAACGGGATTTCCCAGGCAAGAATATTGGAGTGGGTTCCCATTTTCTTCTCCAGGGAACCTTCCTGACCCAGGGATTGAACTCACATCTCCTACACTAGCATGCAGATTCTTTACCACTGAGTCACTGGGTAAGGCCAGTAAACAAGCTGGGGGAGCAAAAAGATATAGTTATTAATATGTAGTTGACTTTAAAAGATGAGAAATTGAAAATAATCACATATATAGGTACAGATATACATATAGATTGTTGTACATAAACCTCATGATACCCATAAACCAAAAATCCACATCAGATACACACACAAATATGGTAGAAAGGAATTCTACCATAACACTAAAGACAGTCATCAAATCATAAGGGAATATAGTGAAAGAAGAAGAAAGAAAAAAAAAAGAAGCTCAAAAGCAACTAAAAACAACAAAATGACAATAAGAAAAACAATCTTAAATGTAAATTGACTAAATGTTCAAATCAAAAGATAAAGAGTACTTGAATGGATATAAAAACAAGGCCCATCTATATGGATACAAAAATAAGATCTATATATATGCTGCCTACAAAAATCTCATTTCAGATCTAACAACACACACAGACTAAAAGTGAGAAAAAGAAAAATAAATTCCATGCACCTGGAAATAAAAATAAAGCCAGAGTAGCAATAATGCTATCATTAAAAAAAAGACTTCTAAACAAAGGAGGTAACAAGAGCAAAAGAAGGGCATTACATAATAATCAATTCATCAAAGAAAAAAAATTATAAATACATATGCACCCATCATAGAAGTACCTAAATACATAACACACATATTAATAGATACTAAGGGAGATATTTATAGTAACAAAATAATAATAGGAGATTTTAACATCCCCCTTATAGCAAATGGACAGGTAATCCAGACAGAAGATGAACAATGAAACATTAACAACAAAAAACTCATTAACAACACATTAACCACTGGACTCAATAGATATATGTAGGAGATTCCACACAAAAGTAGAATTTACATTTGTTTCAAGTGCACATGGGTCATTCTCCAAAATAGATCACATTGTATGACAAAAAACAAGTCTCCATAAATTTAAGAAAACTGAAAGCACATGAAGTATCTTCTTTGACCATAACCTTATAAGACTAGAACACAACAATAAGAAAAAACCTGCAGAAGAAAAAACCTGCAGAAAACATAAACATGTGGAGGTTAAACAATATGCTATTAATCATCTGATTGATCACTGAAGAAATTAAAAAGTTAAAATATCTAAAGACAAGTGAAAGGGAACACACAGTGGTCCAAAATCTATGGGATACAGAAAAAGTATTTCTAAGAGGAAAGTTTACAGGAAACCATGGCTACCACAAGAAACAAGAAAAAGCTGAAATAAACAACCTAACCTTATAACTAAAGGAACTAGGGGAAAAAAAGAACTGACAAATCCACAAGTTAGTAGATGGAAAAAATCATAAAGGCCAGAATAAAAATAAATAAAATAGAGGCTAAAAAAAAATAGAAAAGAACAATGAAATTAAAAGCTGGTTTTTTTAATGTAAAAAAAAATTGATAAACTTTTCGCTAAAAACATGAGAAAGCCCAAATAAGTAAAATTAAAAATTAAAAAGGAGACGTTACAACCAACACCACATAAATACATAAGGTCATAATCAATAACTACCAATACTTACAGGCCTACAAAATGGACAACATAGAAGACATGGACAAATTTCTAGAAATGTCCAATAGCCCAAGACTGAACCAGGAAAAATAGAAAATATGAACACACCTATTTCCAGTAATGAAACTGAAACAGTAATAAGAAACAACTCCCAGCAAGCAAAAGTACAGGACTTTTCACTTTTCTCTGTTGGAAGTTGTTTTTATTACTGACTCAATTTCGATACAGATAATTTCTACCAAACATTTAGAGGGAAGTTAACACCTATTCTTCTGAAATTATTACCAAAGAATGCATAGGAAGGAATGTTCATGAAATCATTCCATGAAGCCAGCCTCATTCCGATATCAAAATCAGACAAAGATATTACATAAAAAGAAAATTAGGGCTCAAAATCACTGATGAACATATACACAAAATCCTTAACAAAATATTAGCAAACTGAATTCAACAATACATTAAGAGGATCATGCTGCTGCTGCTGCTAAGTCGCTTCATTCATGTCTGACTCTGTGCGACCCCATAGATGGCAGCCCACGAGGCTCCCCCGTCCCTGGGATTCTCCAGGCAAGAACACTGGAGTATGTTGCCATTTCCTTCCCCAATGCATGAAAGTGAAAAGTGAAAGTGAAGTCGCTCAGTCGTGTCCGACTCGTAGCGACCCCATGGACTGCAGCCCACCAGGCTCCTCCGTCCATGGGACTTTCCAGGCAAGAGCACTGGAGTGGGGTGCCATTGCCTTCTCTGTAAGAGGATCATACAACATGATAAATTGGGATTTAACCCATGGATGCAAGGATGGTTCAATGTTCACAAATTAATCAGTGTGATACATCACATTAACAAATTGAAGAATAAAAATCATATGATCATCTCAATGGACACTGAAAAGAGTTTTTGACAAAATTCAATACTCATTTATAGTAAAAAAAAAAAAAAAAAAAAAAAAAAAAAAAAACCTCTCAACAAAGTGGGTATAGAAGGAACATACAGCAATACAACAAAGACCATATATGATATGCACACAAATACAACATAAAGAATTACTAAAGCTGAAAGCATTTCCTCTAAGATCAAGACAAAGATGCCCATTCTCACCAGTTTGAGGGCTAACATCTTAAATACACAGAGAACTCATACAACTCAAAAAAAAAAACACCACCCAATTTAAAAAACAGAAGAGTAGACATTTTAACAAAGCCATATAGGTAGGCAATAGGCACATGAAAAGATGCCCAACATAACTAATCATCAAGGAAATTTAATTCAAACCCAAACTGAGATATCACCTTACACCTCACACCTGTCAGAATGACTATTTTCAAAAAGACAACAAATGTCAGCAATGAATGGAAGCCTCATGCACTTGGTAGGAATGTAAATTCGTGCAGTCATTATGGAAAAAGTATGGGCATTCCTCAAAAAATGAAAGTAGCATATGATCTAATCCTAATCATGGGAATTTATTTGAAGAAAACAAAATTACTAATTCAAAAAGATATATGCAACCCTATGTTCACTGAAGCATTATTTACAATAGCCCAGATAAAGAAGCAACCTAAGTGCCCATCAATAAGTAACCGATAAATAAGATGTGGGATATACATCCAATGGAATATTACTCAGCCACAAAATAATGAAATCTTGCAATTTGCAGTAACATGCATACACCTAGAAGGTATTATACTAAATAAGCTTGACAGAGACTCAAATATTACATGATTTCATCTGTATGTGGAATCTATAAAACAAATGAAATTACAAAACAGAAACAGTCATACATTCAGAGAACAAAAAAGTGGTTGCCACTTCTACACTGCTTGTGGAAATGTAAATTGATACAGCCACTATGGAGAAGAGTATGGATATTCCTAAGAAACTAAAAATAGAGTTACCATATGATTCAGCAATCCCAGTCCTGGGCATATACCCAGAGTAAACCACAATTTGAAAAGATATATGTGCTGCAATGTTCATTGTGGCAGTATTTGTAATAGCCAGGACATGGAAGCAAATTAAATGTACACTGACAGAGGAATAAAGATGTGGTATATAAATATATGTATGTTACCACATGATATTTGTCCTTCTCTGTCTGACATGTCACTCAGTATGACAATATCTAAATCCATAGATGTTACTGCAAATGGCATTATTTTATTATTTTTCTATGGTGGAGTAATATTTTATGGCTGAATAACATATATAATATCGGAGAAGGCAATGGCACCCCACTCCAGTGTTCTTGCCTGGAGAATCCCAGGGACAGGGGAGCCTGGTGGGCTGCCGTCTATGGTGTCACACAGAGTCGGACATGACTGAAGTGACTTAGCAGCAGCAATATATATATATATATAACAAATATATTATTATAAGTGTATATGCTGTTATTGTTTAGGCGCTAAGTTATCTCTGACTCTTTTGAGACCCCAACTCTTCTGTCCATGAGGTTTCCCAGGCAAGAATACTGCAGTGGGTTGCCATTTCCATCTCCAAGGTATCTTCCCAACCTAGGGATCAAACCCATATCTCCTGCATTGTCAGGCACATTCTTTACTACTGAACCACCAGGGAACCCCAATATAATTCAGCCATAAATATTACTCAGAGTCTTTACTATTGAGCCACCAGGGAAGCCCAGTATCACTCAGCCACTAAAAAAAAAGAATGAAATAATGCCATTTGCAGTAACATGGATGGACCTAGAGATTGTCATACTCAGTAAAGTGAGACAGTGAAGGACAAATATTGCATGATATCGCTTATATGTTAAATCTTAAAAAGTGGTACAAATGAACATATTTATAAAACAGAAATAAAGATACAGAAAACAATCTTATGGTTACCAAGGGGAAGGTGTGGGGAGAGATAAATGGAAGATTGAGATCCAAACATATACACACTAATATATATAAAATAGGGCTACCCAGGTGGTACAGTGGTAAAGAATCTGCCTGTAAATACAGGATATGCCAGAGACATAGGTTTGATCCCTGGGTCAAGATGACCCACTGGAGTAGGAGATGGCAACCCACTCCAGTACTCTTGCCTGGAAAATCCCATGGGTGGAGGAGCCTGGTGGGCTGCAGTCCATGGGGTTGCTACAAGTTGGACACGACTGAGCGACTTCATTTTCACTTTTCACTTTCATGCATTGGAGAAGGAAATGGCAACCCACTCCAGTGTTCTTGCCTGGAGAATCCCAGGGACAGGGGAGCCTGGTGGGCTGCTGGCTATGGGGTCGCACAGAGTAGGACACGACTGAAGTGACTTAGCAGTAGCAGTAAGCGTACACACACACACACACAGACACACACACAAATAAAATAGATAAACTAATAACAACCTACTATATAACACAGGGAATTGTACTCAATAATTGTAATGATCATATGGGGAAAGAATCCATAAAAAGAGTGTATGTATAACTGATTAAATTTGTTGAACAGCAAAAAGTAATACAAAATTGTAAATCAACTATACTCCGATAAAATTAAAAAAAATAAATGAATGTTAGCTTATTTTTTTATGTCCATGGGAAGTGATTCATGGCCAATTTCCACAATATGTCAAGGAGACATTTTATATCTGAGTACTAATACTTTATGTTTAGTCTATAATTAATACTATTTACTGCATACTCTGTCACTGTAATATTAATAAAACAATGATGGTTTTACAAATAAAGTTTTAATTACTATCACATACACACACACAAAAGTAAGTACTAGAGATATAAAGTATGGGATGATAAATATAATTAACACTGCTGTATGTTATATATGAAAGTAGTTAAAAGAGCAAATCCTGAGAATTTTCATTACAAGGAAAACAGATTTTCACTATTTAATTTTGCCTCTATATGATATGATAAATATTCACTAAACATGCTGTGACCATCACATCATGATGTGTGCAAGTGCTATACATGTTTTATGCTATACACATTAAATTTATAGAATGCTATATGTCCATTATATCTCAATAAAACCAGAAGAAAATATATATATATACACACACATCTTCAGTTGAATTTTAGAAAATAAAATTTTAAAAAGCAATAGACAATTGAGAGTAATCCAAATTCTCATGAAAAACTGAGATTGCCTGCAATAGTAATTTTACAATTTTAAACGATTATAAATAATAACTATGATGCATATCTTCTTTCTTCTCTTATCTGACACAAAAGGCATTTGCATAAAACTTTATGCATAAGATTGCATTCTGGGGACTGTAACATACAAAAACATATTTTTTAGAATATAATCACAAAGAAGGAACATGAAAGCAAAGCTTTAATAGAGTGCGACACAAAATGGTAACTTTCAAAAAAAAAAAAAATGAAGAGAACAAGAAATTACACCCAAGAAAGTCAATATAGCAAACTCCATAAATGTATGCTTATTCTCCTTTCTTCTCTCAACTTCTTTAAAAGGTAATTATAACATGAATTGTTAGTTTTCTAAATATACAGATGTAACACATATATCAAAAATGGCATTTAAAACAATAAAACCAGTAAGTGAGAAATATATGAACATAAAAGATATGAAACATATTTAAAAAGTAAAATGGCAGATAGAAATCCAACTATTTCAATAACAGCATTAAGTGTAAATTAATTAAATAACTGAATCAAAAGATGGTGAGTGATATATAAAAAGAGAACATCTTATATGTGTATATCTGAGTCACTTTGCTGTACTGCAGAGATAGGCACAACATTGTAAATCAACTATACATCAATAAATAAAATAACAGATAGTGAGTGACAAAATGGATTTTAAAAAAGTCATCTGTATGCTCTTTACAGGACACACATATCACATTCAAAGATACAAATATGTCAAAAGTAAAAAGATGTAATAGATACACAAAAGCTTTAGTGGCTATATAAATATCAGATAAACATATCTCAAAGCAAAACAATGATACTAGAAATAAAGAAAAACACTGCACAGTGATAAAAGGCCTAATCCATCATGAAGTTATAAAAACTATAGACCTATCTGTACCTAACAATAGAGTCATCAAAACACATGGAGCAAATAGTGACAAAATTGAAGGGAGAAATCAACAATTCAAGAATAAATGTTGGAGAGGAACAAGAGGGCAGAAGAGTAGGCGGATGTGGAGTACATCTCTCTCCATGGATACATCAGGAATACACCTTCTGACACAGAAGTGCTTGCAGAACACCAGCTGAGAGTGGTCAGGAGTACCTGGCCACCAGAGAAGAATATATAGAACCATGCAAAACTCGGTGGGCTTCCCTAATAGCTCAGTTAGTAAAGAACCCACCTGGAATGCTGGAGACTCCGGTTCGATTCCTGAGTTGGGAAGATCCACGGGAGAAGGGATAGGCTACCCACTCCAGTATTCCTGGGCTTCCCTTGTGGTTCAGCTGGTAAAGAACCACATTGTGGTTCTGCCTGCAATGCAGGAGACCTGGGTTGGATCCCTGGGTTGGGAAGATCCCCTGGAGAAGGGAAAGGCTGCACTCCAGTATTCTGGCCTGGAGAATTTCATGGACTGTATAGTCCATGGGGTTGCAAAGAGCTGGACACAAGTGAGTGACTTTCACTTTTAAAACTGGGTAAGAGGAAGGAATTAGGAGGAAAAACAAAATAGTTAGCAGGACTAGACCTGCCCTTGGTGGGTTGGGGAACTGAAGCAGGGGTCCGATCCCCACATCGGGGCAACTGTTTTGGTCAGAGCAGAAACATTTGAGGCTGAGAATGAAGCAGCTGATCTGTGGCAACCTAAATGGAATGGGAATGACACAGACTATCCTTGCCACAGTCATACATACCCTGGACAGGGAACAGGTCCCATACAAGGCACATCAATTGGGAGCTGGAGCATAGAGACTATAGAGAAATCCAAGTGCGAGGTCTGCTGTTGACTGAAGGAAGACAGCCCGAGGGGACATGAGGAAGGTGATTGTGGTGGGAAATGCTTGCAGAGGAAAGCCAGGCAGCCATGGAAGGAACGTGATACTGCTGAGTCATGCGTATGGGGGGGAGTTACCACCATAGCCTCCCTCTCCTCACACATCAGCATCCACAGCTGAACAACAGAGGCTGGCTCTTCAAGCACCTGACGTGCCCTGAGCAACAGAGTAGGACACCAGCCAGGGTGACCCTTTAAGTGCCTGACGCACCAAACCACAGAGAAGGACCCCAGTCGGGGGAGAACTTTTAGTGCCTGACTTGTCAAACACCAGCAGAGTAGGACCCCAGCCAGGGGCCCCTTTATGTACCTGACGAGCTGAGCAACAGAGAAGGACCACAGGCAGGGGAGCCCTCTAAATGCCTGAATGGCCGGAACAATGGAGGACTAGCCAAACAGACCCTCTGATCTCCAGCTGCCAGAGGCTAGAAAAAGACTCTGATAGGGCCATCGCTCCTGTGGCTGAGGCAGTCCGTGTCTCCACACACTTGGCACCACCAAGGTCCCCACGACCCAAGCAGCTGCACCACCTTCACACTCAATCCTCACTGGGGCAGAGGTGACCCAGGCAAGAAAAAGTTATGTGCTTTCTGAGTTGCTTTGGTCGTATCCAACTCTTTGCAACCCTGTGGACTATGGTCTGCCAGGCTTCTCTGTCTGGCAGATTCTCCAGGCAGCAATACTGGCATGGGTAGCCATATCCTTCTAGAGCACCAAATTTACTGCTGCCCTAGCCACCAATTCCCCTGAGTACCTGGTGCTGCCAGGGCCCCTGCTACCCAAGCAGCTATACCATCTCCACACCTGGCACTCTCTGGGGCAGAACCAAGTCCTCCAGGGCAGCTTCAGGAGCAAACCCCTGTGGATGACCCACATGCAGAGGTGGAGATAAAACCACAACTGAAACCCAGGGGCAGTGTGGCTAAAGAAGAGGAACCAAAACCTTCCCACCAGCTGTACAAGCTGTAGATTAAATCCACATTATCAACTAGTCAGACTCTGTGTCTATGGAATATATAAAAGGACAATTAGAGTTCTCACAAAAGAAAACACACTAGTTGTGACAACTGTGGACATTGGAGGCAAGAACACACAGGAGTAGGACCAGATTACAGTCTGAGCTGCCCCCACAGCAGATCCAGAGACCAGAGAAGTTTGGAGAGCATTCTAGGGAGGTGAGGTGGACTGTAACTCCCAGCAAGGAAAAGGACACTGACAGCAGAGACTCAAGAAAAACATTTATTATTCTTATATTTTGACTTGTTCCGTAATTTATTCTGGATTTTGTTTTGTTTTGCTTTTCCCCCTTTTTCCCCCCTCTGTTGTTGTAGTTGTTGAATTTATTAGTATTATCAAATCTAATTGAGCTTTTGAGAAATATTTTTTCAATCACATTTTTTATATCTAGTTGGCCTTTTGAAGCTCTGTGGAATTTTCCTTTTTTTTTCTTTTTTTCTCTCTTTTTAATTTTAATTTTTGAATTTTTAAAGTTATTAATTTTTCTACATTTATTACTTTGTTTCCTTTTACTATTGTTCTTTTCCCCTTGCAGATAATCTTTAATATATATAAATCTTCCTTATCTACCTCTATTTAACTTTGCATTTCTATTCTTTCTTTTCTTTCTTTCTCTTTCTCACCATATTTGTTAGTTTGTTTTGTTTTTGTTGCTTTATTCCCCATTCAGCACATTGCTTTAGTTTGTTTTCTGGTCTGTGCTTTTGATAGTTTTGTTCTTAACTGGTGGATATCATTTTTGGTTTCCTTTATTTGCCAGGTCAATCTATTGTACTTTTTTTTTTTTTTTGGACTGTTTTGATTTTGCTTATAGGTGTATATGTATCTGTGTATATTCCATTATTTTACTTATTATTTGCCTGATTTTGTAATTGCCATTTGTCTGGGGTGAGTCTTTTGTTTATCATTTTTGGGTCTTTGTTTTAATCTCATTTAATGCCATAACACCACCTTTGGAATCTCCATTCACAACCAGAGATTAAGCCCTGAGCCTTTGGAGTGGGAGCACTGACTCCAAGTCCCTAGACTGCCAGAGAACTCTTAACCCTAGGAAGTATCCAATAGTGAGAACTCCCACAAAGGCAACCACTTGCCTACAATACTCAGCATCACCCAACTGCCAGTAGCACCCTGTGCAGGATGCCTCATCCAAACAACAAACAAGACAAAAATACAAACTCAGTCATCAGTAGACAATATTACCACCTCACTCAGCCCTGCCCATCAGAGGCGAAAAAAGAAAAAAACTCACTTACTCCCTACAGAGGGAGTCACACCCTACTTGAAACTTACACAAACCACTGGACCAACCTACAAGAGCAGAAACCAAAAGGAAGAAAGAATTAAACCTCAAACCCTGGATAGGAGACCTCAAACACATTAAGTTTTTTAAAAATCATGAAAAGGCAAAGAAACACTACACAAATGAAGGAACAACATAGAAATGCACAAGTCTAAATGAATGAAGATGAAATAAGCAAACTACTTAAAAAATAATTGAAGAATAATAATAGTAAAGATGATCTAGGTTGCTTTAAACCTGCCCACAGGATCAGAGTTTAATCTGTTTGTTACTGAAAGAAAAGGTATGGACTTGGGAGTTATGACACCACCCCAAGGCTCTCACCAACAACCTGTAGCTTCTATTGCCATGCTAGTGCCTGAAGTTTACTAGTGGGCGAAATCTTACTGCACTGATTTCTCATGATGTGAGCAGAATCTTAAACTCTAAAGTTCAGAGTGACAATGGCTCCACCTTTAAAGCTGCTGTAACTCAAGGGGTGTCAGAACTCTAGGAATAGATTATCACTTACACTATTCCTGGACACTCCAATCTTCAGGAAAAGTTGAAAAGGTTAATGACATTATTAAGAGGCATCTGCATAAGCTAACTCAGGAAACCCAAGACAGTTGGTTTAAAGTTTTACCCATAGTTTTAATGAGGGCTTGAACTGCCCCTAAGAAGAAGGGACTGTCTCTATGACAGACTGTTTTTACACACAGATATTGTTATAGATCCTGAAGCCTCAGAAATAACTATGTGACTCAGCTTTTAGCTTTTCAACAGACATTATTTTGCAATGTTTTTTTTTCCATAGTATTTAAGTTTTTCGATGTTTAGGTCAAGACTTTTATAATCCAAATTACGTTTCCTTGCTCAGTTATCAATTCTGTTATTTAAAACAGAAGTGACATTCTGAGCTATTCCACAGTAAAGAATTACAAAATTAAAGAAAGGAATGCTTTAAATTTTTGTACTTTGCTGAAAATTCTTTTTCCCACGGTCTATAAAACATTAATTTGTTTTTATATTTTACTATTTTTTTGTGTTTTTTGTTGTTTTTAAATCAATAAGTAATCTAGGACTAGCATTATGTTTGCTAGACCTCAAAAGACATTAGAGGAACTCCGGGAGGTGACTCCTGACCCAGCTGCTGAGTCAAGCAAGCCACTGTTTGAGCCAGGAACAGAGATGGGTCTGATAACATATATAAGCTTGCTTCTACTGACTCCAAAAGTCTTGAGTCTGCCGTTTGACCCTCAAGACAACACCTTCCTGTCCTGGGCTCATTCTTACTCCGCAGTCCACAATTGGTCTAATTGCTGAGTCTGTGGAGCACGCCCCTCTTCATCAGTTGAAACCTTCCCATTGTGGGTTTCTCAACTTCAAGGAAAAGACTTTCCTCAACTGTGCGATGACATCAAAGAATCCTGAGATGGACTGGTATAACATATTTTACCTTAACTATGGACTTAATGTGACTTTTAACTTTGATTATACATTATCTTGGTTTAATGACTATTTTTCTACATATAAGAAGGTAAACAGGTCTAGATCTGGTGGTTTTCTACCTGATGTTTATCAAATAAGAGATGAGGTCATATGGCTAACTCCTGAAAAGGGACACCTACTATCTAACACCCCCATATGCTAGGAACAAATAGAGCCATTCCCAGAGGTTAGCCAACAACTTAATTATAATGACAGGAAGCAATTGAGATTTTTGCCTCAGGAAATAAGCAATGTAATCATTCCTGTTTTCCAATCCCAGTTCAGTTCCTCCTTTTGGCTGGCCAGGCACTGATTGGGACTGGATCCCTCAGTCTGACTTGCTCCAAACAGGACCTACTGGATATGTGGCTTTTACCTATGGGCATGGCTTCCCCCTGGCTAGATAGGGAGATCCACCCTAGGTCTAGCTTTTACTCATGGCCTCATATTTTCAAAGCTTCAAGAGAAGGCTGCTAATCTGTCACACCTTAAAACTCACTGGGCAAGGTCTGTATTTCAAAATATTTGCTCCCTCTCTAGGAACTACAGACATTATGCTACGAGTTAATGCTCTGACTAACTTTACTCAACAGGCTTTACAAGATTCTCAAACAGCTAGTTCAGCCCTTAATGCTAAACTAATACAAATTAGAAAGATGATTTTACAAAATAGATTGACCTTAGATATTCTAATGGCTGCACAAGGAGGAACTTGTGTCATTCATATGCAATGTTGTATATATATACCAGATATGAGCACAAATGTTACTCACTTTACTAAACACATAAACAAGATGATTCAGGCTATGGATACTCCTGCGAAGCCTCAGTCACCTCACTTTGGGAAACATTAACTAACTCCCCATGGTGGAAAACTATCTTAATCATAATAATTATAATTGTTCTGTTTTAACTGTTTGCTCCCTGCATCTGTAACAGTGTAACTGGATTTGTTTCTAACCATCCAAAAGCATTAAGTTACAAATGGTTGTCCAGGCTTCTAGCAATGCCACAGCCTCTTCCAACTATTACTTGGGGCCCCTGGATCAGAAACGCTCAATACGAGGGTTAGGAAAATATCTTGCCTCAACAATTTAGGGACAGCACCACATCCCAGCAGGAAGTAGTTATAGAATCAAAATGCTGACACTTGGCAACATACTTCTAAAATAAACGGGAGGAATATGAGACTTAATGCTTAGGTAGGTTGATAAGAAGTCCAGGATCCCCAAGGAGGAGAAAGGGGTGTAAGGCTCTTGAGGAGGAGAAAAGGACAAACATTTTTTCTACACTCCCTCCTCTTAGTCACATAAAAGGTTTTTTTCTTTAAGCCAAGAGCTAATGATTACACAACAAAACAACTCATCTTGCTCAAGGATATGGTTTTCCTTAAACTCTGTACCAATGATTATATAATAACAATGTATCCTGCTCTAGGATATGTTTCTCCTTCTTAAGAACTTTCTGACTAATCCTGTCATCTTAATATGTATATTGTGGGAGCAGGTCTAGTAAGATCTTTCTATTGTTATGTCTACTCCCATTACCTCAAAATGTAAGTTGTAGGAGTGGGTCTGAAAGACCTTTACAACCTTGAGACATTCTCTTGATTTATTGTTAATAAACAATAGAAAAAGTATATAACTCCCTTGCTAACACTAGAGAGAGGGGCAGTCTCCATCCCCCTTCTGATATCTATGTCAGAAGCTTTCTCTTGTCCTTTTTTAAACTTTAATAAAACTCTGCTACACAAAAGCTCCTGAGTGATCAAGTGTGGTCCCTGATCCTGAAACTAAATCTTCAGAGATCACGAATCCAACATTGATTACTGTCAGGGAATATGTAACAGGAGGATTCCTATGTGCTGTTTCTCACAAGTCCTTTGTTTCTTTTTAAGCGGAGCAGAACAGCATGCTGCTCCCAGGAACTGGGGTCATTGTGTGAGACAGGCTTGAATCTCCTTTAGTAAACATTCTCTTTACGACAAAACTGCTTAGTCTCGATCCCCTTTCTTGAGATATGGATTGTCCCCTGACCTTGTGACCATCATCATCCCTTGTTCCCTTGGTAATGGTTACTGTACATTTGGTTTTCTGATCTTTATCATTGACGAAAGAAACTTCTTGTACTATATAGCATATATATACTCACAGAAAAATCATTAAAGCACCTTTTGCTCCATCAGAGCTTCAGTCCCCATGTCTTTCTTTCTTTCTCTCTCTCTCTCTCTCTCTCTCTCTCTCTCTCTCTCTTCAGCTGATTCCTTGGAGCACAGAGACCCGTCTTGCTCACTCTCCTGCCCGGGCTTCTAAGACTCTCTCAAGAAGGCACCCTGTGCCTTCACCCCGCCTCGAGAGGGCGCCTGGTGCCTTCGTGAGAGACGTAAGTCCTGTGTCAAGGACTTAATAATTGGTTTTCTGTGTAAACCAGGAAGTATCAGCCTCTTTCTCTCTTTCACTTTCTTATCATTGCCTCCAGACCGCCAGGTCCCGGTCCATTAAAGGACCCCAACAAGTGGCGCCCGAACAGGGACACTGGTGTATGTGGTATTGTGGTCGGAGGGACTCAGGACCTATTGAGGTTGCTAAGTATTAAGACACGGGTCAAATGGCTGAGGGACTCAGGACCTATTGAGGTCAGGACCTATTGAGGTCAGGATCTATTGAGGTCAGTAAGTACTAAAACATGGGTTATACAGCTGGAAAGCCCCATCGTTTCTCTACTTTACTTCACCACTTGTTTAAAGCTCAAGGACTTTTGGTTTCGCGCCAATGAATAGAGGCTTACTTTCAAACACTGGTTAAATGTAATCCTTGGTTTCCTGATAAAGGAAATTTTGATTTAGAAATTTGGCACCAGATCAAAGAAAATGTTGAACAAGCCACCAAGCAAGGAAAAAATATTCCAATTGATTTCTGGCTATTTCAAGGTAAATTCTAACCCTCCTAATATTCGGCAACAGACAGAACACTTATGCATGAATATGAATTAGATGATAAAACTTTACAGAAGGCCCAATTAGAACAACATAAAATATTTCAAAATTTTCTTACTAGCCCTGCCCCGGCATCTCCAAATGCTCCTCCCCTGCCAACAGGCGCAACTCCAAAAGTCTCTCCTTTGTTGAACTTAATGAAAGTTATACTAATTTTTTAGCTAGATTAGAAACTGCTATTTCCTGTACTGTAATTGGAGAAGAAACCAAGAAACAGCTAGAGAAATTACTTGCTTACGAGAATGCAAATCAGGAATGTCAGAGAGCCATCACTGCAATTCGTAAGACTGGGACTATTATTGATTATTTGAAGGCTTGTCAAAATCTAGGATCAGAAATTCAAAAGATGCAAATGCTAGCTGAAACAACGGCTACTACCTTTAAAAAGGGAAATGAAGGATGCTTTACATGTGGAGATAAAAACCATTTAAAAAGGGACTGCCCTAAGAAGGCTAATAAAAAACCTCCAAGAATTCACCCTCGCCGCCATAGAGGAATGCATTGAGCCAAAGACTGTAAATCTAAATTTGATGTTGAAGGAAAGCCTATTCCAAGAAACTCCAAACAGGGGACCCCCCAGGTCCCCTACAACAAAAACCAGGAATAAATTCTATCTTTTCCCTCAAACCCTCAACATCTGGCAGTGCTGCCATCAATATACCAGCCCTAAATGATTTTTTCCTTTACCCTCAAGCAGTCCCTTCTAGAATCCCTATTGGACTTTTTGGACCCCTGCACCCACAAAACTTCAGTCTTTTATTTGGCTGATCTAGTTTGGCTTCTAAAGGAATTACTGTCCACCCTGGAATAACTGATTTAAATTATAAAGGAGAGATTCAAATTATGATGTCATCTCAGATTCTATGGCAATTCAAAAGGGGGGACAAAATTGCTCAATTACTTCTTTTGCCTTACATTTCTATTAACTCCTCTAATAACGTACAGACAAATGGGTTCAGCAGTACAGATCAAAAACAATCCTTATGGACATCATTGGCATCTGAATATGCCCACCAAATGTAAATATCAAAATTAATGATAAAAGATTTTCTGGTCTCCTCGACACTGGATCTGATATTACTATTATTTCCAAACACTTATGGCCCAAATCCTGGCCTATACAAAAAAATCTCTTACCAAATTCCAGAAATTTCTCAAACCAAAGTACCAGAAATTTATCAAAATATTCAAATCTACCCATATGAAGGACCAAAAGGCCAGCCTACAACATTAAGACCTTATATGATAAATGCACCCCTTAATTTAATAGAAAGATACTTACTTATGCAATGGCAAACTCAGATATACATTCCACATTTTTCCTAGGGGCCACTGATCATTTAACAAACAGAGCAATTATTAAAATAACTTGGAAGAATGACGAGCCTATTTGGACAGAGCAATGGCCCCTTACAAAAGATAAATTATAGGCTACTAAAGAACTTATAGACACACAATTAGAATTGAAACATATTGACGAATCTTGCTCTTCTTGGAACTCTCCTATTTTTGTTATAAAAAAGAAATCTAACAAATGGTGTCTCTTAACAGACCTTAGAAAAGTTAATGCATCTATGAAACCTATGGATACATTACAACCAGGGATCCCATCACCTACTACGATTCCTCAAAATTGGCACATTATTGTTACTGATTTACAAGATTACTTTTTAAATATACCTCTACTAGACGGGGAAAGATTCACTTCCTCTCTCCCTTATCCTAATCATATCAGGACTCATAAAAGATTTCAATAGACTATGTTACCTCAAGATATGCTTAACAATCCTAATATTTGTCAAAATTTTATAGCCAAAGCCTTACTTCCTATGTGACAGCAATTCCCTCATGCGTATATCATTAATAATATACTGTAACTACAAAAAGGAGAAATGATATTTTTGACACTGAATGGCCATGATATTCTTTAGACTCCAGAGAAAACTGATTAAAATAAAATCTTTTTTGAAATTGCAAAACCGGTTCTTTTTACACGTGCAGTTAGGAAAAGGTTAACTTCTTAAAATACTTTTTTGGAGCTCCAATTCTGCCTGGAAAACAAAAACAGGCCTAAGAAAAAACACAAAGTTAACTCTTATCATGTCCTTGGGATACACAGCCCACTCTATCTAGGACTCCAGCCATAAACGAATTGGTGGAACTCAAAAAAAAAAAATATATATATATATAAATTAAAATTAAAAAATAAAACAAAAAGATATTTTAAATTTCAAGAAGAAAACTATGCCTATCTATCTAATATTGTCTATGTCTCAAAATATGTCTTTGTTTTTGAATAATATGCAGTTAATGAGCTCTATTGAAATTCACTTGTTTGCTAATCTAATTAAGACATGTCTTAAGTCATCAACATTATATAATACTATTATGCCTAGGTTTAAGGTAAATTAAATTTGTCAACAAAAGGGTAACTTTATATATATATATATATATATATATATATATATATAATGAAAACTTTTAAATAAATTTTATTAAAAATAATTCTATTTTTAATAGAATAATCTATTATTATAATCTAAAATAATCTCTTAGGATTGGGGTAACTTAAGTTTCTGGAGTTATACTAAATTATAAAAGTTTATTAAATAGCTAGGTCATTTCCAAATGAAGTAAGATTTTAAAACATTAATCACTGAGCGTTAACTTCCTCTTACAAAAAAATTTTCTGACAGAAAAACTGAAGAGATTTTAAACTATTAATAAATATATATATATTTATATAAAAATAAATATATATTATAATATATAATATTATATAATAAATATATTCACCAAATCTATAAAATACTAACATACAAGACACTTCATAGTTGCTAAAGAAAAGCAAGATATATGCTTTTGATAAAAGGATATAAGAAATGGCAAATAAAATGATGAATACAAAAATATATAAAAGAGTTTATGACAAATGAAAGAAAATTTTATGACAAATGGATAGAACTTATTGCCCCGAACTTTCTTTTTTATTATTTTATTTTATTTTTACACTTTACAATATTGTATTGGTTTTGCCATACATCAACATGCCTCTTCCTTCTTACATGTCTCAATCGATACAAATTCTTCTTCTTTTATATGGACCACACCTCTCCAGGGTGAAACTACACAATATGTTATAACCCACCTATTAGCTTACTTTACAATAATGAGAACACCTAATTCTATAAAAACAGACAATGGCCCTACCTGTATTTCTAAGCCAATTCAAACAATTTTTACATTCATTCTCTAGTAAACAGAATACAGACATTCCTTATAATTCACAAACACAAGACATAATTAAACAAACACATTATACACTGTAACTACAAATAGAAAGTTAAATAAAGAAAAATACACAGGAACACTTTTATCTTCCTTATCCAGAACAGACTTTACTAGATTCTAATACAATATAGTCTTTAAGCCTATAACTATTATTAATATAGCTTTATTTCTATTTCCAATCTGTAAGATTCTTAAAACAAAATAACATCAACTTCAATGCCTGTTTCACAATGCAAAACAAAAACAACATAAAAAAACCATTTGCTAACATAAAAACCATTTGCCAAAAAGACTGTTTGTTCCTAGGAATATCAAAAGTGCAAAATATTCACCTTTTTTTCAGGTCTGTCTTGAAAGTATAATCATCTTCCTTGACACACTGAACAGAGAGATTCAACAAGTGCCAGGCTTCATTTCTTTTCCAAGGACAAGGTCAAATACATTTGGGTATAAGCAACATTTCATTTATCAAGTTGTTCTGCATCAGCTTTTCAATAATTTCACTTAAGAAAAAATATTTGAATGTTTGCTCCTAATCCTTTGCCCCAAATAACACAAATCACTTAAAACACAGTCATATTCTATTTCTTTTTATATCAGAAAAAACATATATGCTAAATGAGAAAGAAATCAATCCATTAATTCAAAACCATAGCCAAATTTTCATGGTGAGTTTGTGATGAAAACAAGACTATAGTACCTCATGGAAATTAAGGCAAACTTACTTACTGACACGTTGTTTGGTTGGAACTGATAAACTCTGCATTAGACAGACTATGCCACCAATACCTGGGCCTAATGAAAAAATATTTTTAAATGGGTACATATATCTATAAAGGCTTGCTTTAAGCCACTGACTGTCCCATCTGTTAAACATGAGGCATAAACTATATCAACCAGAAAAAACCTATCTCTAACAACATCAATGTTGTCAATCCCAAAATACCCAAAGACAAGAAATTAACTTAAAACCAAAATTGGGTCTATTTGATTTACATATATGAAAAAGAACAATAGCATTGGCTGAACAAGATGATGACTCATACCTTTGACACAGAAATAAACAAATTCATGGAAACAACATTCAAGAAGAAAGGTTTAAGTAGTCAAGAGTCAAGGTCAATTTAAAATAAAAGCTTCTCAATGTCCTCTTGGAGGACATTATCTACCAATCCCCAAACAGATCTCTAGATGATTATTTTTGGACTGAAATATTTCCTAGGAATGTTTTCATCATTATCACTTTCCTTTCTTTCTATAACTATTGTTAATATAGTTTTATTTGTTTTAAATTTTTCAAACTTACCACAAGAAGATATTTTGACAAAAGCAGAAAAGCATTTTGAAACATTAAAGGACACCTCCCTTCCTTTGCCCATTTGATATCAAGACGGGTTAACTAATCTATGGAAATCTAAGAAACTCATCTTACAGGGAAAGGGATATGCTTCTATTTCTCCAGATGGATCCAACAAACTCATGACTTTCTCTTCAGAAGATTCAACCTAAGGGGGCCCCAACATTCAGACTAGAGATGATGCAAAGAAAAAAAACCTCAGGAAGAAGGAATTCCAATACAAGCCATGGCAACTTTAAAAATTTCCAAAAAACGCTGCACTCGACATCACCGACCTTATGATCTCCCTACTTGGGGACAGATAAATACCCTTACTAATCAAGCTGAAAATCTGATTTCTCAACAGGGAATGCCTCGGAATCCTGAAAATATTTTTCTTTGCTATGCTTGCTTTGCTTGCTTTTGCTTCCCCTGCTCAGGCTGACTTGATTGATCACACTTAATAGGCTTATATACCTAATCCCCCTTTTTATTGTAGGTTATAAAATAGACAGATAAAAGACTAATCATAGCCACTAATGACTCAACACATAATGACTCCTTGGAACTTGGAGGGGCCCTCTCATCCTGAAGAAGAAAAAAAACTAATTAATATCTCTCTAGGTTATGAAGTCCTTTCTTTGTGTATGGGCCCAACAGAATTATGCATAAATGTTAGCCGACAAACTTGGGCTTTCGCCCTGCCTCTAAAAGAGGACTTTCGGACACTGCTTGGATTATTTACTACCCTTTCTTTGTCCATGAACCATGTTTATACTACTAAAACTTTAAGGAAAGAGTTAAGGAAAAAACAAAGAACACTATGAAAAAGGTTTACTAATAAGAACTTTAAATATATTCCTGTTCATTGGGACAAATGTCAGGCCAAATCAAGAAAATTAATGTTTGTGGCTAATCATATAATTGTTGATTGGGGACCCCATGGTATGTGGTTATCTAACTGCTCAGATGATATTAATAACACTATATATGATTATATAACTTAAATAACATAGAAGGTTACTAATACTACAATGGAGCATAACCATGACAAAGGACTTTTGGATGGCTTGACGATGGAGTGGCCCCACCTCGTCCTCGAATCGTTCTTGATAAACAGATTGGGCCTGAACAATGGGACATGTGGAAACTTGCTGAAAGCATCGAGGAACTTGGGACTTGGACTGGACATTTCACAAGGACTAATCATAGCCATAGCAATTATTTCTTTCGTTATAATAAAGCATATTTTATACAAGCCTGTGTTCCACTTCCTTTTGTTGTAACTATAAGAAACTTACAATTCAATAAGACTTTACATTCTGTAACTTGCATAAATTGTAAATTATATACTTGTAATTATATACTTGTCTTAACTCCTCTATTTCCTTGAGAAATGACTCCCTTTTGATTCTTAAATTTCAACATAATCTATGGTTACCAAAATCTCCAACAGCCCTAGGAAGAAGGTCCCATGGCTGGACTTGCTTCCCAGTTACTTACTAAATTGCTCCAAAGATCTAAATGATTCATTGGATAACTAATTTTTGGCATTTTGAGATCAATAGCTATTTGCACCACTGCTGCTGTCACTGGTGTTGCTTTAAAAACCTCAATTCAAACATGTAATTTTATTCAAACTTGGACTAAAGATGCCCATACTATGTGGGCCACTAAGTCTCAGATAGATGATATTCAAGAGGAAATACAGGAACTAAAAACAGCCATCATGTGGGTTGGAGATCAATTAACAGATGTACAAAAACAGGTAATGTTAAAATGTGATTGGAATTCTACTCAATTTTATGTTACTCCTGTTTTCATTTCAATAATAATGCCTATAACTGGGAACAAATCAAATTTCATTTACAAAACATACATGATAATGTCTCTCTGAATGTACAATTATTATAAAAAGAAATATTTGAAACCTTTTCTAATAATCTGCCTTCTTTCACTAATTTGAAAACTTTACCTGAACAACTAGCTAATCAATTATCTGGGCTAGAACCACGCGGATGGTTTCAAAGCATTACTCACAACATCGGGTCTGGAACTGTAATTTTAATGATTGTCTTGATAATTATATTTGTCATCTACCACTGCCTTCATGCAAAGATTGTTAAAACTAAACAAACTAATGATCAGAACTCTTTTTACAAATATTATAAATAAATAAGGGGGAACTTTATTAAAACTCTGCTACACAAAAGCTCCTGAGTGATCAAGCCTGCTCCCTGGTCCTGAAACTAAATCTTCAGAGATCACAAATCCAACATTGTTCACCATAAGCTATCAGGAGCACATCAATACATAAGACAAACACTAACAGACATAAAAGGAAAAACTGATAGTAACACAATAATAGTAGGAGACTTTAACACCCCACTTACAACAATGGACAGATAATCAAAACAGAAAATTAATAAGGAAACACAAGTCTTAAATGATATATTAGACAAGATGGATCTCATTGACATCTTCAGGACATTCCATCCAAATGCAGAACACACCTCTTCTCAAGTGCATTCTCCAGGATAGACCACATCTTGGGGCACAACTCAAACCTCAGTAAATTTAAGAAAATTGAAATTATATCAAGCATCTTTTCTGACCACAATGTTAAGAGACTAGATTTTCATTACACGGAAAAAAATTGTAAAAAACACAAACACAGGGAGATTAAACAATACATTTCTAAATAATGAACAGCTTGCTGAAGAAATCAAAAGGGAAATAAAAAAAATCCTAGAAACCTCAGACATATATATATATATATATATATATATATAATAGATGCAGAGAAAGACTTTGACAAAATTCAACACCTATTTATGATTTAAAAAAAACTCTCCAGAAAGCAGGCATAGAAGGAACATACCAGAACATAAGAAAAGCAATATACGACAAACCCACAGCAAACTTTATCCTCAATGGCAAAAAAGGGAAAGCATTTCCTCTAAAATCAGAAAAGAACACGGGTGTCCACTTTCACCACTACTATTCAACATAGTTTTGGAAGTCTTACCTATAGCAATTAGAGAAGAAAAACAAATAAAAGAAATTCAGATTTGAAATAAAAAGTAAAACTGTCACTGTTTGCAGATAATATGGTCCTCTATGTAGAAAACCCAACAGACACCAGAAAATTACTAGAGCTAATCAATGAATATAGTAAATGTGCAGGATATAAAATACACAGGAATCCCTTGCATTCCTATATACTAACAATGAAAAACAGAAAGAGAAAGGAAACAATCTCATTCACCATTGCAACAAAAGAATAAAATACTTAGGAATAAATTTACCTACAGAAACAAAAGACCTATATATAGAAAACTATAAAACACTGATGCAAGAAAGCAAAGATGACACAAATAAATGGAGAAATATACCATGTTCTTGGATTGGAAGAATAAATATAGAGAAAATGAGTATACTACCCAAAGCAATCTATAGAGTCAACACAATTGCTATCAAGCTACCAATAATATTTTTTCACAAAACTACAACAAATAATTTTACAGTTTATATGGAAACACAAGAAAACCTTGAATAGCCAAAGCAATCTTGAGAAAGAAAATGGAACTTGAGGAACCAACCTTCCTGACTCCAGAATATACTACAAAGATACATTCATCAAGACAGTATGGTACTAGCACAAAGACAGAAATATAGATCAATGGAACAAAATAGAAATCCCAAAGATAAATTCACACATGATGGACACCTAATCTTTGACAAAGGAGGCAAAAATATACAATGGAGAAAAGACAATCACTTTAACAAGTGGTGCTGGGAAAACTGGTCAATCACGTGTAAAGGAATGAAATTAGAACACTTTCTAACACCATACACAAAAATAAACTCAATATGGATTACAGATCTACATGTAATACCAGAAACTATAAAACTCTTAGAAGAAAACATATGCAGAATACCCTCTGACATAAATCATAGCAAGATCCTCTATGAGCCACCTCCCAGAGTAATGGAAATAAACACAAAAATAAACAAATGGGACATAATTAAACTTAAAAGCTTCTGCACAAGGAAGGAAACTATAAGCAAGGTGAAAAGGCAGCCTTGAGAATGGGAGAAAATAATAGCAAATGAAACAAATGACAAAGAACTAACTTCAAAAATATACAAGCAGCTCATACAGCTCAATACCAGAAAAATTAACAACCCAATCAAAAAGTGGGCCAAAGAACTAAACACACATTTCTCCAAAGAAGACATACAGATGGCTAACAAACACATGAAAAGATGTTCAACATCACTCATTATCAGAGAAATGCAAATCAAAACCACAATGGGGTCCCATTTCATGCCAGTCAGAATGGCTGCTATCCAAAAGTCTACAAGCAATAAATGCTGGAGAGGGTTTTGGTGAGAATGCACACTAGTACAACCACTATGGAGAACAGTATGGAGATTCCTTAAAAAACTGGAAATAGAACTGCCATATGAAAAATCAAAACCACAGTGAGGTACCATCTCACACCAGTCACAATGGCCAGCATCAAAAAGTCTACAAGCAATAAATGCTGGAGAGGGTGTGGAGAAAAGGGTTTCTTACAGTGTAAGAGAAGGTTTTCTTACACTGTTGGTGGGAATGCAAACTAGTACAGCCACATGGAGAACACTGTGGAGATTCCTTAAAAAACTGGAAATAGAACTTTCTTATCCATTCATTTGCCAATAGACATCTAGGTTGCTTCCATGTCCTAGGTATTGTAAACAGTGCTGCAACGAACATTGGGGTACATGTGTCTCTTTCAATTCTGGTTTCCTCGGTGTTTATGCCCAGAGTGGGATTGCTGAGTCATATGGCAGTTGTAGTACATACACACAATGGAATATTATTCAGCTATTAAAAGAATGCATTTGAATCAGTTCTAATGAGGTGGATGAAACTGGAGCCTATTATACAAAGTGAAGTAAGTCAGAAAGAGAAACACCAACAAACTTTATTAACACATATATATGGAATTTAGAAAGATGGTAACAATGGTCCTATATGCAAGGCAGCAAAAGAGACACAGAAGTAAAGAACAGACTTTTGAACTCTATGGGAGAAGATGAGGGTGGGATGATTTGAGAGAATAGCATTGCAACATATACATTACCATATGTGAAATAGAAGTCCAGTTCAAGTTTGATGCATGAAGCAGGGCACCCAAAGCCAGTGCTCTGGGACAACCTAGAGGGTTGGCGTGGGGAGGGAGGTGGGAGTGGGTTTCAGGATGGGAGGGACACATGTCCACCCATGGCTGATTCATGTCCATGTATGACAAAAACCACTACAATATTGTAAAATAATGATTCTCCAATTAAAATAATTAATTAAAAAATAAAACGAAGGGGAAAAATCAGAAATAAATAAAACAATATGCTATTAATTAACAAGAAAATTAGAGTGGTGGCATTCTGAGGTGATTTCTTTTCCTCTTCTTTATTTCAAGGATTTTTATGCCCCAGCACTGACTTATTTGGGGGGGGAATTCAAAAACAAATATATAAACACATATGAGTAAAATAAGTGCATAAAAATTTTTAAAGCTTACCTTATGCATAAAATTAGTTTTCACTGTTATTACAAGAGTATTTTAATAGTAAATAAATACCTCTTTTAGTGTATACCTGTGGCAGATGCATGTTGATGTATGGCAAAACCAATACAATATTGTAAAGTAAAAAAATAATAATAATAAATAAATAAATAAAAAATAAAGAAGCTATAGAGACCATTATTAGCAGAAGTGCCAACTGCATGACCTTGAAACACACACACACACTGTTATAGGTGGAGCCAAACCAGCTGAAACAATAAAGGAGTGGAGTACCCTGAGCACTAAATGAAAGGTGTAATTCTCAGAACTGAAGAGCTGAACAGAGGTGACCAAGAAGACAAACCACTATTAATAGGAGTACAACAGAGTCCGAAGAGAAATGAGCAAGAAAAGAAACAACAGTGATTCAAGAGAAGACAAAGAGATCTGTAGAAATGACAAGCACAACATATCCATTAGTCTATAACATGAAACAATCTAATTAGGCAATAAGGAGATAATGGGGACCCTTCCTGGAATACAGCAGGTGGCTGAGAGAAGTGGCTGCTTCAGCAGAATGCTAAAAATGCCCCTAGAACCTAGAATATCAGTACAGGAAGACCCATAAGAGGAACCAATGTAACCTATGATTTTACACAGTTGGAAACCTAGGCCGGGAAAAGGAGAAGGACCTTGTGAAAAGTCCACAATGAGTTCTGGCTTAATGTATTCTAACAATTAATACCAGGCCAGATCTCTTTCCACAAACACCAACTGTTTTCTCCAAAGCTCTGTATGCTTAGAATGTTACTATTTTTTACAAGGGAAATCAAAAGCCTCCAAAACATTATATTCCAAATTGTGTTCATTGTAAAAAATCAGGCAATATAATCTCAATTGCTCTCCAGAGAATTCTGGGAAAACAATCCAGTTTCTTTAACTACCTTCAATAATCTCTCCTATGTATATACAAGACAGGACCAGAGTATAAGAAGCAAGTGCAGAAGAACTGTAGACCACTTGACATTTGCTACTTGACTTATAGCAAGTACTTGACTACTTGCTATAATATGTCAGAGGAAGGACACATACCCAAAGCCCATCTTTTTCACCTACCCCCTGGCTCCTACCTAGGCATATCCTCTAGTGTCTTTTAGAACAAATGACAGGAGGCCTGATCGCCTAGTACTGTCTTGGCTATTCACAGCTAAGTAATATTGCACCCAATTTCCTTCATCAGTAAATGAGGGGGCTACAGTGAGATGACTTCAAAGGTTTCTCCCACCTTTAACGTACTATGATTTTGTGAAAACTAAATTAACACTGCCATAATCAAACTCCTAACACCTATAGAGAGTTTGAATATATTGAATATATTCAAATGTGTATTTCCTTATAAGAAAATTAGGAACTCTCCTCTGGGAAACCAGTTGGTCCATTGGCCTAAATTCAAAACT
Organism: Bubalus bubalis; assembly: GCF_019923935.1. Classification (NCBI taxonomy): domain Eukaryota; kingdom Metazoa; phylum Chordata; class Mammalia; order Artiodactyla; family Bovidae; genus Bubalus; species Bubalus bubalis. The sequence continues at coordinate 60,532,107 of NC_059181.1, forward strand.
TAAGAGTCCAAAATTATTGATTTTATCACTAACTCTGCTAAAAAGTTCTCTGGATGTGCCTGAGTACGTTCCAAAGGAAGGAGCCATTCTAACCTGGGTCAGTGGATCAGTCAAGCTATGATATAAGGAATACAAATTTTGCAAGAATTTTGGTGAGGGAGAAGACATGAATTTTGGAGATAAAAGAGATCTTAAACAACACTTTAACAGAGTAACCTGTCAAGAAATACACATTGGCCTGGGAATCAGTAGACCTGGAATCTAGTTCTGAGGCTGCCAATTACCAGTTGTGTGACTTTAACAGGAACAAGAGGCTAGGATTAGGGAGGGCAGTAACACTGACTGAGCATCTACTATGTGCCAGGCATATGAGTTATACAAAATGACAAGGGAGAACTACTTTCCCCAAGATTTTTTCCAACTTAAACTTTCAAATGTATTGTCTATTAAAACAAAGTATAGAAGCAGATGCACTCAGTCATGCAAAACTCATATTCTGAGTGTTGGTTTTATATGGAGTTTTATAACTGAAGGGCATAGCTGGCAGAGAGAAGAGCATCTAATCAAGTTTTGAAAAGGGAACTAGCAAGTGTGAAAGTGGATGATGGAGAGGAAACATAACAGCTGTATGGACAGGACCAGAGCAAGAAACCTATTACAGGAATAATGAAACATGAGACTGAAAAGAAAGAATAGAAAAGGAGCAGTTTATTAAATATTTACAAAAACAATCAATCACCAACAGTCTACAAAATATATGATATGCATAGAGAAAAAGACTGGAGGAAAATGTCAAAAAAATGTTTTCACTGGGATGGTCCATGAGTGTTACTTTCTTATTTATACTCCTCTGTATTTTTCAAATTTTCTTAGTGAATATATACTATTATTATTATAATGGGAGAAGAAATAACCTCCTGCAAGTGTTTATTTACTCAGCATCTATTTTGTGTCAGGAACTGTGACAGGTATAGAGCTAAAAACACAAACAAGAGAGCGACTATTTTGGCATAGGAGAGGTTTCATAAAATAATGATTTATATTTGGCTGTAATTTCAAAGATAAAGAGAATCTCTTGTGCCTGTTGGGTACATCACAGGTGCTGTGATCTCCAACCCTCAAGAGATCCTCAAGAAGCTGTTGAGAAGTGATTGGATGGGAGTGTTGATTTCAGACAATGGAGAATCTGAGCTGCCTTTGTAAAGCAATGGTGTTTTTCATTCATCTGTGCCTGGTTGGTCCAGGTACTAATGGCTTGTCCTGTTGTGTGGCATGCATGTAGTCATGTGACCCGGCCAACACTGTGCATCCCATCATGTGAAGCCACCTCATCCCCTCCCAACCCTCACTAGCCAAGTAAACATTATATTGTATTAGCTCCAACTACAGATTAAAAAGAACATTGCTATTTATAATGCAGTACTTCATAGACCTGTGTATTCCTAATTTAATGGTACAAATATTAATATACATACTATACAGTTCAGATTTTAAAGTTGATATTTTTATATCCCTGAAATGTAAGATGTTTGTTACACTGTAGTACTAGATTTGTTAGGGAACCAAAAACAGCATTTATGGATGAAAGTGAAAGTGAGTTGCTCAGTCATGTCCGATTCTTTGTGATCCCACAGACTATACAGTCCATGGAATTCTCCAGGCCAGAATACTAGAGTGGGTAGCCTTTCCCATCTCCAGGGGATCTTCCCAACGCAGGGATTGAACCCAGGTATCCTGCATTGCAGGCAGATTCTTTACAGGCTGAGCCACCAGGGAATGGATGAAAGGGTCGCTTATATTTTAGTCAGGGTTTATAAGTTTAGATGGTCAAATTTATATTTCCTAGTGACGGAAAATTCATTTTTCTTTATTTTTCAATATTAAAAAGGCTCAGTATGCACAGTGCATGTGTGCATGCTAAGTGGCTTCAGTCGTATCCAACTCTTTTTGACCCCACGGACAGTAGCCCACCAGGTTCCTCTGCCCATGGGATCCTCCAGGCAAGCATACTGGAGTGGGTTGCCATTCCCTCCTCCAAGGATCTTCCTGATCCAGCGATCGAAATCTGAATCTCAGGTGGATTCTTTACCACTGAGCCACCTGAGAAGCCCATATGCACAGTGGGGCTATGTAAATACTCTTTAAAACCATGGCCCTATTAATCTTATAAGTGTTACTTATGGGTCAACTGCATAAATGTAAAAACAAACAAAAAAGCTCCCCACACATACCCCTGGAATGTATGGTAAAAAAAAAAAAAAAGATAAAGAGATATTCACCCAAGTGAGAAAGGAAGTGAAATTACAGGCAGAGAAGATATCAAATAAAGAGACAATGAATCTAGGGGGGAAAAATAGAAAGATTCTGAGAACACAGTTGACAAGTAGGGGGTATGAGGAGAAGCAACAGGAAATAAAACTGAAGAAGTATTATAAATAGAAGAAAAACTGACAAGCCTTGAATGCCACACAAAGAAATTTAAATTTCAAACTACAAAAACTTTTATGAACCAAAAAATAACCAAATCATATTTCCATGGTACGAAGAGCCTTTAACATGCTAAGTGTTACTGAGGTGTAAGATTGAAGATTGCCTCTGACATATTTTCAAATCTCTTAGCCCACATATTATCTTTGAATGACTTCTTTATTTATCAGATATTCTTTTGGTGTTTCCCTTAAGCAGATTTCAACTACATGACTGTCACAGGAAGGGGAAGACATAGGCTAGGAAGTCAGTAGCATTATTTTCTCTCTTCTCTCCAATGACTGTACATTCAAGAGTGCTTTCAAAAGAGAATTACAAAATTCCAATTTATCTGTATATAGTTCCAGAAAGTAAGGGAAAGCACCAATTTAAAATGTTCTATCCCTACATAAATGCAAAACATGTAAGAAATAATATGAACAGTTATATGCCAAAAATTGGACAACCTAGAAGAAACGGACAAGTTTCTAGAAATATACAGTCTGTCAAAATTCAGTCAAGAAAAACATATAATTTGAACAGACTGATCACCAGCAGTGAAAAAGACTCTATAATAATAATAATAAAAATGTCTATGCAAACAAAAGTCCAGGACCAGACAGTTTCACTGAGGAATTCTACCAAACATACAAAGAACCTACACAAATCTTTCTCAGGCTATTCCAAAAGATATAAGAGGAGGAAATACTCCCAAGTTCACTCTATGAATCATCATCCTGATACCAAAACCAGACAAAGACACTACAAAAAAAGAAAATTTCAGGCCAACATCTTTGATGAACACAGATGCAAAAATCCTCAACAACATATTAGCAAACCAAATCCTGCAGTACAAAAAAAAGATCATACATCATGATCAAGTTGGATTCATTTCAGTGTTGCAAGAACAATTCAACATACACAAATCAATCAGTGTGATGCATCACATTAACAAAGGAAAAGACAAAAACCATATTATCATCTCAATAGACTCAGAAAAAGCATTTGATAAAATTCAACAGCTATTCATCATAAAAACCTGTCACTAAAGTGGGCATAGAGGGAATATACCTAAACATAATAAAAGCCATTTATGACAAACCCACAGCCAACATAATACTTAATGAAAAGCTGAAAGCCTTCCCATTTAATTCAGAAACAATACAAGGAAGGATGCCCACTCTCACCATTTTCCTTTAATGTACTATTGGAAGTCCTAGCCACAGCAATCAGGCAAGAAGATATAAAAAGCATTCATATGGAATGGAAGAGGTAAAATTGTCCTTATTTGCAGATGGCATGATACAGGAAATCCTATAGACTTCACACAAAAACTATTAGAACTAATTAATGAATTCAGCAAGGTAGCAGATGTAAGATTAATATACAGAGATCTTTTGCATTTATTTACAATAACAATGACGTATCCAAAAGTAAAAAAAAAAAAAAAAAAGTCCGTTTAAAATTGTGTCAAAAAGAAATCCCTCAGAATAAATTTAACCAAGGAGGTGAAAATCCTATACACTGAAAACTATAAAACAGTGATTAAGGAAACTGAATGACTATGATCAACGAAATAAAAAAAAAAAAGCCATCTCCAAGTCACATCACTATTTAATAGAAACTAGATCATCAGCAGAGCCCACTAATTTGCTCTGCATGCATTTCTCACAGGCTTTAACCTCTATGCAAAGAAATAGTATCACCAGGTCTACAATTTATACTGTGGGTGCTTTGCTGTGCTGGGTCACTCAGTCATGTCCATCTCTTTGTGACTGCATGGACTGTAACTTGCCAGGCTCCTCTGTCCATGGGATTCTCTCGGCAAGAATACTGGAGTGGATTGCCATGACCTCCTCCAGGAGATCTTCATGACACAGATCAAACCCTCTTCTCCTGCGGCTCCTGCATTGCAGGAAGATTCTTTACCACTGAGCCACTGAGGAAGCCCAATCAATGTGATACATGACATTAACAAATTGAAGATTAAAAACTGTATGATCATCTCAATAAATGCAGAAAAAGTTTTTGACAAAATTCAACACCTACTTATGATTTAAAAAAAAAAAGTCTTCAAAAGTAGGCTTAAAGGAAAGTAACCTTAACACAAAAATACAGGATGTATATGACAAATCTACAGCTAACATCATACTCAACGGTGAAGAGCTGAAAGAATCCTCTAAAAGGAATCCAAATTGTAAGAGAAGTAAAACTGTCAGTGTTTGCAGATGAAATAACTCGTACACAGAAAATCCTGAAGATACCACCAGAAAACTACTAGAGCTCATCAATAAATTTTATAAAGTTGCTGGATACAAAATTAATATATATAAATCTATTGCATTCCTGTACACTAACAATGAAAGATCAGAAAGAGAAATTAAAAAACAATTCCATTTACAATCACATCAGAAAGAATACAATACCTAAGAATAAATCTACCTAAAAAGATAAAAGACCTGTGCTCAGTAAACTATTAATATAGGATACTGATCAAAGGAATCAAAGATGACACAAACAGATGGAGAGATATACCATGTTCTTGGATTGGAAGAATCAATATTGTGAAAATGATTATACTACCCCAAAACAATCTACAGATTCAATGCAATTTCTATCAAATTATCAATGGCATTTCTCACACAATTAGAACAAAAACTTTTATGATTCATATGGAAACACAAAAGACCCCCAAAATCCAAAGCAATCTTGAGAAAGAAAAACAGAGCTGGAAGAATCAGGCTATCTGACTTCACAATATAAAGCTTTGGTAATCAAAACAGTATGGCACTGGCATAAAAACAGAAATATAGATCAGTGGAACAGGATAGAAAGTTCAGAGATAAACCAATGCACCTTGGCTTCCTAATCTATGACAAAGGAGGCAAAAATATACAATGGAAGAAAGGACAATCTCTTCAATAAGTGATGCTGGGAAAACTGGACAACTACATGTAAAAGAATAAAATTAGAACACTCCCTAACACCATACACAAAAATAAACTCAAAATGGATTAAAAACATAAATGTAAGGCCAGATACTATAAGACTCTTAGGGGAAAAAATAGGCAGAACAGTCTTTGACATAAATCACAGCGAAATCTTTTCTGACCCACTGCCTAGAGTACTGAAAATAAAAACAAAAATAAATGGGACTTAAAAGCTTTTACACAGCAAAGGGAAACCATAAGCAAAACAAAAAGATAACCCTCAGAATGGGAAAAAATATTTGCAAATGAAACAGCTTACAAGGGATTAAACAGCTCATGCAGCTCAATATAAAAAACAAACAACCCAATTAAAAAAAAGAGCAGTAGACCTAAATAGACATTTCTCCAAAGAAGATACAGATGGCAAAAAAAAAAAAAAATGCATGAAAAGATGATCAACATTACTAGTTATTAGTGTAATGCAAATCAAAACTACAATGAGGTATCACTTCACACAAATCAGAATGGTCATCAATGAAAAATCTACAAATGATAAATGCAGGAGAGGGTATGGAGAAAAGGGAACTCTCCTACACTGTTGGTGGTAATATAAATTGGTAAGTGCCACTATGGAAAATACTATGGAGGTTCCTTAAGAAACTAAAATAGAGCCACCATATGGTCCAAGAATCCCACTCCTGGGCATATACCCAAAGAAAACCATCATTTGAAAGAATGCGTGGACCCTGATGTACACTACAGTTCTATTTACAATAGCCAGGACATGGAAGCAACCTAAATATCCATTAGCAGAGGAATGGATAAAGAAGATGTGGTACACATATACAATGGAATATTACTCAGCCATAACCAGGGATGGAATAATGCCATTTGCAGCAACAGACTGGACCTAGACATCATCAAAGTGAGGTTAAGTTAGAAAGAGAAAGACAAACATCATTTAATATTGCTTATATATGGGATGTAGAAAAGTAGTATAGATGAAGTTATTTGCAAAGCAGAAATAGAGTCACAGATGGAGAAAAACTTATAGTTAACAAGACGATAAAGAGGGTGGGATGGACTGGGAGATTGGGACTGACATATATACACTCAGTTCAGTTCAGTTCAGTTCAGTCGCTCAGGCGTGTCCAACTCCTTGCAACCCCATGAACTGCAGCATGCCAGGCATCCCCGTCCATCATCAACTATATACAAAATAGATAACTAATAAGAACCTACTGTTAAGCACAGGGAACTCTCCTCAATGCTCTGTGGTGACCTAAATAGGAAGGAAATCTAAAAAAGAGTGGATATAGGTACACTAAGTCCCCTACAGAATGGGAGAAAATATTTGGAAATCATGTTTCTGGTAAGAGTTAATATCCAGAATACATAGAGAACTCCTACAACTCAATAACAAATAGGTAAATAACTCAATTTTGCAATAAAATGGGCAAAGGACTTGAATAGACATTTCTCCAAAAAGATATACAAATGGCCAATAAATATGAAAAAACACTCATCTTTAATCATTAAGGAAATTGAAATTAAAACTATAAAAATATAACCCCTTCATAACTGATGCAATAATTATAAAATAAATAAATAATAAGTGTTGGTGAGAATATTGAGAAGTTGGAAACCATATACATTGCTGGGGGATGTAAAATGTTACAGCTGCTTAGAAAACAGTTCGAAACTTCCTCAGAAAAGCAAAACATAGAATTATCATATGACCCAGCAAATATACTCCTAGGTATATGCCCAAAGGGACTTAAAACATATTCAAATAAAAACTTGTACATGGATGTTTATAACAGCACTATTCATTCACAATAGCCAGTATGTGAAATGCCTATCAATAGATGAATAAATAAACAATGTGGTGTGTCAGTATGTGTGTATAAAATATCCATTATTTGGCAATAAGAAGATATGTGCTACAAAATGGATGAACCCTAAAAACATTATGCTAAGTGAAATAAACCAGATTAAAAATATAAATAGCATATGATTCCACTTATAGGAAATATCTGGAACAGGAAAATTCATACAGACAGTAAGTAGATCAGAGGTTATTACTGGCTGAGGGGAGAAAGCAATAGGAAGTTATTTAATGCTTACAGAGTTTCTGTTTGAGGTGATGAAAAAAATTGGAAACAGGTGATAGTTATACAACAAGTCAAGTGCAATTAATGCCACTGAATTGTACACTTATGTTCAAAATTGAAAATACAGTTTTGAGTAAACAATCTGCCTCAGAGCCTGTGCTCCTGACCACCATGGATGATATTCCAGGCCCTGCCAGTTGGAACACACTGACAGCAGTGTACCTGTAAAATATAAATAATAATCCCTGTAATCTCTCTCTCATACTTTTGTAAGAATCAAATTAAATAAAGAATAGCACAGGGCTTTCTAAACTACAAAGACTTGAAGTGCCATTATTATCTTGAAGATTTATACCTAAATTACAACATTAAGTTGCTTTTCAGCACTGTGCAATAACACATACATGTTTTGTCATATCCTGCAGCTCAGGCAATTTCAACAGGATTCTAAGTTTCCAATGACAACACTCCAAGTGGTAAAACTTTACACTTGACCAGCCTGATAAGGATCTCTGGTCAGACTGGTTGTAACTACAACTTTTCCATTTAAGAGCACAAGACACCTTTTAAGGTATCTTGCACATGCTTGTCACAAAAGATTAATTCACCTAAGGAGCTCATAACATTGATCAGAAAGGAAGTAAACTACACACACACACACACATTGAAGGTGCTAGCTCTTTCTCAGGGAGGCTAAGGAGACTTCCAGGGGAGCTGACACAGCATGAAATGCCAGAGAGCATAGTAAGGAACAACAAAATGGCAGTGGCATCCAGCTTGTGAAATGGCTCCCAGATGAAGACCTACCACAGGCATAATCAGCTTCCTGAGAGGGTTCTTCACCCTTTTCAACTCTCCTGAGCAGTATGTTTTAGAAAGACTAGCCAAAGGGAACCTGGCACATCCCCAGGCTATTGGCACCAAAACAACAGTGCTCACAGCAAAACAGTCTTGGACTAGATCTGTTTGGAGAACAGAGAGCAAAACACTTCATACACAGCTAGTGAAATCCATCCTAAAGTGAAAAACCAAGGCCAACACATTAAACAAAGCTATGAGGCAAGTACTCCATATACCTCAATATCCTGCTTTGGTCATACTTGAGGTCCAAAACTCTTTTGCCTTCACCTATTTAATGAGGAAGAATTTCTTGAATTCTTCTTGACTTCCACAGCATCTGAATTCACTTTTCATTTCCTGTTTTTGGCTACACACTCTTGCCTTATTGAACTGGCCTTGGACTCAGCTCCTTTCCTAATTAGAAACTGCTATCACTTCCTGATTATAAATGATTTCAGTCATCATCTCAATAGAATCCATCAGAACCCCACCTCAGCACTTATCTATACACCCTAACACCCTTGGAAGGGATTAAAAGGAATAATGTATCATACGTTCTCAAATTTTATAAATCATAAAGTAAAATCTCAAAATTTAAAATTATATAAAATAAATATAATGGCTACAACTATCTACTGTGCACTAGATGTTTAAACATATAGTCTAAAATCCTCACTTCAACCTTAGGAGGTAGGACCTATTAGTATCCTCAGTTTTGAGAAAATTGAATCCATGAGAGGTTAAGTCATTTCCCAAGATATTACAGTTAAGAAGTGGCAGAGATTTTCAAAAAATAGTGTGGAACAATTGGACATCCATAGGTCAAAAAAGCCCAAATAAATTTTTTAAAAAGCTCAACTTAAACCTTGTACCTTGTACTTCAGATATGCAGAGAACATCACTCTTTTGGCAGAAAGTAAAAAGGAAAGACCCTCTTGATGAAGGTGAAAGAGGAGAGTGGAAAATCTGACTTAAAACTCAACATTCAAAAAACTAAGATCATGGCATCCAGTCCCATCACTTCATGGCAAATAAATGGGGAAAAAATGGAAACAGTGACAGACTTTATTTTCTTGGGCTTCAAAATCACTGCAGATGGTGACTGCAGTCATGAAATTAAAAGATGCTTGTTCCTTGGAAGAAAAACGATGACAAACTTAGACAGCATATTAAAAAGCAGAGACATTAGTTTGCCTACAAAGATCCATGTGGTCAAAGCTATGGTTTTCCAGTAGTCATGTACAGATGTGAGAGCTGGACAATAAAAAAAGCTGAGCCAAAGAAGTGATGCCTTCAAACGGTGGTGCTGGAGAAGACTCTTTGAAAGTCCCTTGGACAGCAAGGAGATCAAACCAGTCAATCCTAAAGGAAACCAACCATGAACATTCACTGGAAGGACTGATGCTAAAGCTGAAACTCCAATACTTGGGCCACCTGTAGTGAACAACTGACTCATTGGAAAAGACCCTAATGTTGGGAAAGACTGAAGGCAGGAGGAGAAGGAGAAAATAGAGAATGAGATAGTTGGATTACGGTATCATTGACTCAACAGACATGAGTTTGAGCAAACTTCAGGAGATAGTGAAGGACAGGGAGGCCTGGTGTGTTGCAGTCCATGGGGTCGCCAAGAGTCAGACACAACTGAGAGACTGAACAACAACAACCTTATATAAAAATAAACTCAAAATATATCATATATCTAAATATAAAACCTAAAATTTTAAAACTTCTACAAAAAAGAAAACATCTTAGTGACATAGGGTTATGTGACATCTTACACATGACTCCATAAGCATGATTTATAAAGAAAATTAAATAAATTTTTACTCCATTTTTACTTTTACTCCATAAAAGTAAAAAATTGTGTTCTATGAAAGACCCTTATAAGAGGATTTTTAAAAAGATAAGCTACAGATTGGAAAAGTCCACTCAGAAAAAGTTTTGCCATGATCAAAAAGTAACTAAACAGAAGTGTTGGGGTAAAGTCCTCTAAAGGGAAGCTCAACATGGAAAGCAAGGAAAAAACAAATGGAAAAACAACAGGCTGTCCAGAAGGGGACAAGGCCCAAGGATCCTCAGACAGCTCCAACTTATACTTTCAATTCCTTCCCTCATTTGCCTTAGTTTTACTGGTGACAAAGCCAAGACCAGAAGTCACAGTCTTTTCCAGGCACCTGATCAGTTTACACTCTGATCTGAATAAAACAACTAGAAAATGAGGAGAAATCTGTACATCATCTACAACTTATGGAGGAGGAGTGGCTGAAGAAAAAAATGCTGATGATGATTCCTACTGAATACTGGGAAGGAACTATATAGAGGAAAGGAGTAAATGGATTGTAAGCATTTCACTGCATATCAACTTAAAATAGATCACTCTCTAGATGCTTAAGGAAATTTCCTTCATATAACCATCCATTTAAATTTATATTATGTCAAGAGCAGAGGCTTATGAGAGGTCCATTTTTCCAACTGTCACACAACAGACATGCACAAAATTTCTTGGTTGAATAAGATTAGAATATACTATTCTTTGATCTCTGGTCCCTCTGACTTTTCTAAAGCTAGCTTGTATATCTGGAAGTTCTCAGTTCACATACTGTTGAAGTGTACCTTGAAGGATTTCCAGCATTACCTTGCTACCTGTGAAATGCGCACAATTGTACAGTAGTTTGAACATTCTTTGGCATTGCCCTTCTTTTGGACTGGAATGAAAGTTGACATTTTCCACTCCTGTGGCCACTACTGAGTTTTCCAAATTTGCTGACATTTTGAATGCAGCTCTTTAACAGCATCATCTTTTAGGATTTTAAATAGTTCAGCTGGAATTCCATCACCTCCACTAGCTTTGTGCATAGAAATGCTTCCTAAGGCCCACTTGACTTCACACTCCAGGATGTCTACCTTTGGGTGAATGACCACATCATCATAGTTATCCAGGTCATTAAGATCTTTTTTTGGATAGTTCTGTGTATTCTTGCCACCTCTTCTTAATCTCTTCTGCTTCTGTTAGGTCCTAATCATTCCGGTCCTTTATCATGTCCATCCTTGCATGGACTGTGGTGCTGGAGAACCACACAGAAGAGTCCCTTGGAGTGCAGGGAGATCAAACCAATCAATCTTAAAGGAAATCAATGCTTATTATTCATTGGAAGGACTGATGCTGAAGCTGAAGCTCCAATACTTTGGCCACCTGATGCAAAGACCAACTCATTGGTAAAGACCCTAATGCTGGGAAAGACTGAAGACAGAAGGAGAAGGGGACGACAGAGGATGAGATTGCTGGATGGCATCTCTGATTCAATGGACATGAATTTGAGCAAACTCTGGGAGACAGTGCAAGACAGGGAGGCCTGGTGTGCTGCAGTCCATGGGGTCACAGAGACACAACTTAGAGACTGAACAACAACATACTATTCTTTAATTAAATTCCACTTTACTGTCCTTTCACCATATGAATGCCTAAGAACACCTTACGAGCAGTTAAAAAAAAAAAATCCCTAAAACCACTAAAGGTACCAGTATGAAGTATTTAAATGAGCCCTTCAAAATAAAGTGCAAAAAAGGACACTAGGCAAGGATTCAAGGGAGCTGGGTTTCATTCCAGTTTTGTCAATAGTTCTATGCAGGTCTCTCTGGTACTCGGTTTCCTCCTCTGAAAGATGAGGGGTTTAAAGTAAAGCACTAGTTCTCAATCTCAACATAGTATTACTCCATGCGGCATCTGGAAAGGTGTGCAGGTGATTTAGTTTGGCACAACTCAGAGAACACTACTGGCATTTTTTGTAGGGGAGGGACGGACAGGTAGCAATGTCCAGAACACAGACAAACAGTGAAGAACTGGCTGCTCAAAATGTCGAGTACATTACTTGTCCCTTCCAGAAACAACTGGATAAAATAATTAAGATCTCATCAGCCCTTAAAATCTTTCACCCCATCGGCCAAGGAAAACTGCTACACTGTAATTGTCCTAGTAATTCTGAAGAGTGGAGAAACATCAGTCATCTTTTGCTTGGTCAAAATAGAAAAGTTTATCCTACATTTAATCATGCTCTAAAATGTGTAATTAACAAAATCTTTTCTAGACCCCAGTGCAAACAGTTCAATTCAGTCACTCAGTCGTGTCCGACTCTTTGCGACCCCATGAATCGCAGCACGCCAGGCCTCCCAGTCCATCACCAACTCCCGGAGTTCGCTCAAACTCATGTCCATCGAGTCGGTGATGCCATCCAGCCATCTCATCCTCTGTCGTCCCCTACTCCTCCTGCCCCCCAGTCCCTCCCAGCATCAGGGTCTTTTCCAGTAAGTTGACCCTTCGCATGAGGTTGCCAAAGTATTGGAGTTTCAGCTTCAGCATCAGTCCTTCCAATGAACACCCAGGACTGATCTCCTTTAGGATGGACTGGTTGGATCTCCTTGCAGTCCAAGGGACTCTCAAGAGTCTTCTCCAACACCACACTTCAAAAGCATCAATTCTCTGGCGCTCAGCTTTCTTCACAGTCCAACTCTCACATCCATACATGGCCACTGGAAAAACCATAGCCTTACTACAAGGACCTTTGTTGGCAAGGTAACATCTCTGCTTTTCAATATGCTATCTAGGTTGGTCATAACTTTCCTTCCAAGGAGTAAATGTCTTTTAATTTCATGGCTGCAATCACCATCTGCAGTGATTTTGGAGCCCCCAAAAAATAAAGTCTGACACTGTTTCCACTGTTTCCCCATCTATTTCCCATGAAGTGAAGGGACCAGATGCCATGATCTTCGTTTTCTGGATGTTGAACTTTAAGCCAACTTTTTCACTCTCCTCTTTCACTTTCATCAAGAGACTTTTTGGTTCTTCTTCACCTTCTGCCATAACAGTGGTGTCATCTGAATATCTGAGGTTATTGATATTTCTCCTGGCAATCTTCATTCCAGCTTGTGCTTCTTCCAGCCCAGCGTTTCTCATGATGTACTCTGCATATAAGTTAAATAAGCAGGGTGACAATATACAGCCTTGACGTACTCCTTTTCCTATTTGGAACCAGTCTGTTGTTCCATGTCCAGTTCTAACTGTTGCTTCCTGACCTGCATATAGGTTTCTCAGGAGACAGGTCAGGTGGTCTGGTATTCCCATCTCTTTCAGAATTTTCCACAGTTTATTGTGATCCACAAAGTCAAAGGCTTTGGCATAGTCAATATAGCAGAAATAGATGTTTTTCTGGAACTCTCTTGCCTTTTCAATGATCCAAAGGATGTTGGCAATTTGATCTCTGGTTCCTCTGCCTTTTCTAAAACCAGCTTGAACATATGGAAGTTCACGGTTCACATACTGCTGAAGCCTGGCTTGAAGAATTTTGAGCATTACTTTACTAGCATGTGAGATGAGTGCAATTGTGCGGTAGTTTGAGCATTCTTTGGGACTGGAATGAAAACTGACCTTTTCCAGTCCTGTGGCCACTGCTGAGTTCTCCAAATTTGCTGACATACTGAGTGCAGCACTTTCACAGAATCATCTTTCAAGATTTGAAATAGCTCCACTGGAATTCCATCACCTCCACTAGCTTTGTTCGTAGTGATGCTTTCTAAGGCCCACTTGACTTCACATTCCAGGATGTCTGGCTCTAGGTCAGTGATCACACCATCGTGATATTCTGGGTCATGAAGCTCTTTTTTGTACAGTTCTTCTGTGTACTCTTGCCACCTTTTCTTAATATCTTCTGCTTCTGTTAGGTCCATACCATTTCTGTCCTTTATTGAGCCCATCTTTGCATGAAATGTTCCCTTGGTATCTCTAATTTTCGTGAAGAGATTTCTAGTCTTTCCCAGTCTGATGTTTTCCTCTATTTCTTTGCACTGATCGTTGAGGAAGGCTTTCTTATCTCTCCTTGCTATTCTTTGGAACTCTGCATTCAGATGCTTGTATCTTTCCTTTTCTCCTTTGCTTTTCACTTCTCTTCTTTTCACAGCTATTTGTAAGGCTTCCTCAGACAGCCATTTTGCTTTTTTCCATTTCTTTTCCATGGGGATGGTCTTGATCCCTATCTCCTGTACAATGTCATGAACCTCCATCCATAGTTCATCAGGCACTCTGTCAGATCTAGTCCCTTAAATCTATTTCTCACTTCCACTGTATAATCATAAGGGATTTGTTTTAGGTCAAACCTGAATGGTCTAGTAGTTTTCCCCACTTTGCAATAAGAAGATCTAAATCTGGCAATGAAATGAACCTTACAACTGGAGACATATTACACACAGTCACACACATACACAAGGAACTTTATTAACTGTAACCAGATGTTCTTTAACTACCATTTGTTTAAAAAAAAAAAAAAAACAGTGAATTCCACTAGGCTGTTGTTCACATTTGAAATCCAAGTACGTCTGAATTAGGGGCAAGTAAGAGAAGTTTGGAAAAGAATTCATAAAACAGCAAAATGCTCACCCTGCTGGATTCATGTGTTTCAGTCCAATAAAATAAAATTAAAAAAGCATGAATGCTTCTTTATCAGCTGCATCCCAAGAGTTAAGAGGATGGAGTTGAAGAAGCTTTGCTTATTAATTTACTATTTTTAATGTCTGCTCTGAAATTCTTCCCACAAATCTGCATGGTATACTCTGCCTTATGGATTATAAACAATGAACTCTTTGTGTCTGCTACTTGTCAATCAGAAAGTAAATCAGTTGGAATAAAAATTCTAAGCCCATGGTTTTAACCACAGACTTATAAACGGGCAGTTAACTCATTGATACAATACCAGCAGGCAGAGAGAGAAAATCAAAGCCTCTCACACCCCAATGAAGGGTCAACTGTTAAATAGAATCTTTTGAGAAGATGGCTTTGAGACAAAAAATCACTCTTTTGATTTCTCTGGACACAAATGGTGATAATTCCATCCAAACCCACTGCTTATCTAAGCCAAATTTAACCCTTTTCTGAAACTAGACAAGAGGCTATAGTGAAAAGGCCCTTTCCTTTTAAGGGTGTATTTCAAACAGCAATAATTTTCTGTGGGAGAAAAAGCAGACCTCTGTGGCCAGCCCCATCTTGGCAGCAGTCTCCTACAATGTAGCCTCAAATTCCATATATATAAAAATCCTAAGCTGTGCTAGTAGTTTTCGCCAGTGGCCTCACTAGGCTGCTGTTCAAACTCTAGGGTCTAATGTTTCAAATAAGGCCTAACTCAATACTGAACAATAATCCTTACTGTTTAGCAGTATCTTACATCTAAGAATATTTTGCTACCAGTAAATTCTAGTCTATTCTGGGGGAACTAATACCCATATTTGATTCTGACAACTCAGCTATTTTCCCTGCCATCGACAAGTTAACCTATCCTGGCCAATTCTACCCACATCCTTCATAGACCTAAATAGCCCTTGTTAAAGGCTAGTTGTGTTGGTCAGGTTATTTTGTAAACTGAATAAGGAAGGGGAGGGGAAAACAACATCTTGTTTCCATCTAACATTTGCAAAGTGTACAATATTAAAGAAACCTGGGTTGACTCTAGCAACTTTCATGCCTCAGCAAACTGATTTTCAGAAATTTTAGACTGAAAAAAGGTAATCTTGCTTTATAGGCATCTCAAATTTTATTGGGCTGGCCCAAAAGTTCATCCTTTTTTTTTTTTCTGTAAGATGGCTATAAATAGTGCTTAGTTGTCTTTAAATTTCATTTGAAACAATTTTGTTAGATTGTATTGTGACAGCTGTCATATTAGTATGCATTAAAAACTAATCAAAATTGGTGAATTTTTATGTAGCCATTTTAGTGCTGAAGATGGAAGAAAAAAACATTTTCAGCATATTATGCTTTATTATCTCAGGAAAGGTAAAAACTCAACTGAAAAGGCTAAAAAAAATGTTGTGTGGCATATAGAAAAGGTGCTGTGACTGATCAAACATACCAAAAGTGGTTTGGGAAGTTCTGTGCCAGAGATTTTTCACTGGACAATGCTCCACAGTCAGATAGACCAGTCGAAATTAATAGGGATCAAATCGAGACATTAATTGAGAACAATCAACTTTTATATTACATGGGAGATGGCCGACATACTGAAAACCTCCAAGTCAAGCACTGAAAATCATTTGCACAAACTTGGTTATGTGATGTTTGGGTTCCATGTAAATTAAGCAAAAAAAAAAAAACTTCTTGACCATACTTCCACATGTGATTCTCTACTGAAACATAATGAAAATGTTCCAATTTTAAAACAAATTGTGATGGGAGATGTTTTCTGTACAAAAACATGAAACAGAAGAGATCGTGAAGCAAGTGAAATAAATCACCACCAACCACAACAAAGGCCTTCATCCAAAGAAGGTGATGTGTACATGGTGGGATTGGAAGGTTGTCCTCGATTATGACCTCCTTCCAGATAACCAAAGGATTACTTTCAGCAAGTACTGCTCCCAATTAGACCAGCTGAAAGCAGCACTTGATGAAAAGTATCTGGAATTAGTCAAATGGAATAAATCAACAGAAAACACATAATCTTCCATCAGGATAACTTAAGACCTCAAGTTTCTTTGATGACCAGACAAAAACTGTTACAGCTTGGCTGTGAAGTTCTGATTCATCCACCATATTCACCAGACACTGCACCTTCGAATTTCCATTTATTTAGGTCTTTACAAAATTCTCAGAATGGAAAAAAATTTCATTTCCCTAGAAGACTGTAAAAGGCACCTGGAACAGTTCTTTGCTCAAAAAGATAAAAAGTTTTGGGAAGATGGAATTAAGAAAGTTGTCTGAAAAATGTCAGAAGGTAGTGGAACCAAATGGTGAGTACATTGTTCAATAAAGTTCTTGATGAAAATAAAAAATGTGTCTTTTATTTTTACCTAAAAACTGAAGGAATCTTTTGGCTAATCCAATATTATGTCCAAACAGAACTCTCAATATCTCTCTGTCTCTGTCTCTGACTCTCTCACACACACACACACACAGACACACACACACACACATGATCCAGGTGCTCAAGCCAAACAAACTTATGACTCATCCTTGATTTTTTTCCCTTCCCCTCCCGTCCCCTGCATCTAATACATTGATAAGGAATAAGCAATAATGGCTCCACTTTCTAAGTATATCCTGAATCCCAAAGTGCTTCTCATCACTTCCACCACCATGTTAGTCCAGGCCATCATCATCTCTTGCCCAGATTACTGCAATAGACTTATAACTATGATTTCCCTGCTTCCACCCTTACTCCTACAATCCATTAAACTTGCAGAAGCCAGAATTCTCTTTTAAAAATACAATATACATAATATTCTCTATCCTGTTATCTTGTTATATTTTCTTCATAGAACTAATAACTATCATACAATATCTTGTTTACTAGTGTATTTTATGTCTCTCCCCATTAAAATTCAAGATCCACAGAGAAAGGACTTGGTCTGTCTCTTTCATTACTGTATCTACAAACCTAGAACTGTTCCTGGCATACAGGATATGTTCAATAAATATTTTCAGAATGAATAAATAAATGATTATTCAATAAACTGTCAGTGAGTCCTTATCTGACAAAACTCTGCTAGGTGTTATGTGCAATGGAGACAAAGAAGATACAATCCAAGACTTGGAGAAGTCATAGGATAGATTTCAACATTAAATAATTACAACACAATGCTGTGAATGCAATTTAAAAAAAGGATAGATCACTGAAAGTCACTGGAACAATATAGAGTAACCTCCTGACCGTGTTTCGGTAAGATGCATAAAGCTTCAATGGGTGAGAATAAAGTTGAACTGGAACTTGAAGACTGAGTGCGTTTTCCAGACTGAGAAAATGTGTGAAGGGCATGGCAGGCAAAGAGAACAGCACAGGCAAAGAAGGGCATCTTAAGCAAGAATATGGGCACAAGATTTCCAGTTATGTTCAAAAAACAGTAATTAGTTTGGTATGTGGAATAGAGAATATACATATAGAGAGAGAAGAAAATGATAGAAAAAGAAGCTTGAAGATATAGGCTGCAGTCAGATTATAAAGGATATTAAACATGTCTTATTAAGAAGTTTGGTATCAGACAGGGCAGGGGTCAACTGCAAGCAAAGAGTAAAAGGGATTCATCCATCCAAGAAATATCTATTGATCAGATCTGTTTTTTAGGAAGATAACCCAGGCAACAGGGACAGGAGTGCACTAAAGTAGGGAACAAACTGGAGAGAGGCAAAGCAATTAAAAGTCACTCAGTCGTGTCTGATTCTTTGTGACTCCACGGACCATACAGTCCATGGAATTCTGTAGGAGCCTTTCGCATCTCGAGGAGATCTTCCCAACCCAGTGATTGAACCCAGGTCTCCCACAATGCAGGCAGATTCTTTACCAGCTGAGCCACAAGGGAAGCCCAGCTGCTACCAATTCACCTTGGACATTTTTTTTTAAAGATCATGGATTCCTAGCCCCACCGCAGAACTGCTGCTGCTGCTGCTGCTGCTGCTGCTAAGTCACTCAGATCAGATTAGATCAGATCAGTCGCTCAGTCGTGTCCAACTCTTTTTGACCCCATGAATCGCAGCATGCCAGGCCTCCCTGTCCATCACCATCTCCCAGAGTTCACTCAAACTCACGTCCATTGGGTAGGTGATGCCATCCAGCCATCTCATCCTCTGTCATCCCCTTCTCCTCCTGCCCCCAATCCCTCCTAGCATCAGAGTCTTTTCCAATGAGTCAACTCTTCACATGAGGTGGCCAAAGTACTAGAGATTCAGCTTTAACATCAATCCTTCCAAAAAACACCCAGGACTCATCTCCTTTAGCCTGAACTGGTTGGATCTCCTTGCAGTCCAAGGGACTCTCAAGAGTCTTCTCCAACACCACAGTTCAAGCATCAATTCTTCGGCGCTCAGCTTTCTTCACAGTCCAACTCTCACATCCATACATGACCATTGGAAAAACCATAGCCTTGACTAGACGGACCTTAGTTGGCAAAGTAATGTCTCTGCTTTTGAATATGCTATCTAGGTTGGCCATAACTTTTCTTCCAAGGAGTAAGCGTCTTTTAATTTCATGGCTGCAGTCACCATCTGCAGTGATTTTGGAGTCCAGAAAAATAAAGTCTGACACTGTTTCCATTGTTTCCCCATCTATTTCCCATGAAGTGATGGGGCCAGATGCCATGACCTTTGTTTTCTGAATGTTGAGTTTTAAGCCAACTTTTTCACTCTCCTCTTTCACTTTCATCAAGAGGCTTTTTAGTTTCTCTTCACTTTCTGCCATAAAGGTGGTGTCATCTGCATATCTGAGGTTATTGATATTTCTCCTGGCAATCTTCATTCCAGCTTGTGCTTCTTCCAGCCCAGCGTTTCTCATGATGTACTCTGCATATAATTTAAATAAGCAGGGTGACAATATACAGCCTTGATGTACTCCTCTTCCTATTTGAAACCAGTCTGTTGTTCCATGTCCAGTTCTAACTGTTGCTTCCTGACCTGCATATAGGTTTCTCAGGAGACAGGTCAGGTGGTCTGGTATTCCCATCTCTTTCAGAATTTTCCACAGTTTATTGTGATCCACACAGTCAAAGGCTTTGGCATAGTCAACAAAGCAGAAATTGATGTTTTTCTGGAACTCTCTTGCTTTTTCGACGATCCAGCAGATGTTGGCAATTTGATCTCTGGTTCCTTTTGAATATCTGGAAGTTCACGGTTCACATATTACTGAAGCCTGGCTTGGAGAATTTTGAGCATTACTTTACTAGCGTGTGAGATAAGTGCAATTGTGTGGTAGTTTGAGCATTCTTTGGCATTGCCTTTCTTTGGGATTGGAATGAAAACTGACCTAAGTCGCTTCAGTCATGTCCAACTCTGTGTGACCCCATAGACGGCAGCCCACCAGGCTCCCCCGTCCCTGGGATTTTCCAGGCAAGAACACTGGAGTGGGTTGCCATTTCCTTCTCCAATGCATGAAAGTGAAAAGTGAAAGTGAAGTCACTCAGTCGTGCCCGACTCTTAGCAACCCCATGGACTGCAGCCCACCAGGCTCCTCCATCCATGGGATTTTCCAGGCAAGAGTACTGGAGTGGGGTGCCATTGCCTTCTCCACTTCCCAGAACTAGTAAATATAAATCTCAGAATGTAAATCACCTTTTAGGGTTTCTTTTTTTTTTTTTTTTTAATCTTTGAAAACAATATATGTTCGTGGGAGGAAAAAACTCAACCTATACAGAAGGGTATGAGTTAGAAACAGTCTATCGTCCTACCTCCTGCATCAAGGACTAAAACCATTCCCCCATGACCCCCTACCACCCTGCTGTTCAACTAGGTCCCTTTGCTCCAGAATGCCCAAGGTTGAGAATCACTGCACTGCTTAGCTCCATCACCTAAGCAGTTTTTCAAAACTTTCACAGAAAATAAGAACTTTTAATTTTTTTTTTCTCAAGAGACCTTAGCAGGCTCCTCCCCTCCAGACTTTGAGTCAGTGGATCTTATCTGAGATTGGGAAACAATTACCCCAGATAAGCCTTATCAAGTAATCTCAATCACTTGTCACAATTCTAATATAAACCAACATGTCCCAAAATCTAATGTGCATAGAAGTCAACTAGGGATCTTGTTTAAAATGCTGATTCTGTGTCAGTAGGTGTGGGGAGGAACCCAATATTCTACATTTCTAATAAGCTCCCATGTGATGTCATTGCAGCTGGCACAGGAACCACACTCTGCTGAGCAATAACTATCAACACTGGCTACCAATTAGAATCACCTGAGGAGCTTTAAAAATTCCCATTGACCAATCAGTTTTAAGCTCATCAAAAACAGAAAAGGAGATAACACTTCCTAGCTGATTTTATGATGCCAACATTACCCTGATACAAACCCAAATAAAAATATTACAAGAAGCCGCCTACCACCTCCCTCTCTACCCCATCCCTCTGGGTTGTCCCAGAGCACCAGTTTTGAGTGCCCTGCTTCACGGTAAAAATCACCACAATGCTGTAATTAGCCTCCAATTAAAATAAATTAACTATTTTTTTAAAAAACACTACAAGAAAACCACAGGGCAATATCCATTATGAATACTGATGCAAAACTCTTCAACAAAATACAAGCAAACAAAATTCAACAACATATTAAAAGGACTATAGACCATGACCAAATAAGTTTTATTCCTGGAATGCAAGGATATTTAAACACACACATACACACACACATGTAAATCAATCAATCAATACAATGAAAGAAGAAATAAACACATGATTATTTTAATCAATGCAAAAAATATTTGACAAAATTCAACACTCTTTCATGATAAAAATACTCAAATAGGAGTAGACAAAAACTTTCTCATCATTATAAAGGTCATATATGAAAAGTGCATATCTAACATCATCAGTTCAGTCACTCAGTCATGTCTGACTCTTTGAAACGCTTTGTGACCAAATTACAACTAGCTATAGCATTACTTTGCCAACAAAGGTCCGCCTAGTCAAGGCTATGGTTTTTCCAGTAGTCATATATGGATGTGAGAGTTGGACTGTGAAGAAAGCTGAGCGCCGAAGAATTGATGCTTTTGAACTGTGGTGTTGGAGAAGACTCTTGAGAGTCCCTTGGACTGCAAGGAGATCCAACCAGTCCATTCTGAAGGAGATCAGTCCTGGGTGTTCTTTAGAAGGAATGATGCTGAAGCTGAAACTCCAGTACTTTGGCCACCTCATGTGAGGATTTGACTTATTGGAAAAGACTCTGATGCTGGGAGGGATTGAGGGCAGGAGAAGGGGACGACAGAGGATGAGATGGCTGGATGGCATCACCAACCCAATGGACGTGAGTTTGAGTGAACTCTGGGAGTTGGTGATGGACAGGGAGGCCTGGCGTGCTGCAATTCATGGGGTCACAGAGTCGGACATGACTGAGGGACTGAACTGAACTGAACTGATAGCAGTTATTGAAAATTTGTTATCTTGTTGTTGTTTTCAAATTATTTATGCTTTTTGTCTCTCTCTGCCGTACAATAATCTTATTAATGTTACTAGCTATATTACTTATATCTATTTTCTATGATTGTTGCCTCTTGCATCACCTAATGTATAACTAGACCTCCAACAAAATTAATGATGGCTAATGTATTGATCACATGGATCACAGCCTTGTCTAACTCAATGAAACAATTAACCATGCCATGTAGGGCCACCCAAGACAAAGGGGTCATGATGGAGAGTT
Source organism: Bubalus bubalis (assembly GCF_019923935.1). Taxonomy (NCBI): domain Eukaryota; kingdom Metazoa; phylum Chordata; class Mammalia; order Artiodactyla; family Bovidae; genus Bubalus; species Bubalus bubalis. The sequence continues at coordinate 60,554,606 of NC_059181.1, forward strand.
CTGACAAAACGTGGTCTATTGGAGAAGGGAATGGCAAACCACTTCAGTATTCTTTCCTCATGAACAATATCTAACATCATACTAAATGGTGAAACACAAAAGCTTTTCCTCTAAGACCAGAAACAAGACCAGGATGTCTGCTTTCACTACCTTCATTCAACATAATATTGGAAGTTCTAGCCAGAGCATTAAAGGAATAATAAGAAATTAAAAGCAACCAAATTGGAAAAGTAAAATTATTTTTGTTAACAGATGACATGATCTTATGTCTAGAAAATCCTAAAGATTTCACACAAGAAAATGTTAAACCTAATAAACAAATTCACCAAAGTGGCAGGATACAAAATCTACATGCAAAACTCAGTTGTATTTCTAAATACTAGTAATACACAAAACAAACAGGAAGTTAAGAAAACAATTCCACTTACAATAACATCAATAATAATAATAAAACTTAGGAATAAATCTAACCAAGGAGGTGAAAGATTTCCACACTGAAAACTAAAATTTGCTGAAAGAGATTAAAGACCAATAAGAATGCTCATGGGTCGAAAAACTTAATATTGCTAAGATGACAATACTATTCAAAGTAATCAACAGATTAAATGTAAGCCCTATAAAATTCCCAATAGCAGTTTTTGCAGAAACAGAAAAACCCCATAAGGAATCTGAATGGCCTCAATTTGGACCCCAAAATGGCCAAAGCAATTTTGAAAGAGAAGAATAAAGTTGGAGTGCTCATAATTTCAGATTCCAAACCTTACTACAAAGGTATAGTAATCAAAACCATGTGGTGTTGGCATAAGGACAGACATATAGGACAATGGAATAGAATAGAGATCCCAGAAATAAACCTTTGCATATATGATCAATTGATTGTCAATATAAATGCCAAGATCATTCAATGGGGAACTAACAGGGTTTTCAACATGTGATGCTAGGTAAACTAGACATCCACATACAAAAGAATAAAGATAGGGATTGCTATTGCTGCCACCAGTCCCTCCAAGGGTCCTGTGAGCAAGCACAAGACAATGTTTACACCTTCCTGGGAGCGTTTGCAGTCTGCCACTGCCAAGGGTCCCATACTCCAGGGACAACATCCCTGGGAGAGCACATGGCATGCCCTGGACTGTTGCAACTTCCTGCCATCCTCTAAAGGCTGCAGGCACTCCCCACACATCCCAACTGTGGCTGCCATATCCATCCCTCACCTCAGCCTGCCTAAGTGTGCCCAAATCAGCCTGCTGAGCCCCAGGGATGGTACAACCAAAGAAAAGGAGGAATTCTCTCAGTGAGAAGAGAGTACAGGAACAGCAAGTGCAGTAGATTAAATCCCCACAATTGGCTTAATAAACCCTGCAGCTGTGGAATATCTGAACAAATGAAGGCTCCCACAATTTGAGGCTGGTCTAGTGTTAATAACTGTGTACTTTGGGGGCAAGTACATGGGGGAATTGGACTAGGTCAGATTCTGAACTGGTACCACAATGTCCACAGCATGTTGAGAGACCTACCTAGAAGTATCAGAGGACTTCCTGAGGAAATGAAGATTGGCTGTGGCTCAATGTGGGAATGAGGAAACTGACAGCTGAGGGCAATAATATTAATAATAGTACTATTTTTTGTTTCATTCTGTTCTATTGTTTTCCTTTATTATTCTTTTATTTTTATTTTTTCTTTTTTATGCTTCTATTTGTAATATATATCTTATTTTGTTTTATTTTCTACTTCTTTCTACATGGCAGTTTTTCCTTATTTTCATTTTTTCTTTTGTTTTTATCACCTTTTTAAACTATATTCTATAATTTTCCATTTTTACATATTTTTTGTTTTGTGTTTTGCTGCTGTTTTCTTCTTTCGTTAGTTCCAATTTTATCTTTTCTTTCTTTTTATTAATTTGCTTGCTGCTTTGTTTTTCTTTAGTTTTTATTGTTCATTTTTGGTTTGAGGTTCGTTTATTTGCTTGTTTACTCCCTTTGTTTTCTTTTTTTCTTTCTTTTTTTGGTCAGTTTGTGTGTCTGTGGGTGTTTCTTTGTGTGTTTTTGTTTCTTTGCTTTTACTTTTACCACTTGTCTTGGGGGACTTGTCTGTTGGCTTTCTTTTCCTTTTTCTTTTTCTTTAATGATTATTTTATTCCTCTTCCATGCTCTGATGCTTGTGGGGTCTTGGTTCTCTGACCAGAGGTCAGGCCTGAGCCTCTGAGCTGTGCAAGCCAAGTGCAAGACCCTGGACTGCCAGCAAACTCCCAGCACCAGGGACTATTAATCAGCAAGAAATTTCCCAGAGGATTCCATATCAATACCAAGACACAGCCTCACACAACTGGCAGCAAGCTCCACTGCTGGATGCTTCACACCAATCAACTAGTGAGACAGAAACAAAATCCCACACATTAGCATACAGGCTGCCTAAAATCATACAAAGCTCAGAGATACCCAAGACACACCACCTGACATGGCCCTGCCCATCAGAGGGACAAGATCAATCTCTAGCCACCAGAATGCAGGCACCAGTGACCCCCAACAGGAAGCCTACCCAAGCCACTGGACCAATGTTACCAAGTGGGGGAAGACACAACAGAGGGTAGAGGAACTAAGACCCTGCAGCCTGTGGAAAGGAGATCCCAAACACAGTAAGTTGAAAAAATGAAAAGACACAGAAATGTGTTGCTGCTGAGAAGCAAGGTAAAAACAAACAAAAAAAAATGCTTAAAGTCAAATAAATGAGAAGGGAATAGGCAATCTGCCTGAGAAAGAATTCAAAGTAATGATAGTAAAGATGATATAAAATATTGAAAATAGAATGGAGAAAATACAAGAAACATTTAACAAGGAACTAGAAGGACTAAAGAAGAAACAAAGAATGATGTACAACATACTAAAATTAAAAATACACTAGAAGGAATCAAAAGCAGAATAACTGATGCAGAAGATAAGCTAAGTGAGCTGGAAGATAGAATGGTGGAAACAACTACCATAGACCAGAAAAAAGAAAAAAAATTGAAAAGAAGTGAAGATAGTCTCAGAGACCCCTGGGACATCATTAAACACACAAACATTCAAATTCTCGTGGTCACAGAAGAAGAAGAGCAAGAGAAAGGTTCTGAAAAATCTTTGAAAAGATTATATTTGAAAACTTACCTAATATGGGAAAAAAAATAGTCGCCCAGTCCAGGAAGCTAAGAGAGTCCAATACAGGATAAACCCAATGAAAAACATGCAGAGACACATGTAAATCAATGTAACCAAAAAGTGAACACAAAGAAAAAGTATTAAAAGCAGTAAGGGGAAAGCAACAAATAACATACAAGGGAATCCCATCAGGTTAACAGCTGGTCTCTCAGCAGAAAACCTTCAGGCAAGAAGGGAGTGGCAAGATATACTTAAAGTGATAAAAGGGAAAAACTTACAAGCAAGATTATTCTACACAGGAAGGATCTCATTCAGATTTGGCTGAGAAATCAAAAGCTTCATAGAAAAGCAAAAACTAAGAAAATTCAGCACCACAAAACCAGCATTACAACAAATGCTAAAGGAATTTCTCCAGACACAGAACACAGGTGAAGAAAAAGACCTTCAAAAACAAACCCAAAAGATCTACAAAAACAGTCCCAAGATGGCAGAGGAATAGGACGGGAAGACCAATTTCTCCCCCACAAATTTATCAAAAGATCATTTGAATGCTGAGAAACTACCACAAAACAACTTCTGAATGCTGGCAGAGGACACCAGGCACCTAGAAAAGCCGCCCATTCTATTTGAGAGGAGATAGGACACAATATAAAAGACAAAAAGAGAGACAAAAGAGTTAGGGGTAGAGATCAGTCCTGGGGAGGGAGTCATGAAGGAGGAGAAGTTTCCAAACAGCAGGAAACCCTCTTACCGGTGGGTCTGTGGGGAATTTTGGAATCTCAGAGGGCAACATAACCAGGAGAAAAAAAAAAAAAAACAGAGACTACATCTTTAATCGCAACTCGCAGCAGAGAAGTAGCCCAGATGCTCACATCCACCACCAGCGAGGGGGGCTGGACAGAGAGGCGCAGGCTGCATCATCAGTGCTTAGGGTAAGGACCAGGCCTGACTGCCCTGAGGACAATCTGAGGGAGTTAATGGGAGATAGCAACCCAAACTGTGGGATAGCCATAGGGAGAGAAAAAAAAAAAAAAAAAAAACAGAACTTTTCCATGAAAGGCTCTAACGTAACACACAGCCTGGCCCGCTCACAGCACAAAGGATTGAGCAAACACCAAAGGAGAGCTAGCCAGCTATGTACAGGCCACTCCCCACTGCTGGAGGCACAGAGGCAGGCATGCCATAGCCAGAGCCAGAAGGCAAGAGGCATTCTCGGCCCCAGAGACCAGCATCCTTCACCAAACTGTGAGCAGGCTCCCAGTTGCTAACCAAGTCTTCCTGGGATCCTGAACGGTTTACATCTGCCAGAAGGGTCGCAGCCTGAGATCAGCTCCCTAGAGACACATGGCACACCTGAGACGGTGCTCTTACGGTGCACCTGGGAAAGTGAGCAGCCAGGACCAGGGATGTGATTAAGATGCACACCCCATCTGGGACAGTTCGCTCACCAAGCACCTGGTCACCCGAGCTGCTCGGACTTGGGAAGGGCAAAAAACGCACGCCCAACCAAGTCTGTGCCCTTGTGGAGTACCCAAGAATCTGAACCTGAGCAGCTAAGACCCTGGAAGTGCATGAAACGCAGTGCCCGCTTTGGACAGTGCCCCTGCAGAGCATCCTGGAGCCTGAGCAGTATAGACCCAGAAAGCACACACCACCATGAGCTGGGATAAACCCAGTGTGGTCCATACACTGCGAGGACTCTTCACACATGCCAGTGATATTTGTTTGCAGTGTTCCTCCCTCCCCACAGCACAACTGAACAAGTGAGCCTAAATAAGTGACCACCTTCTCCGTCTTGTATCAGGGTGGAAATTAAACACTGAAGAGACTTGCAAACAAAGGAAACCAAAATAAATAAAGAGGGAACCACTCTGGAAGTGACAGGTGCAAGAGATTAAAACCCTGCAGTTAAACATTGACTAAGCATTGGAAGGGGACTATGCTGCTGCTGCTGCTGCTAAGTCGCTTCAGTCGTGTCGGACTCTGTGCGACCCCATAGACGGCAGCCCACCAGGCTCCCCTGTCGCTGGGATTCTCCAGGCAAGAACACTGGAGTGGGTTGCCATTTCCTTCTCCAATGCATGAAAGTGAAAAGTGAAAGTGAAGTCGCTCAGTTGTGTCCAACTCTTAGTGACTCCATGGACTGCAGCCCACCAGGCTCCTCCGTCCATGGGATTTTCCAGGCAAGAGTACTGGAGTGGGGTGCCATTGCCTTCTCCGGGAAAGGGCCTATAGACTTGGAGAAATACAAGCTGGAACAAGGAACTATCTGACCCCACACTGCCCACAACAGCTCCAGAGAAATTCCTAGATATATTTTTACTATTATCATTTTTAATTTATTTTTTATTTTTAAGTTCTTTATTATGCCTTTCATTTTTATAAGCTACCTTTTTATTATCTTACCAAAAAAGACCCTATTTTTAAAGCAATTCCTAGATATATTTTTACTATTATCATTTTTAATTTATTTTTTATTTTTAAGTTCTTTATTATGCCTTTAATTTTTTATAAGCTACCTTGTTATTACCTTACCAAAAAAGACCCTATTTTTAAAGCAAATTTCATATATATATTTTTTATAATTTTTGTGCTTGATTTTGTTTTGTATTTTCAATATTCTATTTCTGAGAGTCTAACCTCTAGTCTAGATTTTTAAATTTTGCTTTTTGGTATTTGTTATCAATTTTGTACCCATAAGAATCTAATCTTCAGTATACATTTTCACTTAGGGGTGTGATTACTGGCTTGATTGCTCTCTACCCTTTTGACTCTCCCATTTCTCCCCCAGGTCACCTCTATCTCCTCCCTCCCCCTTCTCTTCTCTACTTAACTCTGTGAATCTCTCTGGGTGTTCCGGGCTGTGGAGAACACTTAGGGAATTGATTAACGGCTAGACTGGTCTCTCCCCTTTTGACTCCCCCTCTTCTCCTCCTGTTCACCTCTATCTCCCTCCTCCCTCTTCTCTTCTCCATGTAACTCTGTGAACTTCTCTGGGTGTCCTTCAATGTGGAGAATCTTTTTACCATTAACCTAGATGCTTTATCATCGGTGCAGTATGGATGGAGAAGTCTTGAGGCTACTGCAAGAATAAGACTGAAAGCCAGAGGCAGGAAGCTTAAACCCAAAACTTGAGAACACCAGAAAACTCCTGATTCCGTGGAACATTAATCAACAAGAACTCATCCAAAAGCCTCCATACCTACACTGAAACCAAGCTCCACCCAAGACCTAACAAGTTCCAGAGCAAGACATACCATGCTAATTCTCTAGCAATGCAGGAACACAGCCCTGAGCATTAAAATACAGGCGGCCAAAAGTCATGCCAAACCCATAGACACCACAAAACTCACTACTGGTCACTTCATTGCACTCCAGAGAAAAGAGATCCAGCTCCACCCACCAGAACACAGACACAAGCTTCCCGAACCAGGAAACCTTGAAAACCCACTAGTCCAAGCCCACCCAGAGGGAACAACCTTCACAATAAAGAGAAACCACAAACTTCCAGCCTACAGAAAGGCCACCCCAAAGACAGCAATCTAAACAAAATGAAAAGGGAAAGAAATATTCAACATGTAAAGGAATGCCCGCCAAACCATGATAAATGGCCCACCAAACCAAAAAAAAGAGATAGGGAGTCTACCTGAAAAAGAATTCAGAATAATGATAGTAAAGATGATCCAAAATCTTGAAAACAAAACAGAGTTACAGATAAATAGACTGGAGACAAGCATTGAGAATATGCAAGAAATGTTTAACAAGGACCTAGAAGAAATAAAAAATAATCAATCAATAATGAATAATTCAATAACTGAGAACAAAAATACTCTGGAGGGAACCAACAGTAGAATAACTGAGGCAGAAGAGAGGATAAGTGAGGTGGAAGATAGAATGGTGGAAATGAAGCAGAGAGTATAAAAGAATTAAAAGAAATGAGGACAATCTCAGACATCTCTGGGACAATGTTAAACGCCACAACATTCGAATCATAGGAGTCCCAGAAGAAGAAGACAAAAAGAAAGGCCATGAGAAAATACTTGAGGAGATAATAGTTGAAAACTTCCCTAAAATGAGGAAGCAAATAGCCACCCAAGTCCAAGAAACCTAGAGAGTCCCAAACAGGATAAATGGAAGGAGAAACAACCCAAGACATATATTAATCAAATTAAAGAAGATCAAACACAAAGAGCAAATATTAAAAGCAGCAAGGGGAAAATAACACCCATTTATGATAAAACCTCTCCAGAAAGTGGGCATACAGGGAGCCTACTTAAACATAATAAGGCCCTATATGACAAATCCATAGGAAACATCATTCTAAATAGTGAAAAACTGAAAGCATTTCCTCTAAAATCAGGAACAAGACAAGGGTGCCCACTCTTGCCATTATTATTCACCATAGTTCTAAAGTCCTAGTCACAGCAACCAGAGAAGAAAAAGAAATAAAAGGAATCTAAACTGGAAAAGAAGTAAAACTGTCACTGTTTGTAGATATCATGATACTATACACAGAAAATCCTAAAGATGCCACCTAGTTTGAATTTAGTAAAGTCACAGGATACATAATTAATACATAGAAATCTCTTGCATTCCTCTACACTAACAACATAAGACCAGAAAGAGAAATTAAGGAAACGATCCCATTTACCATTGCAATGAAAAGAATAAAAACCTAAGAATAAACCTATCTGAGGCGGCAAAACTGTACTCAGAAAAATATAAGATACTTGTGTTCCCCATCCTGAACACAAGTATCTTATATTTTTCTGAGTACAGTTTTACCTGTGGCGGATTCATTTTGATATTTGGCAAAACTAATACAATTATGTAAAGTTTAAAAATAAAATAAAATTATCCTAACTTCAAAAAAATATATATATAAGATACTAATGAAAGAAATCAAAGATGACACAAACAGATATACCACATTCTTAGATTGAAGAATCAATATTGTGCAAATGACTATACTACCCAAAGCAATTAACAGATTCAGTGCATCCTAATCAAATTACCAATGAGATTTTTTACACAATTAGAACAAAAAATTTTATGATATCTGTGGAAACACAAAAGACCTCAAAAATCCAAAGCCATCCTGAAAAAGAAAAACAGAGCTGGAAGAATCAGGCTCCCTGACTTCAGATGATACAACAAAGCTACAGCCGTCAAGACAGTATAGTATTGACACAAAAACAGAAATATAGATCAATCAATGGGACAGGATAGAACGCCCAGAGATAAACTCACACACCTATGGGCACATTATCTCTGACAAAAGAGGCAAGAATATACAAGGGAGAAAAGATACCCTCTTCAATTAGTGGTGGTGGGAAAACTGGACAGCTTCTGTAAAAGAATGAAGTCAGAACTCATCCAAACACCATACACAAAAATAAATTCAAAATGGATTAAAATTTAAATAAAATCTCTGAATATAAAAAGAGCAGCTCAATATCAGAAAACAACCCAGTCAAAAATGGATAGAAGAGCTAAACAGGCATTTTTCCAAAGAAAGGGTATGTGTGTATGTGTGTTAAACAGGCATTTTTCCAAAGAAGGGGTGTGTGTGTATGTGTGTGTGTGCATGTGTGAGTGTGTGTTAGTTGCTTAGCTGTGTCCAACTATTTGCGACCCCATGGACTGTAGCCTGCCAGGCTTCACTGTCCATGGGATTTCCCAAGCAAGAATACTGGAAAGGGTTGCCATTTCCTTCTCCCAAAGAAGACATACATATGTCCAAAAAGCATATGAAAAGATCTTCAACATTGCTAATTATTAGAGAAGTTCAAATCAAAACTACAATGAAGTATCACCTCACACCAGGCAGACTGGCCATCATCAAACAATGTACAACCAATCAATTCAGAAGAGGGTATGGAGAAATGGAGCCCTCCTACACTGTTGGTGGGAATGTAAATTGCTAATAGAGACTATGGAGAACTGTATGGAGGCTCCTTAAAAAACTAAAAAAAGAACTACCATATGATCCAGGAATCCCACCTCCAAGCATTCACCTGGAGAAAACCATAATTCAAAAAGATACATGCACCCCAGTGTTCACTACAGCACTGTTTACGACAGCCAGGACATGGAAACAACAAAAATGTCTAATGACAGATGAATGGATATAGAAGTTTTGGTACATATACTCAATGGAATATTACCCAGCCATTAAAAAGAATGAAATAATGCTATCTGCAGCAACATGGATGGACCTAGAGATTGTCATACCGAGTGAAGTAAGTCAGACACAGAAAGCCATAGCACATGATATCACTCTTATGTGGAATCTAAAAAATGGGTACAAATGAACTGATTTACAACACTGAATTTGAATCAACCAAATGTAGATGTAGAAAACCATCTTATGGTTACCAGGAGATAAGGGGGGAAAGAATAAATTGTGAGAATGAGATTGACATATACACACTACAATATATAAAATGCATAATTAATAAGAACCTACTGGACCTCTCTGCTCAATACTATGTAATGGCCGATATAGGAAAATAACCTAAAAAAAGAAAAATGGATATATGTATATATATAACTGAGTCACTTTTCTGTATATCTTAAACTAACACAACATTGTAAATCAACCATACTATAATAAAAATTTTTCAAAAAACAACAATCCAATTAATAAATGGGCATAGGACTTGAATAGATATTTCTCCCATATAGAAATCGCCAACAACTAAATGAAAAGACTCTGAACATCACTAGCCATTTAGGACAATATAAATCAAAACTAGAAGACACCAGTTCACACAAATTAAGATGGTTGCTATAAAGTCAAGAAACACCTGGAGTAACAGGCAAATTTGGCCTTGGAGTACGGAATGAAGCAGGGCAAAGGCTAACAGAGTTTTGCCAGGACAATGCATTGGTCATAGCAAACACCCTCTTCCAACAACACAAGAGAAGACTCTAAACATGGACATCACCAGATGGTCAACACCAAAATAAGACTCATTATATTCTTTGCAGCCAATAATGGAGAAGCTCTATACAGTCAGCAAAAACTAGACCAGGAGCTGACTGTGGCTCAGATCATGAACTCCTTATTGCCAAATTCAGACTTAAATTGAAGAAAGTAGGGAAAACCACTAGACCATTCAGGTATGACCTAAATCAAATCCCTTATGACTATACAGTGGAAGTGAGAAATAGATTTAAGGGACTAGATCTGATAGAGTGCCTGATGAACTATGGACAGAGGTTTGTGACCTTGTATAGGAGACAGGGATCAAGACCATCCTTAAGAAAAAGAAATGCAAAAAAGCAAAATGGCTGTCTGATGAGGCCTTACAATTAGCTGTGAAAAGAAGAGAAGTGAAAAGCAAAGGAGAAAGGGAAGATATAAGCATCTGAATGCAGAGTTTCAAAGAATAGCAAGGAGAGATAAGAAAGCCTTCCTCGGTGATCAATGCAAAGAAATAGAGGAAAACAACAGAATGGGAAAGACTAGAGATCTCTTCAAGAAAATTAGAGATACCAAGGGAACATTTCACGCAAAGATGGGCTCGATAAAGGACAGAAATGGTACGGACCTAACAGAAGCAGAAGATATTAAGAAGAGGTGGCAAGAATGCACAGAAGAACTGTACAAAAAAGATTTTCATGACCAAGATAATCACGATGGTGTGATCACTGACCTAGAGTCAGACATCCTGGAATGTGAAGTCAAGTGGACCTTAGGAAGCATCACTACGAACAAAGCTAGTGGAGGTGATGGGATTCCAGTTGAGCCAGTTGAAATCCTGAAAGATGATGCTGTGAAAGTGCTGCACTCAATATGCCAGCAAATTTGGAAAAGTCAGCAGTGGCCACAGGACTGGAAAAGGTCAGTTTTCATTCCAATCCCAAAGAAAGGCAATGCCAAAGAATGCTCAAACTACCGCACAATTGCACTCATCTCACACGCTAGTAAAGTAATGCTCAAAATTCTCCAAGCCAGGTTTCAGCAATAAGTGAACCAACCGTGAACTTCCAGATGTTCAAGCTGGTTTTAGAAAAGGCAGAGGAACCAGAGATCAAGTTGTCAACATCTGCTGGATCATCAAAAAAGGAAGAGAGTTCCAGAAAAAACATCTATTTCTGCTTTGTTGACTATGCCAAAGCCTTTGACTGTGTGGAACACAATAAACTGTGGAAGATTCTGAAAGAGATGGGAATACCAGACCACCTGACCTGCCTCTTGAGAATCCTGTATGCAGGTCAGGAAGCAACAGTTAGAACTGGACATGGAACAACAGACTGGTTCCAAATAGGAAAAGGAGTATGTCAGGGCTGTATATTGTCACCCTGATTATTTAACTTATATGCAGAATACATCATGAAAAATGCTGGGCTGGAAGAAGCTCAAGCTGGAATCAAGATTGCCCAAAGAAATATCAATAACCTCAGATATGCAGATGACACCACCCTTATGGCAGAAAGTGAAGAGGAACTCAAAAGCCTCTTGATGAAAGTGAAAGAAGAGAGTGAAAAAGTTGGCTTAAAGCTCAACATTCAGAAAACGAAGATCATGGCATCCAGTCCCATCATTTCATGGGAAATAGATGGGGAAACAGTGGAAACAGTGTCAGACTTTATTTTTCTGGGCTCCAAAATCACTGCAGATGGTGATTGCAGCCATTAAATTAAAAGACGTTTACTCCTTGGAAGGAAAGTTATGACCAACCTAGATGTCATATTCAAAAGCAGAGACATTACTTTGCCAACAAAGGTTCATCTAGTCAAAGCTATGGTTTTTCCAGTAGTCATGTATGGATGTGAGAGTTGGACTGTGAAGAAAGCTGAGTGCCGAAGAATTGATGCTTTTGAACTGTGGCATTGGAGAAGACTCTTGAGAGTCCCTTGGACTGCAAGGAGATCCAACCAGTCCATTCTGAAGGAGATCAGCCCTGGGATTTCTTTGGGAGGAATGACGCTAAAGCTGAAACTCCAGTACTTTGGCCGCCTCATGCAAAGAGTTAACTCATTGGAAAAGACTCTGATGCTGGGAGGGGTTGGGGGCAGGAGGAGAAGGGGACGACAGAGGATGAGATGGCTGGATGGCATCACCAACTCGATGGACGTGAGTCTGAGTGAACTCCGGGAGTTGGTGATGGACAGGGAGGCCTGGTGTGCTGCAATTTACGGGGTTGCAAAGGGTCGGAAATGACTGAGCGACTGAACTGAACTGCACTGATAAAAAAAGAAAAGAACAAGCATTGTCAGGGATGTGGAGAAATTAGAACTTTTGTGTATTGCTGGTGGTAAAATTAAATGGTACAGCTACTGTAGAAAACAGGATGAGGGTCCTCTAAAAACTAAATATTGAAATACCATATGATCAAGCAATAATTCCACTCTGGATTTATACTCAAAAGAACCGAAAGCAGGAATTCAAGCAGATATTCAATATTCAACCACCAATATTCACAGCAGCATTATTCACAATAACCAAAAGGCAGAAAAAATGTAAATGTCTATCAACAGATTGACAGATACAGAAAATGTGGTGATACATAAATGGAATATTACTCCACCTCAAAAAAGAATGAAATTCTGATGCATGCTACAATGTAGATGAAGCTTGAAAATTTAATGCTAAGTGAAAGAAGCCTAACACAAATGGACAAATACAATATGATCCCACTTTATATTAGATATCTAAAATAGGAAAATCCATACAAACAAAAAGAATAATGGTGATTGCAAGGAGCTGAGGGGACAGGGAAACTGGGAATTATTACTTCATGGGTACAGAGTTTCTATTTGAGATAATGAAAGTTCTGGAAATGTGGGGTGGTGATGGTTGTATGATTATTGTGAATATATTAAATGCCACTGAATTGTATACTTAAATATGGTTAAAAAGATACACTTTATGTTATGTATATTCTACCAAAATAACAAAAAAAAATTATCAGGCCCCCATCCTAGACTAATTCCATCAGAATCTCTGGGAGTGAGATCACTACCTTTAAAGTACCTCAGGTGTTTCCAATGTTCAGCCAAGATTAAGAACCATATATCTGAGCTTTTTCCCCTCTTGGAATACACAAAATTTTCATTTGCAGATCATGGATGATAGACATCCAACTGTGCTTTTTCCAACCAAAATGAGATATTAGCTCTACCAGGTTGTCTCTGAATACTCATTTCTAGGGTAACTTGAATTAATAAGCTACTAGAATACTATCACTATAACTGTAGAGTATAAAAACTGTGTTCAATGATAAAGTATTTACAGATGAAATGACAGTCTGCAAATTTTGATTCAAAGTAATCCAGGCCCAGGGGAAAAGTACTGCATGAGGGTTACAGATAAAACAGATAGGCCATACATTAACAATTATTGAAGCTGAATGATAGGTACATAACCGCACTTTATATTATCCTCTCTACTTTTGTGCATATTTAGATTTTTCCATGTTAAAACTGGAAACAAATTTAATTACATGTGCAATGGAAATAATCTAAAATATTTAGTAATAAGATCTTGGACCTATAAATTAAGAATAGATACATACAATGGAACATTAAGCAACATTTTTATATGATAGAAAAATTTTGTAATCATACAAGAAGATATTTATGATGTTTAATTTAGGTAAAAAGCAAGTTATCAAAATTAGCATATTCAATATAATCCAATTTGTGGCTTGACAGTAGAATGGAGCAGTTTAGTGCTAGATCTGACAGAACTAGGTTTCTGCCACTTACTGTGACCCAGAAAAAGGGAGAGTATAATAGCATCCAATCCCATGAGGTTTTCATAAAGATTAAGTTGAAATAAAGTAATTACAGCACTTAAGAGCTTAGTAGTAGTAGCAGTAGAAATAGCAATAGCAGTATCAGCTATATTTGGCTAGAGCTACTTAAAAAAAAAAGCAAAGCATTGGAAAAATATCTAATATCTTAATATCTAAAATGAAATAATAGTAAGATATTCCAAATTCATTGACATTAAATGAGTAGCCAGTAAGGGCCCACTGTGAAAAAGATAGTGGAATTCTAATGCTGCACTACTATATAAAAAACAGCTACATCTATATATGATAACAATGAACTAATCAGAAAGATAAATAAAGAAAACAATCCCATTTACAATAGCATCAAAAGTAATGAAATACCTAGAAATAAATTTAACCAAAAAGATGAAAGATCTATACACTGAAAATTATAAACATTGATGAAGAAACTGACAAACACAAATAGAAAGATATCTCCTGTTCATAGATTGCAAGAATTAGTATTATTAAAATGTCCATTATTACCTAAAGCCATAAACAGAATCAATGCAATCTCTACCAAAATTCCAATGACATATTAGAAAAAATAGAAAAAAAAATCCTAAAATTCATGGGGAACAACAAAAGACCCACATAGCCAAAGCAACCTGAGCTAAAAGAAAAAAAAGCTGGAGAAATCATAATACCTGATTTCAAACTTTATTACAAAGCTATAGTGATCAGATCAGAATGCTACTGGCATAAAAACAGACATATAGAACAATGGAAAAGAATTAAGAGCCCAGAAATAGACCCATGTATATACATGGTCAACTAATATTTGACAAAGGAGTCAATACTCAATGGGAAAGGATAGCCTTTTCAATAAATGGTGTTGGGAAAACTAAATACACACATGCAATGGAATGAAACTGGGCCCCTATCTTATAACCACTCACAAAAATTAGAAAGCAGCAAAATTCTGTAAAGTAATTATCATTCAATAAATAAATTAATTAAAAAAAGATTTATCATGTTAAAATTTGAAAAAAAATAATTAACTCAAAATGGCTTAAAGATTTGAATGCAAGACTTCAAAGTATAAAACTGTTAGAAGAAAACAGATGATAAAAGCTCCTTGACATTGGTCTTTAAAACATTTTTTTGATATGACAATAAAAGTGAAAGAAAAATAGACAAATGTGACCAAATCAAACTAATAAAGTTTTGCAAAGCACGAGAAACAATCAAAAGAGTGATGAGACAACATACAGAATGGTAGAAAATATCTGCAAACTAGACATCTGATAAGACATTATCCAAAATGTATAGTGAATTCAAACAATTCAATAGCCAAAAAAGTAACCTGATTTAAAAATTAGCAAAGTACCAGAACAGATATTTTTCCAAAGAAGACATACAAATGCCCAACATGTTCATGAAAAAAAATGCATATTATCTCTAATCATGAAATGAAATCAAAACCACAATAAAATATCACCTCATGCCTATTAGAATGGATAAAAAAATTTAATACAATAAATGTTAGAGAGGATGTAGAGAAAGGAACCCCTGTGCACCGTTTATAGGAATGTAAATTGGTGCAGCTACTAAGGAAAACAGTATTTAAATTTGTCAAAACATTAAAAATAGAACTACCATACAATCAAGCAATTTGACTCCCATATATTTTTCCAAAGGAAATGAGATCTCTATCTGAAAGAGATACCTATATCCCCATGTTTATTGCATTCACAATAACCAAGACACAGAAACAATATAATGTTGCCTGGATATATATAACATAATATTAATCAGCCATTTAAAAAGAATGAAATCCTGCATTTTGCAGCAATATGGATGGGCCATGAAGGGATTATGCTAAGTGAAATAAGTCAGAAAGAAAAACAAATTCTATATATTCTCCTTTATACGTAGAATCTAAAAAAAAAAAAAAAAAGTGAATTTAGAGAGTAGGGGAGAGAGATAAATATAGCTGATCAGGAGGAGGCTGAGCTCACCTCCCCTCACAAACACATCCAAAATACAACTGCATGTGAAAATAACCTGGCATAACAGCTCTTTCACAACCAAGACTGTAAAGGAAGATCCACACAGAGTCTGACAGGAAGGCAATTAGGCACCCCAGTCCTAGGATTCAACATTGGGAAGGTGAGCCCCCTTATCTGGTTTGAAAATAAGTCAGGTTTACGAGAAAGCTGGAAGAAAATAAGACTCTACTCTTGAAGAATGCACATACAGAGGCAGCATATTCAAAGCTGCCTGGGTCTCTAGCCAGCTTGGTAGGACTGCTCGACTATACACACCCAACCAATACCAGGATCCTGCTCCAGCTCCTCTTTCTCCAGTGCTGCTGCCCACAAAGGCAGAGGCTGCTTTTGCCAATGAGTGTGCTCACACTCAGAGGAAATGGAGTCAGCTTGGACTATACCCTTGCCTCTAAACAGGGCAGAGGAAGTCACTGCCAGTGTACATGTCCATACCAAGATTCAGTTCAGTTCAGTCGCTCAGTCGTGTCCGACCTTTGTGACCCCATGAATCGCAGCATGCCAGGCCTTCCTGTCCATCACCAACTCCCGGAGTTCACCCAGACTCACGTCCATCAAGTCAGTGATGCCATCCAGCTATCTCATCCTCTGTCGTCCCCTTCTCCTCCTGCCCCCAATCCCTCCCAGCATCAGAGTCTTTTCCAATGAGTCAACTCTTTGCATGAGGTGGCCATACATAGGAACAAACCTAGCTCCAGAGTAGAGACCACCATCTGCAGCAGGAAAGAATGCAGCTCATTAATGTGGCACCAACCCCTCTAGCCCCAAGCCAGTCTCTAACCAAGGCATACACACAACAGAATGAAACCAGCACAAAACTGCAGTCCCAAGCCCTAACCAGGATCCCAACCAAGGCAAAGAATACCATTACGCCCAGGAGAACCCAACTCCCTTAGGACTCCTGTTCCAACCTTTCACGTCCTGTCACTTTCCCCATTGTGGCAATAATGGCCACTGAGAATAGGAGAAGCTCTGGCTCACACATGGCCCTATCTCTGGCTCTTGCTGCTTAACTCCAGCCCTACCTCCCACCAAGGTGGTGACTACCAGTGCACCCCAGGCAAAGGTGCAGCCATTGCCCACTTAAGATCCAGCTCTCCCATGAAAGCCACTGGACACATGTAGACTGCATAAGGGAGCTACCACACAAGAACACCTTTCAAGACTAGGATAGGTAACTGTTTCACCTAACATCATAGAGACAGAAAAAGTAAAACAAAATGAAAAGACAGAGGAATGTGTTTCAAACAAAAGAACAAGGCCACATATAAAAAAACCTTAATGATACAGATAATCTACCTGATAAAGAGTTCAAAGCAATAGTAATAAGAATACTAAATGAACTGAGAAAAGAATAGATGAACACAGTGAGAATTTTAACAAAACACTAGAAAATATGCAAAGAACCAGTCAGAGCTGAAGAATACACCTAAATTTAAAAATTTGCTAGAAGGAATTAACAGATTAGGTGATAGTAAATAATACATAAATGAACTGGAAGATAGAATATTTGAAATAACCCAATCAAAACAGTAAAAGGGAAAAAATTTGTAAGAGGATAGTTTAAGGGACCTCTGGGACAACATCAAGCATAATAACATTCATATTATATAAGGCCCAGAAGGAGATGAAAGAGATAGAAAATGTATTTAATGAAATTATGGCTGGATACTTCCAAACAGGAAGAAGGAAACAGATATTCAGGTACAGACAGTCCAAAACAAGATGAACCCAAATAAACCTACACCAAGATGCATCAAAATGTTAATGGCAAAAGATGAAGAAAGAATTTTAAAGGCAGCAAGAGAAAAACAAAAAAACCACATACAAGAGAATCCTCAGCTGAACTTTCAGTAGAAATTTTACAGGCCAGAGAGAATGCATGATATATTTTAAATGCTGAATGGAAAAAATCTACAACTTAGGGCAGTCTACCCAGCAAGGTTATCATTTAGAATTGAAAAAGATAAAGAGCTTCTCAGATAAGCAAATACTAAAAGAGTTCATCAACACTAAACCATCTCACAAGAAGTGTTAAAGGATCTTCATTAAGTGAAAAAGGCTGCTGCTGCTGCTGCCGCTAAGTTGCTTCAGTCGTGTCCGACTCTGTGAGACCCCATAGACGGCAGCCCACCAGGCTTCCCTGTCCCTGGGATTCTCCAGGCAAGAACATTGGAGTGGGTTGACATTTCTTTCTCCAATGCATGAAAGTGAAAAGTGAAAGTGAAGTTGCTCAGTACTGTCCAACTCTTAGCGACCCCATGGACTGCAGCCTACTAGGCTCCTCCGTCCATGTGATTTTCCAGGCAAGAGTACTGGAGTGGGGTGCCATTGCCCTCTCTGGGTGAAAAAGGCTACAAGAAATAAATTTTAAGAAAAGGAATAACCCATAAGTAAGGGCAAATATATAGTAAAGAACTGTGGCTCAATCACTTAACTAAGCTAGTACAAAGATTAAAAGACAAAAATTGTGAAGTCAACTATAACTACAATAAACAGTTAAGGGGTAGACATGAGGATGTAAAATACAACATCCAAAACACAAAATGTGAGACAACACTGAACAATGTAGATTTTTAGAATATGTTTGAACTTAAAGGATTATCAATTTAAAACACAAATGAAAAATGTACAATCAGTTCAGTTCAGTCACTCAGTCGTGTCCGACTCTGTGACCCCATGAATCGCAGCACGCCAGGCCTCCCTGTCCATCACCAACTCCCGGAGTTCACTCAAATTCATGTCCATCGAGTAGGTGATGCCATCCAGCCATCTCATCCTCTGTCATCCCCTTTTCCTCCTGCCCCCAATCCCTCACAGCATCATGGTCTCTTCCAATGAGTCAACTCTTCTCATGAGGTGGCCAAAATATTGGAGTTTCAGCTTCAGCATCAGTCCTTCCAATGAACACCCAGGACTGATCTCCTTTAGGATGGACTGGTTGGATCTCCTTGCAGTCCAAGGGACTCTCAAGAGTCTTCTCCAACACCACAGTTCATAAGCATCGATTCTTCGGCGCTCAGCTTTCTTCACAGTCCAACTCTCACATCCATACATGACCACTGGAAAAACCATAGCCTTGACTAACCAGACCTTTGTTGGCAAAGTAATGTCTCTGCTTTTGAATATGCTATCTAGGTTGGTCATAACCTTCCTTCCAAGGAGTAAAGTGAAGTCACTCAGTCCTTTCCAACTCTTTGTGACCTCGTGGACTGTAGCCCACCAGGCTCCTCCGTCCACAGGATTCTCCAGGCAAGAATACTGGAGTGGGTTGCCATTTCCTTCTCCAGGGGATCTTCCCAACCCAGGGATTGAACCCAGGTCTCCATAAGTGTCTTTTAATTTCATGGCTGCAATCACCATCTGCAGTGATTTTGGAGTCCAAAAAAATAGTCTGACACTGTTTCCACTGTTTCCCCACCTATTTCCCATGAAGTGATGGGACCAGATGCCATGATCTTCGTTTTCTGAATGTTGAGCTTTAAGCCAACTTTTTCACTCTCCTCTTTCACTTGCATCAAGAGGCTTTTTAGTTCCTCTTCACTTTCTGCCATAAGGGTGGTGTCATCTGCATATCTGAGGTTATTGATATTTCTCCTGGCAATCTTGATTCCAGCTTGTGCTTCATCCAGCCCTGCATTTCAAATGAATTATTCTGCATATAAGTTAAATAAGCAGGGTAACAATATACAGCCTTGACGTACTCCTTTTCCTATTTGGAAACAGTCTGTTGTTCCATGTCTAGTTCTAACTGTTGCTTCCTGACCTGCATATAGGTTTTTCAAGAGGCAGGTCAGGTGGTCTGGTATTCCTATCTCTTTCAGAATTTTCCATAGTTTATTGTGATCCACACAAAGGCATTGGCATAGTCAATAAAGCAGAAATAGATGTTTTTCTGGAACTCTCTTGCTTTCTCAATGATCCAGCGGATGTTGGCCATTTGATGTCTGGTTCCTCTGCCTTTTCTAAAACCAGCTTGAAATGTACAATAGATACACAAAAATTAGAAAGGAACACAAATAAAACACAAAAGAAAACATCAAACCACAAGGGACCAAGACCTAAAGAATAAGAAAAACACAGAAAATGAGAAAAATAGGAAAACAAGTAACAAAATAGCAGTAAGTACATGCCTATCTCAAATAAACACCCTAAACTACCATCCAAAGGAATTAGCAACAAAGAACAAAGCTCAAAGTCAGAAGAAGAAATGAAATGATAAACATCACAGTGGAAATAAGTGAAATAGAGAACAACGAAAAAAAAGATCAATGAAACCAAAAACTGGTTTTTTGAAAACAAAATTGATAAGCCTTTAACCAGGCTCAGTAAGAAAAATGCAAGGAATCAAATAAACAAAATAATAAATGGAACAGGAGAATTCACCACAGATATCACAGAGATACAAACAATCATAAGAGAATACTATTAACAGTTATATGCCAACAAATTGGACAACCTAGAAGATATGCATAAATTACTAGAAACATACAATCTTCCAAAACTGAATCAAAAAGAAAGATATAACCTGAACAGACCAATTACTAGGATTGAAATGGAATCAGTAATCAAAGAACTCCCCCTCCAAAAAAGTACAGGACCATAAGTCTTCATGGGAGAATTCTATTGAATACCAAGCATACAAAGAAAACATAATACTTCTCCTTCCCAAACTACTGCCCAAAAAAAAAAAAAAAAAAATTGAAGAGGAAACATTACCAAATTCATTTTTTGAGGCCACTATTACCGTTACACCAAAACAAAAGATATTACCAAAAAAGAAAATTAGAGGCCAATATCTCTGATGAATAGAGCTTTCCAGATTGTACAGTGGTAAAGAATTCACCTGCCAATGCAGGAGATACAAGAGACGCAGGTTCGCTCCCTGGGTCAGAAGATCCCCTGTAATATTTCCAGTAACCTTGCCTGGAAAATTCCATCAATAGAGCAGCCTGGCGGGCTACAGTCCATGGAGTCACAAATAGGACACATTGAGGTATTCAGATCACACACACATCTCTGATGACTAGAGAAGCAAAAATCTTCACAAAATCTTTTAGCAAACCAATTTCAACAATATATAAAAGGGATCATATACCATGATCATGTGATTTATTCCAGGGACTCAAGGATGGTTCAATATTCACAAATCAATATGATGCACCATATTAACAAAAGGAAAGATAAGATAAGATAAAATTACATGACAATCTCAACAAATGCAGAAAATCCATAACCTCAACATACTAAAGACCATTTATGATAAACCCACAGCTAACAACATACTCAATGGTAACAAGATGAAAACTTTTCCACTAATATCAGGAACAAGACAAGAATGTCCATTTTCATCACTTCTATTCAACATAGTATTGGAAGTCCTCACTTCAGTTCAGTTCACTTCAGTCACTCAGTCATGTCCAACTCTTTGT
This sequence comes from Bubalus bubalis, assembly GCF_019923935.1. Classification (NCBI taxonomy): domain Eukaryota; kingdom Metazoa; phylum Chordata; class Mammalia; order Artiodactyla; family Bovidae; genus Bubalus; species Bubalus bubalis. Next base: position 60,575,968 of record NC_059181.1, read on the forward strand.
GACACCATGAATCGCAGCACACAAAGGCTCCCTGTCCATCATCAACTTCTGGAGTTCATCAAACTCATGTCCATCAGGTCGGTGATGCCATCCAGCCATCTTACCCTCTGTCGTCCCCTTCTCCTCCTGCCCCAATCCCTCACAGCATCATGGTCTCTTCCAATGAGTCAACTCTTCACATGACGTGGCAAAAGTATTGGAGTTTCAGCTTCAGTGTCAGTCCTTCCAATGAACACCCAGGACTGATCTCCTTCAGAATGGACTGGCTGGATCTCCTTGCAGTCCAAGGGACTCTCAAGAGTCTTCTCCAACATCACAGTTCAAAAGCATCAATTCTTCAGCACTCAGCTTTCTTCACAACTCAGCTCTCACATCCATACATGACTACTGGAAAAACCATAGCCTTGACTAGACGGATCTTTGTTGGCAAAGTAATATCTTTGCTTTTTAACATGTTATCTAGGTTGGTCAAAATTTTCCTTCCAAGGAGTAAGCGTCTTTTAATTTCATGGCTGCAATCAACATCTGCAATGATTTTGGAGCCCCAAAAAATAAAGTATGACACTGTTTCCACTGTTTCCCCATCTATTTCCCATGAAGTGAAGGGACCAGATGCCATGATCTTCGTTTTCTGAATGTTGAGCTTTAAGCCAACATTTTCACTCTCCTCTTTCACTTTCATCAAGAGACTTTTTAGTTCCTCTTCACTTTCTGCCATAAGGGTGGTGTCATTTGCACATCTGAGGTTATTGATATTTCTCCCGGCAATCTTGATTCCAGCTTGTGCTTCTTCTAGTCCAGCATTTCTCATGATGTACTCTGCATATAAGTTAAATAAGCAGGGTGACAATATACAGCCTTGACGTACTCCTTTTCCTATTTGGAACCAGTCTGTTGTTCCATGTCCAGTTCTAACTGTTGCTTCCTGACCTGCATATAGATTTCTCAAGAGGCAGGTCAGGTGGTCTGGTATTCTCATCTCTTTCAGAATTTTCCACAGTTTATTGTGATCCACACAGTCAAAGGCTTTGGCATAGTCAATAAAGCAGAAATAAATGTTTTTCTTCAACTCTCTTGCTTTTTCCATGATCCAAATGATGTTGGCAATTTGATCTCTGGTTCCTCTGCCTTTTCTAAAACCAGCTTGAACATCTGGAAGTTCATGGTTCACTTATTGCTGAAGCCTGGCTTTGAGAATTTTGAGCATTACTTTACTAGCATGTGAGATGAGTGCAATTGTGCGGTAGTTTGAGCATTCTTTGGCATTGCCTTTCTTTGGGATTGGAATGAAAACTGACCTTTTCCAGTCCTGTGGCCAATGCTGAGTTTTCCAAATTTGCTGGCATATTGAATGCAGCACTTTCACAGCATCATCTTTCAGGATTTGAACTGGCTCAACTGGAATCCCATCATCTCCACTAGCTTTGTTCATAGTGATGCTTTCTAAGGCCCATTTGACTTCACATTCCAGGATGTCTGGCTCTAGGTCAGTGATCACACCATCGTGATTATCTGGGTCATGAAGATCTTTTTTGTACAGTTCTCCTGTGTATTCTTGCCACCTCTTCTTAATATCTTCTGCTTCTGTTAGGTCCATACCATTTCTGTCCTTTATTGAGCACATCTTTGCATGAAATGTTCCCTTGGTATCTCTAATTTTCTTGAAGAGATCTCTAGTCTTTCCCATTCTGTTGTTTTCCTCTATTTCTTTGCATTGATCATTGAGGAAAGCTTTCTTATCTCTCTTTGCTATTCTTTGGAACTCTGTATTCAGATGCTTATATCTTTTCTTTTCTCCTTTGCTTTTCACTTCTCTTCTTTTCACAGCTATTTGTAAGGCCTCCTCAGACAGTCATTTTGCTTTTTTACATTTCTTTTCCATGGGGATGGTCTTGACCCCTGTCTCGTGAACAATGTCACAAACCTCCGTCCATAGTTCATCAGGCACTCTGTCTATCCGATCTAGTCCCTTAGATCTATTTCTCACTTCTACTGTATAATCATAAGGGATTTGATTTAGTTCATACCTGAATGGTCTAGTGGTTTTCCCTACTTTCCTCAATTTAAGTCTGAATTTGGCAATAAGCAGTTCATGAAGTCCTAGCCACAGCAATCATAAAAGAAAAATAAAAGGCACCATGTCATCTGCAAGTAATGACACTTTTACTTCTTCCTTTCAATCATATAACCCTAAAGTATCCACCAAAAAAAACTCTATTAGAACTAATAAAGTCAGTAAGGTTGCAGGATATAAGATTAATATATAGAAATCTGTTGTTTTTCTATATACTAATCAGAAAGAGAAAGCAAGAAAACAATCTCATTTAGAATCACATCAAAAGAATAAAATACCTAGGAAAGACAAATGGAATAGAATAGAGAGTCCAGAAATATATCCATACATACATGATCAATTAATCTATAGCAAGGGAGGCAAAAATATACAATGGAGAAAAGACATTTTCTTCAATAAGTGGTCTTTGGAAAACTGAACAGCTACATGTAAAAAAATGAAATTACAACATTTTCTCACACCATATATAAAAGAAATTGAAAATGGATTAAAGATCTAAATATAAGACCAGAAACCATAAAATTAATAGAAGAAAATGTAGGCAGCACACTCATTTGACCTTAAGTTTTATCAATATATTTTTCAGATCTGTCTCCTCAGTCGATTCAAACAAAAATAAATAGAACCTAAGAAATATACATTCTTTTGCATAGTAAAGGAAACCATCAACAAATGAAAAGACAACCTGGTGAATGAGAGAAAATATTTTCAATGATATGTCTAACAAGTTGGCTTCCCTGGTGGCTCAGATGGTAAAGAATCTGCCTGCAATGCTGGAGACCCGAGTTTGATCCCTGGTTCGGGAAGATCCCCTGAAGAAGGAAATGGCTACCCACTCCAATATTCTTGCCTGGAGAACTCCATGGACAGAGGAGCCTGATGGGCTACAGTCTATGGGGTTACAAAAAGTCAGACACGACTATAACGACTAACACTTTCACTTTAATCCAAAATAAAGAGCTCATACAACTCAAAATGAAAAAAAAAAAAAAAACACAAACAACACAATTTAAAAATGAGCAGAGGACCTGAATAGACATTTCTCTGAAGAATAAACACAGATCACTAACAGGCACATGAAAAGATGCTCAAGATCACAAATCATCAGGAAAAAACAAACCAATACCACAATGAGATATCATCTCACATTTGTCAGAATGGCTATTGTCAAAAAGACAACAAATAATAAATGTTGGTGAGGATGTGAAGCAAAGGGAACCGTAGTACATTATTGGTGGGAATGCAAATTGGTACAGCCACTGTGGAAAACAGTATGGAGAGTCCTCAAAAATCTCAAAATATCATATGATCCAGCAATTCTACTCCTGGGTACATATCCAAAGAAAATAAAAACACAAATTTAAAAAAATATATGCACTCCAATGTTTTATAATAGTATTTGCAGTAGCCAATATATGGAAGCAAACTAAGTTTCCAACAACAGATGAATGAATGAGGAAGATGTGATACACACACAATGTAATATTATCACCCATAAAAAAGAATAAAATTTTGCCATTTGCAAAAACATTGATGGACCTGGACAATATTGTGCTTAGTAAAGTAAGTCAGATAGAGAAAGACAAGTACTGTGCTTTCACTTATATGTGGAATATAAAAAATAAAATGAATAAATACAACAAACTGAAACAGACTCACAAATATAGAGAACAAACTAACAGTTATCAGTGGGTTTAGGAGTGAGGGGAGGAACAAAGTAGGGGAAGGAGATTAAGAGGTACAAAGTATAAAAAAGCTATTAGAATATGAATTCATTTGTTACTGACTTACTATAATAAACACTGCTACTTGTATCACTGTTAAAAAAAAAAAAAAGGAATAGAGAGGAACTTCCCTGGTGATACGGAGAAGGCAATGGCGCCCCACTCCAGTACTCTTGCCTGGAAAATCCCATGGATGGAGGAGCCTGGTGGGCTGCAGTCCATGGGGTCGCTAGGAGTCGGACACAACTGAGCGACTTCACTTTCACTTTTCACTTTCATGCATTGGAGAAGGAAATGGCAACCCACTCCAGTGTTCTTGCCTGGAGAATCCCAGGGACAGGGGAGCCTGGTGGGCTGCCGTCTATGGGGTTGCACAGAGTCGGACACGACTAAAGTGACTTAGCTTAGCTTAGCTCCCTGGTGATAGAGTGGTTAAGACTCTGTGCTGACAAGGCAGGCGGCATGAGTTTGATCCCTGGTCAGAGAACTAGATCTCACATGTGGCCAAAAGATAATATAACAACAATAAAAAAAAAAAAAAAGAGGAATAGAGAGTAGATTGATGGTCTCACTAGAGGTTAGGAGTTCGGGGAAAGGAGGACATAACAGTCAAAGATTACCAACTTCCAGATATAAGATGAATAAGTTCTGGGGCTCAAGTGGACAGCGTGGTGATTATAATTAACAGGTCAGTTCAGTTCAGTCACTCAGTCGTGTCCAACTCTTTGCGACCCCATGGACTGCAGCACACCAGGCCTCCCTGTCCAACACCAGTACAATATTAACTGTATATAATTACAGTACAGTATTATATACTGATAGTTGAAAGTTTTGAGAATAGGTCTTAAATGTCATCATCACATACCCAATAAAAGTTTGTGATAAGACAAAGGTGTTAACTAACCTTACTGCAGTAATAATTTCACAATATATACACATATCTGGAGAAGGAAATGGCAACCCACTCCAGTATTCTTGCCTGGAGAATCCTGTGGACAGAGGAGCCTGGTAGGCTGCTGTCCATGGGGTCACACAGAGTCAGACACGACTGAAGCGACTTAGCATGCATGCATATACACATATCAAATCATCATGTTGTGCACCCTAAACAGACATATATGTTAATAATACCTTAATAAAGTTGGGGGGAAAGACATAAACGGTCCCTGACCTTGTATAATTTAGTGTCTAGAAGAGAAAGCAAATACATAAATATTAATATTAAGTAAGGTATCATTATAGTATGCACAAAAAATGTTAAAGAACATGGGGAAATGTTCATCATTTAAAGACATTGCATTAGTTTCCTAAATGTAACAAATTACCAAACTGTCAATATTTTTAAATGACATGTTTATTCTCTTACAATTCGAGAGGACAGAAGTCCAAGAATTCAGTCATTCCATTTTTCATCTACTAACAGCTGTACTTATCCTTGGCTCCTTGCTGCATAACTGTACCACTGGTTTCCTTTACACATCACCTTCTCACCTTCTCTCACCTTCTTGCAACCCCATCTTATAAGGATCCCTGTGACTATACTGATTCCACCCAGATAATCCAGGATTATCTCCCTATCTCACAATCCTCACTTACATTACAAAAGTCCTTTTAACCATGTGTGGCAGCATGTTCACAGATTCTGGAGATTAGGGTTTGGATATCTTTGGAAAGCCATTTATTTTGTTTACCACAAACATAATTATGAATAGAAAAAAATGATAGAAGGAAATATACCAAGAACATTAACAGTTGTTCAGCTTGTATGGTTGATTATGATTAATATTTTATGCATTTCTCTTTTTTGCAATTTCTAAAATTTCTACAATGAGCATACATTTTTAAAAATAGAGACTACAGATACATAAACAAAAAGCACAAGAGGTTCGCAGTAGTGTCTTTGTCCTTTGTTCCTTTGTCCTTTGTCCCTCAGCCTCCAGGTTTCTCTGTCCAAAAAACATTTATCATTAGCAATTTCTTATTCTTCTAGAAATAGGGTATACAAGAACATGTCTATGGTAGGCTGCATAAGTTCTCTCAAAGATGTCCATGTCTTAATCCCCAGAACCTATTATTATCTTTCCTTACATTCCTAAATGGATTTCACAGATGTGATTAATTCAATGATGTGGGGATAGGGCATTTATCACCAATTGTCTGGATAAGTCCAGATATAATCACAAAGGTCTTTATAAGAGAGAGGCAGGAGTGTTAATGGGAGAGAAGGGAGCAATGTGACAACAGAAGTAGAGACTGGAATGATGCTCTTTAAAGATGGAGGTAGGGGCCACAAGCCAAGGAATACAGGCAGCCTTAGAAGTTGAAAAAGGCAAAGAAGCAGAGTCTCCCCTCAGAGTCTCCAGAAGAATCCAGCCCTGCTTATGCCTTGATTGTAGCCCAGCAAAAGTGATTTTGGACTTATGACCTCCAAAATTATAAGAGAATAAATTTGTGTTGTTTCAGTCCACTAAATTTGTGGTAATTTATTATACTGGCAATGAAGATCATCACTGCACATATATCTTTGTGCACATGTATGGAGATATTGGGTATAGTTATAGAATAAAATCAAAAAAGTAGAATTCCTGGGTTAAGGTATGTGCATTTTAAAATTTTGACTTAAACTGCTAAACTCCCTACACAGAGGTTCTGCCAATTTCTACTACAGCAATGTATGAAGAACACTCATTTCAATTTTGACTTTATATGATGCTCTTTTTCCATACAGAAGTTTGAGTTTCATGGTCTCAGAGATATCAACTTTTCATTTTATTACTTCCTAATTTTATATACTATTTTTAAAATCCTTCCATACTCTAATTTTAAACACTCCCGCTTTTTGTAGAAGTTTTATGGCCCTATATTTTACATTTAATTATTTGATTTACATTTACATTTAATTATTTGATTTATCTGTAATTTACTTTGGTGTTAAGTATGAAGTATATGGAAATAACTCTTCTTCCTGAAGAAGGTGTCCCAACAACTTTGTTAAATAATTGATTTTTCCCTACTAATCTGCAATACCATCTTTATCAGATGTACCTGTACCACACTGTTTTAACTAATGCAGCTTAGTGGCATTTTACTTTTAATCTCCGCTGAAACGAATTTCCCCTAACTACTCCCTGTTTCCTAATTTCTCTGGGTTAACAGGCCTGCTTGTTTTTATTGTTTTAGTTGTGGCATGCGAGATCTTCTAGTTGAGGCATGTGGGGTCTTTTAGTCGCAGCACACAAACTCTTAGTTGCAGAATGTGGGATCTAGTTCACCAACAAGAGGTCAAACTTGGGGACCCCTGTGTTGGAGTGTGGAATCTTAACCACTGGACCACCAGGGAAGTCCCATGCTTCCCTGTTTTTACATATGAATTTTACAACCAGATTAACAAAAAAATGTATCTTTATTTGAACTAAGTTTAATTTATCCTACTCTACTTAGGTGAATTGATATTTTTATATTATCTTTCCATTTAGGAATATGAAGTGTCTTTCTATTAGTCTAAGTCTTCTTTGGTGTTCCTCACTAATACTTACTCTCCTTCATGTACAACTTGCATATTAGTTGTTTATTCTTAAGTATTTCTCTTCTCTGTTGCTAATTAAATGGGGTCTTCTCTTCCATTATATGTTCTGTTACTATTTTATATGAAGGCAATTTCAGGATGATTTCAGGATACTTGAGCAGTCTAGGGTCCTTCTTCGAAGGCATTTTACGTATTCAGACCAAGAGATTACTGAGGGTGGAGGTTGGCTGGTAGGACTCTCAGCCATTCCTCCCTGAGACAGAACAAGGCAGGACTTCCCTGTACAGATAATAAGCATCAAGACTGGGGAACCTAAGTAAAGCCACATGCCTTCTCCCTATATCTAGGGCTTGAAATCTAGGTTGATGTTGCTAGGGAATTCCTGACTCAATACTAATGAAGACTCTTGTTTGCAGGTTGAGTCCCAGTCAGTAGTAACTGGTTAGAAAGTCATGCATCACTCCCCACCTTCTCAGAGATTGCCCCCAGAAGTATGTGGCTGTCTCTAGACCGAAGAACTCAGAAAGACTGCAAATAACTCGATCCTGTGGTTAATCTTCCCTGTGCGGCTAATAAAAACTATCTCCCCATGGTAAATATCTCTCACCTTGGGAGCAGTACCATGACTGCTAAGCAGGAGCTGTGTGGAAATAGCCTCCAGCACAGTTCAACACAATTTTTGTTTAATTTCCTCTCACCCTGCAATGTATTTCTATTTATGGAACAACAGACTGGTTCCAAATAGGAAAAGGAGTACGTCAAGGCTGTATATTGTCACCCTACTTATTTAACTTATATGCAGAGTACATCATGAGAAATGCTAGGCTGGAGGAAGCACAAGCTGAAATCAAGATTGACAGGAGAAATATCAATAACCTCAGATATGCAGATGACACCACCCTTATGGCAGAAAGTGAAGAAGAACTAAAGAGCCTCTTGATGAAAGTGAAAGAGGAGAGTGAAAAGTTGGCTTAAAGCTCAACATTCAGAAAACTAAAATCATGGAATCTGGTCCCATCACTTCATGGCAAATAGATAGGGAAACAGTGAAAACAGCAGCTGACTTTATTTTTCTGGGCTCCAAAATCACTGCAGATGGTGACTGCATCCATGAAATTAAAAGACGCTTACTCCTTGGAAGGAAAGTTATGACCAACCTAGACAGCATATTAAAAAGCAGAGATGTTACTTTGCCAACAAAGGTCCGTCTAGTCAAGGCTATGGTTTTTCCAGTGGTCATCTATGGATGTGAGAGTTGGACTATAAGAAAGCTGAGCGCAGAAGAAATTAATGCTTTTGAACTGTGGTATTGGAGATGACTCTTGAGAGTCTCCTGGAATGCGAGGAGATCCATCTAGTCCATCCTAATGGACATCAGTCCTGGGTGTTCACTGGAAGGACTGATGTTGAAGCTAAAACTCCAATACTTTGGTCACCTGATGCGAAGAGCTGACTCATTTGAAAAGATCCTGATTCTGGGAAAGATTGAGGGCAGGAGGAGAAGGGGGTGACAGAGGAGGAGATGGTTGGATGGCATCACCAACTCAATGGACATGGGTTTGGGTGGACCCTGGGAGTTGGTGATGGACAGAGAGGCCTGGTGTGCTGCAGTTCATGGGGTCACAAAGAGTTGGACACGACTGAGCGACTGAACTGAACTGAACTGAACTGATAGCAAGGATAACAACCTTTTCTTTTTTTTTTTTGCTTGTTTTATTTGCTCCTGACTTCTAATTGGCTATAAACTAGGGATCACAGGTTTTTCCTAAAGGATTCCCAACAAGCTTACAAAATAGGCTTCCCCCAGTATCCCGGCCTCTTATCAGTGAAGCCAATTACATTTCACTGCAAACCTGCAGATTTTCAGGTAGCTGGAACAGTTTCCACACTGTGACCTCAACACAGCCCTAGGGCCTGTTTCTTTTGGCTTTTTATTTTTCTGTTAGGTTAACTAGTTAACACTTTCTTAATTCCCAGGACTTTTTTCATTATCACCACCAGCTTTTTTTTAGCACTGGCATATCTAACATTGTTCCTCCTTTCTACTTTTTTTACTTCTTCTCAGATCTGGCTCCTTCCTATTCCATCCTGTAACATTAACAAAAATAGAATTCCATGATTTTGTTTGGGGATTCAGGGGGGAGTGGGATTCAAAAAAAGACTGAGAAGCATGCTGTTATCCAGACCAGAGCATGTGGAGGATAATTACCAGACTGGGACACAAGGTACTGCAAAGAAACCAGAGCTGATTTTGATCTTATGTTGCCTCCTGTCTTTTCTCTCCACCTCCATTTACTAGCTTTCATTTGCTATTATTCTTAGGAGACACTTTAATAGTTTTTCATGACTGCATGTGTATACATTCTTATGCTCTATACGATGGGAGAAAGGTCCTCTTCAACAGTGTCCCAGCATTTGAATAATCTTTGGATGTTTTGGATTTTCATTTGCTGTTCCATTAATTGATGTCAGCTGTAGCTATAACAACCCTACGGAATGGTTTCCAAAGATTTCAAGCCAAAACATTTTTCACTTGAAATTTTCAAACCCACAAAAATGTCTCCAACACTTTTGACCATGCATTTAATGGCCGAAAAGAAACTACATAGGAACACAGGGCTGCCGGGCTTGTAAAGAAATCACTTGCTGAATTTTGTCAAAGGCTTTTTCTGCATCTATTGAGATGATCATATGGTTTTTATCTTTCAATTTGTTAATATGGTGTATCACATTGATTGATTTGCATATATTGAAGAATCCCTGCATCCCTAGAATAAACCCAGCTTGATCATGGTGTATGAGCTTTTCAATGTGTTGCTGAATTCTGTTTGCTAAAGTTTTGTTGAGGATTTTTGCATCTATGTTCATCAGTAATATTGGCCTGTAGTCTTCTTTTGTGTTGTCTGGTTTTGGTATCAGGGTGATGGTGGCCTCGTAGAATGAGTTTGGCAGTGTTCCTTCTTCTGCAAATTTTTGAAAGAGTTTTGGAAGGATAGGTATTTGCTCTTCTTTAAATGTTTGATAGAATTCTCCTGTGAAGCCATCTGGTCCTGGACTTTTGCTTTTTGGGAGACTTTTGATCAAAGTTTCAATTTCAGGGCATGTAATTGGGTTGTTCATCATTTCTATTTCTTGCTAGTTCAGTCTTGTAAGACTGAACTTCTCTAAGAATCTGTCAATTTCTTCCAGGTTATCCATTTTATTACCATATAGTTGTTCATAATAGTCTATTACAATCCTTTGTATTCCTGCATTGTCTGTTGTAACCTCTCCTTTTTCATTTCTAATTTTGTTGATTTGATTATTCTCTTTTTTTCTTGATGAGTCTAGCTAAGTGTCAATTTTGTTTATCTTCTCAAAGAACCAGCTTTTAGTTTTATTAATCTTTACTATTGCTTTTTTCATTTCTTTTTAATTTATTTCTGCTTGGATCTTTATTATTTCTTTCCTTCTCCTAATTTTGCAGGGTTTATTGTTCTTCTTTTTTCCAGTTGTTTTAGGTGTAAAGTTAGGTTGCTTATTTGACGTTTTTCTTGTTTCTTGAGATAGGATTGTAATGCTATAAACTTCCTTCTTAGAACTGCTTTTGCTGCATCCCATAGGTTTTGAGTTGTCATGTTTTCACTGTGATTTGTTTCTAGAAATTTTTTGATTTCCCTTTTGATTTCTTCAGTGACCTGTTGGTGATTTAGAAATGTATTGTTTAATCTCCAAGTGTTTGTATTTCTTACACTATTTTTCTTGTAATTGATATCTGGTATCATAGCATTGTGGTCAGAAAAGATGCTTGATACAATTTCAATTTTCTTAAAGTTCCTGAGGTTTGATTTATGACCCAAGATGTGGTCTATCCTGGAGAATGTTCCACGTTCACTTGAGAAAAAGGTGTATTCTTCTGCATTTGGATTGAATGTCCTGAAGATATCAGTGAGATCCATGTCATCCAACATATCATTTAAGACTTGTGCTTCCTTATTAATTTTCTGTTTTGATGAGGTATCCATTGGTGTGAGTGGGGTGTTAAAGTCTCCTACTACCATATGACCCAGCCATCCCACTCTTAGGCATATACCCTAGGAAACCAAAATTGAAAAAGATACATGTATCCCATTGTTCATTGCAGTACTATTTACAATAGCTAGAACATGGAAGCAACCTAGATGTCCATCAACAGATGAATGGATAAAGAAGTTGTGGTACATATGCACAATGGAACATTACTCAGCCATAAAAAAGAATGCATTTGAGTCAGTTCTAATGAGGTGGATGAACCTAGAGCCTATTATACAGAGTGAAGTAAGTCAAAAAGCAAAAGATAAATATCATATACTAATGCATATATATGGAATCTAGAAAAATGGCACCAAAGAATTTATTTGCAGAACAGCAATGGAGAAACAGACATAGAGAATAAACTTGTGGACATGGAGAGAGGGGAGGAGAGGGTGAGATGTATGTTGAAACTAACATGGAAACTTACATTACAATATGTAAAATAGATAGGCAATGGGAATTTGCTGTATGTCTCAGGAAACTCAAACAGGGGCTCTGTATCAACCTAGAGCGGTGGGATAGGGATGGAGATGGGAGGCAGTTTCAAAAGGGAAGGGATATATGTATACCTATGGCTGATTCATGTTGAGGTTTGACTGAAAACAAAAAAAAATTCTGTAAAGCAATTATCCTTTAAAAGCAATTATCCAATTAAAAAATAAATATTTTTTTTTAAAAAAAGAAGAAACCACTTGCTCTAGTACTCCTGCCTTAAATGAGGGTAACATTTACACAGAGTCAGTAAGCTAAAGCACTGACCATGAGGCAGTGTGCTTACTCAAACTGTGAGTTTTGAAGACTCTTCAATATATATAAATCAAACATCCAATCTTCCCTCACACAACTGGTCCTCTCCAGGAATCCCTCATCTCATAGAATAGCCCTGCCATCCATCTAGAAACCAGGTAATCATCCATGATCTCTCTCTCTCCATCACCTTCCATATCTAATCCATTACCAAATCCCATTGATTTAAACTCATAAATGTCTTTAACACACTTTTTTTTTCCATTTCTAGTCTAAGCCATCATCATATCTCTACTGCAGCTACCACCTAATGCCCATCCTGAAGTAATTCTCCACAGTGCAGCCAGAGTAAGCTCAGAATATCAATCATATCACTTGAACATTCCTGCTTTAAATGTTCTGATGGGTTCATACTGTATGTCCCTATCTGGCCTATAGGCCCTGAATGACCAGGCAACTACTCAATACCTTCCAACCATACTGCTCTTCTTTTAGTATCTTGAAGGGGGGAAAAAAGCAAGCTTAGAGTCTCTGCATCACTGTTCCCTATGCTGGGATTGTTCTTCCTAATATCCTACCCATATCTTTATGTTTGGTGCCTTCTTATCATTCAGTTCTCAAATTAAATATCACCTCTTTTAAGAAGACTTTTGTGACCACACTACCAGAAGAATGTCTCCCTCCGTTATTCTCTCAGGCTTTGTTTATTCCCCCTACAATTTTATCATAACTTATAATCATTTTATTTGTCTGCTTACCTGTTGTTTGCCTGCCTCTGGAATATAAATTCCCTGAAGGCAGAGACCATGTTAGTCTTGTTCACCACACTATCCAGTGCCTAGTATATAAAAGGTGATTGCTAACTACTTCTTAAGGACTTGAGTTCTGATTGAGCTGAACACTTCGCCTACCCTTCCTAAGCATCCTGAATTTGATTGTTGAGATATTCCTTTCATGAAGTTACTACCATGTGTGGTAGATATTAGTGGGCTGTGCTGTGCTATACTCAGTCATTTCAGTCATGTCTGACTCTGTGACCCTATGGACTGAAGCCTGCCAGGTTCCTCTGTCCATGGGATTCTCCAGGCAAGAATACTGGAGTGGGTTGCCATGCCCTCCTCCAGCAGATCTTCCCAGCCCAAGGATCAAACCTGCATCTCCTGTACCTCCTGCATTACAGGCAGATTCTTTACCCACTGAGTCAGCTGGGAAGCCCTGGTAAATATTAGTGCTGCTCACCAAATATTGCTGATTCTTCCATCAAAGCATCTACTAGGGTTGCACTTCCCCACCTCCTATAAAGGCAGCTATGGCCAGGTGACTTACTTTAGCAAATGTAATATGACCAGAAGTGATATGTGTCATTTCTAATAAAAGCTTTAAGAGCCACAAAGAAATCTCTCATGTTCTTTTTCCCCTTCCCCAGTGATCATGAAAGCATGTATAAAAATGGAGCACCATGAACCTCAGTCTGAGAATCTATGATAAGAAGAGTGCACAGCCAAACCTCCAAGGACATGCATGATAATAAAAATATAAATAAATAAACCATTGAGGAGATTTATCAAGATGGTGGAGTAAGAGAATATGGAACTCACCTCCCTCCACAAACACATCAAAAGTACATCTGCATGTGGAACAATTCTCACTGAAAACTAACTGGAAACTGGCAGAAGGACTCCTGTACAACCAAGGCTGTAAGAAAAATCCACACATAATCAGGTAGGAAGAGAAAAAAAAAGTGATCAAGTTGGCAACTCTTCTCTGTCTGGGGGGATCTCAGAGGAAAAGGGAGAAAAAGGCAGAGACACACCCTAGGGTGTGACTGGGTATCCCAGTCCTGTGGTCCTACACAGGGAAGATGGAGAGTCACTGGGACTACCAGAAGGGCTGTGAAAGACTGCACTCCACTTGTGAGGAGCATGCACATGCTAGCTTTCCCCCTGAAGCAGAACATAGAGGGCAGATTGAAGACTGCTCTACTGGCTGCCAGGGAACCTGTAACTGCCTCACTGCACACCCCAGCAAACACCACATTCCCACTTACTTAACAAGACAGCATAACACTGGATCTAAGACTGCAATGACTAAGCAAAAATCTCAGCTGTTGAAAGCAGGGGCGAGTCAGTACTGGGGCAGCATCTGGGTGGGGAGGCAGCCGCCATTGTTGGCACATACTCAAACAGTGCTAACAATAGCCCAGAACACTGGCTGTGGCCTGTCACCTCAGTTCATGACCCATTATATACCCAGAGTCCACACGGGGCCTGCCTGCCTTGTGGTTTGGCTCCAAAACAGGGCAGGGATGACAGGAGCTGGGTACAGTGATTGGCCATGAGGGACAAAGGGAACTTTGACTCAAGGCTGCATCTGAACACAGTGAGGGGAACAACTGCCAGTGTCTGCACAGGCAACACATCTCAAAACTCTGTCTACAGACAACAGAAGTGGAGAACCCACCTGGGTCCCCTTTGCTTGAGCACTACTCACTTTAGGGCAAAAGTTCCAGGGTTGAGACAGAAATCACACACTTAAAGGAAACTGAGCCCACTCAGGACTGGCCCTCAGGACTACTGCTCCAGCAACCTGAGATTATAGTGCACTCCCACTAGGGTGGTGATGGCCACTGAGAAGAGGGGAAGTCACACTTCACACCGAGATCCAGCTATAGTCCCTCCATCTTCAGCCCCATACCCTACAACGGTGATAGCTGTCAGCACACCCCGAAGAAAGACGTGACTTGTGTCCTCATCAAATACAGCTCTCCCACCATAGGCACTAGCACATGCAGTCTGCATAGGGATGCTCCCACCTAAAGGCAAACCATCGAGACCACAATAAATAACTCTTTCACCTGAATTCATTGGTTACAAGAATACCTACATTGGAAAAAAGTGAAAACAGCATAATAACTTTAAGATAATTGTATTGCAAGAGTTACTCAATTCAACTAAGGGTAACTGAATGTTTTCTGTGAGCCAGGTATTGTACTAAGTGGCATGAGATACATACACAAAGATTAGTCAGAACCAATGCCTCTCCCATGAAGGTAGGGAAGATATTCACAAATATGACTAATAAGATAGATGGCTATATAAACAACATATAAGTCACAGTCAAGTGGGGAGTGGTAATTCTAACTCAGAAGGTGGTATTTGGGACTGGTCTACAAAGACTCAAAATAAACTTGGAGCAATAAAAAAAAAAAAAAAAAAACTAAAGAAAACAACTCTGGTTGTGCAAATAAACTGAAAACTGGATAGTCCCAAGCTTTCAGGCCTCATATTGTTCAATAACATGAAGATTATTAAGAAACATCTCTTGTCTTCCAAAGAGAGCATTCAATGTAGCAGTGAAGATGAGTGTATAAATATCTAACATCAAAGCTTACACAAGCATCATGTGACACAAATAACAATTCAAATAAGGGAGAAATCACATTCAATTGAGAGTACCTGGGAGGAATACAAGAAGGTGAGATTTGAGATGGGCCTTGCAAGATGGAAGGGTTACAACAGAGATGGATGGAGGTAACAGCATTCCAGGAAAAATAAATGGCTTGAGTAAAAAGGACTGAAGTGGAACAAAGCTGAGCACAGTTTTGGAGAACACTGAGGAATCCAATTTAGCTTGGAAATGGAAGTGGCAGAAAACAAGATGGAGAAAGACAGCTGAGTGCATAATCTGGAAATTCCTGAAGGTCAGGCTGAATATTCCTTTAAAAAAAAAAAAGATGTTCACAGAATGATAAGCCACTTAGCCTACCTACATAGGAAGGGGTATGATGGATGCTTTGGTTTGGAATACTTCATCTGGAATTAGAATGAACTAAATGAAAAAGAGAGGAACTGCTGGGGAACAGTTTTTGCTCAGGCAAAAAGAAAAAGGGTTGGTTGAAATGTGGTGTGAGGGGGAAGGAGAAAGAAAGATTGAGTGATATGCAAAAGACATTGCTGGAGGTAAATTTCCCAGGCTTTGCCATTTATTGGATGTGAGGTTCTTGGCACAAAGATAGAGAAGCTGTCTTTGAGGTTTCAAGTCTGGCCAACTCACAAAATTGGGGACGCCATAAATCAAATAAGGAAGTCAGCAGGATGTGGGGAAAATGCATAGCTGGGTTTGACTCAAAATAAAGACAAAGTAAATGCTGACTAAATGTCAGCATAAATCAAAACATTAAAACCCAGGTATAAATAATCCTGTTGCATATCTTATTTTGACAGGTATCATGATCTGTTCTCTTCAAACTGCCCAATAAGAGTTATAGATACTGCTATACCAAGAACTAGAGACCAAAGAAATAAGCCCTGATAAGATATTCAGATGAGTTCTTATAAAATCAAGTTTTCAAATAATTCCACACATTTTCATAGTGAAAAGGACCAAGGGAGGGTTTTGGGGGGGGTTTTTGGGGGGGTTTTTTTGGTATTATGGTTTTTTCGTCCAGTTTTAAAGAAATGTAATTGATATGCAGCACTGTATAAGCTTAATGGTACAGCATAATGATTTGACTTATACATCATGAAATGATAACCATAGTAAGTTTAATGACTATCGATCATTTCATATAGATAGAAAATTAAAATGGAAAAAAGTATTTCTCCTTGTGATAATTATTTGGATTTACTAAATGATTTAATCTTTGTTCAATTCTTCTGTCCATTTTTAATTGGGTCGTTTGTTTTCTAATGTTGAGTTATATGAGATTTTTGTGTATGTTGGATGCTAACCTATTATCAAATATACCATCTGAAAGTATGATTTGAGCCCTCTCTTTTTTCCTTGATAAGTCTGATTAAATACTTTCAATTTTACCTTTCAAAGAGCAAGCTGTTAGTTTCATTGACCTTACCTTTTTTTTTTTTTTTTTTAGTCTCTATTTCATTTTTTTCTGCTGTGATCTTATTATTTATTTCCTTCCACTAATTTTGGGTTTCCTTTGTTCTTCTTCTTCTAGCTCCTTTAGATGTAACTTTAGGTTTTTTATTTGAGCTTTTTCTTCTTTTCTGAGTTAGGCTTCTATCATCATAAACTTTCCTTTCAGAGCTGATTTTGCTGCATCCCATAGATGTTGGATCATTGTGTTTTTTGTCTACATGTATTTTTTATTTCTTCTTTGATTTCTTCAGTGACCCACTGGATGTTTACTAGCATATATTTTAGCCTCGAAGTTTGTATTTTTGCAGGTTTTTTCTTATAATTGATTTCTAGTCTCACAGCATTGGGTTCAGAAAAGATGTTTGATATAATTTCATTCTCTTAAATGGACTGAGCCCTGTTTTGTGGCCTAGCATGTGATCTATCCTTGAGAAAGTTCAATGTGCACTTGAAAAGAATGTGCATTCTCCTGCTTTGGGGTGGAATATTATGTGTGTCTATGTGTATGTGCATTCCATCTCATCTAGTGTATCATTTAAGGCCAGTACTTCCCTACTGATTTTCTATCTGGATGATCTGTCCATTGATGTAAGTGAAATATTAAAGTCCACTACTATTATTGTTACTCTTATTTTCTCTCTTTATATCTACTAATATCTGCTCTATGCATTTAAGTGTTCCTATATTGGGTGCACATATATTTACAATTGTTATATGTTCTTAGATTGATCCTTTTAGAGTTATATAATGACCCTCTTTGTCTCTTGTTACAGTCTTTGTTTAAAAGTCCATTTTGTCTTATATAAGTAATGGTAACCCAACATTCTTTTAGTTTTCATTTACATGGAATGTCTTTTCCATCCCTTTACTTTAATCTGTATGTATCTTGGCCCTGAAGTGAGTCTCTTTTAGGCAGCATATAGATGGGTCTTGCTTTTTTATCCATTCAGCCACTCTATTTAAAAAAAAGTTTTATTTTATGTTGCTGTATAGACAAATAACAATGTTGTGATCATCTCAGGTGGCGAGCAAAGGTACTCAGCCACACATATTCATGTATCCTTTCTTCCTCAAACTCCCTTCCCAACCAGGCTGCCACATAACACTTAGCAGAGTTTCCTGTGCTGTACAGTAGGTTATTGCTGGTTATCCATTTAAAATATAGCAGTGAATACATGTCTTTTGATTATAGCATTTAGTCTATTTACATTTAAAGTAAATATTGTTAGGTATGTATTTATTGTCATTTTATTATGTTTGAGGATTATTTTGATACTTTTTTGTTCCTTTTTTCTTCTTTTGCTCTCTTCCCTTGTGATTTCATGACTATCTTTAGTGTTATACTTAAAAACCTTATTCTTTTTGTGTATATGTATCTACTATAAATTTTTGGTTTGTGATTACCATAAGGTTTACATATACCAATCTATATATATGTGATTATTTTAAGTTGCTAATCTGTTAAGTTTGAATGCATTTTAATAACCCTACATTTTTACAACCCTCAACCACATTTAACATTTTTGACATCATATTTTACATCTTTCTGTTTTATAAATCCCTTAACTTTTTATTGTGGATATAGAGACTTTACCAATTTTGTCTTTTAACCTTCCTTCTACCTTTACAAGTGATTGATGTCCTACCTTTACTGTATACTTGCCTTTACCAATGAGATTTTTCCTCTCATATTTTCATATTCCTAGTTGTGACCTTTTCATTTCTACTTAGAAGAATTTCTTTCACATTTCTTATAAAGCTGCTTTTATGGTACTGGCCTTTTAAAATGTTAGCTTGCCTGTAAAACTCTTGATTTATTTTTCAAGAGTGAATGAAAACCTTGCCAGGTACATATTCTTGGTTGTATGTTTTTTCTCTCATCACTTACATATATTATACCACTCACTTCTGAGTATGGCCAGCAGTTTTTAAACTTTGGGAATTGAACACTATAGACTTGTTCCCTGAGAAAAACATACATTAGCACTTACTCACACATTAAAATATAAAACTGTAAGGAATTTCCACAAAACTCTACAAAGAGTTACAAAGAAGTATTTGAAATAAAAATTCAACCTTTTGATAGCCTGCCTAGAAAAAATGATAACTTCCTAGAAGACAGAACTTAAACAGGTCAGCATGAAGTGGGTGAACTGGAAAGATGATAAAGGAAACAAAGCCTAGGACAGAGAATTAAGACACAGTTCCTGCTGCCAACTGTTCCTGTGTGCTGAATAGAAAAAGGAGAACACTGCGAAATATTTTAAGTTTGCAGACTCCAATAGGACACTTAATTCAGGAATCTGTAAGTCAGAGGTCTTATGTTAGAAGCTTTCACACCACTGCATCAGAGCCCAGTTTAAAAAAAAAAAAAAAAAAAAAAAAAAACACACACACAGTCAAATGCCTTTAACTTTAACACAATAGATTACTGAGATGAACCTTATGGAAAGAGGAAAAGGCACCAAATAAAATGGAAATGAAATTTTTAAAATCCAAATCAGGGAGAAACAACTCCTGATAGGGAATATCCTAGAGAAAATGATAGTGTTTATTTTTACAATTGGAATATAAAAATAATTTGCTTTTTTTAAAAATGTCACTCATCTCTACAGATCAGCAATCATTTTGCATGAGTGCAGGAGTGTGTTATATTTGTAGAAATTTATATTGAAATAATATCTGCTTTAAATCTGTAAAAATCTAAAGAGAGATTCGGTGCTCAGCAGCTAAATAAAAAACCAATTGTTTCTGGTCTTACTTTTAGATCTTTAATCCATTTTGAGTTTATTTTTCTGTATGGTGTTAGAAAGTGTTCTAGTTTCATTCATTTACAAGTGGTTGACCAGTTTTCCCAGCAGCACTTGTTAAAGAGATTGTCCAATAAGGTACCATTTCACGCCAGTCAGAATGGCTGCTATCCAAAAGACTACAAGCAATAAATGCTGGAGAGGCTGTGGAGAAAAGGGAACCCTCTTACACTGTTGGTGGGAATGCAAACTAGTACAGCCACTATGGAGAGCAGGGTGGAGATTCCTTAAAAAACTGGAAATAGAACTGCCTTATGACCCAGCAATCCCACTGCTCGGCATACAAACCGAGGAAAACAGAATTGAAAGAGACATGTGTACCCCAATGTTCATCGCAGCACTGTTTGTAATAGCCAGGACATGGAAGCAACCTAGATGCCCATCAGCAGATGAATGGATAAGAAAGCTGTGGTACATATACACAATGGAGTATTACTCAACCATTAAAAAGAATACATTTGAATCAGTTCTAATGAGGTGGATGAAACTGGAGCCTATTATACAGAGTGAAGTAAGCCAGAAAGAAAAACACCAATACAGTGTACTAACACATATATATGGAATTTAGAAGGATGGTAATGATAACCCTGTATGTGAGACAGTAAAAGAGACACAGATGTATAGAACAGTCTTTTGGACTCTGTGGGAGAGGGAGAGGGTGGGATGATTTGGGAGAATGGCATTGAAACATGTATAATATCATATAAGAAACTAATCGCCAGTCAAGGTTCGATGCAGGATACAGGATGCTTGGGGCTGGTACACTGGGATGACCCAGAGGGATGGTACGGGGAGGGAGGTGGGAGGGGGGTTCAGGATGGGGAACACATGTACACCCGTGGCAGATGCATGTTGATGTATGGCAAAACCAATACAATATTGTAAAGTAATTAGCCTCCAATTAAATAAATTTTAAAAATAATAATAAAAAAAAATTTTTTTTTAAAACCAATTGTGCCTTTTAACTCTAAAAATGGAAAACTCGCTATCACTGAAAGAGCTGTGCCAACTGGCAGCTTCCTCACATATGCCCTCTATGCAATCCCAGGCTCAAAAGCACAATGCAAAGGAGAAGTGATAAGTCTCAACTGAAGCAGCATTCTGACCACTATCACATCAGAAACTGTACCAGAAACAATGCCTGATTAGTAAAGCATTTCTTGAGCAAAGGATACAGCTGTACCACATAGGATCAAGGAAAATTCTAAAAGAGAAGTGCCATAATCACATTTCAAGAACACTGAATGGATGGCACAAACATCTTCATTGGGTCTAGGTGGTAGGTGAGGTTCCAGAGAGGATTCAAGCAACCAGAGGTGAGTACAAAGTAAAGTGTGCCCACGTTCCCATTATTGTCTTTTAATTCATTTTATGTACATCTTTCATGCAAGAAATGTTTCATAAAGTTTTAGGAGAAAATGGACTAAGGGAAGCAACAAGGTATTATATAAAGAGTAATAATCCACTGAGAAATAAAATCAATTCATAATCCTAGACTAGGACCTGGACAAACAGCCATAAAGGTCAATATTAGAACATTAGTGAAATTTGAGTATGGACTTTATATTAGATAGCAGTATTATATCAGTGTTAAATATCCTGATTTTAATAGATATACTGTGGGTTTTTAATAAATGTCCTTAGTTTGATAAATAAGTGTCTCAGTGTGTTTCTCTTTGGGTTTATCCTAATAGGACTCTCTGCTCTTCCTGGACTTTGACTATTTCCTTTCCCATGTTAGGAAAGTTTTTGACTATAATCTCTTCAAATATTCTCTCAAACCCTTTCTCTTTCTCTTCTTCTGGGATCCTTATAATTCAACTGTTGGTGTGTTTAATATTGTCTTAGAGGTCTCTAAGACTGTCCTCAGTTCTTTTCATTATTTTTTCTTTATTCCGTTCTTCAGCAGTTATTTCCACCATTCTATCTTCCAGTTCACTTATCTGTTCTTCTGCCTCAGTTATTCTGCTATTTATTCCTTCTAGAATATTTTTAATTTCAGTAATTCTGTGTTTTTTATCACTGTTCATTATTTCTTCTAGGTCCTTGATAAATGTGTTAAATATTTCTTACATTTTCTCCATTCTATTTTCAAGATTTTAGATGATCTTTACTGTCATTACTCTGAATTCTTATTCAGGTAATTTGCATATTTCCTCTTCATTTATTTGGTCTTGTTAGTTTTTACCCTGTTCTTTCATCTGCATCATATTTCTCTGACTTTTCATTTTTACTAACTTACTATGTGTGAGGTATCTTTTTCCCAGGGTGTAGGGTTATAGTTCTTGTTTCTGGCCTCTGCCCCTAGTGGGTGAGTGTGTTTCAGTGCCTTGTGTAGGTTCATGTTGAGAGGGACTTTTTTCTGCATTCTGGTGGGTGAAAGTGAGTTTTTCTGTCTGATGGGCAGAGCCCTATAACATGCTGTGTTTTGGGGTATCTGGACAGTCTGTCTGCCTGCTGATGGTTGGGTTTGTGTTGCTATCTTGTTTGCTGTTTGAGTGAGGCGTCCAGTGCTGGGTGCTCCTGGCAGGTGGGTAGTGCTGGGTCTTAGATTTGGATGGAGGCCTTCATGGGAGTTCTCACTGATCATTACCGACTGGGGTCAGGAGTCCTCTGACAGTCTAGAGTTCTGGACTCGGTGCTCTCACACCAGAGGCTCAGGCCCAACTTCTGGTCAGGGACCAAGACCCCACCAGCCATTTGTCATTTCAATAAAGAAGATTAAAAAAATACCAAAAAACACAAAAAAACAAAACCCAGACAAATGGTAAAAACAAAACCAGACAAACAGAAACAAAACTGAAGGAACATACACACACAAAAGAAATCAAAACAGTCCAAAGAAAACAAATTATAAGAGAGCAACCTGGAGAACAAAAGAAACCAAAAATGAAATCAACTGATTAAACACAAATCTTACTAAAGCACAAATTAGAAATCAAAACCTAACCAGAGTGCCAGCTGAGGAATAAAGCAAACAAGACAAACAGACAAAAATGGTAAAAAAAAAAAAAAAAAAAAGAAAAGTTAAAATAGAAGTATATTTTTAAAAGATATATATATATATTTTTTAAAGACACAGAATAGCAGAAAGCCAAAATTGTAGAAGTATATAAAGGAAATCAAAAGTATGATTTTTTTTTTAAATCCCAAAAGCCTAAATAATAATAATAAATACAACAACCACAACAACAGAGGAAAAAGAGGAAAAAAAAACAGAGCCAACAAGAGAATGAATCAAAAAAACTAATATGTATTTTCCTAGGGTCCCAGCTTTCAATGCCCTTGCTCCTGCTGTGAGCCATAGCCCACCTCTGTCTCCCTAGGAGTCCTTCCAGTGCTGGGGAGAGCTGGTCTCCAAGCATGGGGACAGATCAGACTCTAATCTGGCCCTACTTCCACATGTGTTTGCCTCCAATATCCACAGTTTCCAGAGCTAGAGTGTTTTCTTTTGAGGAACATTCATTGTCCTTTCATATATTCCATAGACACAGTCTACCTAGTTAATCACGTGGATTTAATCTGCAGCTTGTGCAGCTGATGGAAAAGTTTTCAATCCTCTTCCTTAGTTGCTCCATCCCTGGAGCTCATTGTGGTTTTTTTTATCTCCACCTCTGTGTATGGGCCACCCACAGGAGTCTGCTCCAAGAGGCTGCCCTGGAGAACTTGGGTCTGTTCCAGTGAAGGTACAGCAATGAGGTGGCATGCCTGCTTGAACTGCAGAGAACTCAGCAGGGCCAGGTGCACGGGAAGCCCGTGGCCATAGGCACAAGAGACATGACTCTATTAGGAGCCTTTTCTAGCCTCCAGCAGCAGGCACTCAAAGGGCTTCCCTTGCTAGGATCCTTCTCTATTTCACAGCTACTGGTGCCTGCATGTAGACAGAAAGAGGTTAGAGTGGTTGATCTACCCCTTACATATGACTCAGAAGTAGCTCCCTGCTTCCATGGCTACCCAGTTTCTCTCAAAAGGCATTCCCTGTTGCAGATTTCCTCCCTCCAGTTCCCTCAAGCCATCTCCCCATGGTCAACAGCAGTCTTTGCCCCAGGATTTCTCTCCAAACCCCACGCTCCAGCTCCCAGCCCCTGCGTACATCAGTAGACCCGCAACCTTGTCCAAGGTGTGTAGGACCATGGCACAGTTTATCTGTGTGATTCTCACTCTATTCAGACTGTCACAGATCAGCTGCTTCACCTTCCTCTGATAGCTTTAAATGCTTTGCTTCTGTCCCAACTAATTGCCCTGGTTATGGGAGTCTCTCCCCTACTTCAGCTCCCCCACCCCAAAGTGCAAGTCCAGTCCTACTTGCTCTCCTCCTCCTTCTCCCTTCTTTCTTTTGTCCTACCCAGCCATGCATGGATTCATATAATCCTTTCCAGTGGTCAGGGACTCCCACTAGTATTCAGCCAGTGTTCTGGAGAACTGTTGTATCTGTAGATATATTTGTAATGCACCCACGGAGAGAGATGAATTCTACACCCAACAACTCCTCCACCATCTTGATTCCATTCTAAACATCCTTGTTATTAGGAAATACATGCTGAAGGATTCAAGGGAAAGGCTAATGATATATGCAACTTATTCTCAAATGGCTGAGAAAAAAATAATAATATGGAAATATTCAGAGACAGAATTAGCAACATGTTAATAATCAAGTGAATCCAAATGAATGATGTACTGAAGTTCTTTGTATTATTTTTCAACTTCACTGTAAGTTTGAAAGTATTGATAATTCAAAATAATTTTTTTAAATAGCTAATGTCCCAGAAATCAGTAGACCTGGATTCTAGCCATCATGTGACCCTTGGCAATTCACATGGATTGATCTTCCCATTCAATCTCCTCAGACAATAAAATAAGAGTAATGATGCCTATAAGTCCTAACTTCCTTTCCAGAAGTGTTCTAAAACACAAAGCAAAAGATGATACCCATGTGGAAGACTTGGTAAAAACAAAAGCTATAGAGTCAAAGACAAAATTTAAATCCAGTACTTTACTACTTATATGATCAGACTGTATTGATTCTAGAAGCCTCAGCATTCTCATTTGTAAAACAGGGGTAACAAAGTGTACCTCAATGGATCATGATGGAGATAAAATGAGACTATGCCTATAGGAAAGTTCTATACAATTTATAATTTATAGAGCTTGGTAATATACCAGAAGAAAGAACCATGTATTCCTCTCCTCTCCAAGTGATGCTATAAGCTTGGCATAATAATACCCTGTCAATGCCCTCTACCTATACTTTAGGAATAACAATACAAAATTATCCAACTGCAAGAAATAAAAATACTCATATAATATAATGACTAATAAAATATTAATACAGTGATATCCTATTTATTGAGCATTATGAGATAATAAACAAAGAAAACTAATTATCAACATCAATAAAGTTTATCCTTTTAAGCACTGAGAATTTTTTTATTTTAACCATTTTAATGGAAAGCTAACATTTAATACTTTCCTATCTTCTTAAATGAATTTTATATAACTCAATTTCATCATAATGACATCAACAATTAATTTGAATTTGTCATAGACTTGTTGAGTGTTCAAGTATGTAGAACTACTGACTCTTACACAAAATGTGCCCAAAGCACAATGATTTAGAGACTTTATATCTGTTTTTCAGGTATTTCCAGTCTCTTTCTGAATTTCACTTCAATTGCCAATAACTTTTTATTTCAAAGTTCTGTTTCTAGACTTCTTCCCACCTCACATTCACATCCCTAGTTTCTACTTCTAAATTTCTCAGAAGTAGGAAAACACATCCTCTACCATGAATTAGAGTGCCCACTGAAAATCACTTTATCTCTTTGAGGCCTTTGGGGGCGAACTGCTATAGAGTACCAGTTGTATTCTAGATGTTAAGGTTAGAATAACGACGTCCAAATGCATAGTGCTATTACTGTAATGAAGCAATAAGATCAGTGTTATGAATGATAAGCTGGTTGTTCTTAGCAACTGGTCCATGGGCCAGAATAAATTAAGCCAGGGAAGCAAAATTATCTGATACACATTCCAGTATTTTAGGGAACTCCCCAGGCTGCACTAGTGGTAAAGAACCACCTGCCAATGCAGGAGACTAAGAGATGGAGGTTCAATCCCTGGGTTGGGAAGATCCCCTGGAGAATGAAATGGCAACCCACTCCAGTATTCTTGCCAGGAGAATCCCATGGATGGAGGAGCCTGGCAGGCTTCAGCCCAGGGGGTCACAAAGAGTGAGACACAACTGAAGTGACTTAGTACACACGGATGCCAGTATTTAAGGTGCTTCCCTGGTGGCTCAGCAGTCAAGAATCCGCCTGCTAATGCAAGAGACACAGGTTCAATCCCTGGGTGGGGAAGATACCCTGGAGGAGGAAATGGCAACCCACTCCAATATTCTTGCCTGGAAATTCCCATGGGCAGAGGAGCCTGGCAGGCTACTGTCCATGGGGCCACAGAAGAGTCAGATACAACTTAGCAACTAAACAACACAGTATTTAAGTCTCAATTATTCAACACTTCTTACAAGCACTTAATAAGAAAATACTCTAACTTCTATGATCTCACTAGATTCTCAGAATAATCTTGTGCAGTGAACAGTGCAAGTGTTTTTAATCCTGTTTCAAACATAAGGAAACTGCGATTCTAAAAGATTAGCTATACCTAAGATCTGGTTACCAAAGATTTGGGACTTGAATTCTGGTTCTAGGAATCCCAGGCCAGTGCTCATGCTGCTGACTCATGGACACTCTGGAGCATCTCTATAGGTGCAGTATCCCTGAAGAACATTTATCAGCTACAGTCCTAGAGAGGAGGAGGTATGGACTCCTTCCCCCAAAATACAAGCAAAACTAAATGGTGATCATCACCAGGCAGAGGATTATAAACTTTGAAGGCTAAAATCTCTTTCCAAGGCTTGGCAATGAGCTGGAATGCTAAGGATAATGTTCAGAATGTCATATGAGAGCTGGAGATGATCCAGAGATAGGAACAAAATAAACTGGCCAAGAAACTAATATATTTTAAAATGAGGTGCAAATAGAAAAATTACAATTCTTTTGTCTGAAAAGTTAGGCTGAAAATAGAAAACTTTAGAGTCACACAAGGTAAGGAAATGTTAATATATTTTTTAGCAAGTCTAAAAACACACACAAAAAAAATCAATAACCTCAGATATGCAGATGATACCACCCTTATGGCAGAAATTGAAGAGGAACTAAAAAGCCTCTTGATGAAAGTGAAAGAGGAGAGTGAAAAAGTTGGCTTAAAGCTCAACATTCAGAAAACGAAGATCATGGCATCCGGTCCCATCACTTCATGGGAAATAGATGGGGAAACAGTGGAAACAGTGTCAGACTTTGTTTTTTTGGGCTCCAAAATCACTGCAGATGGTGACTGCAGCCATGAAATTAAAAGACGCTTACTCCTTGGAAGGAAAGTTATGACCAACCTAGATAGCATATTCAAAAGCAGAGACATTACTTTGCCAACAAAGGTCCGGTTAGTCAAGGCTATGGTTTTTCCTGTGGTCATGTATGGATGTGAGAGTTGGACTGTGAAGAAAGCTGAACGCCGAAGAATTGATGCTTTTGAACTGTGGTGTTGGAGAAGACTCTTGAGAGTCCCTTGGACTGCAAGGAGATCCAACCAGTCCATCCTAAAGGAGATCAGTCCTGGGTGTTCATTGGAAGGAGTGATGCTGAAGCTGAACCTCCAATACTTTGGGCACCTCATGCGAAGAGTTGACTCATTGGAAAAGACTCTGATGCTGGGAGGGATTGGGGGCAGGAGGAGAAGGGGACGACAGAGGATGAGATGGCTGGATGGCATCACTGACTCAATGGACATGAGTTTGAGTGAACTCCGGGAGTTGGTGATGGACAGGGAGGCCTGGCGTGCTGTGATTCATGGGGTCACAAAGAGTCGGATACAACTGAGTGACTGAATTGAATTGAACTGAACTAAACTGAAAAACACAAAAGTTAAAGAGGTATCCTCTTGAAGTTTCAAATAATCAATTTAAGGACAAATTAAAGAATGTAATATTTTCATGTGGTAGACTCATGGAATTGTTTACTCCAAGGTATGTGGAATGCAATTATAAGAAAAATTAATATGGAATCAAGACAGAGAAATTAGATTTTTTTAGTATCTAATAACTCTGTGAGGTGATGTCACTCTGCCCATAAACCATATATAATGGGTTTAAATCAAAACAAATGTCTAATGTCCAAAAACCTTGGACTGAACAGATCATGGGTCTGAATCAAAGTGGTGTAACTAATGCTTTTATGACTAGTTCATGCAAATATTACAGATCCTGAAGAAAAATTTAAAATTATTTATCAAGTTCTTCAAAAAATAAAAATAGAACTATCATATAATTCTGAAATTCCACTTTGGGGTATATGTCCAAAAGAACTGAAAGTGTGGTCACCAAGAGATATTTGTACATCCATATTCACAGCAGTGTTATTCGCAATAGTGAAATGGTAGAAGCAAGCTAAAGGAGTTCATCACCACTAAACTGGCATTATAAGATATGTTAAAGGGACTCCTTTAAGATGAAAAAAGGGTGTTAATTACTAACAAGAAAATATATGAAAGTATAAATCTCTCTGGTAAAGATAAACCTAATCACAGTAGTGGATTAATCATTTATAAACCAAATATGAACCTTTAAGGGCTTACTGGGTGGCTCACACCATAAAGAATCTTCCTGTAATGAGGGAGACCTGGGTTCAATCCCTGGTTTGGGAAGATCCCCTGGAAGAGGGCATGGCAACCCACTCCAATATTCTTGCCTAGAGAATCCCCATTGACATAGGCGCCTGGTAGGCTACAGTTCATGAGGTCACAAAGAGTCGGACACGACTGAGTGACTAAGCACAATACATGAAGCTTTAAAGGACAAAAGTAGTAAAGATAACTATAGGTACAATAAAGGATACACAACATAAAAAGATGTAAAATGTGACATCATAAACATAATATGTTGGGGGGAGTAAAAATGTAGTTTCAGAATGTGTTCAAACTTAATGTTATCAACTTAAAACAGGCTGCTATAAAAATAGATTGTTATATGTAAGCTTTATGAAAACCGCAAAGCAAATTCTATAGTATATACAAAAAACATAAGAAAAGAATCTAAGCATACCACTAAAGAAAATCATCAAACCACAAAGGAAGGGAACAAGAGAAGAAGAAAATAAAAGAAAGAAACTATAAAACAGCCAGGAAGCAATACACACATGTGTATCAATAAACTACTTCAAGTGTAAATGAACTAAATCCTTCAATCGAGAGAGACATAGTGACTGAATGGATAAAAAAAACAAGACCCATCTATATGCTGCTTACAAGAGACTCACCTCAGATGTAAGGACAAACAAAGAATGAAGTAAAGGGATGGAGAAAAGATATGGCATGCAATGGAAACTAAAAGAAAGTTGGAATCACTATACTTATATGAGACAAAACAAATTTCAAAACAAAACTGTAACAAGACAAGAAGGAACATTACATGATGATAAAAGTATCAATCCAAGAAGAAAATGTAACAATTATATATGCACCCAACATAGGAGAACCTAAATATATGACAAGTATTAACAGACCTAACGGGGGTTCTCTGGTGGCTCTGCCTGCCAAGCAGGAGACCCGGGTTCAATGGGCAACAACTACAGAGCTTGTGCTCTCAGGCCCAGGAACCACAGCTACTGAGCCCACTTTCCACAACTACTGAAGCCCACACACCCTAGAGCCTTTGTTCCACAACAAGAGAAGCCACTGCAATAAGAAGCCGGTGCACTGAAACTAGAGAGTAACCTCCACTCACTGCAACTAGAGAAAAGCCTGTGCAGCAACAAAGACCCAGCACAACCAGAAATAAATTTAAAAATAATTTTTTTAAAAAAGAAGAGAAATGGAAGAAATACAAACACGTAGAGCGAAACAAAATACTGCTAAACAACCGATGGGTCAACAAGGAAATCAAAAACTATCTTCAGAATAATGAAAATGGAAATATACCAAATTTTATGGGATACAACACAAGCAGTTCTAAGAAGAAAGTTCACAGTGATACAGGCCTACATCAAGAACTATGAAAAAAGTTCAAATAAACAGCTTACGTTACACCTCCAGGATAGAAAAAAGAAGAACAAACAAAACCCAAAGTCAGTAGAAGGAAGGAAATAACAAAGAACAGAGTGGGAATGAATGAAATACAGACTAAAGAGACAACAGAAAATATCAATGAAGCCAAGACCTGAAAGATAAGCAAAAATTGACAAACCTTTGGGTAGACTCACCAAGAAATCAAGACATAGCTCAAATAAATAAAGTCAGAAATGAAAGAGGAGACATTAAAAACTGACACCACAGAAATATACAAATTGTAAGAGAATACTATGAACAATTATATGTCAAAAAATTAGACAACCCAAAAGAAGTGTCTTAAGTTCCTAGACACATAGGACCTTCCAAGGCTGACTCTTAAAGAAACAGCAAATCTAAATAGATTGATTCCTAGTAAGGAGATTGAATCAGTAATCAAAAATCTCCCAGCAAAATGGCTTCACTGGTGAATTCTACCAAGCATTTATAGAAGAAATAATACCAGTCATTCTCAAACTCTTTCAAAAAATTAAAGAGAAGGGAATACTTCCAAACTCATTTTATGACACCAGCATTACCCTGACCCAAACCAAAACCAGACAAGGACATCACAGGCCAATTACTACAACAAAATTACAGGCCAGTATCCCTGATGAACATAGATGCAAAAATCCTCAACAAATGATAAACAAAACAAATTGAACAACACATTAAAAGCATCATACACAATGACCAAGTAAGATTTATTCCAGGGATGGCTCAACACCTGCAAATCAATGAACCTGATATAGCACATTAATAGAATAAGGGATAAAAATCACATGATCCTATTGATAGATGCATAATAAAACGTTTGACAGAATTTAGTACCCTTTCATGACAAATGTTCTTTAAAAATTTGGTATAGAAGAAACATATCTCAATATAATAAAGGCCATATATGAAAAACCTACAGCCAACCTCATACTCAATAGTGAAAGCTGAAGAAAGTATGTCCTCTAAAATCAAGAATAAGACAAGGATGACCACGCTCACCTGTTTTATTCAACACAGTATTGGAAGTATTGGAATCAAACACAGCAGTCAGACAAGAAAAAAAAGAAATCCAAATTGGAAAGGGAAAAGTAAAACTGTCTCTGTTTGAAAATGACACTATACATAGAAAATCCAACATATGCCACAAAAAGACTACTAGAGCTCATCAATGAACTTGGTAAAACTGTAGGATATAAAATTAATATACAGAAATCTATTGCATTTCTATATACTAACAGCAAACTATCAGAAACGGAAATTAAGAAAGCAATTCATTTACAATTACATCAAAAAGGATAATATACCTAGGAATAAATTTAACTGAAGAGGTGGCTCAGACAGTAATGCAGAAGACCCAAGTTAGATCCCTGGGTCAGGAAGAGCCCCTGGAGAAGACAATGGCTACCCACTCCACTATTCTTCCCTGGAGAATTCCATGGACAGAGGAGCCTGGCAGGCTACAGTCCATGGGGTCGCAAAGAGTCAGACATGACTGAGTGACTAACATCTTATTTTAAAGACCTGTACTCTGAAACCTGTAAGATACTGATGAAAGAAATTAAAGAAAATACAAAGAAATGAAAAAATATCCCATGCACATGAACTAGAAGGATTAATATTTTTATTATGTCCATATTGCCCAAAGCAATCTGCAGATTCAATGTGATCCCTATCAAAATACTAACAGCACTTTTCGCAGAACTGGAACAAATAATCCTAAATTTGTACAGAACCACAAAAAAAACTTGAATAGTCAAAGCAATTTTGAGAAAGAACAAAACTGGAGGAATCACTTCACACTGTACTGCAAAGTTATAATAACGAAAACACTATGATACTGGCAGAAAAACACACATTTTGTTCCACACCTACCAGTGGAACA
The DNA here is from genome assembly GCF_019923935.1 of Bubalus bubalis. Lineage (NCBI taxonomy): Eukaryota > Metazoa > Chordata > Mammalia > Artiodactyla > Bovidae > Bubalus > Bubalus bubalis. Next base: position 60,607,811 of record NC_059181.1, read on the forward strand.
AAATAGCCCAAAATTAAACACACTCACACATATGGTCAATCTGTAACAAAGGAGACAAGAATATACAATGGGAAAAGGCAGTGTCTTCAATAAAATGATGTTGGGGAAAATGGATACCTACATGTAAAAAAACTAATCTGGACTAATCTAATCTTAAAAATTAATTGTAAAAACTAACATTACACCATACATAAAATACAACTTTACAAAACTGAACTCAAAATGGATTAAAAACTTAAGCCTTGAGACTATAAAACTAAAAGAAAGCATGAGCACTTTGTTATATCATTCTTAGCAATGTTTTTTTAGATCTGTCACCTCAAGAAAGGAGAACAAAAAACAAAAATAAACACATGCGACTACATCAAACTAAAGAGTTTTTGCACATTGAAGGAAATAACAAAATGAAAAGGTGACCTAGTGAATGGAGGAAGAAATTTGAAGACAATAACTCTGATAGGGGCATAATATCCAAAATAAACAAAAAACTCACAACTCAACAACAAACCTGCAAATAACACGATTAAAACTTGGGCAGAGGACCTGAATAGACATTTTTCTAAGGAAGATATACAGATTGCAAACAGACACATGTAACAATGCTCAACATCACTAATTATCAGGGAAATGCAATTCAACACCACAATGATATACCAAACCTCACACCTGTCAGAAGGGCTATCAACAAAAAACAAAAAAACAAGTGCTGGCAAGGATGTGGTGGAAAAGGAACCCTCATATACTTTTAATGGAAATTTAAACTGGTGCAGCCTCTATGGAAAATAATAGAGAGTCCTCAAAAACTTTAAAATCCACTACCATACTATATAGAAATTCTTGGATATTAAAAAAAAAAAAACACTAATTTCAAAACTGGGAGACTTTAATACCCCACTCAGACCTATGGATAGATCAACTAAACAGAAAATTAACAAGGAAACACAAACATTAAATGATACAATAGACCAGTTAGACCTAATTGATATCTATAGGACATTTCACCCCAAAACAATGAATTTCACCTTTTTCTCAAGTGCACATGCAACCTTCTTCAGGATAGATCACATCCTAGGCCATAAATCTAGCCTTGGTAAATTCAAAAACATTGAAATCATTCCAAGCATATTTTCTGATCACAATGCAGTAAGATTAGATCTCAATTACAGGAGAAAAACTATTCAAACTTCCAACATATGGAGGCTGAACAACAGGCTGCTGAATAACCAACAAATCACTGTAGAAATCAAAAAAGAAATCAAAATATGCATAGAAATGAATGAAAATGAAAACACAACAACCCAAAACCTATGGGACACTGTGAAAGCAGTGCTAAGAGGAAGGTTCATAGCAACAGACTTACCTCAAGAAAGAAGAAAAAAGTCAAATAAATAACCTAACTATACACCTAAAGCAACTAGAAAAGAAAGAAAGTGAAGAACCCCAGGGTTAGTAGAAGGAAAGAAATTTTTAAAATTAGGGCAGAAATAAATGCAAAAGAAACAAAAGAGACCATAGCAAAAATTAACAAAGGTAAAAGCTTGGTTCTTTGAGAAGAAAAATAAAATTGACAAACGATAAGCTAGACTCATCAAGAAACAAAGGCAGAAAAAATCAAATCAACAAAATTAGAAATGAAAATGGAGAAATCAAAACAGACAACACAGAAATACAAAGGATCATAAGAGAGTACTATCAGCAACTATATGCCAATAAAATGGACAACTTGGAAGAAATGGACAAATTCTTAGAAAAGTACAACTTTCCAAAATTGAACCAGAAAGAAATGGAAAATCTTAACAGACCCATCACAAGCACGGAAATTGAAACTGTAATCAAAAATATTCTAGCAAAAAAAAACCCAGACCGGACAGCTTCACAGCTGAATTCTATCAAAAATTTAGAGAAGAGCTAACACCTATCCTACAAAAACTCTTCCAGAAAATTGCAGAGGAAGGTAAACTTCCAGACTCATTCTATGAGGCCACCATCACCTAATACCAAAACCTGACAAAGATGCCACAAAAAAAGAAAACTACAGGCAAATATCACTAATGAACATAGATGCAAAAATCCTTAACAAATTTCGAGCAAACAGAATCCAACAACATATTAAAAAGATCATACATTATGACCAAGTGGGCTTTATCCCAGGGATGCAAGGATTGTTCAATATCTGCAAATCTATCAACATAATACACCATATTAACAAATTGAAAGAAAAAGACCATATGATTATCTCAATAGATACAGAGAAAGGCTTTGACAAAATTCAACATCCATTTACGATAAAAACCCTTCAGAAAGCAGGAATAGAAGGAACCAGTAACGTTGAAGAAGCTGAAGTTGAACGGTTCTATGAGGACCTGCAAGACCTTTCAGAACTAACACCCAAAAAAGATGTCCTCTTCATTATAGGGGACTGGAAGGCAAAAGTAGGAAGTTAAGAAACACCTGAAGTAACAGGCAAATTTGGCCTTGGAATACAGAATGAAGTAGGGCAAAGACTAATAGAGTTTTGCCAAGAAAATGCACTGGTCATAGCAAACACCCTCCTCCAACAACACAAGAGAAGACTCTACACATGGACATCACCAGATGGTCAACACTGAAATCAAACTGATTATATTCTTTGCAGCCAAAGATGGAGAAGCTCTATACAGTAAAGAAAAGCAAGACCAGGAGCTGACTGTGGCTCAGATCATGAGCTCCTTATAACCAAATTCAGAATTAAAATGAAGAAAGTAGGGAAAACCACTAGACCATTCAGGTATGACCTAAATCAAACCCCTTATGACTATACAGTGGAAGTAAGAAATAGATTTAAGGGCCTAGATCTGATAGAGTGCCTGATGAACTATGGAATGAGGTTCGTGACATTGTACAGGAGACAGGGATCAAGACCATTCCCATTGAAAAGAAATGCAAAAAAGCAAAATGGCTGTCTGGGGAGGCCTTACATAGCTGTGAAAAGAAGAGAAGTGAAGAGCAAATGAGAAAAGGAAAGATGTAAGCATCTGAATGCAGAGTTCCAAAGAATAGCAAGAAGAGATAAGAAAGTCTTCTTCAGAGATCAATGCAAAGAAATAGCGGAAAACAACAGAATAGGAAAGATGAGAGATCTCTTCAAGAAAATTAGAGATACCAAGGGAACATTTCATGCAAAGATGGGCTCGATAAAGGACAGAAATGGTATGGACCTAACAGAAGCAGAAGATATTAAGAAGAGGTGGCAAGAATACACAGAAGAACTGTACAAAAAAGGTCATCAAGACCCAGATAATCACAATGGTGTGATCACTGACCTAGAGCCAGACATCCTGGAATGTGAAGTCAAGTGGGCCTTAGAAAGCATCACTCCGAACAAAGCTAATGGAGGTGATGGAATTCCAGTTGAGCTATTTCAAATCCTGAAAGATGATGCTGTGAAAGTGCTGCACTCAATATGCCAGCAAATTTGGGAAACTCAGCAGTGGCCACAGGAATGGAAAAGGTCAGTTATCCTTCCAATCTCAAAGAAAGGCAGTGCCAAAGAATGCTCAAACTACCGCACAATTGCACTCATCTCACATGCTAGTAAAATAATGCTCAAAATTCTCCAAGCCAGACTTCAGCAATACGTGAACCTTGAACTTCCAGATGTTCAAGCTGGTTTTAGAAAAGGCAGAGGAACCAGAGATCAAATTGTCAACATGCTGGATCATGAAAAAAGCAAGAGAGTTCCAGAAAAATATCAATTTCTGCTTTATTGACTATGCCAAAGCCTTTGACTGTGTGGATCACAATAAACTGTGGAAATTTTTGAAAGAGATGGGAATACCAGACCACCTGACCTGCCTCTTGAGAAATTTGTATGCAGGTGAGGAAGCAACAGTTAGAACTGGACATGGAACAACAGACTGGTTCCAAATAAGAAAAGGAGTATGTCAAGGCTGTATATTGTCACCCTGCTTATTGAACTTATATGCAGAGCACATCATGAGAAATGCTGGGCTGCAAGAAGCACAAGCTGGAATGAAGATTGCCAGGAGAAATATCAATAACCTCAGATATGCAGATGACACCACCCTTATGGCAGAAAGTGAAGAGGAACTAAAAAGCCTCTTGATGAAAGTAAAAGTGGAGAGTAAAAAAGTTGGCCTAAAGCTCAACATTCAGAAAACGAAGATCATGTCATCCGGTCCCATCACTTCATGGGAAATAGATGGGGAACCAGTGGAAACAGTGTCAGACTTTATTTTTCTGGGCTCCAAAATCACTGCAGATGGTGAATGCAGCCATGAAATTAAAAGACGCTTACTCCTTGGAAGAAAAGTTATGACCAACCTAGATAGCATATTCAAAAGCAAAGACATTACTTTGCCAACTAAGGTCCATCTAGTCAAGGCTATGGTTTTTCCAATGGTCATGTATGGATGTGAGTGTTGACATGTGAAGAAGGCTGAGAGCCAAAGAATTGATGCTTTTGAACTGTGGTGTTGGAGAAGACTCTTGAGAGTCCCTTGGACTGCAAGGAGATCCAACCAGTCCATTCTGAAGGAGATCAGCCCTGGGATTTCTTTGGAAGGAACGATGCTAAAGCTGAAACTCCAGTACTTTGGCCACCTCATGCGAAGAGTTGACTCATTGGAAAAGACTGATGCTGTGAGGGATTGCGGGCAGGAGGACAAGGGGACGACAGAGGATGAGATGGCTGGGTGGCATCACTGACTCGATGGACATGAACCTGAGTGAACTCCGGGAGTTGGTGATGGACAGGGAGGCCTGGAGTGCTGTGATTCATGGGGTTGCAAAGAGTCGGACACGACTGAGCAACTGAACTGAACCAAACCTCAAAATAATAAAAGCTATATATGACAAACACACAGCAAACATTATCCTTAATGGTGAAAAATTGAAAGCATTTTTCCTAAACCCAGGAACAAGACAAGGGTGCCCACACTCACCACTTCTATTCAACATAGTTTTGGAAATTTTGGCCACAGCAATCAGAGCAGAAAAAGAAAAAAAAGGGAATCCAGATTGGAAAAGAAGAAGTAAATCTCTCACTGTTTGCAGATGACATGATCCTCTACATAGAAAACCCTAAAGACTCCACCAGAAAATTACTAGAGCTAATCAATGAATATAGTAAAATTGCAGGACATAAAATTAACACACAGAAATTCCTATACACTAACAATGTAAATTGCATTCCTATACACTAACAATGAGAAAACAGAAAGAGAAAGTAAGGAAACAATTCCATTCACCATTGCAACAAAAAGAATAAAATACTTAGGAATATATCTACCTAAAGAAACTAAAGACCTATATATAGAAAACTATAAAACACTGGTGAAAGAAATCAAAGAGGACACAAATAGATGGAGAAATATACCATGTTCATGGATTGGAAGAATCAATATAGTGAAAATGAGTATACTACCCAAAGAAATCTATAGATTCAATGCAATCCCTATCAAGCTACCAACGGTATTTTTCACAGAGCTAGAACAAATAATTTCACAATTTGTATGGAAATACAAAAAACCTCGAATAGCCAAAGCTATCTTGAGAAAGAAGAATGGAACTGGAGGAATCAACCTGCCTGACTTCAGGCTCTACTATAAAGCTACAGTCATCAAGACAGTATGGTACTGGCACAAAGACAGAAATATAGATCAGTGGAACAAAATAGAAAGCCCGGAGATAAATCCACACACCTATGGACACCGTATCTTTGACAAAGGAGGCAAGAATATACAATAGATTAAAGACAATCTCTTTAACAAGTGGTGCTGGGAAAACTGGTCAACCACTTGTAAAAGAATGAAACTAGAACACTTTCTAACACCATACACAAAAATAAACTCAAAATGGATTAAAGATCTAAACATAAGACCAGAAACTATAAAACTCCTAGAGGAAAACATAGGCAAAACACTCTCCGACATAAATCACAGCAGGATCCTCTATGACCCACCTCCCAGAGTAATGGAAATAAAAGCAAAAATAAACAAATGGGACCTAATTAAGCTTAAAAGCTTTTGCACAATGAAGGAAACTATAAGCAAGGTGAAAAGACAGCCTTCAGAATGGGAGAAAATAACAGCAAATGAAGCAACTGACAAAGATTTAATCTGAAAAATATACAAGCAGCTCAATTCCAGAAAAATAAATGACCCAGTCAAAAAATGGGCCAAAGAACTAAACAGACATTTCTCCAAAGAAGACATACAGATGGCTAACAAACACATGAAAAGATGCTCAACATCACTCATTATCAGAGAAATGCAAATCAAAACCACAATGAGGTACCATTTCAAGCCAGTCAGAATGGCTGCAATCCAAAAGTTTACAAACAATAAATGCTGGAGAAGGCGTGGAGAAAAGCAAACCCTCTTACACTGTTGGTGGGAATGCAAACTACTACAGCCACTATGGAGAACAGTGTGGAGATTCCTTAAAAAACTGGAAATAGAACTGCCATATGACCCAGCAATCCCACTGCTGGGCATACACACCAAGGAGCCAGAATTGAAAGAGACACATGTACCCCAATGTTCATCACAGCACTGTTTATAATAGACAGGACATGGAAGCAACCTAGATGTCCATCAGTAGACAAATGGATGAGAAAGCTGTGGTACATATACACAATGGAATATTACTCAGCCTTTAAAAAGAATACATTTGAATCAGTTCTAATGAGGTGGATGAAACTGGAGCCTATTATACAGAGTGAAGTAAGCCAGAAAGAAAAACACCAATACAGTATACTAACGCATATATACGGAATTTAGAAAGATAGTAACAATAACCCTATATGCAAGACAGCAAAAGAGACAGATGTGTAGAACAGTCTTTTGGACTCTGTGGGAGAGGGCAAGGGTTGGATGATTTGAGAGAATGGCATTGAACCATGTGTATTATCATATGTGAAATGGATCGCCAGCCCAGGTTCAACAGTTGGGACAGGGTGCTCAGGGCTGGTGCACTGGGATGACCCAGAGGGATGGGATGGGGAGGGGGGTGGGAGAGGGATCCAGGATGGGGAACACATGTACACTCGTGGCTGATTCATGTCAATGTATGGCAAAACCACTACAATATTGTACAATAATTAGCCTCCAATTAAAATGAATAAATTTATTTTTTTAAAAAGCTATATGCATGCCTATATTTATTGCAGCATTATTTACAATAGCCAAGACATGGAAGCAACCCAAGTGCCGATCAACAGAGATATGGATAAAGAAGATACCTTTATCCATCCATACATACATACATGCTACAGTCCATGGGGTTGCAAAGAGTCAGACATGACTGAAACAACATACATACATAAATACATGCAGTGGAGCATTACTCAGTCATAAATATGAATGAAATGTTGCCATTTGCAACAACATGGATGGTCCTAGAGGATATTATACTAAGTGGAATAAGTCAAGCAGAGAAAGACAAACACCACAAGATTTCACTTACACTTGGAATCTCAAAAACAAAACTAATGAACAAACATAATAAAACAACACAAAAGATTAACAGATACATGCAGCACACTGGCAGTTGACAGAAGAGAGTGGGGTGGGGAGGATGAGTGAAATAGGTGAGGGAAATTAAGAAGCAGAAAGTTTCACTTAAAAATCACAGAGAAGTAATTATTGTTTGGCATAGTCGATATGGTCAATAGCATTGTGATAACTTGAATGGTGACAGATGGCAACTAGACTTATTATGGTGATCATTTTGTAATTGTAAAAAATATTGAATAATTGTGCTGTATATCTGAAAGTAATATAATATTGTAAGTCAATTATTCTTCAATTTTAAAAAAGAAAGGGAATTCTGATACATGTTACAACACGAATAAACCTTAAGGACATTGTGCTAAGTGAAATAAGCCAGTTACAAAAAGACAAATAGTGTGAGTCCATAATATGGAGTACCTAGAAGAGTCAAATTCACAGAGACAGAAAGCAGAATGATGGTTACCAGGAGCTGAGGCAAAGGGGGATGGGAATTATTATTTAATAGGATAGACTTTCAGGTTTGAAAGATGAGATTAGTTTGGAGATGGATGGTGGTCATGGTTGTACAATATGAATTTATTTAAAACCACTGAATTGAACCCTTAAAATGTTTACACTGATAAATTTTGTTATATATATTTTACCATAATTAGAAATAATATTAAATTATTCATCAGACTCTATTAAACATACCTCTTTCCTGACCTCATAAGGAATACTGATAATCAGAAGGAACTTCTATGAACAGAGAAGAATTTGTCTAAAACAGTATATGAAAGAAAGATAATAAGCCCATCTCAGCTGTGTACTTGGGACCTGAAAGGGAAGAAAACAACTAAGCAACTAAGGTTGGCTTTTCGAATAGAAGTGTTTAATTTTTTGTCTAGTATTAATCCTCAAAGCATTTCTTCATTTATACAAGTTCTAGGAGCATTCTGAAAGTAGTCCAGATGTCAGATCAGAAATCAAAATGCCTGGGTTCCATTCCCTCCTTGGCCAAGGCTCCCTACAAACATAAAGAGCTGTTGCAATGACTCAACATCAGACAGGAAGCAAAGGGAGAGGAAAGACAAACAGGCCAAACAGTCTGTCATTAAATGTGAAACTATTCCTCTCCAACTTAAGCCTGGTGTGTAATAGATCTTGTTGACGTATTTCTTCTGGGGCTTCTAAATTACTTCTGCAACAACTGGAGCATAGTGATAAGTTCAAAGAGAGGCCAGCTTTCTAGAGACAGAGAATGTCTGCATACTGAAAAAGAGGATTTCTACACACAGCTCCATAAATGTACATTAGCCTTCCTCCTATGACTTTCTCTATCAGATAAGCAACTTTAAGTAAATCAATGCGAAGTCCCTGGGGAATGTAATCAGATTCAAAGATTCAGGCTGTAGGAGGAGATATACTGTCTATAACCCTATATACACACCACTGTTAGTTTGTTTTTCTTCCAAGCCAACACCATCTGTCTATAAAAATCTATGCCATGACCACCCATCCTTTTCCACAGCCCCGCCCAAGACCCTTTGTTCAACCTCAGCTGATGAAACAGACAAAAAGAGTTGTCCCTATTTGTTGTGATTTCAACTGCAAAATCCTATATAAAACATTTGAATTGCCATATGCACTCTGACTGCATTTTTAACCCACTTCCCTAATTTAGGTAAAAGCAAATCACCAGCTGGAAAGGGGAAGAAAGTCTTTATACTGCAAAATATGCTTTGAGCAAGAGGAAAGACAGGCTAGAAACGGAAGGATTTAAGAAACCAGGGCAGGAAACCAGGTCCCATATGAACAAGGCCACAGTCTGTGTGTTAATTCCTGGATAAGCCATTTAACTGTTCTGTGTCTCAATTCATCTGCTGTAAAATAAGGTCTCACTATTCAATTCAAATAAAACATTTAGAGAATACTAAGGATTAGGCACTTTGACCAGACCTACCAAGTGTTCTCTTTCTCAGTGCCAGTAGAATCAAAGCAAAGGTATTATATAACATTACACTCAACAGCACTACAAATAACAATGTTAATCTTACTCAAATGGTTATTATAGAAAAAGAGACCAAGACCAGGCATACCCATACTTTCTTTGTGAATGAAGTTGCTTTTATAAGCCAGCCTAGAAGGTGTTCTGATCAGTCCCTACTTTATTGTCACTAGAGCAACTGCAGAGCTGTATGACAGAAAGCAATATGACTCACATTCTTTGCTCTTCTCTTTGTAAAACATGTTCTTGAATTCTGGGGAAATGGCCCATATCCAAACTCGAACCAAGTTGCTAATTAAATTAAAGTTTATTCATGCCACAGGTAAAGCCATAAATGTCTTTTAACTGTATAACTCAGAGAACTATACTCAATATTTTGCAATAACATATAAGGAAAAAGAATCTGAAAAGGAGTGTGTGTGTGTGTGTGTGTGTGTGTGTGTACAAAACTGAGTTGCTGTGTTTTTCACCTGAAACTAACATGATATCATAAATCAACTACACTTCAATAAAAAATATGTTTTTTAAAAAAATTCTTAGCTAACAGAGACTAACATTTATTAAAGGCATGCTATTTTTAAATGTTATTTTATTAATACACTCAACAACCCAATGTTGGTATTACTGTCTCCATTTACAGTTGAAGAAACTGATACTTTAAGAGGTTGGTAGCTTGCCAAATGTCACCCAGCTAGTCCATGACAGATATGGAATACAAACATAGGTCTGTGTTCTTTCAATGACAACACTTACTCCCACAAGAGCAACCACTGTGCTAAGCCTCAGCATGCTGCCTTACTGATGAGCCAGTTCTGTTTCCTAGATAGAGAATATGCTGAAATCCCTAAACTCAGTACCATAACTTCAACCAAAACTGTATCTTTGACCACTTAGTCCCAAATGTCATTTAGGTGAGATTTTTTTTTAAAAAAAGAAGAGTTAATTATAAAGCCCTGGGGTCCAAAAGTTATATTTTCCCTAACAAACTACTTTCTAGTGCTCCCAAAGGACAGAAATTAACGATGAAAAACATCACCAAGGCAACAATCTAATTCCTTCTCTAGCTCTCACCTATGTTGGTTGGTTTTGATGCCTGGAAAACAAAGCACTCCCACTCCAGTGGACTCCATGAACTCCCAGACCCCCACCCCAACACTATATAGCTCTTATTCTCTTTGCCCTATTTATATAAGAGAATAAAATATAGGTTAGTCTATACAACCAGGTTTTAGATGCCTAATTGGTCCATTTTAGTCAAGTACCACCAATAATATGAAATTGCATCCAGCAACTGTCACATTTTAAAAATTCCTTTTAAATCATATCACAATAATCACAGCAAAATACCATAATCATACCAATCAATCACAAGGAATGAATAAGTACCATGGAAGCTGAGAGGTACTCCTGTTCATAACATTTCATTTCTTTAGACCTCAGTGAAATATTATCTGACCAGTGGAGAAAGTCTGACTAGGCAACATGCCCTGTTGTGACTTTCGTGGTTCCTGTCCTGTCACCTTCACTACTTGGTATATTACATCATTGTTTATTATAAAGGGAAATGCTGGTCTAGCCCCTTTAATGAACCAGCAGTTTCCAAATTTGTCAAGGAGAGAAGGAGATTCCTGTCATCTAATTTATCTCTTATGATAAAGAATACATCAGAAATCGTGGGTTTCCCTTCCAGCAGAGCCATACATTATTTATATATTATTTAGTTGTTCCATATACTGGGCTTCCCTTGTGGCTCAGCTGGTAAAGAATCTGCCTGCAATGCAGGAGACCTGGGTTCAATCCTTGGGTGGGGAAGATCCCCTGGAGAAGGGAAAGGCTACCCACTCCAGTATTCTGGCCTGGAGAAGTCCATGGAGTATAGTCCATGGGGTCACCAAGAGTCAAACACGACTGAGTGCTTTCACTTCCACTTTCATATACCTTGGGCTTCCCTGGTGGCTCAGATGGTAAAGAATCTGCCTGCAATGCAGCAGATCTGGGTTCAATCCCCAGGTCTGGAAGTTCTCCTGAAGAAGAGAATGGCTACTCACTCCAGTATTCTTGCCTGGAGAATTCCATGGACACAGGAACCTGGCAGGCTACAGTTTATGGAGTCACAAATGGTCAAACACAACTGAGCTACTAACACACACATACACCATATACCTTAGGGCTTAATATCTAATAGACCAGTTTAAAATTCAAAATCAATAAATGTATACAAACTATTCAGGGCCTTTGTAAAAAATTCAATGACTGTCTATAATGGGAAAGAAATAGGGGTTCATGATGAAATAACAACAGACAATCAAAAAGAGCAAACTGTTTCTACACTGGAGAAGTAGTATGTTTCTGATTGGCCACTGGGAAAAACAGAACCCCTGGATGATAGCTTATTGATACCAGAACTGAAATTGTGTCAGGCCCTGGGGTAGATACTAGGAATGCATCACTGATAATGGAGATTTTGCCCATTCAAACAAGAAAACACCTAGTAGCATCATATGGATTCTAAAAATCTTTATTATTTACGAGGAAGTAGGCTATTTCCAAAACCACTTCCCTGCATATCTCTCTTCACATCCTCAGCTCAAGATGGAGAACAATAAGAAGGTCCAGGAAACACTCAACAAACTCAATGCCCTGCCCTATCCAACAATAGCCAATAAATTCACAGCTTAATTTAGTCTTTGAGAACTATAATGGCCCTCAATTCTGCCATTCTAGAGGAAAAGCAGCTGTAGACAATATGTAAACAAGTGAGTGTGGCTACATGCTGATAAAATGTTATTACAAAAACAGATATTATTTACAGAAACAGGTGGTGAGCAGAATTAGGTTCATGGGCCCTAGTATGCTAACCCTTCTTTAGTGCAAATTAAGCAAGGAGACCTTTTTGAGAAATCAAGTTACTCTTTGTTTTTCCCTTGTCCTTCTGCCCAGAACTCCTGAGAAGGAACAAAGAGCAAAGGTACAAGGCTAGAAAGTTCCTCAATCAGTTATTCTCAAAATTAGAGGCTATAAAATACTTCAAAGTAAACAAGGCCTGTGAGTATCCATTCTACTTAATTGTACTTATCACCATTAGAAAATAAAAACCTTCACTGGTCCAATGGACAGATCAGAGACACCTTCTCTGGTGTGCCAATGGAAGAACACATGGATTTTATTAAATATCATGTTACTAATTCCGGCCTGATGCAGAAATTCAGATAACATTCCATAAGAAACATCAAAGCTACAACTGGCCAGCAGCCTTCAGAACACCCAGAAATTCCTGGAGGGCCACACTTTAAGAAAGTCAGTCGTGAAGGGGGCTACTAACTCCTTGATGGTGAGACCACTACCAGAAGAAAAGAATTCTCTCTGGAGAGACTTGCCAAGCAAGTGCCTCCTTGCAATGCTTCGATCAGCAAGACCTTCTGGTCTTGTTAGACTTGATAAAACAATAGCAGTCACCTTGGTAAATACTTCCAGATATGGGCTTCTCTGGTGGCTCAGCTGGTAAAGAATCCGCCTGCAATGTGGGAGACCTGGATTCAATCCCTGGGTTGGGAAGATCTCCTGGAGAAGGGACTGGCTACTCACTCCAGTATTCTGGCCTGGAGAACTCCATGGACTGCATAGTCCGTGTGTTTGCAAAGAGTCGGACATGACTGAGTGACTTTCACTCAATGCCAGATATGGACTAGGGCAAAATTGCCTGCTGTCAGAGAAATCTATATAATGGGTTCTGACTAAGAAATATGCCAATTATCCCCATACTGCCAGGGAAGCAGAAGCTGATTAAAGGCACAAGGTTAAGAGAAAGGCAAAAGAATTGGTCCTAAATAGCACCAAAGCACACCAATATTTTTGAGCTCCTTTGAAAGGGGGCTAACATGTGGCATGAGAGGGTCCAATAGAATTTAAATCACAATTTGGAGGTTGGCAGGTGACACATCAGAGTAAGGACAGGTAACCAGACATAAAAACAAGGAACATTAAGGCAAAGTCACTGAAAAGGAGGGAGAAGGAAATGGCAGCTGGCAACAGGTAACACTGAGGGTTTTACAGAGAATGAGTTGCATTGGAGATGGTGTTAGGAGGAAAGGCTCAAGGAACAGCAGAAGGCTGGATGCAAAGCCAGGTCAGAGCTGAGACAGACATCGGGAAGAATCAGATTGTTAGGGGAAACATACTGACTAAAACCGCCCACCCTGGCACCATAGTAACCATTTATGTGAGTTATTTTATGACAAGAGGTCCTGGTTAGGTACACAGAACTAACAAGCCACCACCAAACAGAAGAATTTGGGAAAGGTCAAAAAGAGATGCCATGTGTCCTACTACCTCCCAGAATCCTCCTCGCTGGGATCCATCTTGGCTGAACAATGTGTGCACCACCAAGAAGGATCCATAAATCAAAATGATTGGCCAGAAACTAATCCCATCATCATAAAACCCAAGACTGCGAGCCATGTGGCAGAGCAGTTCTCCTGGGAATCCTTACCCTACTGCTCTCGACCCGGGTGCCCCTTTCCAATAAAGTCTCTTGCTTTGTCAGCCCATGTGTCACCTTGGACAATTCATTTCTGAATGTTAGACATGAGCCCATTCTTATTTTCCTTGTATGTAAGAGGCTAATATAGAGAGGTGGTCCAGAGAATTTTAGATACTGTTTTAGGGCCTAATCCAGTAACAGCACATTGAGTGGCCTATCAGCAAATTCTTTGCCAGACCTGAGATTGAGCATTCCCAGCATCATGGGATGAAATGGTCATGAAATGCACCACCCAAACCATGATCAAATTTATGACCATGAATAAGCCCTACCAATTGGAAACTGGCACTTGCCATCTACCTCTATAAAGATTAGACCATGGCCACTGCAACTTCTGACCTGCAACACTCCCTGAAAGAAGTTCAGGGTGGAGATCAGGAATGAGGCACTCTGTGCTCTGGGAAACACTGGCAGAACAGGCCTTCAGATAGTTAGATATTTTCAGGAGATTTTATGAGTCCCAATTCTTGCATCTTCTCATACCTAGAGAAACACTAACATTGTTAATGGTGACATCTGCCTTGGCTAATAAGGACAATTGAAGTCAAAATGGAGTAGTTATGGTTCAGACATCCAAGGAAATATCTAGGTGACATTATGGGTATAATTCAGACAAGTTCTTTACAGGAACTTGAGTTTTCTGAGCTGTGTCAGACTTGTGGATCCCACCAGATGTCCCTGGATATTCTCAAAACAATGTCTGCTGGCAGCCAGTAACTGCAACCTTACTTTTTAAAGGTTCCTTCTTGTATTACATTTCTAGACAAGGAAATTGCTTTAGATCATACATTAACAAAAAGAAGAGACATGTATGATGACCAATAGCACCTGTTATCTGTATGTCAATACTATTTTAAATGTTAAAACCTATTTAGATAAAACTAACAGAGAAGGCAATGGCACCCCACTCCAATACTCTTGCCTGGAAAATCCCATGGACAGAGGAGCCTGGTGGGCTGCAGTCCATGGGGTCGCTAAGAGTCAGACAGGACTGAGAGACTTCACTTTCACTTTTCACTTTCATGCATTGGAGGACATGGCAACCCACTCCAGTGTTCTTGCCTGGAGAATCCCAGGGACGGGGGAGCCTGGTGGGCTGCCGTCTATGGGGTCGCACAGAGTCGGACACAACTGAAGTGACTTAGCAGCAGCAGCAGCAGATAAAACTAAACAACTGGCTACCTGGCTATAAGTCCCCCCCAAAATGCCAGGTCCAGACTGGGTTTCAGGCTTATTCTTCTGAAAAGAAATGAGATTTATTTTGTCTATTAAAATTCTAGTTGTCGCTCCTCTGACTACTTCTAATTGGGTCTGTTACAACAAAATGGTACACCAAGGGATTGAGGTTTTAATCATACAAAACTCACATCCAGGACTTGGAACTCGAATACTTCCAATTCAGTGTCTATTCTTCAAACTGAAGGCAGCACTATGCCCCATTTTGACAGGAAGTTGTCAGAGCCATAGCTGCCCAGTTCCCTGAATTAAAACTGAGCAGGACTCTGGGACTCTTCAGTACACAAATCCTTTCTGTGTCCCCTGTTTCTTGTTCGTAGGATATAGGCTTTGTTCAGCATCCTTGACCTTCCCTGAGTTCCAAAGGGCAGACTCAAACCACTGCTGGTCAGGGAACGGAGGGGATACAGAAACAGGGGAGGAGCAGTAAAGTGGTGGTACAGCCTTGGGGCAAGGTCCTGGTTCCTATTCAAGGAATATCCATAGCAATACCTTTGATTTCATTGCAGAACTGGAGTCCCCAACCAAGTGGAGTATGGTAACCAGGCTGAGAGCAAGATTCCTGGAGTACTACCCTGCTACCTCACCACCAACAAATCAGAAGAAAGTCACATATCCTGCATCCCTCACTCCAAATGTTGCCTTCCTTTTCTAGGCCCAGTGATGACTGTTCTGTTAGGCCTCCTGTTTGGCCCCTATCTGTTTCATCTCTGACAGGGTCCAACAGTTTCTGGCTGAATTGTTGTTACTACAAGGGTGAAAACTGGTTTCAGGCACAGAATACCTTGATTTAGATCAGGTAGAGGGAGACTTCTGCTCTAGTAGGCAGGACTACAACAACTCTCAGCTGTAAGTAGTTACAGATGAAAGAAACCTCCTTCCCAAGAAGTATCCTGAGTATGAAGTCTCTCAAGCGGAAGTTGTTACAGGAACACACTGACTAAAACCACCCACCCTGGGCAGGTACCACAGTAAAACCATTTGTGTGAGTTATTTCATGGCAAGAGGTCCTGGTAAGGAACACAGAACTAACAAGCCACCACCAACTGGAAGAATTCAGGAAAGGTCAAAAGGAGATGCCATGTGTCCTACCACCTCCAAGAATCCTCCTTGCTGCCATCTATATTGGCTGAGCGATGCATGTGCCACCAGAAAGGACCCTGAGTCAGAATGATTGGCCAGAGACAACCCAGAAACTAATCTCAACACCATAAAACCTGAGACTGTGAGCCACATGACAGAGTAGTCTCCTGGGTTTCCTTAACCTACTGCTCTCTGCCAGGGCGCCCCTTCCCAATAAAGTCTCTTGCTTTGTCAGCACATTTGCATCCTCAGACAATTCATTTCCAAGTGTTAGACAAGAGTCCATTCTCAGGCCCTGGAAGGGCTCTCCCTTCCTGCAACAAGGTAACCATTACAGGAATGTACCATACAGGAAAAGCCAGAGACACAAACTTCCCATACACATCCTGTAAGGTATAAGTACTGACCCCTTTCTCCAGAGCATACATCAGAACATAGTAGAAAATTTGCATCCCTTAGGAACCAGAATATCTGGGTTTTGATCTTATTTGCCACACACCGCTGAGTAGCTCTAAGCAAATCACTTAACTACTCGGAATTTCAATTTCCTCATCTATAAAACTGTGAAACCATTATCTTCCCTTTGTTAATTTATCTATATAAAAAGAACATTAACAGTACCCTGCTTGATTGGTTCACAGGGTTGTTGTAGAGATCAAACTGTTTGGTGAACTGAAAAATATGAAGAAAGATGTTATACTTTTATTATTCTTAAGAAATGTTATTATTTATGGTAACAGTTTAAACAAATAACTTCACATAAGAATTAAGCTGGTTTTAAACAAGATGTGTATTAGCCCCAAAATTCAATATTCACAGATAACTTGGGCTAAAAAAATGTCTGTACCACCTACAAAACTCAGAATCAAAAACCAAACAGCCTATTAAAATATGTCCCTATTTTTCTTCCTTGTTAACTAATTTACAATTTTAGGTTTATATTCCATCCTAAAGATATAATCAAAAAAGCCTAGGATCACCCTCTCCCTCATCCAGTATGAAGCTTCCCTAATTCCTTTTAACCACCTCCACTGACTTCAGAGAATTCTCCTTTAAAGGCCTCTACTTTGGTTTAGACGGTCTTCTTGGCAGGCACCTTCACAGAATAGCCCAAGTTTGATGACGCCAGAAACTCTACCACAAGCTCTGGTCTATTGGTCCTATTCGCTACCATTCATCTACTGCCGTTCTCCAGCTTACAAGCCTATCCTAATGGCTACTTCCTGTAGAGGTGTGTACTAGAAATGGCTGCTCCCATTTCTCTACAGAAGGCCCTATGTCTCGTCTTCATAACTCTACTTTCTGAATCACATGTTCCTCTGAACAGCACTTATATTCTCTTTCATTATTAAAGGAAATAAAATAAAAATGGAACAGTGCAAATATTCAGAAAATCTAAGTCTTAGTTATACTACTGACTAGCAGCATGAAAGTTCTTAAACTCTGTAAGCCTTAGTTTCCTCATCTATAAAACAGAGGTAACACTTTTCTTCCCAGATTAAGTTAAATATGTATGTGAAAGTGCCTTGTACATTATAAAGTGCCCTGCAAATATTAGCTTATGCCCTTATCTATATCTATTGCCCACATCCAGGTAATTGGTCAACCTGAGTGAGATCATGTTCATGGATCCCAGCCTTGCTGTTGCCCAGTACAAACATGACCAATCCTAAATCTCAACTCAATTTGTATTAGAGTTGCTTCTTCCTCATTTGTAATTGGATTCTCTAAATTCCACATATCTAGGGGTAAATGTTCTATCATAGAAGGTCTGTTTCCTCATCTTCCATTTCATCAAATTCCTACTAAGCAAAGGCCAACCGGAAAAAGCACATCAGTGACTTCAGATTTCCTGACCTTCCCCTACTCCATTCTTGCAGGTCTGTGAAATGCTTGGCTGCCTTCAGATCAACACTGGAGGTGCATTCTTGGCAAAAAGCAGTGAAGAGGAAATAATTATTTTCTTTCACAAGCTGAAACTGATTCTGAAAAAAATCACAGGCTCAGCAAAAAGGAGGTTGGTGAAGGGTAGAGACTGTTTTCGAAAGGCACAGGGACACTGCACAGAGCCCAAGAGTGGGACTGATGGTTGAGTTCCCATACTGACTTTCTGATTAACTATCTCAGTGACCTTAGACAATGAACATACCCTCTTAGGTTCGTTTCCTCATCTGAAATATGGAAGAGTTACATGAAATGTTCTCTTAATTCCCTTAGAATTTTATGAGTCCATTTCCAGCAAGATACTGCCCATTAATCAGAAAAAAAAAAGGGAACAGTTACACAGCATCTGCTTTTCACAAAGGAAAAGCAAACAAAATGCCAAGAAACCCCAGATTTCCCTCCCCTTTCATTCTGCTGATTCAGCCATATACTCCCTGACTGAGTTGTTACCCAACTGCTTTCCCATTTAGTACCACAACAGAACAATCACTTCCACAAACCCTGGAACACTGGGCTTAGAATCTAGAAGACAAATCACTCCAGATAAACCAAATATGGAAAGATATCAATATTTCCAATGTTAAGAGCAAGAGAAATTCAGCATAGTGATAATGGTGGCAGAGACATTCTCTTAAGAATTCTCTTTTCAGTTTTTTTTTTTTTTTCCCTGCTCTAAGCAAAAGTTGTAAGAGGCAGCTATAAAATACCTCAATGGCTTGTTATCCACCCTCCTCCCCCGACCTAATGAATTCAGGATGGATGAGCTCAGGATTAGTCTCCAGCTGTCAACTGCCACATGCATAATACATATTTTTTCAATCACAGGGAAAGGCTCTTTCCACAACAGCCTGACTCTGGAAAGAGAGTTGGAAGCTGAAATGTGGCTCTCCTGCTTCTGGGAAGTCCTTAATGAAAACCTTTTGCAAAGAACTGCCTTGAAATTCCTAATATGGTACTGTGGGGCTGGGCCTACTGCTTGCCTCTCGTGAGAAATTCCATGCAGCCTAGGGATAAAAATAACATGGTGGGGAGGACTTTGTCACCCTTTAGTAATGCCACACATTTTCCAATATACACTATATTCTACATGAAAAGCAGCTGCATTTGCTGTAAAAAGCCAACAGATGAGCAGAAAGACGAGAGGCTTCTGGAACTGCCCAACCAGCTGGTGTAGGCTCTTGGAGCAGGAAACAAAGGGGACAGGTGGCACACCACCAAGATGTAATATACTGCCATTCTTCTGGGACAAAAAGAAAACATAACCAGGCCCTAATTAAACTGGGGCTAGAGTGCTCAACAGGGACACCACCTGATCACAGCCATGATAATGGAGGGAAAAAAATGAAAGGAAACTTTCCACTAGCACAGTTCTTCACTGCCAAGTGGGTCACTTCAAACAAAAGCACCCCCAGCCCCAGTAAAGAACATCCACAGTTTTAATGCAATGTACCCACTTTAGAGTACACTACAGAAAGAGCCTTGGAATGGGAAACCAGAAAACCTGATTCTGGTCCCAATTCATACTCTAGCTCTAGATCCCTGGCAGTTGTCTCTTTGCTTCCTTTCTCTATATATAAACTCAACAGAATGGATGTGAAGCTTTCTAAACAACTTCCTAAGTCTTTTGTTCTACAAGGAAGAGCCAAAGGAAGATGTAGGTATATAAGCCAAGGACCTCTGTTTCTCCAAGCACAGTCTTTAAAAAAAAAGGCCTTGAGATATGACTCACATACCATAAAATTCATGTATTACAGTGTACAATTAAGTGGTTTTTAGTATGCTCACAGAGTTGTGCAACAATCATCACAATCTAATTTTAGAAAAATTTCACAATCGCCAAAAGAAATCCTTTACCCATTAGTAGTCAAAATAATGCTAACCCCCTCTCTCAGCCCGAGACAACTAGTCACTTAACATACATAGTTCATTTAATGTTTTTAGCATAATAAGGTTCGGAGAAGGCAATGGCACCCCACTCCAGGGGAAAATCCCATGGATGGAGGAGCCTGGTAGGCTGCAGTCCATGGGGTCGCGAAGAGTCGGACCCGACTCAGCGACTTCACTTTCACGCCTTGGAGAAGGAAATGGCAACCCACTCCAGTGTTCTTGCCTGGAGAATCCCGGGGATGGGGGAGCCTGGTGGGCTGCCGTCTGTGGGGTCACACAGAGTTGGACACGACTGAAGTGACTTAGCAGCAGCAGCAGCAGCATAATAAGGTAGTGGACTTTTAAAAATATCTGCATCTGTTGATATAATAATGTTTTCCCCTTATTCCAATTATTTTGTATGATATAAATATTACACTATTATACTGACAGATTTTCAGATATTTAACTTTGCATTCCTGGAATAAATTTAACTTGCTTATGATGTATAATTCTTTTTATATGTTGCTGGATTTGGTTTGGCTAGTATTTTGTTGAGGGTTTTTGCATCTATATTCTTTTTAATATATTTTATTTATTTATTTATGTTTGACTGTGCTGGGTCTTCACTGCTGCATGCGAGTTTTCTCTAATTGTGGTGAGCAGGGGCTACTCTTTGTTGTGGTGGGTGGGCTTCTCATTGCTATGGCTCCTCTTGTTGTGGAGCATTGGCTCCAGGGCAGAAGAGCTTTAGTAGCTGTGGCACACGGTCTCAGTAATTGCAGCTGGTAGGCCCTAGAGTGCAGGCTCAGTAGTTGTGCCTGGGCCCAGTTGCCCCAAGGCATGTGGAATCCTCCTGGACCAGGGACTCAACCCGTGTTCCCTGCACCAGCAGGTGGACTCTCAACCACTGGACCACCAGGGGAGTCTGCTTCTATATTCTTAAGGGAATTAGGTCAACAGTTTATTTGTGATGTCTTTGGGTTTTGGTATGTTAATTAAAGTGAAAGTGAAGTCGCTCAGTCGTGTCCGACTCTTTGCGACCCCATGGACTGTAGCCTACCAGGCTCCTCCTTCCATGGGATTCTCCAGGCAAGAGTACTGGAGTGGGTTGCCATTTCCTTCTCCAGGGGATCTTCCCGACCCAGGGATCGAACCCAGGTCTCCCACATTCCAGGCAGACGCTTTAACCTCTGAGCCACCAGGGAAGCCCCATATGTTAATCAGAGTGGCCTCAAAGAATGTGTTAAGAAACTGCTAACTTTTGGAAGTTTGAGAAGGATAGGGTATTAATTTTCCTTTAAATGGTTGGAAAAATTCATCAGTGAAGCCATCTAAGCCTGGGCTTTTCTTTGTGGGAAGTATTTTGATTACTGATTCAAAATACTACCCACTGATTTTTAGTGGTTATAGGTCTATAGAGACTTTCCATATATTGTGGAGTCAATTTTGGTAGTTTGGGTTCTCCTAAAAATTTGTCCATTCTATCTAAATTATATAATTTATTAGCATACAGTTATTTATAATATTCCCATTTGTTCTTTTTAATTTTTTTTTTTTTAGTTTGGTAATAGTGTCTCCTCCTTCATTTATGCTTTTAATAATTTGAGTCTTTTCTCTCTTGTCAGTCTAGTTAATGGTTTCTCAGTGTTGTTATTTTTAAATACAAACTATTGATTTTTTAAATTTTCTGTTTTAAATAGAGAAAAGAGATCTTCCTATTCTTTATTTCATTTAGTTCTGCTGTAATTTTATCATTTCTTTCCTTCTACTTGCTTTCAGATTTGTTTGTTTTTTTCCTAGTTTCTTAATGGTCAGGTTATTGAATTATGATCTTCTTTCATTCCTAATATAGTTGTTTAAAGCTATAAAAATTTCCCCTAAGCACTGATTTAGCTGCATCCCATCAGTTTGGGCACATTGAGTTTTCATTTTTTATTCATTCCAAAATATTTTCTAATTTCCCTTGTGATAGCTTCCTTGACCAACTGGTTATTCAGGAGTGTGATGTTTAATTTGCACATATTTATGAACTGTGTAAATATTCTTCTGTTATTGATTTGTAATTTCATCCCGCTGTGGCTACAGAACATAATTTGTATAAAGAAATATATTCAGGCAAGTTTTATGGCCTATCAGACAGTCTGTGTTGGAAAACGTTCCATGTGCTCTTAAGGAAAAATGTGTATTCTGCAGATGTCTATAGAAGATCTACTTGGTTTATAGTGTTGTTCAATTCCTCTATTTACTCATTGAGCTCTAGTAGTTCTTCTATCCATTACTGAAAGTACAGTATTGAAGTCTCCAACTATTACTGTTAGACTATCTATTTCTCCCTTTACTTCTGTCCACTTTTGCTACATGAATTTTGGGGCACTGTTGTTAGGTGCATATGTTTATAATGGATACCCTCCTGATATATTTATGGTTTTACCATCATAAAATGTCTTGTTTGTATGTCATGAAAATTTTGTCTTAAAATATATTTTGTCTGATGTTTATATAGTCATCCTAATTCTCTTTGGTTACTGTTTGCCTGGTACATGTTTCCATCCTTTTTCTTTCCACCTATTTGTATCTTTGAACACAAAATGTGTATCTTAAAAGACAGCATGTATTTCAATCAATTAATCCATTTTTGAGCAGTTTATCCACTTTGCCAATCTGTGCCTTTCTATTAAAAGTGTGCAGTTCATTTACATTTTGTCTTACTGATAAGATTTATGTCTGCCATTTAGTTTGTTTTCTATACGTCATCTTTTTTCCTCTACTTTCCCATTACTAACTTTGTGTTAAATATTGTCTACTGTACTATTTTGATTCTCATTACTACTTTCACTATATTTTTTTTATTTTCTTAGTGACTGACCTCAGAATTAAAATTACAATATTGTTTAGATTAATTTTAACTTAACTTAGAAAACATACAGAAATGTTAAGTAAGTAAGTGTTAGTCGCTCAGTCATGTCTGACTCTGCGACCCCATGGACTGTAGCTCCCCAGGCTCCTCTCCCCATGGAATTCTCCAGGCAAGGATACTGGAGTGGGTTGCCATTCCCTTTTCCAGGTGATCTTCCCCACCCAGGGATCAAACAGGGATCTCCCCCATTGCAAGTAGATTTTTTACCGTCTGAGCTACAGGGAGGAACCCAAATAAAGTCTGTCACTGTTTCCATTGTTTCCCCATCTATTTGCCATGAAGTGATGGGACCAGATGCCATGATCTTAGTTTTTTGATTGTTGAGTTTTAAGCCAGCTTTCTCACTCTCCTCTTTCAGTTTCATCAAGAGGCTCTTTCGTTCCTCTTTGCTTTCTGCCATAAGGGTGGTGTCATCTGCATATCTGAGGCTATTGATATTTCTCCCAGCAGTCTTAATCCCAGCTTGTCCTTCATCCAGCCCAACGTTTCTTCTGATGTACTCTGCATAGAAGTTAAATTAGAAGGGTGACAATAGATAGCCTTGACATACTCCTTTCCAATTTGGAACCAGTCCATAGTTCCATGTCTGGTTCTAACTGTTGCTTCTTGACCTGCAAACAGATTTCTCAGGAGGCAGGTAAGGTGGTCTAGTATTCCCATCTCTTTAAGAATTTTCCATCATTTTTCTTTCAGCATTTTGAATATGCCAAGCCACTGCCTTCCCGTGTCCATGGTTGCTGATGGGAAATCAGCTCTCAATCCTATTGAGGGTGCTTTTCAACTGATTAGTTTTCTCTTGCTTCTTTTAAGATTCTCTCTTTGCCTTTGGTTTTCATCAATTTGACTATAATGTATCTTAGGAATGGATCTTCTTGAGTTTATCCTACTTGGGTTTTTTGAGCTTCTTGGATCTGGATATTAGTGTTGTTCATCAAATTTGGAGAGTTTTAGCCATTATTTCTTCAAATATTCTTTCTGTTTTTTTTTTCTATCTTCTTCTGGGATTCTCATTACACATATGTTGATACACTTGATGGTGTCACATAATTTCTGGGGTTCTGTTCATTTTCTTTTCATCTTTTCTTTCTTTTGCTTAGATTGGATAATCTCAGACTAGATTATTTCAAGTTCTATGACTCTCTTCTGCTAGTTCAAATCTGCTGTTGAACCTCTCTAATGGATTTTTCATTTTAGCTATTTTATTTTTCAACTCTAGAATTTTTATCTGACTCTTCCTTATTATTTTCATCTCTTTATATTGTCTTGGTGAAACACTGTTCTCAGGCTTTCCTTGTCTCTTTGGCAAAACACTATTCTCAGGCTTTTCTTTAAATTTTTAGACATGGTTTCCTTTAGTTCTTTCCCTGGTGATTCAGATGATAAAGAATCTGCGTGCAATGCAGGCAACCTGGGTTTGATCCCTGGGTCGGGAAGATTCCCTGGAGAAGGGAACGGGCTACCCATTCCAGTATTCTTGCCTGAAGAATTCTATGGACATAGGAGCCCGGCAGGTTACTAGAGTCTGTGGGGTCACAAAGAGTCAGACATGATTGAGAGACTAATACACATATTAGCTGACTTCATTTTTTTTTTGTCTAAATTCCAACATTTAGACTGCAGCAGGGACAGTTTCTATTGACAGCTTTTTTCTTGTGTATGGACCATACTTTTCTGTATCTTTGCATATCTGATCATTTTTTGTAGAAAATGGGACGTTTTAGACACAATATAATATGGTTCTTCTGGAAAGCAGATTTCCCCCAGGTTTTGTTGTTATTGTCTTTGTCACTGTCATTGTCGCTGTTTGTTTAGACATATTTCTTAGACAGATTCTATAATGTTTGTATTCCTTGGAGTGTGTCCCCTGAAATCTCTGCCTGGTTAGATAAATGTCCAGCTAATAATTGTTCACAGATCTCCTTAACTGTCTTGAACCATTAAGTCTTCTATTTTTTTCTGAGGTGCTCTGTGTTGCATGTTGGATCATTTCTTCAACATTTAGCCAGTTTATAACTACCTCAAGTTCAGCCATAGGACAGAAATTATTAAAAGGCCTTCTCGGGTCCTTTCTAGGCACACGCACAGCCCAGGGCATGCACATGGCCATCTAGATCCCAGGAATGTGTCAGATCTTTTCAAAGCCCCCAGTATATGTTTCATTCCCCTTTGATGTTTTTGGCCAGGCTTTTGTTTGCTCTACTTAGTTTCAGTTAGTCTAAATCACCTGAGATGTTAAACATCTTGGGGATAGAACTTTTCCCACTGAGGTAGCTCTAAGTCAGGTAAAGTAATGAGAAGCTGTGTGAATGAGGCTTCTCTAGCTAGCTTTAAGACATATTAGAAAATGACAAGATGAAAAGTTATGACCAACCTAGATAGCATATTCAAAAGCAGAGATATTACTTTGCCAACAAAGGTTCGTCTAGTTAAGGCTATGGTTTTTCCTGTGGTCATGTATGGATGTGAGAGTTGGACTGTGAAGAAGGCTGAGCACCGAAGAATTGATGCTTTTCAACTGTGGTGTTGGAGAAGACTCTTGAGAATCCCTTGGACTGCAAGGAGATCCAGCCAGTCCATTCTGAAGGAGATCAGCCCTGGGATTTCTTTGGAAGGAATGATGCTAAAGCTGAAACTCCAGTACTTTGGCCACCTCATGCAAAGAGTTGACTCACTGGAAAAGACTCTGATGCTGGGAGGGATTGGGGGCAGGAGGAGAAGGGGACGACAGAGGATGAGATGGCTGGATGGCATCACTGACTCGATGGACGTGAGTCTGAGTGAACTCCGGGAGTTGGTGATGGACAGGGAGGCCTGGCGTGCTGCGATTCATGGGGTCACAAAGAGTCGGACACGACTGAGCAACTTATCTGATCTGATCTGATAGGTCTGTGAGTTTTTGAGGAACTACAAACCCAGTCTCCCCACTAAGGTGTTAAAAGGTTACTGGTTTCCATAGCTACTGTGGTCAAAGGGCTGTTAGTTTTCAAGGCTACCACAAAGCTCTGGAGAAGGGAATGAGAGGCAGGGTTAAGTTAAAATGCCACAAAATCTGCTGCCACTAAGGCTCAACGTGTTTCCATCAATAAACACTCTTCAGATTGTCATGAGCCTTTTGGTTCATTTACAGAGTTCTGAAAATGTTGATTTTAACAATTTTTGCCAGTGTCCTTTTTGTTTTTATGGAGGAGTTGATTTTATGAGATCTTTAATTTACCATTCCCTCCAAGTACAATCCTAAAGAAATCTTGCTCCAGTATGACTAACAATTTGCCTACAATGAACACATTCCTGAGTAGGTGGAAGCTGAAAAAAGCACTAGGAAAAGTCTTTCTAAAAGGTAAGCAAAATATTGCCAGTTATTACCTCTAGTGTGAAGATCTGGGGAACTGAGACACAGGAGGCAAAAAAGGTTTACCCTTTGGTACCTTTTGAAATTTTTACCATGTTCATGTGTTACTTACTCAAAAAACATTTTTAATATAACTATAAAAGGAGGAGTGGAGATCCTTGGTGGCTTAGTGGTTAGGATTCCATGCTTTTACTGCTGTGGCCCAGGTTCAATCCCTGATCAGGGAACTGAGATCCCACAAGCCATGCAGTGTGACCAAAGACACCATGAGATATACTACACCCTATTGAGAGTTTAAGCGGCACTCTTCATTCACTTAAAGAGTCTTGCTCATTATTAAGGCTGTTAACTACCACAGCAATAGAGCAGATATCTTTGACTTAAGAATCTTTCCCTCAGTGTACTCTTTTTTGCTATAGACAGTTGTATCCCCATGGTCTAGCTCATTTTTCCCCTACAATGATCCACTTTTATAATATGTGATAGAATATATATCATATCCTGAACTTCTTCATAGCTCTTCTCACAACTGTAATTAAATTATGTGAGTAATCAGACGTTTAATGTATGCTCCAAGAGGGCAAAGCCTTATTCACCATTGTATCTCCAGTTGTCCAGTTGCCGGACACATAGTGGGTGCTTCGTAAATCCTTTTTGAATTAAAATTAATTACCTTTACATTGTGTAAGGCTTTAGCACTTGATACAAGCCCAGTAAAGCATCATGAGGGCCCTCCACCCGATGGAGGTAGGAGGTGAAAAATTCAGCTCTAGATTTCCAGAAAACTCCTCTGGAAAAGCATGTATCTTTCTAGATCATTATGAACTTTTAGGAAATTTCTATAGTAACTGATTAGAGAAACAGATATCAGATTAAACAGAAGGTTTGGGTTATGCTTTACAAAACAAGGCTGTAAAAATGAAGCTGAAAAGTAATTTTCCTTCATCACTTTAAACTCTGAAAAACTTTTCTTAATAAGCAAATCAAGGCATAATCTTCCCTGTACCATTCACCATCCATTTTTAAAAAACCGCTTCTTGTAAATGGTCACACACTGAAAGGCTGGCTTGGTTCACTTTTGCACCCTGGTCCCCACAGCACTCCAATCTGGCTACTTTGGAATATGGTCTTCCGAGGGCCTTCTATGAATATAGTAATACTGCCTCCAGCAAATTCCATTTGACTTTGCTTCGTACCTACTAAGAGCAATACCATATAACATACTCATTACATTGATCTGAGCTACTCTTCAGAATATCTCAAATACAGTCCTTCCCTCAGTGTCTGTGGGGAATTGGTTCCAGAACCCCTGTGGATACCAAAATCCACAAAATATTCAACTCTCTATATACAGTGGTGTAGTATTTACATATAATCTACCCACATCCTCCTATTACTTATAATATCTCATGTAAATGCTATGTAAATAGTTGCTAGCATGTGGCAAATCAAGTTTTGCTTTGGGGAACTTTCTGGAATTCTTTTCCAAATATTTTCTATCCCCAGTTGGTTGAATCCAGAGAGGCAAAACTTGCAGATACAGAGCCGACTATAACAACATGTCCTCCAAGGCACTGATTAACTATCACCAGGATAATGACAGGATATCTGCTGACTGAGAATGTATATATTACATCGCCAACTCCTCCCTGCACCCCATAGCACTATACCCACTCCAGAGGAATTAAAAGCTTTGGTCTCCCTCAGTATAGAGCTATTCAGGACAGAACTGAAAAGCACCGGGTTGGGACCTCTCAAGAAGCATTCATCAAGAGGATAATCAAATAGGCTAGCATGATTCATGTCATTTATTCACATGGAACATATCAGTTCAATTTTCCTTTTGTCTGTTCTCTCAGAGGAAAGGCGAATTTGCTCCAAAGTTTCCAATGGAATCAATTTAGGTTGCTTGACTGTGCAATACAGTGGCAGCCCAGAAAACAGAATGAGGAAACCAGGAGGAACCCTAAAGCTCACTGACAAAACCTCTAATTTTAGAAATGGGAAAACTCAGGTTCATGAAACTAAAGACTTACTCAGAGTCATATAGCTAGGAGGTGGCACAGTTGGAACCAGCACCCAGGTTCTCTGTGTATAAAGCTAGAGATGGCTCCATAAAGTATATTCAATATGAAATTTGCCTCAAAGATGGAACTGACCCATCCTTTCAGGAAAACAAAAATTTACCAAATAGGTGTTCCAGTTGCCAAAGCAAGAGCTGAACAGGTACCCCAAAAGGTCATCTTAATGTAAACATCTAAAACTCTTTATCTTTAAAAGTACAGAATGTAAGAAAGTGACATTTTTGCATTCTTTTAAAACATAAGTTTCCATTAGTCCAAGACAGCCTATGTGTTTGTGGTTTGTACATGTATATGAGTGAGCTTAATGATATAATTCTTTTTTCTGACATCTGTTTTATACATATAAAGTACGTTATCCTTGGTTTTTGAATGATTACTTTAAATTTTTGTTAAATTTTTTGTATTTAATTAAATACTGCCAGTATACTAATATAATGTCAAACTTTATGTTGGTATAAAATAAGATCCTATAATTAAGTTACTCATTCCCTTCCCAAATGATTAAATTATAATATGCAATGAAAAAGTCATGGAATGTTAGATCTGAAAGTGGGCTTACATATCCCCTATCCATCCTCACTTATGTAAAGCTGCAGACCAAGGACCCCAGCAAAAAGACTTACCAAGGTCACAGATCCTATTAGTAGCAGAACCATCACCATACCCATCACATTTAGGGTTTTTTTCCCCACTATACCATCATTCTGCCTCGCTCCATTTGCAGTATCTACTGGTGCTTCCCCAGAGAAATCTCTTTCTGGAGACTATCACCTTTCATTTTCCTAGCCCATTTCCAAGACTCCTAGACTGTTAGAAGTAGATCATCTAGCTCAGGAATTGCAACCTGATTGAATCCAGGCTGTGAATACATTTCATTTAGCTATCACAGTTTTAAAGAAAGTGAAGGCTTTTGTAATGAGATGAAGCTGCTGTATTTTACCCCAATCACTCCAGTCCTATTAACCCACTTCCAATAGCTTCATACTTTTCTGTTTTCTCCTTGGCCATGGAGACAGCATTGGAACCTGTGAACCTTGAATCCAGTGCAGGCATAATTAACAGCACGCCAAAGTAAAATAAAATAAACTAAATAAACTAATGGAAAATATTAAACATGGCATTATGTTTTACCAATAACTATATTCACTGCCTTACCAATAAAAAAGTCCATTTAGGTTAACTAGTCATATTAAAGTTCTGCAAACTACAACCACTGAATCAAACCCAGCCCACAGCTATTTCTGTATGCCCCTGCTCTAACTAAGCTGAAAATGGTTTTTATATTTTTAAACAGCTGAAAAATTCAAAGGAAGATAATATTTTGTGACATGAAAATTATGGAAAATTTACTTTTCAATGTCAATAAGTAAAGTTTTATTAGAACACAGCAACTCTCATTTCATGTGCGTATTATCTATAGCTGCTTTCTCGCAACAATGGCAATTAGGTAATTGCCACAGAGACTGCTGCTGCTGCCGCTGCTAAGTCACTTCAGTCATGTCCGACTCTGTGCGACCCTAGAGATGACAGCCCACCAGGCTCCCCCGTCCCTGGGATTCTCCAGGCAAGAACACGGGAGTGGGTTGCCATTTCCTTCTCCAATGCATGAAAGTGAAAAGTGAAAGTGAAGTCGCTCAGTCGTGTCCGACTCCTAGCAACCCCATGGACTGCAGTCTACCAGGCTCCTCTGTCCATGGGATTTGCCAGGCAAGAGCCACAGAGACTACATGCCCTCAAAGCCTAAAATATTGCCCTTTACAGAAGAGGTCTGCTGACCCCTGAGCTATATCAAAGAAAATTTAAAGTTCCTAATAATCTGCAGTAAAGTCACAAATATTTGTTTAGAATTGGAACATCTTATATCACTCTCAGATGAATCTTCCTAAAGCACAGTTCAGACCACGCCTCTGTGCTACCAAAAATGTTTTTAATACTCCCTGCCTGTAAAGAAAAGCCTAAAGTACTTAACAGGTCACGCACAGTCAAAGCCCTCAACCTTCCATTCCAAGGTCATCTCCCAAACTTCTCTTCTTGCACCATATAACCCAGATGACCTGAATTATTTGCTATCCCTTTACATTCTCTATGTCATTCCTACTACATGAAATTCCCTGTCCTGAATATAGTGCAATGCAGGGCCCTCAGAGTCAGATCTGGGCTCTAATTCAGACTCCTGCCCTTATCAGCTGAGAAAGTTACTAAATTCCTCTGAACTTCAGTTTTTTCACAGAAAGAGTGGAAATAATAGTCCTTGCCTCATAAGTCTGTTATAAGATTTTAATTCTTGGCATACAGGAACATTAAAAAGCAGAGACATTATTTTGTTGACAAAGGTTCATATAGTCAACACTATGGTTTTTCCAGTAGTCATGTATGGATGTGAGAGTTGGACCATAAAGAAGGCTGAGCACCAAAAACTTGATGCTTTTGAACTGTGGTGTTGGAGAAGACTCTTGAGAGTCCCTTGGGCTGCAAGGAGATCAAACCAGTCAATCCTAAAGGAAATATTCATCGGAAGGATGGACGCTGAAGCTGAAGCTCCAATACTTTGGCCATCTGATGCAAAGAGCCAACTCATTGGAAAAGACCCTGATATTGCGAAAGATTGAAGGCAGAAGAAGGGGATGACAGAGGACGAGATGGTTGGATGGCATCACTGATTCAATGAACACAAGTTTGAGCAAGCTCCAGGAGATGCTGAAGGACAGGGAAACCTGGCCTGCTGCAGTCCGTGAGGTCACAAAGAGTAGGACATGACTGAGCAACTGAACAACAACAACATATAGGAACAGCTAAATAAGTGATAAGTCAATTCTGCCCAATTACAATGCTACTTTCTCCTTTGCTTTCCCTTATCCTTCCACAGGGAAATGACCTCTCCGTCATGTTGTATACCATGGTATCCACCTGTCCCACTCTATGGCTCTGATCCATATCTACTACCTTATACTTTAGTGATCTTTACACATATCTTATCTCCCCTACCAGTCTAGGACCTCCTTGAGGGCAGGATCCCATCTGTGACTTTCTCTGTAACATTTGTAACAACGCTGAGAACAATGGCTTGAATTTAGTATGTGAATGAGTATTTACTGAATGAATGATACATGTTCACTGAATTATATAACGTTTATTAGGTGTATCATGTTCACTTGTTGTAAATACCTAGCCTAAGTGCATAGAAAATATTCATACAACATCAAGGACCAAAGCTGCCAATATAAAAACAAAAAACAGGGATTTCCCTAGTGGTCCAGTGGTTAAGAATCCACCTTGCAATGCAGGGGACATGGGTTCAATCCCTGGTGGGGGAACTAGGATTCCACATGCCATGGGGCAGCCTGCAAGCCACAACAAAAGATCGCACATGCCCAATGCAACCAAATAAATAAATATTTTTTAAATAACAAAAAGAAAAGTGGGCAGTATATTCACCTTTCAGAGTGCCAGTGTTTTTATTTGTTATTGATTTAAATTATAATCACCATTTTTTACTCCAACAATTATGAATAGATCACATTTAAGGGGAGGGAGCAAATCAGTCACTTTCCCAAAGAAGACATACTGAATATCATTCATAACATCAATTACCTCTGAGCACAGATCTAAGAAAATCTAGATATTCAAATAGAATCCATATTTAATAAATGAATTATCACACACAGCTGTGACTAAAACCTTATCTAGAGCTCTGGACAAAATCAAACACAAGCTGGAAATCAAGTTCCAACTAGCTTAACAACTTAAACAAAAACTGCAGCTGATTTTTGCAGCGTGAAGCACCAGGTTTCATTGGTTACCAGAAACACTAACCAGTTGATTTGATGGTCAATTTAATAAATTAAATGAAAAAGTGCCAATAATTCTTCTTTACTTTTAATGCCAGATTCCAAATGACAAAATGAATCCACACACATATACAAAATTAATCACTGAGCCATGCCAATATAGGGAATGAATTTTCCACAAGATGACAGCAAAAAAAATGTTTCAACTACTTTTGTTTATGGATTTCCCTTTAGAAACCTACCAAAAAGTATATTCAGCCACTATATTATTAACCTGAAGATGTATTATCAACAACTTAAAATATTTAGCCGTTTCCATTTACAAAATACTTTCACAATCCATTAACTCCTTTGAGCCTCAAAGCAACTCTGTGAGGTGCATACAATTACCCCCATTTTATATCTGAAATATATGATATGTGCCTTCCTATCCCAAAATGGTGAAGCCAAGATTGTAACCCAGGTCTTCTAATCTAATTCCAGTGTTCTCTCTTCCTTTTTCCTCCATACAAAGCAAAAGTATACCTTTGTTTTGCATCTACCTTACTTACTCTGAAAAAGCTGCCCAGCTAGCCCATTTTGAGGAAGCAGAGTGGGAGTATAAACATTACTGTGGTCAAGACAGCGGGAAACATCCTGTCTTTGCCTCTAGCAAATCATGTTTTTAGAATCATGTAACTTAAAGAAAAGAAATGGAGTCTGGGTTAGCTGCTGGGTTTTATTTCCTAACTGTCCTATTTTTGGCTTTCTGTGTATACTCAAGAAAGGAAAACCGCCATAAATACCAAGAACCCCCTGAGCCAAAATAACTCTTAGATCTTCTGCCCATATTCAAAGGTTTAAACCTGCATAATTGTTGACTCTCACCACTTTTAATCCCCCAAAAGGAAAGAATAAAAACCGCAACTTACCACTTGCCTAGAAAACTTTTGCCCTTCCTCCACCATTTTATTGAACTGTATTTTCACAAATACTTTCAGCTTATCCTGCACTTCACAAAGCCAGTCCCTTCTGAGGGCTTAGATGAGCTTCATTTAACTATGAATACTGCACTAAGTAGTTTACTGTAACAAGTAAACAAGCAAAAAAAAATCCAAACATTTCCCGCTTTTCCTTTCAGGAACCCTCACCTTTCTAACTACTTTTGTAGCACAACCAGCATATCTTTAACCTCTCAATGAAGTCTATTAAGCAGCAACACACCCCAAACCCTGGGCTAAAGTCTACGGATCAGCATTTCAAATATCCCATCTTTAAGATGCAACCAAGAGTTTACTCTTATTCAGACTAAAATACGACACACCATCACATGATCCAATTCAATGAAACAACAAGTAGGAACTTGCAACACTTATGACCAAAGTAGGCAGACAACATATACAGGGAAAGCCCAGACTCCAAGGGGCAAATCAGGAGAGCTGCACAACAAAAACCACTGCACTGCGGCTCCCAAGTCTTTCTCCTTGCTCTTGGTTGGCTGTATTTGCCTTAAGAAGGTCCCCACACTGGACCAGACACACTATTTGTGGGATAAATCCACTCAGAAAAAAAATATTACAGGTATACAGAATATATTTGCCAGTGACTTTGACTTTATTTTTCATAATCATCCTTCAACCAAGAGAAAAAATGGATTATCACCACCCATTCCCTATCTTCCATTCTTATGGGTATATACTTTGGCACAATGGATTGATCTGCCTGCACTCTTGTTGGGGATGTTTATTATTCTTTATCTTACTCCAAACCTTCTGCCAACTAGCAGAAATAAAAAATCTATACACAGCAGGGAAGTGGGGGAGGGCCCCAGAGTTCTTAGTTCTGAGGACGTGGAAAGCCAAGCTAGGTGAGGTTCCGTCAACCTGGTGACTCCCAACCTGAGTTCTCTACTATGCTCCCAGGGAGCTGGGCTCCTCCTGCTAGGGATTAGGCAGGTCTTTGTTCCACCTGTGAGGAGAATTCAGTGGCACATGAGGTCATTTAATAATTCCGAATTTAGACCAACCTTGAACACAACCATAACTCAGTAACTTAAAGAGCAAAGGTGCTTTCCTTAGAAAATAACTTGCCATTGGCAATTTTTTACTACCCCCACATTTATCTGCAGCAACTAGAGGCCAAGCAGGAACAAAACCCTGACTCAAGCTGCTGGCCTGAATTCCCAATTCTTTAGGAGGTTGTGGGGCAGTCCCTTGGTCAGCTTAGATGTCCCTTTCATACATGGGTATAAACATGTCTGACAATACAAGTGGCCTGTCCCTTTAGAACAGGAGTCTGACAAGAAAGGATAGCTGCTGAACAAGACAGTCCCTCAGCTACAGATACTGTCTTACAAACCAAAACCACTAAAGGGGAAAACCCCAATTCTAGTTGTAGCCACCAACTTCCACTTCTACTGACCCCACTTCCAAAATATCCGGAAAACCATGAGCCTCAGACACTTGGGCTGGGGTGTGGAAGATCTCCAAAGGCCAAAAGCACCGGCTCAGGGAAACTGCTCATCGAAGTCTTCCACTTACTTCTCATTGCGCTGATAAGCGCGTTGCCGTCTTTGATCACATCTTTGATGAATTTATTGGTCCTCTCCAGTTCCTGCTCATAACATTTGAGCCTCTCGCGGAAATCAGGACTGTCCAGGTAGCAGTCGCTGAACTCCAGCGGGGGATGCCCCATGGTTCTGATGACAGGGATTGGAAGGAGAAAGGAAAGACACAAAGATCAAGAGCATCAGTGGCACAGTACGAGGAAAAGATGGGTTGCGCAGAGTGCAGGACCCGTTTAGGAAGCTGCAGCCTCCCTCCCTTTAGAGGACAGATACCTGTTCAGATGAGATTCCTGGGGAGAGCTGGCTGGTCTGTACCGGAAACGGGCGGCCCGGCGATTGCTTCAGGTGACGGCGAAAGCTAACTAACGCAGTTGGAACCCGGCGGGGTGCTGCTTAACAAGCAACATGCCCCCTAGTCATCTCTCCCCTGACAGGCAGCAGAAACCAACTCGTCTCTTCTCCGGAGAGCGGCTGGATCCTTCCCGAGCAACTGCAAACGTGACACTTTGGCCCGCCCAGGGTGTAGGCGGGGGTGAGCGCTGAGGGTGGGAGGTGCCTCTCCTTGCTCCCAACTGCCGAGCCAGCAGAAGATTTCCTTTGCCGAGCTCCGCGGGTAACCCGGAGTGCACTGTCCCCTCCCCCTTCTTAAAGCCAGCGCCTCCGCCCTTCCCCGGCGAAGCCCATGTACCGAGGCAGGGTACTCGGGTTCCTTAAACTGTATCTTACTTGCACCCTAGGGTCTCTTTACCAGAATCTGCCGTCTCCTAAAGTTCTTCCTGGTCCGAGGGAGCGGCCTTTTGTCCTGCTAAGCGCCAGAGGTGTTAAGCCGGGCGACAATGAAACGTAGCCTTCCTCCAAAGACGCCCGAACGGGAAGAGGAGGGCAACAGCGCGACGCACAATAGCTGCGGTAGCCCGGCGCTTCCCTACGGAAACTGGGGAGCAGTCAGCGCCCTAGACTCCAGTTGGAAAGCGTGGCGGCTTGGGAGATGTAGTCTTTCCGTTTCGCGCCCTGTGACTCCTTCCTGCGATCTCCGCATTATCCCGCCAGGGCGCCGGCTCTCTTGCAGAGTATTCCCAGCACACCCCAGCTAATAGCTGTCCCAGCGCAGCCTCCAAAGGCAGGTGCGCCCGCACTAGTTGTTTTTCAGCCGCCAAGCCGTGTGGGAATCCCTTGCGACTCAATGGACTGTAGCCCACCAGGCTCCTCTATCCATGGGCTTTCCCAGGCAAGAATACTGGAGTGGGTTGCCATTTCCTTCTCCAGGGCATCTTCCCCACCATCTCCTGTATTAGCCGGCAGATTCTTTACCACTAAGCCACCTGGGAAGCCCCTAGAGTATACCTGGAAAGTTTCCAAAATGGGAGGGAGTGAGAACCCAGGAGAGATCAACTGTGGGATGATGTCTCTCACTTCTCTTTATTTGGCTGGATTGTTTGTTGTTTTTTTCCTTCTTTTTTCCAGCTTCCCTCTGACTGACTCACTTCTATTTCTCCTCCCTTTCCCATTTCTATGAGCTCTAATTCCCATATGCCTTCTACCTGAAGGGTTGACTCCTGCTCTTGGATCTCTGTGTTAAGCTCAGAACCCCCTGCCAGAGAAAAGGAGGCCATAATTAGGAATTCATTTTTCCCTGAATAGGACCACAAGTCTAGTTTTTGTGATCCAACTCATTGCATTGGCTGTTGATTAAAGCATGTGATTTTCCATGTGTAAGTAGAAAAGTTATAAAGAGGATGTTATAAACTGTCTTGCAGCTTCCCTAAGAGGCCTCTTGTCCATTGTCTATTGTAGGAGAACTAGGGCTACTCTTACAGGTGGCTGCCTTTAGACTCACAGTAGCTAGGGGCTGGAAAATAGCGTGTACACGAGCAAAAAGATTGAATTTAATTTTGGGAAAGTGTTTAGATTACATTGCCTTGTGAAGAAAGCCAAGAAAGCCAGAAAGCCAGATTGTAAATAGAGTAGTAACAGCTTCTCTACCTATATTAGTATCTTATTGCTGCTGTAACAAATTATCACAACCTTGATGACTTGAAATAGCACAAATTTATTATCTTACACTTTTGGAAGTCAGAAATTAAAAATACAACTCTGTAGGCCATATCAAGATATCAAATAGGCTGTGTTCCTTTCTGGAGACTCTAAGACAGAATCCATTTCCTTGCCTTTTCCAGCCTCTAGAAGCTGTCCACATCCCCTGGCTCATAGCCCCCTTCCTCCATCTTTAAAGCCAGTAGTGGCCAGTCAAGTCTCTCTCCCACTGCATCACTTTGACACTGACCCTTCTGCCTCCCTCTTTCTCTTATAAGGACCCACCAATAACCCAAGATAATCTCCCCATCTCAAGATACTTAAGCCTACAAAGTCCTTTTGTCATATAAGACAATACAGTCACACATTCTAGGGATTGTGACATGGATGTCTATGGGAGAAATATTCTTTACCTTCCACGCAGTCTATAATCCCATAACCCAATGTGCGCATGTATGGGGGCATGCATGCTCAGTGGCTCAGTCGTTTCCAACTCTTTGGGACCCCATGGACTGTAACACACTAGACTCCTCTGTCCGTGGAATTTTCCAGGTAAGAATACTGGAGTGGGCTGCCATTTCCTACTCCAGGGGATCTTCCCCACCCAGGGACCAAACGTGCATCTCCTGCATCAGCAGGCAGATTCTTTACCACTAGAGCCACCTTGGAAGCCCATAACCAACTTCATGATTCCTCAAAACAATCCTATGAAGTTAGTATTATTATTATTATACCCATTTAAAGATGAGACAGCTGAGTTGAAGAGAGGTTAAGTGACTTAACCTTAACTAGTTTAAACTTGAACCTACCCTGCTTTTTAAAAAAAATCTTTTTTTTTAATTTTTTCAATTAGAGTATAATTGCTTTAGAGTGCCATGTGTACAGTTCTGCTGTATGACAACATGAATCAGTTATATGTATACATATATATACTCCTTCTTGAGCTCCGTCCCTCTTGAACCTCCCTCCTACCACCCATCTCACCCCTCTGGACCATCACAGAGCACCGAGCTGAACTTCTTGTGCTATATGGCAGCTTCCCACTAGCCATCTGACCTACTTGTGGAGCCTACCTTGCTCTTAACCACTACACTATATCACAGTAATGGACAAGAGTCCAATGAGGAAACTTTCTGAGAATTAATAGATAGCCACATCCCAGGAAAGGATTTTATTTCCTACTCATTTTTCTTTATGAGAAAATGTCCATTTTCTTTAAAAACACCAATGCAGATACTAAGGGAAGATGCCCAAGGAATGGGTAAATGGTCTTTCATTCTAGGAAGATTCCCTATAATATTCATCAACTAATTCAACAAACATTTGTTGAACACCTACTTTATTTCTTGATTTATAGAGCCTATGCCTATATTTTCATCATGATGAAAATTATCATTAACATTACTAATGTTTAGCTATCATCTAATCCCTGCACTCAAAGTGTTTTACAGTCATCTGTGTTATCCTTTATCTAGTCAATGAAACTTAAGTGCAGAGAAATAAAAGTGTCCTGGACCGAATACCAAGGAAGAGGGTTAAAATTAGAACTTAGTCCTTCGGTTAATAGCAGTATTAATTGTTATCCTAGATGCTTTGCACACACTAAACCTAACCCTGACAACACCCCCTATAGTACTGGGATCTTCAAATGTTTGTTCACATAATTCCTAAAAGTTTTTTGAGATGCTATTTACTCCCTCACTCATTTCTAAGTTAACATCTAAATTTTTTCATCATGCTTAAACAGTTGCAAAAGGTATAATTTCTAGCATACTATACATATTGACAATTTAAAATAAAACTGTTATATTACATATTTAAAGATATTCATTGGATTCTAGAAACCAGGGCAATTGATGTCTATCATCAAACATTAAACTTGAAAGTGTAAACTTTTCTTTAACCATCAGGAAAAAAGCATTGTTTCTTTTTTCTCCTTGAAATCAAATATCCATTACATTCTTCCTACAGAATCATAGCCTATCATAATATATTTTTATAGTTGAAAGTCATCTACTGAACTCCATATTGATTTTTTTGCAACAAAATAGGTAAATAAATAGAAATTGAATTATTTTTATTTCCTTGTAGCCATAAATGTCTAATTATAAAAAGTCTTCTAGATTGAGTTATAGTTGCAATTGTTATACATACACAATAGGTAAGAATAGCATGAAGATATTATACATCATGATTATTATTAATAAGAAAATATAAAATTTTATTTGAAATGCATCTGTTAGTGAGATGGATGAGGAGGAAGTAGGTTACAGGGTCTTGAGTTAAAGAAGATTCCTGTGGGGAGGGAGGAGGGAGGAGGGTTCAGGATGGGGAGCACATGTATACCTGTGGTGGATTCGTTCTGATGTTTGGCAAAACTAATACAGTGCTTCAGGTTTAAAAATAAAATAAAATTTTAAAAAAATAAAAAATTAAATTTAATTTAATTTAAAAAAAATAAAATAAAGAAGATTCCTGGATGTGAATATTTTGAATTGTTGTTTTACTTAGCCTCAAGGGTTTATACAGTCTGAGTCAAAGTATCACAGTAAGATTCCTGACATTTGAAAGGTGTGCTTTTCTATTTAGAGTCTAGGGAAAAGAGGTGGGGAAAAGAAGTGGGAAAGGCAAATCATTTTTAGCAAATATTTAGCAAACATCATTTAGCAAATAGTACTAAATGAATTTATTGACTTGAAAATTGCTTCCCTTTCAACTTTATTCATAATTTGTAAATGGATAAATAAACTATGATACATCCATGGAATAGAATATCATTCGGAGCTAAAAAGAAATGTGCTATCATGATATCACTTATATGTGGAATATAAAAAAATGATAAAAATGAACTTATTTAAAAAACAGAAACAGAGTCACAGATGTAGAAAACAAACATGGTTACAGGGGTGGGGTGGAAGGTAGGAGAGGGAATAAACTGGAAGATTGGGATTGACATATACATACCACTATATATAAAATAAGGACAGGGAACTTGTCCTGGGATATATAATATAGCACAGGGAACTCTAATCAGTACTCTGTAATAGCCTATATGGGAAAATAATCTATAAAAAAGAGTGGATGTATATGTATGCTACTGCTACTGCTGCTAAGTCGCTTCAGTCGTGTCCGACCCTGTGCGACCCCATAGACGGCAGCCCACCAGGCTCTGCCGTCCCTGGGATTCTCCAAGCAAGGGATGTATATGTATAACTGATCCATTTTGCTGTACAGCAGAAACTAACACAACAATGTAAATCAACTATACTCCAATAAAAATATAAAAAAAGAAAAGAAATGAGCTATTAAGACATGAAAAAACATGGAGGAAACACATGCACATATTACTAAGTGAAAGAAATCAATCTGAAAAGACTGCATAATAAATGATGCCAACTGTGATATTCTGAAAAAGGCAAAACTACAGAGACAGTAAAAAGATCAGTTGTTGCCAGGATTTTGACGAGGGAAGAAAGGAATAGGTAGAATACCAGAGGATTTTTATAACAGTAAAAATGCTCTGTATGATATAATAATGGTGTATACATTTCATTGTATGTTTGTCCAAACCCATAGAATGTACAACACCAAAAGTGAACCCTAGTGTAAAATTTGGACTTTGAGTGATTATGATGTGGTTTCAACGTAAGTTCGTCAAATGTGCCACTCTGGTGGAGGATGTTGATAATGAGGGAAAGTTATGCATATGTTGGAGGCAACAAAATAGAGGAAATCTCTATACCTCCCTCTCAATTTTTGTGACCCTAAAACTGCCCTGAAAATAAAGTCTTTAAACTTTTGTGGGAGGACAGAAATCCTATTTCCCATGCATCTTGTATGTCAAAGTAATAACACCTCCACAGTCTTAATTCACGACAAATACCTCACCCCTAAAGAATCATCCTATTTCAGATGTGATGCTGTGAAAAGAATACTGAGTTTGAAAAAATACAAGTAACAGAGGCCTGAAGTTGAATCTGACTCCACTCTTTACAAATGCTGTGACCTTGAGCAACTCATGTAAACTGTCCTTGGAATAGTACCTTCTTCTAAGGATTAACCATAGATAATAGATAATGTATATGGAAGTCCTTAGCACATAATAACTCCTTGATAAATATTGGTTGAATCCAATGCTTTTTCATTGTTCTTGTTCTGATGGATAGCATCAGAGGCAGGGAGAAGTCATTATTCACAATGATATTCCTAGAAAACATTACTCTCTCTCTCTCTCTCTCTCTCTCTATATATATATATATATATATATATATAATAACAGAACTTTATCCCTGTTCATCATCATAGGAAACTAAAAAGGCACATTCAGAGTAATTAACATTTCAACTCACATAGAAACTCTAATCTGGTTTGTGGTGTAATTAATATGCTATCTCAACTTTCAGGACACTCACAGGGTCTGCAGCTTTGTAACATGGCAAAGATTCTCAGAGTTTAAGAACTAGAACATGAAATTAAGTTAATCATTTTAGTGGATTACTCCAAGGTGCAGTTGCAGGACAGCTCTAAGGGTCAACAATGTTCAGTTCAGGTCATCCAGGATAAGAGCTTATTAGTTTGATGTATCTGTCTGTCCATCCTTCATGCTGGAACCAGAACCAAAGGGAATCGGGAGAGGGAAAGTAAAGAAATTAGATGTTATAGAATTTTAGGAAAGGCAATGTACTTGCCCAAGAAAGCAAAATAAATATCCAGTATTAACTTAATATGCCAGTTTCTGTTTCATCTCTCCCATGTGGGACCATAGCTAGATTCATTAAAATATTTCTTACAGTGCTTATTAATCATTTACTTTTCTCCACATATGAAAAAGTGAAATGAGTTCTTTTGAAAATGGTCTCAGTTCAGTTTAGTCACTCAGTCATGCCCAGTTCTTTGCAACCCCATGGACTGCAGCATGCCAGGCTTCCCTGTCCATCGCCAACTCTGGGAGCTTATTCAAACTCATGTCCCTCGAGTCAGTGATGCCATCCAACCATCTCATTCTCTGTCGCCCTCTTCTCCTCCTGCTTTCACTCTTTCCCAGCATCAGGGGCTTTTCAAATGAGTGAGTTCTTCGCATCAGGTGGCTAAAATGTTGAAGTTTCAGCATCAGTCAATTTAACGAATATTCAGGATTGATGTCTTTTAGGATTGACTGGTTTGATCTCCTTGAACTCCAAGGGCCTCTCAATAGTCTTCTCCAACACCACAATTGAAAAGCACCAATACTTTGGTGCTCAGCTTTGTTTATAGTCCAACTCTTACATCCATACATGACTACTGGAAAAAAACATAGCTTTGACTAGCTTGACCTTTGTTGGCAAAGTAATGGCTCTGCTTTGTAATATACTGTCTAGGTTGCTCAAAGCTTTTCTTTCAAGCAGCAAGTGACTTTTAATTTCATGGCTGCAGTCACCATCTGCAGTGATTTTGAAGCCCAATAAAATAAAGTCACTCACTGTTTCCATTATTTCCCCATCTATTTGCCATGAAGTCATGGGACCAGATGCCATGATCTTAGTTTTCTGAATGTTGAATAAGCCAACTTATTCACTCTCCTATTTCACGTTCATCAAGAGGCTCTTTAGTTCTTCTTCGCTTTCTGCCATAAGGGTGGTGTCATCTTCATATCTGAGGTGATTGATATTTCTCCCAGCAGTCTTGATTCCATCTTGTGCTTCATCCAGCCCAGCATTTTGCATGATGTACTCTGCATATAAGTTAAATAAGCAGGGTGACAATATACAGCCTTGATGTACCCCTTTCCCGATTTGGAACCAGTCTGTTGTTCCACATACAGTTCTAACTGTTGATTATACAGATTTTGCAGGAGGCAGGTCAGGTGGTCTGGTATTCCCATCTCTTTCAGAATTTTCCACAGTTTTTTGTGATCCACTAGTCAAAGGTTTTGGTAGTCAATAAAACAGAAGTAGATGTTTTTCTGGAACTCTCTTGCTTTCTCGATGATCCAACAGATGTTGGCAATTTGATCTCTGGTTCCACTGTCTTTTCTAAATCCAGCTTGAACATCTGGAAGTTCACTGTCACATACTGTTGAAGCCTCACTTGGAGAATTTTGAGCATTACTTTGCTAGTGTGTGAGATGAGTGCAATTGTGCAGTAGTTGGAATATTCTTCAGCATTGCCTTTCTTTGGGATTTGAATGAAAACTGACCATTTCCAATCCTGTGGCCATTGCTGAGTTTTCCAAATTTTCTAGCATATTTAGTACAGCAGTTTCACAGGATCATCTTTTAGGATTTGAAAGAGTTCAACTGGAATTCCATCACCTCCACTAGCTTTGTTTGTAGTAATGCTTCCTAAGGCCCATTTGACTTTGCATTCCAGGATGTCTGTCTCTAAGTGAGTGATCACACGATCGTGGTTATCTGGGTCATGAAGGTCTTTCTGGTATAGTTCTTCTGTGTGTTGTTGCCACCTCTTCTTGATATCTTCTGCTTCTGTTAGGTCCATGCCATTTCTGTCCTTTATTGTGCCCATCTTTACATGAAATGTTCCCTTGTATCTCTAATTTTCTTGAAGAGAACTATCGTCTTTCCCATTCTATTGTTTTCCGCTATTTCTCTGCACCGATCATTGAGGAAGGCTTTCTTATCTCCCGTGCTATTCTTTGGAACTCTGCATTCAAATGGGTATATCTATCTTTTTCTCCACTGCCTTTCGCTTCTCTTCTTTTCTCAGCTATTTGTAAGGACTCCTCAGACAACCATTTTGCTTTTTTGCATTTATTTTTCTTGGGGATTGTCTTGATCACTGCCTCCTGTACAATGTCACAATCCTCCATCCATAGTTCTTCAGGCACTCTATCAGATCTAATCCCTTGATTCTATTTGTCACTTCCACTGTATAATCATAAGTAAGTAAGTAAGTGAAGTCGCTCAGTAGTGTCCAACTCTTTGCGACCCCACAGACTGTAGCCTACCAGGCTCCTCTGTCCATGGGATTTTCCAGGCAATAGTACGGGAGTGGATTGCCATTTCCTTCTCCAGTGGATCTTCCCAACCCAGGAATCGAACCTGGGTCTCCTGCATTGTAGACATACGCTTTACCATCTGCTTCCCTTGTAGCTCAGTCAGTAAAGAATCTGCCTGCAGTGCAGGAGACCCGGGTTCGATCCCTGGGTTGGGAAGATCCCCTGGAGAAGGAAATGGCAACCCACTCCAGTATCTTTGCCTGGAAAATCTTATGGACAGAGGAACCTGGTGGACTGCAGTCCATGGGGTGGCAAAGAGTCGGGCACGACTGAGCATCTAACTAACTAACTAATTTGAATTTGTGTCCAGATACACTGGAGTTCCTCCTGGTCCTCAAATACACCCTTTGTTTTCTCTTCTGCTTTCTCTGACTGGTAAGTAGTTAAATACTTACCGGCATACTCTCTTTGTGATTTGATTTAGGTCATAACTAAATGGTCTAGTGGTTTTCCTTACTTTCTTCAATTTAAGTCTGAATTTGGCAATAAGGAGTTCATGATCTGAGACACAGTCAGCTCCCAGTCATGTTTTTGCTGACTGTATAGAGCTTCTCCATCTTTGGCTGCAAAGAATATAATCAATCTAATTTCAGTATTGACCACCCGATGATGTCCATGTGTAGAATCTTCTCTTGTGTTGTTGAAAGAAGTTGTTTGCTATGACCTGTGCATTCTCTTGGCAAAATTTCTGTTAGCCTTTGTCCTGCTTCATTTTGTACTCCAAGGCCAAATTTGCCTGTTACTCCAGGTGTCTCTTGACTTCCTGCTTTTGCATTCCAATCCCCTATAATGAAAAGGACATCTTTTTTGGGTGTTAGCTCTAGAAGATCTTGTAGGTCTTCATGAACCTGTTCAACTTCACCTTTTTCAG
Organism: Bubalus bubalis; assembly: GCF_019923935.1. Taxonomy (NCBI): domain Eukaryota; kingdom Metazoa; phylum Chordata; class Mammalia; order Artiodactyla; family Bovidae; genus Bubalus; species Bubalus bubalis. Next base: position 60,652,566 of record NC_059181.1, read on the forward strand.
CATTACTGCTCGGGCATAGACTTGAATTACTGTGATAGTGAATGGTTTGCCTTGGCAACTAACAGAGATCTTTCTGTTGTTTTTGAGATTGCATCCAAGTACTGCATTTCGGACTCTTTTGTTGACTATGAGGGCTACTCCATTTCTTCGAAGGGATTCTTGCCCACAGTAGTAGATATAATGGTCATTTCAGTTAAATTCACCCAATCTGGTCCATTTTAGTTCACTGATTCCTGAAATGTCGATGTTCACTCTTACTATCTCCTGTTTGAATTCTTCCAATTTGTCTTGATTCATGGACCTAACATTCCAGGTTACTATGCAATGCAATTCTTTACAGCATAAGACTTTACTTCCATCACCAGTCACATCCACAACTGGGTGTTGTTTTTGCTTTGGCTCCATCTCTTCATTCTTTCTGGAGTTATTTCTCCACTTATCTCCAATAGCATATTGAGCACCTACTGACCTGGGGAGTTCATCTTTCGGTGTCCTATCTTTTGCCTTTTCATACTGTTCTTGGGGTTCTCAAGGCAAGCATACTGAAGCGGCTTGCCATTCCCTTCTCCAGTGGACCACGTTTTGTCAGAACTCTCCACCATGACCCATCCATCTTGGGTGGCCCTATACAGCATGCCTCATAGTTTCATTGAGTTAGACAAGGCTGTGGTCCATGTGATCAGTTTGGTTAGTTTTCTGTGATTGTGGCTTTCATTCTGTCTGCCCTCTGATGGATAAGGATAAGAGGCTTATGGAAGCTTCCTGATGGGAGAGACTGACTGTGGGGGAAACTGGGTCTTGTTCTGATGGGCAGGGCCATGTTCAGTAAATCTTTAATCCAATTTTCTGTTGATGGGAGGAGCTGTGTTTTTCCCTGTTGTGGAGGTAATGAAGATAATGGTGACCTCCTTTAAATGGTGCCATGCATGCACTGCTGCACTCAGTGCCCCCGACCCTGCAGCAAGCCACTGCCGACCCATGTCTTTGTTAGAGACTCCTGGACACTCACAGTCAAGCCTGGGTCAGTCTTTTGTGGAGTCACTACTCCTTTCTTCTGGCTCCTGGTATGCACAAGGTTTTGTTTGTGCCCTCCAAGAGTCAGTTTCCCTAGTCCTGTGTAAGTTCTGGGGGCTCTATGGTGGGGTTATGCCATACCCAGGTCTACTGCACCCAGAGCCCCTTCCCCTGAGGCAGGCCACTGCTGACCTGTATCTCTGCAGGAGACACTTAAACACAGTTCTGGTTCAGTCTCTGTGGGAACTCTGGGTCCTGGCGTGCACAAGTTTCGTTTGAGCCCTCTGAGCATCTCTGGTGGGTATGGGGTTTGATTCTAAACATGATTTCTCCCCTCCAACTGTCTCACTGGGGCTTCTCCTTTGCTCTTGGACATGTGGTATCTTTTTGATGGGATCCAACATTGTCCTGTTGATGGTTGTTCAGCAGCAAGTTGTAATTTTGGAGTTCTCACAGGAGAAGATGACCACACGTCCTTCTACTCCGCCATCTTTGGGTCTCCTGGAAATGGTCTGGGAGCTTGCAAAGAAAGGCAATTTTCCAAATGCCACTTTTAGACTTTAGTAATTTATAAGATTTGTTTTAAATGAGTTTTATTCTAAAAAGATAAGGTAATTATAACCCCTGTGCTTCTTATAACAAATCCTGAAGATCTTTGTCTTAAAATGTTACAATCCTTTCACAAAAAGGTGAAGAAGATGCAGAAGCTAATTGACCTATGTCAATAATAAGAAAAGAAACTGAAGGGAAATAGGAATGATAAGTAGACGGATAGGAGCAGCATGGATTGATTGAGTTCTCTTAAACCAAGCATGTCACATATTTGATCTTGTTTACTTTGCATAACAAGTCGGTGAAGAAGGTTCTATTGTCACCTTAATTTTACAGATAATGCAACCAAAACTCAGAGAAGTTAAGCAGCTTGGCAAAAGTCACCCAGAAAATAAATGATGTACCAGAGATTTAAATCCAGGTCTGAATCTGAAGCCATTTTTACCATGCCTTCCAGTCAATATCTAATCTCCATTACCTCCTGCTTATGTGACTGAATGCACTTAGTACTACAATATGGAAAAAATAGTTCAGGGTCATTTATACATAAGAGCAACAAATTATTTTAAATTATCCCAGGTTTAATGTTAATAAGGGTGTTATGTTGAACTTTTTTGAAGAGCTAGCTGACAGTTCTGGCTCTCATGCCACATATGCCAAACCTTCTAGAATTTCTAGATTTATGATGCAAAGAACATAACATTATATGCATATCAGCTCCCCACAACCCCACCATATGGCTAACCTTGCCCATAGTTCCAGCCTAGCCTAAATCTTGTTCTTTGATGCCATTGCCAGCCCTACTCTTAACTCTGGTCCATCCTGTGCTTTGATTGGATTTGGCCTAGTTTCTTTACTTAGCTTAAGCCAAGATGTTAGGAGCTATAAGGGACAAAGGGTTGAAGGAAGGGAAAAGTCCTTTTCCATGGCTTGATTTTGGACATCCAACTCTCCACTTATCCTCGCCCTTTATGTCTCCTTTTATGATGGCTTTTGGTGGAAAAAGCCATCAATTTCAGTTGTAAAATAGAATATATTTAATCTATATGATTACCCACCAAAATTTTTTATTCATAGCATTCACTATTTCATCACACTTTCATATTAGCAAATCTACATCAAAGCTCCCTGTTGGTAAGAACCTGAGGATTTTCTATTTGTGGCAATTTTTGGTGTCAATTTTTATTCTAAAATACCCACATTATAAGGATGGTGAAATTGTGTGTCTTTACTTTTATTCTCCCAGAAACTTCTATACTTTTATACTGTCATCCCAATACAGCCTGCTGTACACCCCATTTTCCAACATCTTAAAAGGTAGTGTGAACTTCTGAGGGGGTCAGAAATGCCCAAACAGTTTCTGGAATCTCCTACTGAATCAGTTCAGTTCAGTTGCTCAGTCGTGTCTGACTCTTTGCTACCCTATGAACCTCAGCACGCCAGGCCTCCCTGTCCATCACCAACTCCCAGAGTCCATCCAAACCCATGTCCATTGTGTAGGTGACGCCATCCAACCATCTCATCCTCTGTTGTCCCCTTCTCCTGCCCTCAATCTTCCCAGCATCAGGGTCTTTTCCAATGAGTCAGCTCTTCACATCAGGTGGCCAAAGTATTGGAGTTTAGGCTTCAACATCAGTCCTTTCAATGAACACCCAGGACTGATCTCCTTTAGGATGGACTGGTTGGATCTCCTTGCAATCCAAGGGACTTTCAAGAGTCTTCTCCAACACCACAGTTCAAAAGCATCAGTTCTTCAGTGCTCAGCTTTCTTTATAGTCCAAATCTCACATCCATACATGACCACTGGAAAAATCATAGCCTTGACTAGAAGGACCTTTGTTGACAAAGTGATGTCTCTGCTTTCTAATATGCTCTCTAGGTTGGTCATAACTTTCCTTCCAAGGAGTAAGCGTCTTTTAATATCATGGCTGCAGTCACCATCTGCAGTGATTTTGGAGCCCAGAAAAATAAAGTCAGCCACAGTTTCCACTGTTTCCCCATCTATTTGCTATGAAGTGATGGGACCAGATGCCATGATCTTAGTTTTCTGAATGTTGAACTTTAAGCCAACTTTTTCACTCTCTTCTTTCACTTTCATCAAGAGACCCTTTAGTTCTTCTTCAGTTTCTGCCATAAGGGTGGTGTCATCTGCATATCTGAGGTTATTGATATTTCTTCGGGCAATCTTGATTCCAGCTTGTGCTTCTTCCAGTCCAGCGTTTCTCATGATGTACTCTGCATATAAGTTAAATAAGCAGGGTGACAATATACAGCCTTGACATAGTCCTTTTCCTATTTGAAACCAGTCTGTTGTTCCATATCCAGTTCTAACTGTTGCTTCCTGACCTGCATACAGGTTTCTCAAGAGGCAGGTCAGGTAGTCTGGTATTCCCATCTCTTTCAGAATTTTCCACAGTTTATTGTGATCCACACAGTCAAAGGCTTTGGCATAGTCAATAAAGCAGAAATAGATGTTTTTCTGGAACTCTCTTGCTTTTTCAATGATCCAGCAGATGTTGGCAATTTGATCTCTGGTTCCTCTTCCTTTTCTAAAACTAGCTTGAACATCTGGAAGTTCACAGTTCACATATTGCTGAAGCCTGGCTTGGAGAATTTTGAGCATTACTTTACTAGCGTGTGAGATGGGTGCAATTGTGCAATAGTTTGAGCCTTCTTTGGCGTTGCCTTTCTTTGGTATTGGAATGAAAACTGACTTTTCCAGTCCTGTGGCCACTGCTGAGTTTTCCAAATTTGCTGATATATTGAGTGCAACACTTTCACAGCATCATCTTTCAGGATTTGAAATAGCTCAACTGGAATCCCATCACCTCCACTAGCTTTGTTAGTAGTGATACTTCCTAAGGCCCACTTGACTTCACATTCCAGGATGTCTGGCTCTAGGTCAGTGATCACACCATCGTGATTATCTGGGTCGTGAAGATCTTTGTTGTGTTGTTCTTCTGTGTATTCTTGCCACCTCTCTTAATATCTTTTGCTTCTGTTAGGTCCATACCATTTCTGTCCTTATTGAGCCCATCTTTGCACGAAATGTTCCCTTGGTATTTCTAATTTTCTTGAAGAGATCTCTAGTCTTTCCCATTCTGTTGTTTTCTTCTATTTCTTTACATTGATCGCTGAGGAAGGCTTTCTTATCTCTCCTTGCTATTCTTTGAAACTCTGCATTTAGATGCTTTTATTTTTCCTTTTCTCCTTTGCTTTTCACTTCTCTTCTTTTCACAGCTAATTGTAAGGCCTCCTCAGACAGCCATTTTGCTTTTTTGCATTTCTTTTTCTTGGGAATGGTCTTGATCCCTGTCTCCTATACAATGTCACAAACCTCTGTCCATAGTTCATCAGGCACTCTGTCTATCAGATCTAGTCCCTTAAATCTATTTCTCACTTCCACTGTATAGTCATAAGGGATTTGATTTAGGTCATACCTGAATGGTCTAGTGGTTTTCCCTACTTTCTTCAATTTAAGTCTGAATTTGGCAGTAAGGAGTTCATGATCTGAGCCACAGTCAGCTCCTGGTCTAGTTTTTGCTGACTGTATAGAGCTTCTCCATCTTTGGCTGCAAAGAACATAATCAATCTGATTTCAGTGTTGACCATCTGGTGATGTCCATGTGTAGATTCTTCTTTTGTGTTGTTGGAAGAGGATGCTTGCTATGACCAGTGTGTAGTGTAACCTAAATCATAATGTTATACTAATGATCCTTGAATTTTGGCTTGCATAAGTATCACCTATATAGTACTTGTTGAAAAGGTAGATTTTCCTATACCTCTCTCACAGTGAATCTGATGACATGATACAGATTCAGGTATGGGCTGAGGCCAGGTACTACAGACTGAGGCCTAGGAACAATAAGGAAGAAGAAAACCGGTGGTGGGGGGCAGGGGGCAGCAGGGAGGAATGTAAGTGAATCTTTGAGAAATCTTAATTTTAAACAAGTACTTAATTTTAAACATTCTGATGAAGGGGGTCCACAATCCAGTCATCCAATCTTATGCATTGATATGGGGTTTTATCTATTAAACACTGGTTGAGAAATGAGAGCCCTCATACAATAACAATTTGGATTAATAACATGAGTAGAAGTTTCTACTTCTCATTTTGGCAATAGTTAGGTTTTCCGGATTCCGTACTAATTCCACTTACATCTGATTCTAAGCTAATGCTTAAGTTAATGTCATTAAATAACCATGGTATTTGTTTAAGGTCTTTGTATTTGTGTAACATTTTATATGTGGTCTGTTTTGCTCATAGCATATAGCATATTACATACCTTTTAACAGAATTGCTAGAATGATAAATTAGGAAAAATAAAACAAAATATTTTTCAGCAGGTTTCTGATCTCGTGTTATATGCCATGAAGAAGCTTTCAGACAATCACGCCTAGCAAAGTTCTTTTAGTTTCTCTTTAAGTAAGCAATGTGAGATAAAACATGCAATACTTTTGAATCTTTGAATCTCTTCTCTTTTCATCAAAAAGAAGTAGTACACAAATGTTCAGAATAATCTGTCAGTGCCTGCAAATGAATATGCATTCAAACTTAAAGTAAAATACTTTAATAAAGTATTCCAGAACAATATAAATTTGTCCTTTTCCCAAAATTAGCAATAATGTAATATTAGTGATTTTATAAATGGACACTGCACACAGTGGACACCAAGATGGTCATCTAAAGAAGGCAACAGTATGTTGGCAATGCTCGACAAGGACCCAGTACATGCCAATCATTTTTTCTCTCTTTGTTAAACCAACATTATCACAGGAAGGAAAGTGGTTTCAAAAACTTACTAAAAATGAATTGTGGGTGAATTCACATTTCAATTTCCAAAAGTCTTGATTAGGCCACTATGTTACTCTACTTTTAGTCTTAAGAAGAACAACTTTGAATTTAACTTAATGTGAATTACTGAAAGGTAAAGGAAAACATTAACATTTATTATATTCAAGATACCTACCTAACCATTATAACAGCAATCATCCTTTGAAGTAGGAGTGTCATTCCTCATTCTCCACATGAGGAAACTGAAGCTTAGAAAAATGAACTAATTCATCCAAAGTCACACAGCTTGGAAGTGGTTGACCTGAGAATTAAATCTAGTTGCTGGGACCCCAGGACCTCACTCTTAACTATTATGCTAACTTGCATCTGTACTGAGATATAATTTTCATTACACTGGGCAAACTTTAAGGTCTTGCTGAACACTGATGCTGACAAGGAGAGACAAGAGGTCTCACAGACAGATTGTGGAAATTTAAACTGGTATGAATGCTTTGGAAAGCAATTTGGTAATATTCACCACAATTCTAAATGCATATCCCCCTTGACCAAGTAGTTCTACTTTTAGGAATTTGTGCTATAGATTTCATCAAAGTATGAAAAGATATGGACAAACACATTCACTATAGCATTATTTTGTAGTAGCCAATCGGGAAATCCCTGAAATGACAATTACGGAATTGAATATACAAACGATGTACATCCATGCAATGGGAGATTATGCAAACATAAAAATATTATTTAGTATTGTTCAAGGCATACAACTGAATAAAACTGAAAACTAGTTTCATATTAGTATCTAGAGAATGATCATTTCATGTGTTTTATATTATATATTATAATTGGTAATATATATAAATTGAATCAATAAAAATGGGACTGGGTACGTTTGTATATGTATTTATTCACAAACAATTTTAATGGTCTTGATCTGTGGAAGTGGAAATGCGATCAAGAGAGAAAGGACCTTTCATTTTACAACCTTCTGAACAGTTTGAATTGTTACTATGAGTGTATCTCGTTAAGAATGAAATTAAGACAAAAAACAAATCAAAACCTCAAGGAGCATCATTTATTTCAGTACAATTAGAACTTTTTCATTATGAACACAGTAAGAAATACAGTACATCAGAGATTAGAATATGCATATAAATAACGAAAATAAGTTTCACAAAATACAGCATAGACTGTGTCCTGCTCTTTTCTATTCTACTTTATTTCATTGTTTTAAAAACTTTTGTCACTACTCGCTAAAATGATTTCATGAAAAGTGAAAGTGTTATTTGCATCTGACTCTTGGCAACTCCACGGACTGTAGCCTGCCAGGCTCCTCTGTCCATGGGATTCTCTGGGTAAGAATACTGGAGTGGGGAGCCATTCCCATTTGCAGGGGACTTTCCCGACCCAGGGATCAAACACAGGTCTCTCGCATTGCAGGCAGATTCTTTACCATGGAGCCACTAGGGAAGCTCTGGGGGTTTTTTGTTTGTTTGTTTGTTTTGTTTTGTTTTTAGTTTTGGTTTCAGCTTCCTGGTTGGCTCAGATGGTAAAGAATCTGCCTGCAATGTGGGAGACCTGTGTTTGATGCCAGGGTCGGGAAGATCCCCTGGAGAAGGGAAAGGCTACCCACTCCAGTATTCTGGCTCAGAGAATTCTGTATAGTCCATGGGGTTGCAAAGAGTCGGACACGACTGAGTGACTTTCACTTTCACAGTTCTCATACCATACATTTATAATGTATAATATTCACAAAATTGAGCAACTATCATCACAATAAATTTCAGAATATTTTCACCATCTCAAAAAAAATGCCCTGTACTCATTCTCCATTTCCCTCCAAACCCACCACTTCACAGCTTCCATCATCCATAAATCTACCATGCTTCTGTAGGTTTGCCTATCCAAGACATTGCCTATAAGTAAAATCATAAACTATGTGAAATTTTGTGTCTCCCCTCTTTCACATAGCATAATGTTTTCAAGGTACATCCATTTTATAGTATGAATCAGCATTTTATTCCTTTTTATTGCTAAATAAACATGCATTGTATAAATACATCACATTTTGTTTTTCCATTCATCAGTTGATGGTCATTTGGATTTCTTCCTCTTTGGGATTATGATGAGGAAGGCTGCTATGAAAATTCATTCAGTAAGATGAGAAATTAGTAAAAAAAAAAAAAAAAAAAGGCCAACAAACAGCTTCACATATATTTGGGAATGAAATTACTTATTAATAAATAATTCCTTTGTTTATGGGAAATGTGAGGGGAAGGATAGATTGGGAATTTGTATTTGACATGTACACACTATCATATTTAAAATAGATAATACACAAGAATCTACTGTATAGCATAGGGAATTCTGCTCAACATCCTGTAATGACCCATATGGGAAAAGAACTTTTTAAAAAGTGGATATATATATAACTGATTCACTTTACCATACAGCAGAAACACAACATTGTAATTCAACTATACTCCAACAAAAATTAATTTAAAAAATAATCCCATTGTTTAAAAAGGAAATGTAAAAAGAAATTAAAAGTGCTAGAATAGAATGATAATAAAGCTACACATGCCAGAATTTGGGGACCACACTGAGAAATGTTATAGAGGCATATAGGTCAAATTTTATGGTATTAGTTGATCTGAAAACAAGAAATGGTAAAACAAAAAAAGTTAAACATTCAACTCATAAACTTGAAAATAAAAGTGCATAAAGAAAGTGTAAAGAATAAGAATAAGAGAAAATGAAATAGAGAAGAGAAAGAACAATAGATACGATTTACAAAATGAAAACTGGTTTTCAAAAAAGAAGATAGAAATTGGCAAAACTAATTAATTTTTTAAAGAATTAAGATAAGGTAAATAAGATGAAGATTAAATAAGATACAATAGAGAATAAAAACAATAAAAATGTATTATATGCTAATAGATTTGAAAACATAAATGAAATAGATAACCTCATATATATCTATAAAATGCCAAAATCGGCACAAAAAGAAAGATAATTATACAGACAAAGAAATGGTAGTAAAAATTTTTCCCTCTCATAAATTTCTAGGTTCATATTCTTTTACAAGCTAGTTCCACCATCAAATTGTCAGTAGCACTTATCACAGAACTAGAACAAAATATTTCACAATTTGGATAGAAGCACAAAAGACCCTGAATAGACAAAGCAATCTTGAGAAAGAAAAAAGGAGCTGGAGGAATCAACCGTCCTGACTTCAGACTATACTACAAAACTACAGTCATCAAGACAGTATGGTACTGAAACAAAAACAGAAATATAGAGCAATGGAACAAGATAAAAAGGCTAGAGATAAACCCATGCACCTATGGGTACCTCATCTTTAACAAAACAGGCAAGAATATACAGTGGAGAAAAGACAGCATTTTCAGTCAGTCGTGCTGGGAAAACTGGACAGCTACATGTAAAAGAATGAGATTAGAACACTTCAAGTCTAACACCATACACAAAAGTAAACTCAAAATGGATTAAAGGTCTAAATCTAAGGCCAAACGCTATAAAACTCTTAGATGAAAACATAGGCAGAACACTCTTTGACATAAATAAATCACAGCAAATTCCTCTTTGACTCACAGCCTAGAGTAATGGAAATAAAAGCAAAATTAAACAAATAGGACCCTGAGGTTTTAACTAAACTTAAAAGGTTTTGTTCGTAGTGATGCTTTTTAAGGCTCACTTGACTTCACATTCCAGGATGTCTGGCTCTAGGTGAGTGATCACACTATCATGATTATCTTGGTCATGAAGATCTTTTTTGTACAGTTCTTCTGTGTATTCTTGCCACCTCTTCTTAATATCTTCTGCTTCTGTTAGATCCATACCATTTCTGTCCTTTATCGAGCCCATCTTTGCATGAAATGTTCCCTTGGTATCTCTAATTTTCTTGAAGAGATCTCTAGTCTTTCCCATTCTGTTGTTTTCTTCTATTTCTTTGCATTGATTGCTGAGGGAGGCTTTCTTATCTCCCCTTGCTCTTCTTTGGAACTCTGCATTCAGATGCTTGTATCTTTCCTTTTCTCCTTTGCTTTTTGCTTCTCTTCTTTTCGCAGCTATTTGTAAGGCCTCCCCAGACAGCCATTTTGCTCTTTTGCATTTCTTTTCCATGGGGATGGTCTTGATCCCTGTCTCCTGTGCAATATCACAAACCTCCATCCATAGTTCATCAGGCACTCTATCTATCAGATCTAGTCCCTTAAATCTATTTCTCACTTCCATTGTATAGTTATAAGGGATTTGATTTAGTTCATACCTGAATGGTCTAGTGGTTTTCCCTACTTTCTTCAATTTAAGTCTGAATTTGGCAATAAGGAGTTCATAATCTGAGCCACAGTCAGCTCCTGGTCTAGTTTTTGCTGACTGTATAGAGCTTCTCCATCTTTGGCTGCAAAGAATATAATCAATCTGATTTCGGTGTTGACCATCTGGTGATGTCCATGTGTAGAGTCTTCTCTTGTGTTGTTGGAAGAGGGTGTTAGCTATGACCAGTGCGTTCTCTTGGCAAAACTCTATTAGCCTTTGCCCTGCTTCATTCCGTACTCCAAGACCAAATTTGCCTGTTAATCCAGGTGTTTCTTGACTTCCTACTTATGCATTCCAGTCCCCTATAAAGAAAAGGAAATCTTTTTTGGGTGTTAGTTCTAAAAGGGTAGCTCTTCATAGAACCGTTCAACTTCAGCTTCTTCAGCGTTACTGGTTGTTGGAAGGAAAGTTATGACCAATCTAGACAGCATATTAAAAAGCAGAGATATGACTTTGCCGACAAAGGTCTGTCTAGTCAAGGCTATGGTTTTTCCAGTGGTCAAGTGAGAGTTGGACTGTGAAGAAAGCTGAGCGCCAAAGAATTGATGCTTTTGAACTGTGGTGTTGGAGAAGACTCTTGAGAGTCTGAAAAAAGATCCAACTAGTCCATCCTAAAGGAGACCAGTCCTTGGTGTTCATTGGAAGGACTGATGCTGAAGCTGAAACTCCAATACTTTGCCCACCTCATGTAAAGAGTTGACTCGTTGGAAAAGAACCTGATGCTAGGAGGGATTGGGGGCAGGAGAAGGGGAGGACAGAGGATGAGATGGCTGGATGGCATCACTGACTCGATGCACATGAGTTTGAGTGAACTCCAGGATTTGGTGATGGACAGGGAGGCCTGGCATGCTTGGGGGTCGCAAAGAGTCAGACACGACTGAGCAACTGAACTGAACTGAACTGGAAAGCTTTTCAACAGAAAAGAAAACTGTAAACAAGATGAAGAGACAACCTTCAGAATGGGGGGAAATAACTGCAAATGAAGTAACTGACAAAGATATGTAGTTCAAAATCAGAAAAACAAACAATTCACTTGAAAACAATGTGCAGAATTCCTAGAGATATTTCTCCAAAGAAGACATACAAATGGCTAACAAACACATGAAAAGTTACTCAACATCTCTCATTATTAGAAATGTAGATCTCTGGATTCCTAATATATGCACATAATTCAACTAAAAAAAAAGACCAACGATCTGCCCAGTTTGTGGTTTCCTTTGTTGTGCAAAACCTTTTAAGTTTAATTAGGTCCCACTTGTTTATTTTCATTTTAATTTCCATTACTCTAGCAGGTGGGTCATAGAAGATCTTGCTTTGATTTACATCATTGAGTGTTCTTCTTATGTTCTCCTCTAAGAGTTTAATAGTTTCTGGTCTTACATTTAGGTCTTTAAACCATTTTGAGTTTATCTTTGTGTATGGTGTTAGGTAGTGATCTAATTTCATTCTTATGCATGTCAGTCACTCAGTCAGTTCAGTCGCTCAGTCGTGTTCAACTCTTTGCGACCCCATGAACCGCAGCACACCAGGCCTCCCTGTGCATCACCAACTCCCGGAGGTCACTCAAACTCATGTCCATCCAGTCGGTGATGCCATCCAGCCATCTCATCCTCTGTCGTCCCCTTCTCCTCCTGCCCACAATACCTACCAGCATCAGAGCCTTTTGCAATGAGTCAACACTTCGCATGAGGTGACCAAAGTATTGGAGTTTCAGCTTTAGCATCAGTCCTTCCAATGAACACCCAGGACTGATCTCCTTTAGAATTGACTGGCTGGATCTCCTTGCAGTTCAAGGGACTCTCATGAGTCTTCTCCAACACCACAGTTCAAAAGCATCAATTCTTCAGCGCTCAGCTTTCTTGACAGTCCAACTCTCACATCCATAAATGACCACTGGAAAACCCATAGCCTTGACTAGATGGACCTTTGTTGGCAAAGTAATGTCTCTGCTTTTGAATATGCTGTCTAGGTGGTCATAACTTCCCTTCCAAGGAGTAAGCGTCTTTTATTTTCATGGCTGCAGTCACCATCTGCAGTGATTTGGGAGCCCAAAAAAATAAACTCTGACACTGTTTCCATTGTTTCCCCATCTGTTTGCCATGAAGTGATGGGATCAGATGCCATGATCTTAGTTTTCTGAATGTTGAGCATTAAGCCAACTTTTTTACTCTCCTCTTTCACTTTCATTAAGAGGCTTTTTAGTTCCTCTTCACTTTCTGCCATAAGGGTGGTGTCATCTGCATATCTGAGGTTATTGATATTTCTCCTGACAATCTTGATTCCGGCTTGTGCTTCTTCCAGCCCAGCGTTTCTCATGATGTACTCTGCATATAAGTTAAATAAGCAGGGTGACAATATACAGCCTTGACATACTCCTTTTCCTATTTGGAAACAGTCTGTTATTCCATGTCCAGTTCTAACTGTTGCTTCCTGACCAGCATATAGGTTTCTCAAGAGGCAGGTCGGGTGGTCTGGTATTCCCATCTCTTTCAGAATTTTCCATGGTTTATTGTGATCCACACAGTTAAAGGCTTTGGCATAGTCAATAAAGCAGAAATAGATGTTTTTCTGGAACTCTCTTGCTTTTTCGATGATCCAGAGGATGTTGGCAATTTGATCTCTGGTTCCTCTGCCTTTTCTAAAACTAGCTTGAACATCTGGAAGTTCATAGTTCACGTATTACTGAGCCTGGCTTTGAGAATTTTGAGCATTACTTTATTAGCATGTGAGATGGGTGCAATTGTGCAATAGTTTGAGCATTCTTTGGCATTGCCTTTCTTTGGGATTGGAATGAAAACTGACATTTTCCAGTCCTGTGGCCACTGCTGAGTTTTCCAAATTTGCTGGCATATTGAGTGCAGCCATTGCACAGCATCATCTTTAAGGATTTGAAATAGCTCAACTGGAATTCCATCACCTCCACTAGCTTTGTTCGTAGTGATGCTTTCTAAGGCCCACTTGACTTCACATTCCAGGATATCTGGCTCTAAATGAGTGATCACACCATCGTGATTATCTGGGTCATGAAGATCTTTTTTGTACAGTTCTTCTGTGTATTCTTGCCACTTCTTAATATCTCTGGTTCTGTTAGATCCATACCATTTCTGTCCTTTATCGAGCCCATCTTTGCATGAAATGTTCCCTTGGTATCTCTAATTTTCTTGAAGAGATCTCTAGTCTTTCCCATTCTGTTTTTTTTCCTCTATTTCTTTGCATTGATGACTGAGGGAGGCTTTCTTATCTCCCCTTGCTCTTCTTTGGAACTCTGCATTCAGATGCTTATGTCTTGCCTTTTCTCCTTTGCTTTTCGCTTCTCTTCTTTTCACAGCTATTTGTAAGGCCTCCCCAGACAGCCATTTTGCTTTTTTGCATTTCTTTTCCATGGGGATGGTCTTGATCCCTGTCTCCTCTACAATGTCATGAACCTCTGTCCATAGTTCATCAGGCACTCTATCTTTCAGATCTAGGCCCTTAAATCTATTTCTCACTTCCACTGTATAATCATAAGGGATTTGATTTAGTTCATACCTGAATGGTCTAGTGGTTTTCCCTACTTTCTTCAATTTAAGTCTGAATTTGGCAATAAGGAGTTCATGATCTGAGCCACAGTCAGCTCCCGGTCTTGTTTTTGTTGACTGTATAGAGCTTCTCCATCTTTGGCTGCAAAGAATATAATCAATCTGATTTCGGTGTTGACCATCTGATGATGTCCATGTGTAGAGTCTTCTCTTGTGTTGTTGGAAGAGGGTGTTTGTTACGACCAGTGCATTTTCTTGGCAAAACTCTATTAGTCTTTGCCCTGCTTCATTCCGTACTCCAAGACCAAATTTTCCTGTTACTCCAGGCGTTTCTTGACTTCCTACTTTTTCATTCCAGTCCCCTATAATGAAAAGGACATCTTTTTTGGGTGTTAGTTCTAAAGGGTCTTGTAGGTCTTCATAGAACCGTTCAACTTCAGCTTCTTCAGAATTACTGGTTGCAGCATAGACTTGGATTACTGTGATATTGAATGGTTTGCCTTGGAAGTGAACAGAGATCATTCTGTCGTTTTTGAGATTGCATCCAAGTACTGCATTTTGGACTCTTTTGTTGACCATGATGGCTACTCCATTTCTTCTGAGGGATTCCTGCCTGCAGTAGTAGATATAATGGTCATCTGAGTTAAATTCACCCATTCCAGTCCATTTTAGTTCGCTGATTCCTAGAATGTCGACGTTCACTCTTGCCATCTCCTGGTTGACCCCTTCCAATTTGCCTTGATTCATGGACCTAACATTCCAGGTTCCTATGCAATAATGCTCTTTACAGCATCAGACCTCGCTTCTATCACCAGTCATATCCACAACAGGGTATTGTTTTTTCTTTGGCTCCATCCCTTCATTCCTTAGGTAGGTTTATTGCTAGATATTTAATTCTTTTGTTGCATTGATGTATGTTATTGATTTCTTAATTTCTCTTTCTGATTTTTCATTGTTAGTATATAAGAATTCAAGTGATTTCTGCATATGGACCTTATATTCAGTGACTTTGCTGAATTCACTGATTAGTTCTAGTAATTTTCTGATAGTTTCTTTTTGGTTTTCTATGTATAGTGTCATGTCGTCTGCAAACAGTGAGAGTTTTACTTCTTCTTTTCTGATCTGGATTCCTTTATTTCTTTTTCTTCTCTAATGGCTGTAGCTAGGACTTCCAAAACTATGTTGAATAATAGTGGTGAGAGTGGACAACCTTGTCTTATTCCTGATCTTAGAAGGAAACTTTTAGTTTTTCACCATTGAGAATGTTTGCTGTGGACTTTTCATATATGGCCTTTACTATGCTGAAGTAGGTTCCTTCTATGCCCATTTTTTGAAGCATTTTTATCATAAATGGATGTTGGATTTTGTTGGAGGTTTTTTCTGCATCTATTGAGATGATCATATAGTTTTTATCTTTCAATTTGTTGATATAGTATGTCATGTTGATTGATTTTCATATATTGCCGAATCCTTGCATCCCATTAATATACCTGACTTGATCATGGTGTAGGACTTCCCTGGTAGCTCAGACGGTAAAGCGTCTGCTTACAATGCAGGAGACCCGGGTCAATCTCTGGGTCGGGAAGATCCTCTGGAGAAGGAAATGGCAACCCACTCCAGTACTCTTGCCTGGAAAATCCCATGGACAGAGGAGCATGATAGGCTACAGTTCATGGGGTCGCAAAGTCGGATATGACTATGAGTGTTTTAACATGTTGTTTGATTCTGTTTGCTAGAATTTTGCTGCGGGGTTTTGCACCTATGTTCATCAGTGATATTGCCTGTAATTTTCTTTTTTCGTGATTTTTCCTGGTTTTGATATCAGGGTGATTGTGGCCTTGAAGAATGAATTAGCAAGTGTTTCTCCCTCTGCAGTATTTTGGAAGAGTTTCAGAAAAACAGATATTAGCTCTTCTCTGAATGTTTGATAGAATTCCCCTGTGAAGCCATCTGGCCCTGAGCTTTTGTTTTGGGGGAGATTTTTGATCACTGTTTCAATTTCAGTGTTTGTAATTGGGTTGTTCATAATTTCTATTTCTTCCTGGTTCAGTCTTGGGAGGCTGATCTTTTCTAAGTATCTGTTCATTTCCTCTAGGTTGTCCATTTTATTAGCATATAGTTGCTCATAATATTCTCTTATGATGCTTTATATTTCTGTGTTGTCTGTCGTAACCTCTCCTTTTTCATTTCTAATTTTACTGATTTGATTTTTCTCCCTCTTTTTCTTGATGAGTCTGGCTAGTGGTTTGTCAATTTTGTTAATTTCAAAGAACCAGATTTTAGTTTTATTAGTCTTTGCTATTGTTTCCTTCATTGCTTTTTAAATTTATTTCTGCTCTGATTTTTATGATCTCCTTCCTTCTACTGACTTTGGGGGGTTTTTTGTTCTTCTTTTTCCAGCTACTTTAGATGTAGAGTTAGGCTGTCTATTCAATGCTTTTCTTGCTTCTTGAGGTATGATTGTATCACTATAAACTCCCTCTTAGAACTGCTTTTCCTGAGACCCATAGGTTTTGGATCATCATGTTTTCATTGTCATTTGTTTCTAGGAATCTTTTGATTTCTTTTTTTATTTCTTCAGTAACCTCTTTGTTATTTAGTAACGTATTGCTTAATCTCCATAAGTGTGTGGTTTTTGCTGGTTTTTTTTTTCCCCTGTAGTTGATATCTAGTCTCATAGTGTCATGGTCAGAGAAGATATGTGATACAATTTCAATTTTTTTAAATTTACTGAGGCTTGATTTGTGGCCCAAGATGTGGTCTATCCTGGAGGATGTTCCATGTGCACTTAAGAAGAAAGTGTATTCTTCTGCATTTGGATGGAAAGCCCTGAAGATATCAACTAGGTCCATTTGGTCTAATGTTTCATTTAAGGTTTATGTTTCCTTATTGATTCTCCATTTTGATGGTCTGTCCATTGATGAAAGTAGGGTGTTAAAGTCTTCTACTATTATTGTGTTGCTGTCAGTTTCTCGTCTTATGCCTATTAGTGTTTGCTTTATGTATTGAGGTGCTCCTATGTTGGGTGCATAGATGTTTGCAATTGTTATGTCTTCTTCTTGGATTGATCCCTTGATCATTACATAGTCTTTCTTTGTCTGTTAGGATATTCTTTAAAGTCTATTTTGTCTGAAAATAAGGATTGCCACTCCAGCTTTCTTTTGGTTTCCATTTGCATGGAATGTCTTTTTCCATCCTTTTACTTTCAGTCTGTATGTATCTCTAGATCTGAAGTGGGTCTCCTGTAGGCAGCATATATATGGATCTTGTTTTTGTATCCATTCAGTCAGTCTGTATCTTTTTGTTGGTTCATTTAATCCATCTACATTTAAGGTAATTATTGATACATATGTTCCTATTGGCATTTTCTTGATTGTTTTGGGTTTGTTTTTGTAGGTCTTTCCTTTCTCTTGTGTTTACTGGCTATGTAAGTCCCTTTAGTATTTGTTGCAAAGCTGGTTTTTTGGTGCTGAATTCTCTTAATTTCTGCTTGTCTGTAAAGCTTTTGATTTCTTTGTCAATTTTGAATGAGATCTTTGCCGGGTATAGTAATTGTGGATGTCCGTTTTTCTCTTTCAGTACTTTAAATATATCCTGCCATTCTCTGGCCTGCAGAGTTTCTGCTGAAAGATCCACTGTTAATTTTATAGGTTTTCCCTTGTATGTTACTTGTTGCTTTTCCCTTGCTGCTTTTAATATTCTTTCTTTATATTTAATCTCTGTTAGCTTGATTAATATGTGTCTCGTTGTGTTTCTCCTTGGATTTAACCTGTAGGGGACTCTCTGTGCTTCTTGGACTTCATTGACTGTTTCCTTTCCCAGGTTGGGGAAATTCTCAACTATAATTTCTTCAAAAATTTTCTCACTACCTTTCTTTTTTTCTTCTTCCTCTGGGACCCCTATGAGTCAAATATTGGTGTGTTTAAGATCGTCCCAAAGGTCTCTGGGGCTTTCCTAATTTCTTTTCATTCCTTTCCCTTTATTCTGCTCTTCAGAAGTATTTCTACCATTCTATCCTCCAGCTCACTTATCTGTTCCTTTGCTTCAGTTATTCTGCTATTGGTTCCTTCTAGGGCATTTTTAATTTCAGTAATTGTGTTATTCATCTCTGTTTGCTTATTCTTTATTTCTTCTATGTCCTTTGTGATTGTATTAACTGTGTTAAAAGCTTCTTGCATTTTCTCCATTCTATTTTCAAGTCTTCAGAGCATTTTTACTATCATTATTCCAAATTCTCTTTCAGGGAGATTACTTATTTCCTCTTCATTTACTTGGTCTTGTGAGTTTCTACCTTACTCTTTCATTTGCATTGTATTTCTCTGTCTTTTCATCATCTTTTTTTTCTAACTTGCCTCACTTGAGGTCTCCTTTTCCCGGGTTTTAGAATTATATTACTTCTTCCTTTTGATTTTTGCCCTTGGAGGGAAATGTTGGTTGGATGGTTTGTGTTGATTTCTTGTTGGGGATGACTTGTTCCTGTGTTCTAGTGGGAGGAGATCAGGTAGGTAATTACAGAAATACTGGGACACATACACACACACTTCCATACATACAGTTATAACCAAAGCATTCTAAAGAAAAGAGTACAGGAGATTGACTTGATGAGCAAGGGAAACCAGAGGTGATATCAACCATTTGAAAGCAGAGTTAGCTAATGCTCAGTCTGGAAATCTGAGCATGAGCAGAATGCCAACTGGGTAATATAACATAAAGAGCTCAACAATTTAACTTACTTGGTGAAAGAAGAAAGGGAAAAGGGGAGAATAAAAAGAGAGAGAAAGGAAAGAGGAGTAGGGAGCGAAAAGAGAAAAGGAAGGGGTGGAGAAGAGGATTAAAAAAATTAGAAAAGAGAGAGAGAAAAAATAGGAAAGCAAAGATGAATAGATGTGTGTGGAAAGGGTTTGTATATATTCAGAAATAGTTACAGCTGGTAAGAACAGTAGGGAACGCAGTTGAATATATCCAAAACAAAATCCACAAAACTCAAGGAAAAAAGAAAAAGAAAGTGAGGAGAAAAAAGGAAGAAGAAAAACCTAAAATGAATTTTTTTCTTGCCTTTTTTTTTTTTTTTTTTTTGGACAATAAACACAAAGAGGAAAACTCCACAGCACTGAGAAGGCTAATATGGAGGTGGAAACATGTAGGGATAAACCATGTGATTTATCAGAAAAAAAGAAAAAAATCTTAAAATGATTTTTTTTTAACAAGGAAAACAAAGAGGAAAACTCCACAGCACCACAAAAATCTAATGTGATGGTGGAAATATGTTGGGGAATAAGCAGTGTGATTTATAAGAAGAAAGAATCTTAAAGTGAAATTTTTTTTAATATATATAAGAGAAACAAAGAGGAAAACTCCACACACTGCTAAATGCTAGTGTGAAGGTGGAGATATGTTGGGGGAATAAACAGTGTGATTTATAAGAGAAAAAGAGAAAAAGAAAAAAATGGGAAAAATTTTAAAAGGGTTTTCAAGGTCATAGTTCTTGGTTGTGGAGTCTGCCTCTGTGGATGGGGTTGGGTTAGTGTCCTGTGTTGTTTCCCTGGTTGGCCGAGCTTGTGCCTGTGTTCTGGTTGATAGAGCTGGATCTCATCTCTCTGAAGGGCAGTGCAGTGTTCAGTAGTAGGTTTTGGAGTGTCTGTGGGTTCAGTATGCCTTTGGGCAGTCATTCTAGCTTTCACGGTATTAGGCAAGTCTATTTCTGCAGCTGCTTCAAAGTGGCTCTCTCAGGATAACTGCTCTGCCACCAGTTCCCTACTTGTCGTTGGGATTATTGCCAGGGGTTCTGTTTCCCTGTCCCGCCCTGTGCTGCTGGCCGAAACTTGCTAGGTAGGTGCTTGTGTGGATCCTTCTGTGTCATGGCGACTTGTGTGGGCTTCCCTCGGCCCCCTAAGCTCACCCTCTGCATTGCAGGGCTGTGTGCATTTGACTCTCAGTCCCCGAGGTCCACCCTCTGCATCACGGGGCTAGTGTGGACTTGTTTCGGCTTCCCATGCTGGCCCTCGGCATCGCGGGGTTTATGTGCATTTGTTTCGTCTCACTGCCTGCACTGTTTGTCGCGGGGGTTATTTGTTCTTTCTGCTGTGCAGGGAGGGTTGTGTGTGCTGCCCAGGTTTGTATGCCTCCCCTCTATCGGCACCACAGTCCCACCCTTTGCGCTGGCTGTGTTTGTCTGCCGGCTACCTGGGCCCGCCCTCTGTGCTGCAAGGGTTGTGCGCGCTGGCTGGGGTTGTCTGCCCCATCACACTAGGCTACCTGGGCCTGCCCTCTGTGCTGCAAGGATTGTGTGCGCTGACTGGGTTTGTACGCCACACCACTCTTGGTTCCCGGAGCCCGAGCCGGAGTCCGCTGTCTGTTTGGGGCCACAGTCCATGAGCTGTTAACGGGCTGAGAAGTACAGCTTTCTCTGTTTACTGCCCTCCAAGTCCCTGCTTTGCCTGGTTTTGGAAGACTTCCCAGCTCCCCTTTGGGCCTGCCTGTTAGGGAGTTTCCCTGTGCGTGGAAACTCCTGTTTCAGGGCTCCTTCCCTCCCTTGGAGCACAAGCTACTGCCCCAAAGTTCTCCATCGTTTCCCTTTTTATGTCTCCCTCATCTCTCCTACCTCATTTCAGGGAGCTTAGCCTGTCCCCCTGGAGGCCTGCGGTCTTCTTCTGTCGCCTAGAGGTTGCTTTGTAGGAGTTGTTCCATATCTTGATGAGTTTTTGATGTATTTAGGGGAGGCTGGCAATCTCCCTGTCTTACTCCTCTGCCATCTTCTCTGTGCTCCCAAACCAGATAGTTTTATAGAAGAGTTCTTCCAAATACTTAAGGAAAATATTCAAATTTTGTGCAAGATCTTCCAGTTTCTCATTTTATGAGACTAGAATAGTTTTGATATCACCACCACAAAGGAACAGTACAAGAAAGGAAAAGGAAAAGCCCATTTAGCTTATAGAAACATCAAGTCTAAACAAAATTTTGGAAAACTAAATCTTACAGTGTCCTAAAGTCCAATATGCCATTGTCAAGCAGGGTTTATTTCATCAATGCAGGCAATTTCATAGTAATAGAAATTTCATAGAAATCTCTCAATGACATTTACTACTTGTTAGAATAAATGAAAAAAGCCGTAAGATTATCACTATAAATACCAGAGTATTTGACAAAAAGTCAACTTTTTTTAAATTGAAAACTTTTAGCAAACTGGGAATAGAAGGGAACTTCCTTAATCTGAAAAAAAGGGAAACAACAAAAATCATACAACAGTGTCTTAAAAGAGGAAATGTTGGAAGTATTGTCTCTAAAATTAGAAAAATGCCAGTGAGACCCACAATCACCACTTCCTATTAATAGTTTAAATCAGCAAAAAACAAGAAAAAATAATGATTTGCTAAGGGCTTCCCTGGTGGCTCAGACAGTAAAGAATCCACCTGCAATGAGGAAGACCTAGGTTCGATCCCTGGGTTGGGAAGATTCCTCAGGAGGAGGGCATGGCAACCTGCTCTAGTATTCTTGCCTGGAGAATCCCCATGGACAGAGGAGCCTGGCAGGCCACAGTCCATGGGGTCGCAAAGAGTCAGACATGACTGAGCAACTAAGCACAATCACAGCACAGAAGAATACATAAAACTGTCATTATTTTCATATGATTTGTCTCTATAACACAAATCTTGAAGAATGTACAACTAGTTATTAGAGATACTAGGAGAGTTTTGCAAGTTTTTTTTAGTTTTTTATATTTATTTTTATCTGTTTATTTGGCTACACTGGGTCTTCATAGATGCATGCAGGATCTTTAATTGCAGCAAGCGGAATCTAGTTCCCTGACCAGACATTGAACCTAGGCCCCTGCATTGGGAGTGCGGAGTCTTAGCCACTGGACCACCAGGGAAGTCCTGGTATCATTTTTAAATTAAAGTATAGTTAATTTACTATGTTGTCTTAATTTCAAGTGTACAACAAAGTAATTCAGTCATATGTTTATACTTATATATATATGTATATATTATTTTTCAGATTCTTTTCCATTATAAATTGTTACAAGGTATTGAGTAGGTCCTTGCTGATTACCTACTTTATATGTAGTAGTTTGTATATGTTAACAAAAAAACTGCTAATTTATCTCTCCTGCACCACTACTAACCCCTTTGTTAACCATGAGTTTGTTTTCTATGTCTGTTAGTCTATTTCTGTTTCATGAATAAGTTCATTTGGTATCAGTTTTTAGATTCCACCTATAAGTGGTAACATATGATATTTGTCTTTCTCTGTCTGGCTTACTTCATTCAGTATGACAATCTCTAGGTCCATCCATGTTTCTGCAAATGGCATTATTTCATTTTTTATGGCTGAGTACTATTCTGTTATATACATGTACCACAACTTCTTTATCCATTTTTCTTGTCAATGGACATTTAGGTGGCTTCTGTGTCTTGACTACTGTAAATAATGCTGCAATGAACATTGGGATGCATGTATCTTTTTGAATTAGAGTTTTAATCTTTTCAGGATACATGCCCAAGAGTAGGATTGTTGGCTCATATGATAACTATTTTTGGTTAAGTAAAATTGAATGACACCTGATAGGATTCAATAAGAATACAGCATCATCTCTGTGATATTACTGTCAAAGGTGCATAATATATACCTAATCATGAAGAAAATAGAAAAATCCAAATCAGGGAACATTCTACACCATAACCATTCATTAATCTTCAAATACAGCAAGCTTATGAAAGTCAAGGAGAGACTGGGAAACTATTCCAGACAGAAAAAAAAATCTAGGAAAACCAATAATTCAGCACATGATACTTCACTGGATCATTTTGCTCTAAAGAACAATATTAGGAACCTGGAGAAATTTGAATTGGATCTGAGGATTAATGTATTAAAGATGATTCCCTAATTTTAATGGTATTTGTGTAAAAGAATGTCCTTTGTTTTTATGAAAACACACTAAAATATTGAGAGCTGGTAAACTATCTTGTTGGCAACTTGATCTCAAATAGGTTAGAAAAAACATCTTTGTACTGTAATTTCAAGTTTCATGTGAGATTGAGATTGTTTCAAAATAAAAAGGAAAGGGAAAAAATAACTCCATGAACAGATTTAACAACTGATTAAGGAGTTAAGAAAAAATTAGTAATCCAGAAGAGAAGTTAGAAGAAATGATACAGAAAACTGTTAGTCACTCAGTCCTGTCTGACTCTTTGCAACACCATGGACTGACTGTAGCATGTCAGGCTCTTGTGTCCATGGGATTCTCCAGGCAAGAATACTGGAGTGGGTTGTCATTCCCTTCTCCAGGGGATTTTCTAGACCCAAGAATCCAACCTGGGTCTCCTGCATTGCAGACAGGTTCTTTACCATCTGAGCCAAAGTGTCAGGCAGAAGGGAAAGTAAGAGGATGGAGAACTCAATGAGAATGTCTAGCTTATGCTTAATTGGATGACACGTGGAAAAGACACAGATTGTGACTATAAAGACATAATAATAGAGATCTACTAGAACTGATGAGCATGTCAATGAACAGATTCAGAAGGCCCCACAAATTGAAGATAGGACAAATAAATAATTAACAAGAGTCATTATAGTGAAAATAAAGAGGTATCATCAAAAGATATTAGAAAATTAAAAAGACAAACCACAGACTAGGGAAGATATATACAAAACATAAAACTTACAAAGGAATGATATCTGGACTATGTAAGGAAGTAGTAACCTCAATAATAAAGTAAAAACAACCTAAATAAAAATATGCAAAATATTTTAACAGATAAATTATAAATGCAAATATAGAAATGAGAGACAAGTACATTAAAAAGCAAAAAACATCCCTACTTTGGCACATTTGGTGGTCAGCCTCAATAGGGACCCATACTTCTCCAAAGCAGCTCCCACCTCACTACACTTGCTGAGCAGTCTCAGTCAGGTCCAGCCCCTCCTCCCTCAAATTGGCTTCCATCATAGCAGACCTGGTGGGCAGCCACATTTGGGTCTGAAGAGGCTCTCATGCTACCATACCCAGCGAGTAGACTCAAGAGTTCTGGCACACTCCCAAAGCAACTCCCATCATGCCACACTTACTGGGTGAACTCAACCAAGACTAGTGACCCCTCAAAGTGGCTTTCACTCTGTAACACTGGGAGGGCAGCATCAGCTTGAATTGTGCACATCCAAAGTGGTTCCCACCCAGGGAGGTAGCCCAGCCAACCAGCACACCTTCACTGCTGTTGGCCAGGCCAGAAAGCCCCCCGAACAGGAGTCAGTACCACCCACAAGTCCACCCACAACAGTCATGACTTAGTCTCACATCCAGCTGGCCTGGTTGTCAGCCACACTCACAAATGCACCTGTGGCAACTGTGGGACTACCACAAAAGGAAGGTACATGCAGTCCACACAGGTGATCTTCTGGGAGAGCCTGGCTCTGGTGACCAGAAGAGACTGCTTTTCTGGACCCCACAGGAAACCTTCTACATAAGGCCACTCTTTCAAGGCTAAGAGAAATAGATACACAGAAACCTAATACATAGAAACAGAGTTAGGCAAAATGAGGAGACAAAACAGTATGTTCCAAATGAGAGCATAAGACAAATCCTAAGAAAAGGAACTAAACAAAATGGACACAAGTAATCTACTGAATAAACTGTTTAAAGTAATGGTCATAAATATGCTTAATGATGAACACAAGGAAAACTTTAATAAAAAAGGTAGAAAATATAAAATACTCAAATAGCATTGAATACCCAAAAAACAGAAGTGAAAAATACACTAGATGGAATCAACAACAACAGATTAGATCATTCAGAAGAATGGATCAATAACCTGGAAGACAGGATACCTGGAATCACCCAATTGGAAGAGCAAAAAGAAAAAAGAATTTTTTAAAAAATGAGAATAGTTTAAGAGATTCTTAGATAGTACCAAACATACCAACAGTCACATTATGGGAATTTCAGATGACAAAGAGAAAAATAAAAGGACAGAAAATTTATCTGATAAAATAAAATAATTTATCTGAAATCTTCTATAAAGGAAACAGACATCTAAAACAGGAAGCACAGAGTCCCAAACAAAGTGAACCATAGACCCACACCAAAACACAACATAATTAAAATGTCAAAGTCAAAGATAAAGAATCTTAATAGCAGCAAGGGAAAACAATTAGTTGTGTACAAGAGAACTCCCGTAAGACTCTCAGCTGACTTTTCAGCAGAAACTTTGTAGGTCAGAAGGGAGTGACACAATATATTCTAAGTGATGAAAGGAAAAAACTTATAACCAATATAACCAAGACTATTCTAACCAACAAGGTTATAATTCAGAACTGAGGGAGAGATAGAGTTTCTGAGACAAGCAAAAACTAAAGGTGTTAATCACAACTAAACTGACCATATAAGAAATGTTAAAGGAACTCCTTTAAGTGGAAAACAAGAGGCCATGACTAGAGGTAAGAAATTACATGAAAGGAAAAACCACGCTGTTAAAAGTAACATATAGTAAAGGAAATAGATCAGCCTCTTACAAAGCTAGTGTGGAAGATCAAAGACAAAAGCAACAAAATCAACTTTAACTACAATAATTACTTAAGGAAGCTCCAATACTTTAGCCACCTGATTCAAAGAGCTGACTCATTGGAAAAGACCCTGATACTGGGAAAGATTGAAGGTGGGAAGAGAAGGGGACGACAGAGGATGAGATGGTTGGATGGCATCACTGACTCAATGGATATGAGTTTGAGCAGACTCCTGAAGATGGTGAAGGACAGGGAAACCTGTTATGCTGCAGTCCACGGAGTTGCAGAGTTGGACATGACTTAGCGACTGAATGACAAACAATAAGATGTAAAATATGGCAACAAAAATATAAAATATGAGGGTGTGGTTTAGTGTTTTAGTGTTTCAGAATGCATTCAATCTTAAGTGACCATCAATTTAAAATAGATGATTATATAGATAGGTATACTTAAACCTTATGATAACAATGAACCAAAACCTGTAGTAGATACAAAAAATAAATAAATAAAATGAAGAGAAAAGAATCTGACCATAACACAAAAGAAAATAACCAAATCACAAAGGAAGACAGTAAGAGAAGTGAGCCAAGAACTACAAAACAATCAGAGAACAAATGATAAAAGAGCAATAAATACCTATCAGTGTGTGTGTGTGTGTGCTTAGTCACTCAGATGTGTCTGACTCTTTGCGACCCTATGGATTGTAGCCCACCAGGCTCCTCTGTCTGTGGGGATTCTCCAGGCAAGACTATCAGAGTGGGTGGCCATACCCTCCTCCAAGGGATCTTTCCAACCCAAGGATTGAAACCAGGTCTCCCAAATTGCAGGCAGATTCTTTACCAACTGAGCCACCAAAGAAGTTAAGAATACTGGAGTGGATAGCCTATGTCTTCTCCAGAGAATCTTCTTGACCCAGGAATTGAACTGGGGTTTCCTGCATTGCAGGCAACTGAGCTACCAGGGAAGCCCCATCAGTGCAGTTCAGCTCAATCGTTCAGTCGTGTCCGACTCTTTGCAACCCCATGGCCTGCAGCATGTCCTTGTCCATCACCAACTCCCGGAGTTCACTCAAACTCATGTCCATTGAGTCGGTGATGCCATCCAGCCATCTCATCCTCTGTCATCCCCTTCTCCTCCCACCTTCAATCTTTCCCAGCATCAGGGTCTTTTCAAATGAGTCAGCTCTTCGCATCAGGTGGCCAAAGTATTGGAGTTTCAGCTTCAACATCAGTCTTTCCAATGAACACCCAGGACTGATCTCCTTTAGGATGAACTGGTTGGACCTCCTTGCAATCCAAGGGGCTCTGAAGTATTCTGTGTTTTGTATATATGAGCCCCTAGATAGTTAAGATGCAATGCATATCCAAGGAAGAATTTCACTGACTCCAGATTCTTGCATCTTCCCATAAATAAAAAAGCACTAAAATAGTTGAGATACCTGAACCTCACAACTAGCAGTAACATTTTACCGATACGTATGCTTTGTAGTTCAGTCACTAAGTTATGGCCAACTCTTTGCAACCCCATGAACCGCAGCATGCCAGGCTTTCCCGTCTTTCATTTTCCCCCAGAGCTTGCTCAAACTCATGTCCATTGAGTCAGTGATGCTATCTAACCATCTCATCCAATGCTGCCCCCTTCTCCTCTTGACCTCAAATTTCCCAGCATCAGGGACTTTTCCAGTGAGTCAGCCCTTGGCATCAAGTGCCTAAAATATCGGTGCTTCAGCATCAGCATCAGTCCTTCCAATGAACATTCAGGGTTGATTTCCTTTAAGATTGACTGGCTTCATCTCCTTGCTGCCCAAGGGACTCCCAACAGTCTTCTCCAGCACCACAATTCAAAGCATCAATTCTTCAGCGCTCAACCTTCTTTATGGTCCAACTCTCACATCCATACATGACTACTAAAAAAACTATAGCTTCAACTATATGGACCTTTGTTGGCAAAGTAATTGTCTCTGCTTTTTAATACACTTTATCAGTTTGTCATAGCTTTTCTGCCAAGGAACAAGTGTCTTTTTAATTTCGTGGCTACAGTCACCATCTGCAGTGATGTTGGAGCCCAAGAAGACAAAATCTGTCACTGTTTCCATTGTTTCCCCATCTATTTGCCATGAAGTGATGGGACCAGATGCCATGATCTTCATTTTTTGAATGTTGGGCTTCAAGCCAGCTTCTTCACTCTCCTCTTTCACCCTCATCAAGAGGCTTTTTAGTTCTTTGTTTTCTGCCAGAGTGGTATCATCTGCTTTTTTGAAGTTGTTGATTATTTCTTCCAGCAATCTTGATTCCAGTTTGTGATTCAACTAGCCCAGCATTTCACATGATGTACTCTGCATAAAAGAGCAGGGTGACAATATACAGCCTTAATGTACTCCTTTCCCAATTTGGAACCAGTCCATTGTTCCACATCCAGTTCTAACTGTTGCTTCTTGTCCTAAACATACAGGTTTCTCAGGAGACAGGTAAGGTGGTCTGGTATTCCCATCTCTTGAAGAATTTTCCACAGTTTGTTGTAATCCACACAGTCAAAGGCTTTAGCATAGTCAATGAAGCAGAATTAGATTTTCCTTGGAATTCCCTTGCTTTTGCTATGATCCAGCAAATGTTGGCAATTTGATCTCTGGTTCCTCTGCCTTTTCTTAGCCCAGTTTGTATATCTGGAAGTTCTTGGTTCATGTAATGTTGAAGACTAGCTTGAAGGTTTTTGAGTGTAACCTTGCTAGCATGTAAAATGGAGAAGGCAATGGCACCCCACTCCAGTACTCTTGCCTGGAAAATCCCATGGACGGAGGAGCCTGGTAGGCTACAGTCCATGGGGTCTTGAAGAGTCATGCATGACTGAGCGACTTCACTTTCACTTTTCACTTTCATTCATTGGAGAAGGAAATGGCAACCCATTCCAGTATTCTTGCCTGGAGAATCCCAGGGGCGGAGGAGCCTGGTGGGCTGCCATCTATGGGGTCGCACAGAGTTGTACACGACTGAAGCGACTTAACAGCAGCAGCAGCATGTAAAATGAGCAACAATGTATGGTAGTTTGAACATTCTTTGGCATTGCCCTTCTTTGTGATGGGAATGAAAACTTACCTTTTCTAGTACTGTGGGCACTGCTGAGTTTTCCAAATTTGATGACAATATGTGTAGCACTTTAACAGCATCATCCTTTAGGACTTTCAATAGCTCAGCTAAAATTCCACCACCTCCACTAGCTTTGCTCATAGCAATGCTTCCTAAGGCCCACTTGACTTCATACTCTATAATGTCCAGTTCTAGATAAGTTGACCACATCATCATGGCTATCTGGTTCATTAAGATCTTTCATATATAGTTCTTCTGTGTATTCTTGCCACCTCTTCTTAATCTCTTCTGCCCCTGTTAGGCTCTTACTGTTTCTTTCCTTTATCATGCCCAGTCTTGCATGAAATGTTCCCTTGATATCTCCAATTTTCTTGAAGAGATCTTTCATATTTTCCATTCTATTGCTTTCTTCTATTTCTTTGCATTGTTCACCTAAAAAAACTTTTTTATTTCTCCTTGCTATTCTCTGGACCTCTGCATTCAGTTGGGTATATCCCTTTCTCCATTGTTTTTCATTTCTCTTCTTTTCTCACCTATTTGTAAGTCCTCCTCAGACAACCACAGCTTTGTGTATTTCTCAGTCTTCCCCCCAAATCATATATATACTGGATCCTCCCTTAATTCTTTGAAGCAGTTCCTCACAGCTATCTGGGAGGCTGTCTCTCCCAGGCAATAGTACTCAGTTAAGTTCCAAAATATAACTGAAATTTACAGTTCTCACATTGTTTGGGGATTTTTGGTTGTTGACGATTTTGGCACCCATGAAGGGACCCAAGGCATACTTCCCACCTGAACTATATTATACAAGGAGCCCTGGTCCTATGTTCATCCTCCTCCTCAGCATGTCCAGACCAGTGAGGATTTTCCCAGTTTAGAGACACTGGGAAAAAGTGCATGGCTGAGAAACACTGGGAAGGTTTGCTCAGTTGAAAGACACTGAGTGGTTTGGACTTGGTGATTAGGTAGGAGACAGGCCTAACATATTTTCTCAATTTGACTACCTTAATAGAATTTGTCAGAATTAAAGTGAAGATACCATATGAGAGTTCTCTGCTTTTTAAAAAAAAAAAAAGGGACACAGCTCTTTCTGGACAATTATGGCTTTTTCCAAAATTGAGAAATTTATGGGAGTGGTGAAGGCAAGTCCTCATACCATGCAGTAGTCCAATGGGGAAAATCACTCATTAATTAAAAACTTGCCCACCCAGTGACACACAATGTAAAAGTTGACCAAGCAGTACTCTAAGCACCCATGGTGGCTTTAGACTGAATGAGGGAGAAGCTGAGACACATAAAAGAGCTGAAATGACTCTAGGGTGACATCTAGAGGAGTTCAACTCACAAACAGCACACGGGTCCACCATATAATTTCATTAACCATTTCATTCCAACAAACCAACTTTAAAGTGGGTAAGAGTTTCCCAAAGAGTGAAATGAGGGGAGTCAGAAAACCTCTGACTTAATACCCCAACCAGGTTTATGTATGTCCAGATGAAATTGAATAAGTGTCTCTTATTTTCAGATCTATCAATTATTGGTTGACAATCCTGAGCTTTATTTGGCTGTGAATAAAAAGGTACCTGACTCCTCAGTTAACAGATACTGAAGAGGATTTTCCCAGTTTAGAGAATTTATATTCACAAGTCCTTTTACACTGTGAATTAAAGGAACTTGCCCTGAAATGGCCAAGATGAGACTCGTTTGACATTCCAAATTTAGTTTCTATGCATGCAGTTAGAGAAAGCTGGCAGGAGGTAAGAATTCTTACCCTATCTGTCAGTTTCTTTGACCTCTGCCTGCAGGGTTTGCTGGAAATTAGAGTGGTAAGAGTTCTTCTCTTTTCTAAAATTAGGTTAGTGGGAATAAATTTTTGTAGAGTTAGCTCCTTAGACTCAGTGACTTTTGGTTTGAAATGTGGAAGAGTACTCTAGGTTTGTTAATCCTTTTCCTCCCAGACATGGTCAGGTTTTCTTGTTGTTGTTTCTGTCTTTTGTGTCTTTGGTCATATGGAGGAAAATTATTGGTCTGATTAGGTTTTCCTTTAATCTTATTATATATCCTGAAAACTTGTCTCTAACATACAGAAGGTGCATGTACATTTGGCAGTCACTTAGTAAACTGGAATTCCAAACTGAGAAATTCTTTGTCTGACAGAGTCAGTTCTCAGGGGAGTTTGTCATAATGGATCTCAGTCCATAAGCAACCTTTGTCATCTCAAACTTTGTTGTTTCCATTTGTACAATGAAGGTCTCTACTTTCTTGCAACATCCATGGAAGTGAAATTTCTGCATCTTGTGAGGGCTGCATCCTTTGTGATCTCTTGCAGGAAGCCTCTTACGTACTGGGTTTAGCCACAAAAAGGCTTATTGAGTTGAGTCACTATTAAGATCCTACTCATCAATAGACATCACTTTGCCAACAAAGGTCTGTATAGTCACAGCTAATGATTTTTCCAGTAGTCAGGTATGGATGTGAAAGTTTGACCATAAAGAAGTCTGAGAGCTGAAGAATTGATGCTTTTGATTTGTGGTGCTGGAGAAGACTCTTGAGAGTCCCTTAGACTGCAAGGAGATCAAACCAGTCAATCCTGAAGGAAATCATTCCTGAGTATTCATTGGAAGGACTGATGCTGAAGCTGAAGCTCCAATACTTTGGCCACCTGATGCGAGAGCCAACTC
The DNA here is from genome assembly GCF_019923935.1 of Bubalus bubalis. Classification (NCBI taxonomy): domain Eukaryota; kingdom Metazoa; phylum Chordata; class Mammalia; order Artiodactyla; family Bovidae; genus Bubalus; species Bubalus bubalis. The sequence continues at coordinate 60,684,034 of NC_059181.1, forward strand.
AATGGAAAACTCATTTCCCTGATGCTGGGAAAGATTGAAGGCAAAAGGACAAGAGGTTGGCAGAGGATGAGATGGTTAGATAGCATCACCAACTCAGTGGACATGAAATTGAACAAATTCCACGAGATAGTGAAGGACAGAGAAGCCTGGTATGCATGACTTACTGACTGAACAACATCAATAGACAAATTATGGATCCTCAGAATTTGAAAGACTTTGAAATTGTTAAAATTTTAGAAAGTGCTCATCTTAAACACTTGTACCTATTTTAATTGGTATGCAAAGTCCCCAAAGACTTCTAATTTCCAAAACAGCTTCTTTGAAGGATTTGTGGTATAAGTCTAATGAATGATTAAAGATATAAAAGGTATCTAAAACAAAAGACTGTAAGATTGACATAGCTCCCACTCCCCTCTATCCTCCTTTATTTGAGTACTCATTCTTATAATCCTCTGTATGAATTGCTTTTCCACTCTGAAGAGACTGTTAAGCAGTTACCTTTAGAAATGGGACCACTTGAGGTTGTAGGCAATCCTCTTTGGGTCAAGTGGTGAACTGGGGGCCATAGTTAAAGAATTCCTTAAATGCAGAGAGGATCCTCAAAAGTTTTTGTAAATGGATTACCTTGATGGGAGGCCATTGATCTGACTAAACTAGTGAACACAGCTGATATTCACAGCCTGATAAGGAGCTTTTTGGCCTTCTCCCCAAAGCTAAATATACCCAGAGGGAAAGAAAAGCATCCCTACATAGGTGGATGGGTTTGTCCATCCTTTGATGTTTATGAAAGTGAGTGAAAATTGCTCAGATGTGTCTGACTCTTTGCAATCCCGTGAATTATACAGTCCATGGGATTCTCCAAGCCAGAATACTGGAGTGGGTAGCCGTGCCCTTCTCCAGGGGATCTTCCCAACCCAGAGATCAAATCCAATCTCCCTCATTTGCAGGCAGATTCTTTACCAGCTGAGCCACCAAGGATGTGGCTACTCAATTCCTTGATGGGCTTTCCAGGTGGCTCAGTGGGTAAAGAATTTACCTAGAATATACAATGGATTAAAGACAATCTCTTTAACAAGTGGTGCTGGGAAATCTGGTCAACCACTTGTAAAAGAATGAAACTAGAACACTTTCTAACATCATACACAAAAATAAACTCAAAATGGATTAAAGATCTAAACGTAAGACCAGAAACTATAAAACTCCTAGAGGAGAACATAGGCAAAACACTCTCTGACATACATCACATCAGGATCCTCTATGACCCACCTCCCAGAATATTGGAAATAAAAGCAAAAATAAACAAATGGGACCTAATTAACCTTAAAAGCTTCTGCACATCAAAGGAAACTATTAGCAAGGTGAAAAGACAGCCTTCAGAATGGGAGAAGATAATAGCAAATGAAGCAACTGACAAACAACTAATCTCGAGAATATACAAGCAACTCCTACAGCTCAATTCCAGAAAAATCAATGACCCAATCAAAAAATGGGCCAAAGAACTAAATAGACATTTCTCCAAAGAAGACATACAGATGGCTAACAAACACATGAAAAGATGCTCAACATCACTCATTATCAGAGAAATGCAAATCAAAACCACTATGAGGTACCATTTCACACCAGTCAGAATGGCTGCGATCCAAAAGTCTACAAGTCATAAATGCTGGAGAGGGTGTGGAGAAAAGGGAACCCTCTTACACTGTTGGTGGGAATGCAAACTAGTACAGCCACTATGGAGAACAGTGTGGAGATTCCTTAAAAAACTGGAAATAGAACTGCCTTATGATCCAGCAATCCCACTGCTGGGCATACACACTGAGGAAACCAGAATTGAAAGAGACACGTGTACCCCAATGTTCATCGCAGCACTGTTTATAATAGCCAGGACAGGGAAGCAACCTAGATGTCCATCAGCAGATGAATGGATAAGAAAGCTGTGGTACATATACACAATGGAATATTACTCAGCCATTAAAAAGAATACATTTGAATCAGTTCTAATGAGGTGGATGAAACTGGAGCCTATTATACAGAGTGAAGTAAGCCAGAAAGAAAAACACCAATACAGTATACTAACGCATATATATGGAATTTAGAAAGATGGTAACAATAACCCTGTGTACAAGACAGCAAAAGAGACACTGATGTATAGAACAGTCTTATGGACTCTGTGGGAGAGGGAGAGGGTGGGAAGATATGGGAGAATGGCATTGAAACATGTAAAATATCATGTATGAAACGAGTTGCCAGTCCAGGTTCAATGCACAATACTGGATGCTTGGGGCTGGTGCACTGGGACGACCCAGAGGGATGGTATGGGGAGGGAGGAGGGAGGAGGGTTCAGGATGGGGAACACATGTATACCTGTGGCGGATTCATTTTGACATTTGGCAAAACTAATACAATTATGTAAAGTTTAAAAATAAAATTAAATTAAAAAAAATAAATAAAATTAAATTAAAAAAAAAAAAAGAATTTGCCTGCAATGCAGGAGATGCAGGCAGACTCGGGTTGGGAAGTTCCGCTGCCAGAGGTCATGGCATCCCACTCCAGTATTCTTGCCTAGAGAATCCCATGGACAGAGGAGCCTGGTGGGCTATACAGTTCATAGGGTTGCAAAGAGTCAGACACAACTGAAGTGGCTGGGCAAAGGACGCATGCACTTAATTCCTTGAGGAAATAAAAACCAGCAGTACTCAGTTTTACAAATCTACTCTTTCCAGGACCAGAGGTATGGCTTGAGAAACAATTCAAAGCCCATCAATCCTTTTTTTCTTTTCTCTCCCTCAAATATCCCCTAGTCTTCCCTGGTGGCTCAGATGGTTAAAAAAAAAAAAAAAAAATCGGTCTGCAATGCAGTATACGTGGGTTTGATCCCTGGGTTGGGAAGATCCCCTGGAGAAGGGAATGGCAACCCATTTCAGTATTCTTGCTTGGAGAATGCCATGGGTAGAGGAGGCTGATGATCTATAGTCCATGGGATCGCAAAGGGTTGGACATGACTGTGCAACAAACTACACTAATTAACCCAAATTTCCCCTATCTATCTTAAGAGGTTTGTAAGTATTAAAAGAAAAAAAATTCTGGCCTTACAGGAACAAAGCCCTCCTAGAAGGATCTTGCATTTCTTTCCCTGAGCCTGGTCTTCTCCAGAAAGTTTTATCTAGGCCATCTTTTAAGTGCAAATTTCAGAAATGTAATCTTTATGGAAAGAAAATGAATAGGGAGATAGGTCATTTGGAACTTGACTTGTCAAGGACAAATATAAGTCTTCAGTGTCTTCTCAATAAATATTAGTAAAAAAAAAAAAGGGGGGGGGGTTTAGCCACCTAAATAAGTGACCATCTGCCAGAAACCCAATTCAAATCCGACCTTTTCTCTAACGAATGGGTATTGTTTTATTGTACCTGACAACGCTGAAAATTTCGAATGGGAACTAAGGGATCTCTATTTGTGTGTGTCTACATATATGTGTGAAAGTTACACAGTTCATCCATAACGGAACACCAATTTATACCTTGTTCACAAGGCACTAAAACCTCACTCCCACGCTACAGCGGGAGGAACAGGATGACGAGGATGAGACACAAACCCACGCATGCAGAGCACAATGGATTAGTGCTGTAGATGTGTGGTATAGTCAAAATTAATTTGTAAAAGAGTCCTATTTGGTTTAAAGAAAATTAAGCACTTAGATAAATTCTCAGAAGTATAAAAGAAACTAAAATGAATTTCAGTTTCACAAGATTTGGGAAATATTCAGTACTGAATTAATGTTTGGTATTAAAGATAGTTTAGTTCTTTATTAATATAGACATGTCTTTAGAGTTATCAGCATTAAATATAATACTTCTGTTGTACCTAGATTTATAAGAAGTTAAATAAGATCTTATTACATCTGTTGATTTGTCAGCCAGAAAAATGACTTGATATAATAAAATTTTTCATTTTTCATTCCAATCCCAAAGAAAGGCAATGCCAAAGAATGCTCAAACTACCACACAATTGCACTCATCTCACATGCTAGTAAAGTAATGCTCAAAATTCTCCAAGCCAGGCTTCAGCAATACGTGAACCGTGAACTTCCTGATGTTCAAGCTGGTTTTAGAAAAGGCAGAGGAACCAGAGATCAAATTGCCAACCTCTGCTGGATCATCGAAAAAGCACGAGAGTTCCAGAAAAACATCTATTTCTGCTTTATTGACTATGCCAAAGCCTTTGACTGTGTGGATCACAATAAACTGTGGAAAATTCTGAAAGAGATGGTAATACCAGACCACCTGACCTGTCTCCTGAGAAACCTATATGCAGGTCAGGAAGCAACAGTTAGAACTGGACATGGAACAACAGACTGGTTCCAAAGAGGAAAAGGAGTACGTCAAGGCTGTATACTGTCACCCTGCTTATTTAACTTATATGCAGAGTACATCATGAGAAACGCTGGACTGGAAGAACACAAGCTGGAATCAAGATTGCTGGGAGAAATATCAGTAACCTCAGATATGCAGATGACACCACCCTCATGGAAGAAAGTGAAGAGGAACTAAAAAGCCTCTTGATGAAAGTGAAAGTGGAGAGTGAAAAAGTTGGCTTAAAACTCAACATTCAGAAAATGAAGATCATGGCATCCAGTCCCATCACTTCATGGGAAATAGATGAGGGAACAGTGGAAACAGTGTCATACTTTATTTTTGGGGGCTCCAAAATCACTGCAGATGGTGACTGCAGCCATGAAATTAAAAGATGCTTACTCCTTGGAAGGAAAGTTATGACCAACCTAGATAGCATATTCAAAAGCAGACACATTACTTTGCCAACAAAGGTCCGTCTAGTCAAGGCTATGGTTTTTCCTGTGGTCATGTATGGATGTGAGAGTTGGACTGTGAAGAAGGCTGAGCACCGAAGAATTGATGCTTTTGAACTGTGGTGTTGGAGAAGACTCTTGAGAGTCCCTTGGACTGCAAGGAGATCCAATCAGTCCATTCTAAAGGAGATCAGCCCTGGGATTTCTTTGGAAGGAGTGATGCTAAAGCTGAAACTCCAGTACTTTGGCCGCCTCTTGCGAAGAGTTGACTCATTGGCAAAGACTCTGATGCTGGGAGGGATTGGGGGCAGGAGGAGAAGGGGACGACAGAGGATGAGATGGCTGGATGGCATCACTGACTCGATGGGCGTGAGTCTGAGTGAACTCCGGAAGTTGGTGCTGGACAGGGAAGCCTGGCGTGCTGCGATTCATGGGGTCGCAAAGAGTCAGACACAACTGAGCGACTGAACTGAACTCGACCAATAATAAAATTTTTAATAGTAAATTGTGTGTTCAGAGTTTTTAAGTGAACTCTTTAAGAATAATCATGTTTTATGGTGTGTCTACTTATGAGTTTCTCTAAATCTTTTTGGCAACTTCAAACTTTAGAGTTTTGCTAATTTAAGGTAAATGACAGAAGTTTATTGAATATCTAGATCATCCCCTAATAAAATACTGAAACATTAATTACTAAATATAAGCTTCCTTTTACAGAGAAATTAAAGATATTGAGGATTATTTAGTAAATATGTTTGGTGCCACATGGAGATATCTTCTATAAAAAAGCACATAGTTCTAAAAAATCATAATTAGTATTTAGAAGTTTGCCAATCTACAGAATGCTAATATTCATAATGGCTTACTTCTTAGTTTTTGTTAGAAATGTAGGTTTTTAAGAGTTGATTATTCTAATTAAAATATGTAATTAAAGCCACTAAAATTAGTAAAGAAAACATCTTTGCTTTCAAGAAAAAAGAAGATATGAGGAATGGAAACACATTTATTTCCGGGAAGATAAAGTAATTTTGTCCTAAAGGTAGTTTTAGAGAAAGACAGAGTGCAGGCTTTGGCAGCACATATACTAAAATTGGAATCACACAGAGAAGATTAGCATGACCCCTGTGCAAGGATGACACACACATTTCAGAAGCATTCTATATTTTTATTAACAGATGCAAACTTTTATAGATAGAATGGTAAAGAACAGGGTCCTACTGTCTAGTATAGAAAACTATATTCAATATCCTGTGATAAACCATAAAGAAAAAGAACATGTAAAAGAATGTGTGTGTATATATATATAAAGAGAGAGAGAGAGACATGATTGAGTGACTGAACTGATAACAGATATTGATATGCTCTTGATAATAGATTGTAAAGTTTTCTTTTTTTTTTACCTTTTGAGTAAACTGTTGTAATTTCTGTATTTGCATTCGAAATCTTTCATCACTTTTGGGTGGATAACTAAGTATTGTTACATAGTGACCTATGATCCTATTTGATTAAGTGTTTTAAAACCTTTTTAATATAGTTGACAAAATTCCCCTAAATCAAATTCTAAATGAAGTTCTTTTGATCTATAGCTAACTTTGAGGTTTTCCAGAACACCCCTGGAGCACCTCAAGATGTTTTCTCTTATCAAAGAAAGACATTAAACTAATTAAGACTTATTTGGTAAGTTAAATTACATGGGAATCATTGTTAAATGAGTAGTGATAAACCTTCTTAGGTTGCATTGTATAGATAAATGTCATTAATATAGAAGATCTAAAAATCAAATGAAATTTCTAAAATTTAAATATGTCCTGGTGTGATGTCATCAATCATAATTCTAGCTATTATTTTAATATTATATGCCACTACAATAGCAAATTTCTTTGACAATTGCATTGTAAACAGGTTTTTAACCTTGCTTTTTAAGTCTTTTGTCTTCAATAGACAGTTATTTTTGTACTCTGATGCTTTTGCAAAAATGCTTCATCTTCAAAAATATTCATAGAAAGAACCTTTTGACACATCAGGTTTCTGATAACTTTCAGCTCATACCAGTGAACTAGTTAAGAAATTAAATAATTCTAGTGGAAACTCTGATGACTTCATAAAACTGTTAACAGAAGATCATGATCAACAAGAATTAATTACATAGGCTGAATGTTAGTTTGTATGACTTTTTGTCTGAAATATTACTAGCTTTTAATCTTTGTTGTCCAAATATAAGGAAACTGTTCCCCTTAACTATGACTTACAGCAATTGGTACATTTTAACTTTGTAAGCAGAATTGCAACATTCATCTTTTCTCTCTAAATTCCTACAGAATTTAGAAACTCTTAGTGAGTATTCTTATTTTTATGGCAATATAATTATTTGCATAAGTTTTATAAGAATCTGTTCTTAAAACAGGACATACTGGAAACATTGGGGTTATATTGCCATGGTTTTGACTGGAATATCATATTTGAGAAAATCCATAGAATCAGATATAACCAGATAGCTTTAAAGAACTAAGGTGAACTTTATGGAGCCATAAAGCCCATTAGGATTGTAGTTCTGTCTGTCCTCTGATGAAAGAAGAAGGTGAGAGGATTGTGCAAGCTTGCTGATGGGAGGGACTGGCTGTGGGGAAGACTGGGTCTTGCTCTGGTGGGCAGGGCCATGCTCAGTAAATCTTTAATTCAGTTTTCTGCTGATGGGTGGGGCTGTGCTCCCTCCTAGTTAGTTGTTTGGCTGAGGTTGCCCAGTACTGGAGTTGACAGGCTCTATGGTAGGGCTAAAGGCGACCTCCAAAAGGATTTATGCTAACACACACCTTCCTGGACTGTGGCGGCCAGAGTTCCTGTCCTTGCAGCAGGCCAAGTCCAACCTACACCTTTGCAGGAGACCCTCAAGCACTCACAGGCAGGTCTGGCTCAGTTTCCTGTGGAATCACTGTTCCTTTCCCCTGGGTCCTGGTGAACACAAGGTTTTGTTTGTGCCTTCCAAGAGTCTCTGTTTCCCCCAATCCTGTGGAAGTTCTGTAATCAAATCCCGCTGTCCTTCAAAGTCAGATTCCCTGGGAATTCCCAGTCCCTTTGCCAGATCCCCAGGTTGGGAAGTCTCATATGTGGGGCTTAGAACCTTCCCAACAGTGCAAGAACTTCTTTGGTATTATTGTTCTCCAGTTTGTGGGTTGCCACCCAGCGGGTATGAGATTTGATTTTAACGTGATTGCACCCCTCCTATAATCTCATTGTGGCTTCTCCTTTGTCCTTGGACATGGGGTATCTTTCTTTCATGGGTTCAAACATCCTCTTGTTGATGGTTGTTCAGCAGCTAGTTTCAATTTTGGTGTTCTCATAGAAGGTGAGTGCACATCCTTCTACTCTGCCATCTTGAGGATTATGAATCAGGTAAATTGCTACACTGAGAGCACAGAAAGTCCAGCACTGCTACACCTATGAATCTCCCTTAGCTGTTGTGAACACACAATGAACATGGGAGTACAGATATCTTTTTATATCTGTTTTCATCTTCTTTAGATATATACCCAGGAATGGCTTGCTGGATCTTAAGGTAGTTCTATTTTTCCTCTTTTGAGGAAACTCCAAACTGTGTTCATAATGGCCGCACCAATTTATATTCCTACCAACAGTGCACAAGTATTCCTATTATTGTTTGTTAATTAACATTATACTTAAACATTTTTTATAAAGTTTCAATCCACACATTTAAAAAATTGTTTCCACTTCTTTTCACTCTCCTCTGATTTCTTTTACATCTTCAGCTATATTCCCTGGACAGCATATTCAAAAGCAGAGACATCACCCTGCTGACAAAGATCCACAAAGTCAAAGCTGTGGTTCCTCCAGTCATCATGTACAGATGTGACAGCCAGACCACAAAGAAGGCTGAGCACTGAAGAACTGATGCCCCTGAAATATGGTGTTGGAGAAGACTCTTGAGATTCCCTTGGACTGCAAGGAGAGCAAAGCAGTCAATCCTAAAAGAAATGAATTCTAAATATTCATTGGAAGGACTGTTGCTAAAGCTGAAGCTCCAACACTCCAGCCATCTGATGCAAAGAGCCAACTCACTGGAAAAGACCAATGAGTATGACCATATGGTCAAAACTGCACTTTTTCCAGTGGTCATGTATGGATGTGAGAGTTGGACTATGGAAAATGCTGAATGTCAAAGAATCAATGCTTTTGAACTATGGTACTGGGGAAGACTCTTGCAAGTCCCTTGGACTGCAGGGAGATTGAACCAGTCAATCCTAAGGGAAATCAACCCTGAATATTCATTGGAAGGACTGATGCTGAAGCTGAAGCTCCAATGCTTAGGCCACCTGATGTGAAAAGCTGACTCACTGGAAATGACCCTGATGCTGGGAAAGATTGAGGGCAGGAGAAGAGGGCAACAGAGGATGAGATAGTTGGATGGCATCACTGACTTAATGGACATGAGTTTGAACAAACTCTGGGAGACGGTGAAGGACAGGGAAGCCTGGTGTGCTGCAGTCTATGGGGTTGCAAAGAGCTGGACACAACTGAGTGACTGAACAACAACCATAACAAAGCCCCTTGGAAAAACAACCTGTTACCTTACTTACAGGGAGATAAATAAGAAAGGTTACTTCCTTGAAGGCCAAGAACCTCAAAATATTTTGAGGACCCCAAGCAGAGGGGTATTCACCTGATCTATATGTATCTATATATCTATATAGATATAAATATAAATAGTACAGGCAGATCTGATGACAAGTCTTTGCTATGACTTTTCTGACCTTGAGAGGCCTTTTATTAAAATTCAATCTGAGATTTCTTATGGAAGGTTCCAGCACAGCCAACTTAAAAAAGCCTGCATGATTAGTTATCAGATCAGATCAGTCACTCAGTCATGTCCGACTCTTTGTGACCCCATGAATCGCAGCACGCCAGGCTTCCCTGTCCAGCACCAACTCCCGGAGTTCACTCAGACTCAGGTCCATCGAGTCAGTGATGCCATCCAGCCATCTCATCCTCTGTCGTCCCCTTCTCCTCCTGCCCCCAATCCCTCCCAGCATCAGAGTCTTTTCCAATGAGTCAACTCTTCGCATGAGGTGGCCAAAGTACTGGAGTTTCAGCTTTAGCGTCATTCCTTCCAAAGAAATCCCAGGGCTGATCTCCTTCAGAATGGACTGGTTGGATCTCCTTGCAGTCCAAGGGACTCTCAAGAGTCTTCTCCAAAACCACATTTCAAAAGCATCAATTCCTCGGTGCTCAGCCTTCTTCACAGTCCAACTCTCACATCCATACATGACCACGGGAAAAACCATAGCCTTGACTAGACGAACCTTTGTTGGCAAAGTAATATCTCTGCTTTTGAATATGCTATCTAGGTTGGTCATAACCTTCCTTCCAAGGAGTAAGCGTCTTTTAATTTCATGGCTGCAGTCACCATCTGTAGTGATTTTGGAGCCCAGAAAAATAAAGTCTGACACTGTTTCCACTGTCTCCCCATCTATATCCCATGAAGTGGTGGGACCGGATGCCATGATCTTTGTTTTCTGAATGTTGAGTTTTAAGCCAACTTTTTCACTCTCCACTTTCACTTTCATCAAGAGGCTTTTGAATTCCTCTTCACTTTCTGCCATAAGGGTGGTGTCATCTGCATATCTGAGGTTATTGATATTTCTCCTGGCAATCTTGATTCCAGCTTGTGTTTCTTCCAGTCCAGCATTTTTCATGATGTACTCTGCATATGTTAAATAAGCAGGGTGACAATATACAGCCTTGATGAACTCCTTTTCCTATTTGGAACCAGTCTGTTGGTCCATGTCCAGTTCTAACTGTTGCTTCCTGACCTGCATACAAATTTCTCAAGAGGCAGATCAGGTGGTCTGGTATTCCCATCTCTTTCAGAATTCTCCATAGTTTTTTGTGATCCACACAGCCAAAGGCTTTTGCATAGTCAATAAAGCAGAAATAGATGTTTTTCTGGAACTCTCTTGCTTTTTCTATGATCCAGCAGATGTTGGCAATTTGATCTCTGGTTCCTCTGCCTTTTCTAAAACCAGCTTGAACATCAGGAAGTTCACGGTTCACATATTGCTGAAGCCTGGCGTGGAGAATTTTGAGCATTACTTTACTAGCATGTGAGATGAGTGCAATTGTGTGGTAGTTTGAGCATTCTTTGGCATTGCCTTTCTTTGGGATTGGAATGAAAACTGACCTTTTCCAGTCCTGTGGCCACTGCTGAGTTTTCCAAATTTGCTGGCATATTGAGTGCAACACTTTCACAGCATCATCTTTCAGGATTTGGAATAGCTCAACTGGAATTCCATCACCTCCACTAGCTTTGTTCGTAGTGATGCTTCCTAAGGCTCACTTGACTTCACATTCCAGGATGTCTGGCTCTAGGTCAGTGATCACACCATTGTGATTATCTGGGTCGTGAAGATCTTTTTTGTACAGTTCTTCTGTGTATTCTTGCCACCTCTTCTGAATATCTTCTGCTTCTGTTAGGTCCATACCATTTCTGTCCTTTATCGAGCTCATCTTTGCATGAAATGTTCCTTTGGTATCTCTGATTTTCTTGAAGAGATCCCTAGTCTTTCCCATTCTGTTGTTTTCCTCTATTTCTTTGCATTGATCGCTGAAGAAGGCTTTCTTATCTCTTCTTGCTATTCTTTGGAACTCTGCATTCAGATGTTTATATCTTTCCTTTTCTCCTTTGCTTTTCGCTTCTCTTCTTTTCACAGGTATTTGTAAGGCCTCCCCAGACAGCCATTTTGCTTTTTTGCATTTCTTTTCCATGGGAATGGTCTTGATCCCTGTCTCCTGTACAATGTCACGAACCTCATTCCATAGTTCATCAGGCACTCTATTTATCAGATCTAGGCCCTTAAATCTATTTCTCACTTCCACTGTATAATCATAAGGGATTTGATTTAGGTCATACCTGAATGGTCTAGTGGTTTTCCCTACTTTCTTCAATTTAAGTCTGAATTTGGCAATAAGGAGTTCATGGTCTGAGCCACAGTCAGCTCCTGGTCTTGTTTTTGCTGACTGTATAGAGCTTCTCCATCTTTGGCTGCAAAGAATATAATCAATCTGATTTCGGTGTTGACCATCTGGTGATGTCCATGTGTAGAGTCTTCTCTTGTGTTGTTGGAAGAGGGTGTTTGTTATGACCAATGCATTTTCTTGGCAAAACTCTATTAGTCTTTGCCCTGCTTCATTCTGTATTCCAAGGCCAAATTTGCCTGTTACTCCAGGTGTTTCTTGACTTCCTACTTTTGCATTCCAGTCCCCTATAATGATTAGTTATACTTATGCAAATAATCAGGCAAAATTTACTGAAACCAGTCTTCTTTTGGAAACAAGTTAGTCTTCATTTGGGTATATTTTGTAGAAATGAGTGTAATTTTAGAGAGAAAATGATTGTTTCTGTGAATGCTGATAATTGTCTTTGAGGTTTTGTACTTACTGCCCAAGACTCCCTTCATGGATGTCTTTGTTACTATCTTGCATTGTGACAAAATTTTAGTTCAATTATTAGAAGGATATGCTAAGATTGTTTCTGAAGCTTATCACATGGATCTATTTTTATATGAAGACTGGGTGACCTATGGCCTACAAACAGGAGATGATGTATAATATAAAAGATATTATTGAAACGACTCTCTCTAACCTAAAGGACCCTTGTTAGATTCTGTTAATTAACTTTGCACAGAATTACTTACTTATTTACTTAAGTAGTGGCTCAGTCCTGTCTGACTCTATGCGACCCCATGGACTGTAGCCTACCAGGCTCCTCTGTTCATGGGATTTTCCAGGCAAGAGTACTGGAGTGGGTTGCCATTTCCTTCTTCAGGGGATCTTCCTGACCCAGGGATCAAACCCGGGTCTCCCACATTGCAGGCAGATGCTTTATCATCTGAGCCACCAGGGAAGCCCCAGTTATGCACAGCATAACTAAAGAGAATTGATTCTTAGATTCCTGTTTCCCACTTAGAAAGGACCCCTGAACTGGACTTGTCAATAGAGAGGACTGCTGACCTCAAACTCACCTTAAAATAATACTCAAACAGAGGAGAAACTACTTCCGCCCCAGAATAAGAATAAGACATTAGAAGGAGATAGCTATGCCCAGATGCTGGACCTGACCTACATGATTATTTAGAGGTTTTTTTTTCATTTCTTTGACTTTTGAATATAACTCAAATGTTTTTCTATCAGAGGCACAAGTCCCATGTAGAGTTTAAAAATTAATCCAATTGTTAGATTTATGGTCAATTACCTACATCAAGAACTTCTTGGTAACAAGCATGGAAATTGAAACTCTAATCAGAAATCTTCCAACAAACAAAAGCCCAGGACCAGATGGCTTCACAGCTGAATTCTACCAAAAATTTAGGGAAGAACTAACACCTATCCTACTCAAACTCTTCCAGAAAATTGCAGAGGAAGGTAAACTTCCAAACTCATTCTATGAGGCCACCATCACCCTAATACCAAAACCTGACAAAGATGCCACAAAAAAAAAAAAAGAAAGAAAACTACAGGCCAATATCACTGATGAACATAGATGCAAAAATCCTTAACAAAATTCTAGCAAACAGAATCCAACAACATATTTAAAAGATCATACATCATGACCACGTGGGCTTTATCCCAGGGATGCAAGGATTCTTCAATATCTACAAATCAATCAATGTAATACACCACATTAACAAATTGAAAAATAAAAACCATATGATTATCTCAACAGATGCAAAGAAAGCCTTTGATAAAATTCAACATCCATTTATGATAAAAAAAAAAAAAACCCTCCAGAAAGCAGGAATAGAAGGAACATACCTCAACATAATAAAAGCTATATATGACAAACCCACAGCAAACATTATCCTCAATGGTGAAAAATTGAAAGCATTTCCATTAAAGTCAGGAACAAGACAAGGGTGCCCACTGTCACCACTACTATTCAACATAGTTTTTGAAGTTTTGGCCACAGCAATCAGAGCAGAAAGGGAAATAAAAGGAATCCAGATTGGAAAAGAAGAAGTAAAACTCTCACTGTTTGCAGATGACAAGATCCTCCACATAAAAAACCCTAAAGACTCCACCAGAAAACTACTAGAGCTAATCAATGACTATAGTAAAGTTGCAGGATATAAAATCAGCACACAGAAATCCCTTGCATTCCTATATACTAACAATGAGAAAACAGAAAGAGAAATTAAGGAAACAACTCCATTCACCATTGCAATGAAAAGAATAAAATACTTAGGAATATATCTACCTAAAGAAACAAAAGACCTATATATAGAAAACTATAAAACACTGGTGAAAGAAATCAAAGAGGACACAAATAGATGGAGAAATATACCGTGTTGATGGATTGGAAGAATAAATATAGTGAAAATTAGTATACTACCCAAAGCAATCTATAGATTCAATGCAATCCCTATCAAGCTACCAATGGTATTTTTCAGAGAATTAGAACAAATAATTTCACAATTTGTATGGAAATACAAAAACCTCGAATAGCCAAAGCAATCTTGAGAAAGAAGAATGGAACTGGAGGAATCAACCTGCCTGACTTCAGGCTCTACTACAAAGCCACAGTCATCAATACAGTATGGTACTGGCACAAAGACAGAAATATAGATCCATGGAACAAAATAGAGAGCCCTGAGATAAATCCATGCACCTATGGACACCTTACCTTTGACAAAGGAGGCAAGAATACACAATGGAGAAAAGACAATCTCTTTAACAAGTGGTGCTGGGAAAACTGGTCAACCATTTGTAAAAGAATGAAACTAGAACACTTTCTGACACCATACACAAAAATAAACTCAAAATGGATTAAAGATCTAAACGTAAGACCAGAAACTATTAAACTCCTAGAGGAAAACATAGGCAAAACACTCTCCAACATAAATCACAGCAAGATCCTCTATGACCCACCTCCCAGAATATTGGAAATAGAAGCAAAAATAAATGGGACCTAATTAAAATTAAAATCTTCTGCACAACAAAGGAAACTATAAGCAAGGTGAAACGACAGCCTTTAGAATGGGAGAAAATAATAGGAAATGAAGCAACGGACAAAGAATTAATCTCAAAAATATACAAGCAACTCCTGCAGCTCAATTCCAGAAAAATAAGTGACCCAATCAAAAAATGGGCTAAAGAACTAAACAGACATTTCTCCAGAGAAGACACACAGATGGTTAACAAACACATGAAAAGATGCTCAACATCACTCATTATCAGGAAATGCAAATGAAAACCACAATGAGGTACCATTTCAAGCCAGTCAGAATGGCTGCTATCCAAAAGTCTACAAGTCATAAATGCTGGAGAGGGTGTGGAGAAAAGAGAACCCTCTTACACTGTTGGTGGGAATGCAAACTAGTACAGCCACTATGGAGAATAGCGTGGAGATTCCTTAAAAAACTGGAAATAGAACTGCCATATGACCCAGCAATCCCACTGCTGGACATACACACTGAGGAAACCAGAATTGAAAGAGACATGTGTACCCCAATGTTCATTGCAGCACTGTTTATAATAGCCAGGACATGGAAGCAACCTAGATGTCCGTCAGCAGATGAATGGATAAGAAAGCTGTGGTACATATACACAATGGAATATTACTTAGCCATTAAAAAGAATGCATTTGAATCAGTTCTAATGAGGTGAATGAAACTGGAGCCTATTATACAGAGTGAAGTAAGCCAGAAAGAAAAACACCAATACAGTATACTAACGCATACATATGGAATTTAGAAAGAAGGTAACAATACCCTGTATGTGAGACAGCAAAAGAGACACAGATGTATAGAACAGTCTTTTGGACTCTGTGGGAGACGGCGAGGGCGGGAGGATATGGGAGAATGGCATTGAAACATGTAAAATATCATATGTGAAACAGATGCATGAGGGAGGGTGCTCAGGGCTGGTGCACTTGGATGACCCTGAGTGATGGGATGGGGAGGGAAGTGGGAGGGGGGTTCAGGATGGGGAACACATGTACACTCATGGTGGATTCAAGTCAATGTATGGCAAAACCAATACAATATTGTAAAGTAAAATAAATAAATTAATTAATTTTTTAAAAAGTACTTCTTGGTGGATTTCTCCAAGGCTCTAATTGGACAACCCTAAATTAGGACTTCCCTTGTGGCTCAGACAGTAAAGCCTCTGCCTACAATGCAGGAGACCCAGGTTCGATCCCTGGGTCAGGAAGGTCCTCTGGAGAAGGAAATGGCAATCCACTCCAGTACTCTTGCCTGGAAAATCCCATGGATGGAGAAGCATGGTAGGCTACAGTCCATGGAGTCACAAAGAGTTGGACACGCCTGAGCAACTTCACTTGGTCTTAGAAAAATTACTCTAGAAGAAAGAAGTAATATTTCTGTTTGAGCCACTTCTGATATTGCTAGATTGGAGGCCTTCACTT
Source organism: Bubalus bubalis (assembly GCF_019923935.1). NCBI lineage: Eukaryota > Metazoa > Chordata > Mammalia > Artiodactyla > Bovidae > Bubalus > Bubalus bubalis. Next base: position 60,700,269 of record NC_059181.1, read on the forward strand.
GGCCAACCAATCATACTTGTTCTGACCATGGTCATAAATATGAATTACTTAAATTTCCTTAATCACCCTTGTTTACTGTTGCTTTTCCTGGTAACCTCCCATAATTGACTCTCCCCACCCTCAAAAGCCTATTTTGTCTTTAGCTGAGGATGCTATTTAAGGTGAGGGTTTTGGCCATTTTGGTGAGTTACCAGTTTTTCTGGGTCTCTTCCCAGAAATGATATTAAACCTTGTTTGATTTTCTCCTGTTAATCTTTCTCCTGTCAATTTAATTCTTAGATAAGTCAGAAGAATGTAGATGAATAGAGGAAAATTTCTTCTTCCCTAACAGTAGCCTTCAAATCCATTCAGTACCTTGGGGGTGGGAGGGGAGGATAGTTCTTTGTCAACTCTTTTTTTTTTTTTTAAAGTAACACATAACACATGTATATAGTAAAAATTTCAAACTGGATGAAAGGTCATACAATGAATAGCCCTCCCTTGAAAGTCAATAAACAGTCCCTCCCACTTTATTGCCAGTCCACCAGTTTCTCCCTCAGAGGCAACCACTGTTACCAGTTTCTTTGTAGCCACTGGGACATAGTCTGAATATTCAAATACATGGATATACATTCCCTTCTACTTTTTTACAGAGATGATAGCATGCCATGTAAACTGTTCTGCACCTTGCTTTTTATATATTAAAATTTATTTTCTTCCAAAATTTTGTCCTAATGAAATATGCTGCTTCCTTTTTGAGTTAATTTTGACCATTTCTTCAGAAAACTACCTGTTTCCTCAATATTTTCCAGTAGTTTTCAGAGTTAGAACAACTAACAAAGTTCTTCATACCCATTGGTCTGTTAATCCCACTTTCACCACTTACAAAGTTTCTAAGCTATTTGGGGCAAGACCTGTGACTCCTGATGTAGGGAAAATGTTCACAGAGGGTAATGAGTGTAGCGTATTAAAGAGTGATGAATCAGTTTGGAAATTTTGTGAGATATGGTTGCAATTAAGAACATAAAATAATTACTATTTTAGGAGTGCAGCCCTATGCCACCCCCTTCCTCTTCAACTTTCTTTCCTGAGTTTCTCTCTTCATAGCATATTATCTCACATTCAACTTGTACCCTATTAGTTAAATGAGGAACACTGGCATTTTTAGACTGAAATAACCCCTAGGTAAGCCAAACACTGACTTTCTCAACAATTGTTGTATGGCCTGTCCTCCTCTTAAGCCAGCACCAAGGCCATCTTGAAATTAGTGGCAAAGAGGCCAAGAGATAAGGTTAGGTGTTATAGTTGTGGTTTTCAGTTGGGGAGAGAGAACTAACTTTGGAGGTTGGCAAGGAAACAGAAAAGGTTATTAAAGGCCTCAGGGAAGCCAGAAGGGACTTGGTAACCCGATAAGAGTGCTGAGGTCAGGACAGGGTAGGGGTGGCATTGGGGGTGAGAATGGTACTGGCAGGGATGGTGGAGGATGTATGGGAGGCTGAAGCTGAGCCTGGGGAATTGTACATAATATTCTCTTGTAACTTTTTTTTTTAAGTTTCATATCTACTGGTGTAATTTTTAATATTATTTCCATCAGTATTGCACAAGTACTGAAAATGTGCTTGGTCTGACAAGGTGAATTATAAGAATATTTAAACAAAACAGAACAACACACACACACACCTCATTAGTTTGGGAATTTCATCACACTACAGCCACATTCTTTTACGTTTACTACTTGTGTGCTTTCCTAGATTGCCCAACCAAAAAAATAAAGCTTCCTATTTCACATCCCCTACCCTGTTTGTTAAAAGTGGAAAACTAGTATTTATTTGCCCCAACTGGCACTCTAGCATATATGGCTCACATCAACAATGGATGTATTGCCTGATCTCATGTTAGCCTGGGGCGAGGTGAACTGGAGTCTGAAACACTGAGAAGTCCCGAGATGAGACAGAAAAAGAGATAGGGACATGCAGGAGTATTCTTTTAAAAGTTACTTTAATATTCACCCTCTTTCAGCCTTGAACATCTTCAGTACTTGCCCCAGATCGCTTAGGCGCAACAGTAGAAGGAGCAGTTGGTAGGGAAGGGTTCATCTTTTTATTCAGCAGCTGGGAAACAGTCGCTCGGCCGCTGGGGGAGGAGCAGGGTTTTCCCCTAAGGTGCAGTTGTGGGGTGAGTTTGGGGGCGGCACACTGAACCTCCGCCTGAGAGCCGGAAGCAGGCATGGAGGGGGAGTGGCGCTGAGCCGGGGGAGGAGTGAGAGAAGGAAGCGGCAGTCCCTTGGCATACGGAGCCGGCTGAAAATCAGGGTTGAATGTTAAAAAGGGAGCGTATTTAGCGACACTCCTGGCCCCGAAGAAAGGAACTGAGGCGACACGAATCCCCCTGTCCAACACCCAGAAGACGAGACACGAGTGCCAGGGCCGCCAGCAGCTGTTAGGCGCTTTTTGGTGACGCGGCCTCCGCGCGCAGACGCGCTGACGGGCCGCGGCCTCCACGTCTCAGGTTCCGCAAAGGCTTGTGGGAGCGACCGGGAGGAGGGCCAAGATGGCAGAAGCGGTGGAGTCTCCAGGAGACCCGGGGACAACAACGCCCAGGCCCCTGGTGAGCTTGGTATCTGCGACAAAGGGGACCGAGGGTGAGGCAAAGTGCCCCTTAAGGAAGTAGGGTGATGGGCTTGTACTTGAGAGTACTGGAATTCCTTCCTCCCGACAGGCCCTTCCTGTATCAGATGCCAGATCCAGTCCCAACCCTCTATCTGTTCTTTGGGCTAACTCCCCCGGCCCCCTCCCTCCCCGCCCCGCCATTCTCCTCGCCGCCGCCCCCCTCCTTTCCTCGCCTTCTTGTGAAACTCTCATTCACTTTCCTTTCACTCTCGCCACTTGTCCTTCTCCCCTTCATTTTATTAAATGCTGAGCTTTAGGCGATTTAAGTATCTTTGCATCTGCTGTCCCCTCTTTTATCGAGACTTGTCACTAGTCCTCGATGGAGTAGCAGCATTCTGGGATTAATGAGAGATTGATTCTCATGGGACATTATAACTTGATTATTTATTTGCTCAGTGAACCCCAGTCGTCCTGTTTTAATCCCTGCCCTCCCTTGTCACAGCTGCTTGCAGTCCTCTTCATGATGATCTCTTGCTCCTGTCTCTGCAGAGGACAGAATGTCTATTGCAAGTACTACAAGTCCAAAGCCTGGACATGTATTTAAGAACACAGGGTTTGGAGTTAATGTTACTTGGCCTAGAATCACCCATTCTGGCACTTGTGTGAATTTGGGCAAGTCATTTAATGGAGAGTATTTCTTCATGTGTAAAATGGACATAAAAATACCTGCCTCAAAAAGTTTTTAGGAAGTTGAAATGACATAATTTATGTGAAATGTCTAATAAAATTAGTACCATAACTGAGTAGTGTCAACTCAACATTCTATCCCCCATCCCACCTCCCAAACAACGTTTAGTTATGTCCCAAATAGTGTTTATGAGTAGGTGCTCAATAAATAGTACATTCCTTTTCTCTGTTTTAAATTGTCAGCATAGTAGAGGACTGACCTGGGAGTCAGGTGAAACTGATTCTAGTTATGGTTCTGCTTACTAGCTTTATTTGTTCATCTCGTCATTCTTTTGACAGATATTTATTGAGCATCCACTATGATCCAGGCACTCTTTTAGGCATGGTGGATACAACAGTGAAAGAGAGTGAGTAGGTCCAAGTTCTCACGGAGTACTTGTGACCTTGAGGAAATCACTCTGAACCCCAGTTTTGCCTTTTGGAAAATGATAGTAAGTCACCACAGAGTCAGAGTACCAAATGAACTAATATAAGCATAGGGCATGGTATGCCATAGTTACAGGAGTTTAGATGTTTTTAGTTCCTGTTTTTCATCTAAACTGCCCCACTTCTCTTTTATGAAGCTTTCCCCCAATTAATTTTAGTGGTTCTGATAACTCATTACTCAGTATCCAATACACTTCTATTCAGCAGTGTTTGTTGAACTCCCACAAAGTGTAATACACTATGCTAGTTGCTTTAAGAAATACAAGTGGCCTGTCCTTATGGTGCTTACAGTCTGATTTTAGGCATAAGACAAACATACAATGCTAACATAAGACAGTATGTAAGAAAGTTACACATAACATTTTAACATAATTTAAAAGGTGCTATCATGTCTTGTTGAGGTGATGAAGCAGGCAACATGGTAGAAGTTATATTTGAGGGAGACTCAAAGGATGGGTGGGATGTGAACATAAGAGCTATGAATGATTGATTACCTGATATGTGCCAGGATTGTGCTATACATCCTTTGCATATTTTCTAAACTTTATAGCAACTATTTCAGTTAGGTGGTTTTTAGACTGTGTTTTACTTGCAGGTGAGGAGATGCGACTCAGAGAGATTTGATGATTTCCCTAGGGTGACCAGGCTGAAATTTGAACCTGGGTCTGCTTCTGAAACCGAGACTATTACCATTAATGCTACACAGACTCTCATCGGTGAAGATACAGAGGTTAGGAGATACTAATGTATTTGTAGAACAAGAGAGAGATTACTTTGGTTGAAGCACAGGGAAGTATTAGAAAAGAAGCCTTAAAAGATAAAGCTACTGTAGTAGAAAGGCAGTATAGAACGGTGGCTTTGTGTGCTCTGGGGTTCAAATTGTCTAGGTTTGGTTCTATGCTCTGTCATTTAACTAGCTGTGGGATATTGGGGAAATTACCAAAATCTCTCCATATCTCCGTTTCCCTATCTGTAAAATGGAGATAAAGTAATACAGGGTTGTTCGGTGGATTGAATAAGTTAATACACATAAAAGACTTGGTAGAGTGCCTGGCACATAATAATCATGCAATAAGTGTTATTTCCTTTTATTGACTACTATGCTGGGAGGTTTAACAGGCAACAACGTGTCAGTGGAAATTTTTGAGGAGGGAAGGGTTTTAAATCATGAATTTGACAACATAACAAAGGAAAAGTTACCATGGAAAATGTGTGGAATCTAGAATACCGTGCAGTTGTTGCAGTAGTTCTGGAATGAAGTGACGGCTACCTGGATTATAGCAGTGGTAGATGTGAAGATTTGAGAAAGGCAGAATCCTCAAGCATTTGCAGTGCTAGGAAGAATGTGTCTTAGTGTTTTTCAAACTTTAACATGCTAGCAATCATCTGGGGAATCGTATTAAATTGCAGATTCTCTTTTAGTAGGTCTGAGATGAAGCCTAAGATTCTGCATTTCTAATAAGCTCCCAGATGGTGCTGCTGCTGCTGCTCCCAGTATCACATTTTGAAAAACAAGTCTATAGATAAATGGGAGGAAAGTGATACCCTGAACAGAAATACAGAAGAGGATGAGGGTCCTAAATGTTGATTCATTCACTTTTGGAAATGTTTAGTTCCAGATATTGATTGACAGACCATCCAGTAGATATCCAGCAGGTAGTTGGACACTAAAATCTGGACTTTAGGGCTCACAAGAGGTCAGGACTAAGAGAGATTGATTTGGAATCATCTGTATAGAGTTGAGAATATAGAATCTTGGGTAATGCTTGTCTATTGCCTATCTAAGGAGCAGAAAAAAGAGCCGTAATAATCGCTGTAGCCTAGGGTCTGGAAGGATATTGGTCCCAGGTGGACCATGCCACTAAACCCCTATCTGCCTGCTGGGACCAAGTTGTCTTCCTGCTTGATTTCACCCGCCCCAGCCCACTTGTTGACCTTGTTGACTTCTTTTTCTCCTCAGAATTTTGGTCAGTAGTATGACCTATCTGTTCCCAACTGCTTTCTTAAGGCTGCAGTCCCCACATTTACTGTGTGTTTTTGGCCCGGCCTTTACTTGCTCCCCTCATTGGCCCAAGCCAGGCAGCAAAGTGTGCACATGTGTTTATATGCACACATATGTTTGTATGTGCACAGGCCTGCCAGCACAGAGGAAGGGGAGGAATATGAGGTCCAAGTCACCTTTCATCCTCACCAAGGGGCTAGTCAGAGAGCAAGGTCCACTAGCTGAGGGCCTGGTAGCACTGTCTCATATATGGGGCTGGAGAGCTTCAGATCCTGGCTCAGTTCACTGAGCAATGTTACTGATTCTCTGGAGAAGAGATATTGAGTAAGGGTTGGGATGAGGGGTGAGTGGGAATCACTTGGCACTTTAGTGACTACTGCTGCTGCTGCTAAGTCGCTTCAGTCGTGTCCGACTCTGTGTGACCCCATAGATGGCAGCCCACCAGGCTCTGCCATCCTTGGGATTCTCCAGGCAAGAACAATGCAGTGGGTTGCCATTTTCTTCTCCATTAGTGACTATAGTCACTTCCAAAACCAAATAACTGGAGTTAGGCCAAACTTCCCTGGTTAAGAGCCCAGTCTTCCAAAAGATTGGCCACTTCATATACCAGCCACAGGTTTGGAGGTTACCAGGACCACGCTCACTTCTGAACTACTACAAATTCAAGAGTTCCTATGATCAGGCTCTGTAATTCACTAGAATGAATCACAGAACTCAGGACAATGGTATACTTAAAATTACACTTTTATTATAGCAAAAGGGTACAGTCCAAACCAGCAAGAGGGGGAGATGTGTAGGTTGAGGTCTGAGGTAGTTCGTAATACAAAGCTTCCTTGTCTTCTCTCTGTGGAGTAAAGGCAGGACCTTGTTACCCTCCTGATATGTTGATGTATGACAGACAGTATGTAGAATATTGCCAGGGAAACTCACCCACATATTTAGTTTTTATTGAGGTTTTATTACATAGGTGTGATTGACTGGATCGTTTTTTCTTCCACTCCCAAGAGACCAGGTTTGTATCACAGTACTCAAGTGAAGTCACTCTGTCATGTCCTACTCTTTGCAACCCCATGGACTGAAGCCTACCAGGCTTCTCCATCCACGGAATTTTCCAGGCAAGAGTACTGGAGTGGGTTGCCATTTCCTTCTCCAGGAAATCTTCTCAACCCAGGGATTGAACCCAGGTCTCCCGCATTGTAAGCAGACGCTTTACCGTCTGAGCCACCAGGGAAGTCCTCACAGTACTCAAACTTGACCTCAGTCCTCAAACTTGACCTCAATCCTCTAATCTTACATTTGGTCTTTTAGGAGTGGCTAGCCCCCTATGCTCGGAGAAGGCGATGGCACCCTACTCCAGTACTCTTGCCTGGAAAATCCCATGGATGGAGAAGCCTGGTAGGCTGCAGTCCATGGGGTGGCTAAGAGTCGGACACGACTGAGCGCCTTCACTTTCGCTTTTCACTTTCATGCATTGGAGAAGGAAATGGCAACACTCCAGTGTTTTTGCCTGGAGAATCCCAGGGACGGGGGAGCCTGGTGGGCTGCCATCTATGGGGTCGTACAGTCAGACACGACTGAAGTGACTTAGCAGCAGCCTCCAGGAGAATTGCACCCTTAACCAAGGCTCTCCACATGCCACATGTTGAGCATTGATTGTGTAGTACATGACTTGCAGGTGTTACCTAATTCTTATAGCAGTGTTGTTTCCAAGGGAGGGCCATTCAGCTTCAAAGCCCATTCGTTCTGCGCTGCCCTGCCTACCCTAGCTGTAGCAGGCAACAAGAAAACTCAAAACACAAAATCCTGGAGTTTGAAAAGACAGTACCATAGTAGTGAAGAGAGAATAATGACTTCAAAATGGGGTGGTTTACACATTAAGTGCTGAAGAATATTCAGAAGATGAAACCGAGAAAGAATTCTTATATTTCCCTTCTTTTAATTGCAGATTTTATTTATTTATTTATTTTGGCCACAACCTGTAGCATGTAGGATCTTAGTTCCCTGAGGATCAAACCCATGTCTCATGCATTGGAAGTACAGAGTCCTCTTGACTGCCAGGGATATCCCAGGATTCATATATTTCTTGATTGTGAGGTCACTGTTGGCAATGTCAGTAAAGTTGTGAGAAGACCAGTACAGGTTCAAGGATTAAGCAAGTAAGAGAGTGAAGAGCAGTTTGATCAGAGAAGAGGGGAGCAGTTTGAGGTAGTGACAGAAGTAAGGAAGTGAAATGTTTTACCATTTTATTATGGGAGCTTTCATATATTTACTTTTATTTTTAAAAACGTTTGTTTGCTTATTTATTTGTCTGTGACAGGTATTAGTTGTGGCATGTGGGATCTAGTTCCCTGACCAGGAATGGAACCCTGGGTTCCCTGTTTTGGGAGTCTTATCTTAGCCAGTGGACCATCAGGAGAGTTCTTCAAATATTTAAATAAAATAAAGAGTAGTATAACAAATCTCATATAACTTTCAGCATTCTGCTATTATTTCATTTATTTCCTTACCACATTTTTTTCTAAAATAACCTTTATATTTTGAGCTAATTTTAGACAGAAAAATTGCAAAAATGGCACAGAGTTCCTGTATAACCCTCACTCAGCTTCCTCCAGTGGTAACGTTGTATATAACCATAGTACAAAGAACAAGGAAGCTAATGTTGATACAACACTATTAAACTATAGTTCTTATTTGAATTTTATCAGGATTTCCACGAATGCCCTTTTTTGTTTCAGGATCTTATCCAGGATCTCACATTGCATTTAGTTGTTATTTTCCCTTAGTTTTCTTCAGTTTGTAATGGTTCTTCAGTATTTCCTTGTCTTTCATGATCTTTTATGAGTATTTTAAAGCAAATCCCAGATGTATCCCTTTACCCATAAATACTTCACTATGCTTCTGTAATAGGTAAGGACTGTTTGTTTTGTTTGGTTATCACACATAACATAATAATAATCACTCCTTAATATCATCTAATCTCTGTTCACCTACCAATTTTCTAAAAAAAAAAGTATGTTTTTACAATTTGTGCAAATCAGGATCCAAACAAGGTCAAATTGCATTTGGATAATAAATCTCTTTTAATATATGTGTCCTTCTCTTTTTGATGTAATTTATTTGTTTAAAGTCATTTCTTTTGTAGAATTCTCCACTTTCTGTATTTGGCCTATTGTATACTTACAGTATTTTTAGTAGGTGCCTCTGTCTACATATTGCCTGTAAACTCTTAAGATCTAGACATTTGTTTATATTTAGGTTCATTTTGGCTTGGGTAGGGGAGGCAGAAAGAAAAATGAACTTAGGTGGCCCCTAAAATTAGCAATTTTTTGTTTATTTTTTAACTTTCTGTTGAGAAAAGTTTCAAACATATACAAAAGTAGAATAGTAAAGTGCACCCTTGGGTACCCAACCTTCAATAATAATTACCAATTTATGGCCAGTCTTCTTTCTTTTGTAGCCCTACCCACTTCCCTTCTATACTATTTTAAAACAAATCCCAAGCATCATTACATTAATAAATATTTAATATGTATCTCTAAAAGATAATTCTGTTTTTAAAGAACATAACCACAATATCATTAGTACATGTAAAAAATCAATAGTTCCCTAATACCAAATATCTTGTCAATGTTCAAATTTCCAGCTCTCTCCTAAATGTTGTATTTTTATAATTTAAAATCTGACCCACCACCTATTTTTATAAATAAAGTTTCATTGGAACACAGCTGCACTTCATTTTTTTATGTATTGTCTTTGACTTCTTTCATGCTACAGAAGCAGAGTTGAGTAGTTCCAACAGCAACCATTTAGCTCTCAAAACCTAAAATATTTACATTTGGATCTTTCACAGAAAAAGTTTGCTGACCTCTGCTTTAGGCAGTTATCTTTTAGAATCATTAAAAATAAGAAACAATGCTTTTTATATTGACTTTCATTTAAACCACTTCTGGAGATCTTCATTTCCTTGTGTAAATCCAAACTTCTGATATCATATTCCTTTCTGAAGATTAACATTTTTTGGAATGCATGTTTCAGCTTTTTGTTCATCTGAGAAAAGTCTTTATTTTGCCAGCTTTTTTTTTGGGGGGGGGGGTTTATTATAAGACTTGTTCAGCAAAGACAGTGTTACCTTGAGAGTTGGTTAGAGTATGTTTTATGTGTATAAAGTAATAATTCATGTTTTGATGCTGTTAAACTTTAATTTTATTTCATTTTATTTTAGGGAGCAGGAGAGGTTTACAGTTTTCTTTGAGAAACCAAAAGGGAAAGCAGTTATCCCTCATCCAAGGCAGGAAATAGTCAATTATTGCTTTACAGCAGCACTGTCATTTCGAAGAAGTTAGAACTAGTCCCTCTTTAAATGGCTTTTTAATTCAATCAGTGTTACTGCAGTATAATGCCTGTTTAGTAAAATTCACCCATTTTAAGTTTGTAGGTGGTTTTCAAAACGTACTGGATTCTAAGATCATACTAGGAGAATGAATAAAAGTGTTTGGAGTTTGCAGTCCTGAGAAGCATCTTTGTTTTCTGTGATTCTGGTTTCTTTGCATGGCAAAATCACATATGCCTGAAAAGACAGCTGTCATTTCAACTTTCATTGATGTCCTGTTCCTTGGGACATCAGGAACAGGAAGTCAAGGATATTCTGGAAGGCTCCAAGTTTCTGGGCCTTTGAGTTTAGTAAGGATGACCTCAGGGCCTTTTCCCTCTGCTCCATTTTTTTCCTCTTTCTGGAGGAGAGGCCAAAGGCACAGGCGGATGTGTCTTGCACGGAGCCCCATGGTCCATGGATGTGGCTGGTGGTCTCCCATGAACCTGAGACATGTATTCCCTTTCATTTTTAATAGCTATTTTTGTTGTTTTTTGAATTGTGGGTTGACAGTTTTATTCATTCAGCACTCTAAAGGTGTGTTTGTCTTCTTTCTTACATTATTTTGAGTGAGATGTCTATTGTGTTTTTCTCCTGATTGCAATGTCTTTTTTTCTCTGGTTGTCTCTAAGGTTTTCCTCTTTATCTTTGGTTTTCAGTAGTGTGAATGTGTCTAGGTTTGTGGATTTTTGCTTTTGTTTTGTCTTTAGATATTTATCTTGATTGGGGTTTTCTGGGCTTGGATCTATCATTTGAGGTCTTCCGTCATTCTGGAAAACAATTCAGCCTTTACCTTTTCAAATATGTTTTCAGATCCATTGTCGTTCTTGTGGGATTTCAAAATATAAAAATTAGATTATTTAATATCAACCCCACAGTTCTTGTGTGCTGTATTCTGTTTGGGGTGGTCTTATGTTTTTTTTTTTTTTCCTGTTTTATTGAAATATTGACATATAACAGTGTATAAATTTAAGGTATACAATAGAATGACTTATATATGGTTTTTTCTTTACCAGCTCTTATTTCTGTTTAGATAATTTTCACTGACCTATCACTGATTTCTTTATTTGACCTTGTTGAGTCTGTTACTATGTTCTTTTATTTCTAGCATTACCATTTGACTCTTACAGTTTCTCTTTGCAGAAATTCACCATCATTTTTGCATATATCTTCTACTAGAGCCTTTTAACATATTAATCATATAGTAACTTTTTCTGCTGAAGTTATAACGTCTGAGTCACCTCAGAGTTTGGTTTAATTGCTTTGTGTTGTCAGAGTGTGTTGTTTTGCCGTATATGTGTTTATGAGGAAGGGGTAATTTTTTATTGATTGCTGGCTATCATATTTAGTAGTAGAGACTGCCTGCAAATGGCACGTCTTTTCTGTTAAGTTGTTACTATAGAGGTTAAGTCAGTCTAGTAAGGAGTTGAACCTGTATTTGGCTTTTGTCCTTGATAGGGGAACTGTCAAATGCATCATCAGCTTCAAATTCCTCTCCTATTACTTTGTGCATAGGGAGGGCAGTAGGTTTGCCCAGTGTTTTTCTTAATGTTTCTTCTCCATGTTTGGTTTTCTGCATTCTGTTTGGCCCTGCATAAAATAGTGGGTTTCTCTCTAAGCTCTAGCCCCTCCCTTAGCACTAGATTGCTGGCTTTTGTTACTCCATACTTGCTAGCCTGGTGGTGGTGGAGACCTGGGAGGTAGGGATTTTTTGTTGTTTTGATCCACCCTCTGCCCTGTGTCCCTGAGTCTCCTGGGTGAGACTTTCTCAGTGATCCTCTCTCTTCCCGTAGCTGAAAGCGAAAGCTGCTCAGTCATGTTCGACTCTTTGCGAACCCATGGACTATACAGTCTGGAATTCTCCAGGCCAGAATACTGGAGTGGGTAGCCTTTCCCTTCTCCAGAGGATCTTCCCATCCCAGGGATTGAACCCAGGTCTCCCACATTGCAGGCAGATTCTCTACTAGCTGAGCTGCAAGGGAAGCCTCTAGCTGAAGGAGACTAATAGTCTGGCATTAGGATGATTTCCCGGAGAAGGCAATGGCACCCCACTCCAGTACTCTTGCCTGGAAAATCCCATGGACGGAGGAGCCTGGTAGGCTGCAGTCCATGGGGTCGCTAGGAGTCGGACATGACTGAGCGACTTCACTTTCACTTTTCACTTTCATGCATTGGAGAAGGAAATGGCAACCCACTCCAGTGTTCTTGCCTGGAGAATCCCAGCCTGGTGAGCTGCCGTCTCTGGGGTCGCACAGAGTAGGACACGACTGAAGCGACTTAGCAGCAGCAGCAGTAGCAGGATGATTTCCCATCCTTCCCCCAGGAGTAGCGAGGTTTGTCTTTTCCCTTTCCCCAGCCACAGTGGCCTTCACCTGTGCACTGAAAACAACAGGGTTTGCTGATCTTCCCCCTGTAGCTTTAAGGCTCTTTTTCTGTAGGGGAGAAGGGTCTGAGCTGGGCTCTCTGCTTTTCTCAGAAGAGGCAGCTGCTTCCCGCCACCACACCTAGATGGTGGAAGTCTGGAGAAGAGCCTGCAGGTGGGTGTGAACTCCCCCTGTGTCTAATGCTTAAAAGGGTGCTATCCTGTCATAACAGTCCACACGTGGTCTTTAGCAGTTCATTTTAAGTTTTAGCTGTATTCTTTACCATCTGTTATGCCCAGTGTTGTTCTCATGGTTTGCTGCAGATGAGCCAGTGCTCATGTTCCATCTCTTCTTGGAAGTGCCTGTTTTTCCTTAGATTTCTTTCGTGATACTTGGTTGCCCTAAAACCTCAGCTCTGATGGATTCAAGGAAAATTATGATTTTGTAATTAATCTGGCTTTTTCTCATTGTTCTAGTGGATGGAATGCTCATTCCAGCTTTCTATATCCTGATTAGAAATCAAACTACAGTGTTGTAAACTCACTTGAGATAGTTGCTCTTTGTGTGGTTGTGTATTTAATTTAGCAGGTTAATTTGTTCCATTTTTCTTTCAGTTTTAGGGACTACTTTAAAATTTTAATTTTGTTTAATAATTCTGTGAAGTATTTATATGACTTCAAGTCATAAATACAGAACAGTGTGTATTCTAAAAGCCTAACTTCTCTCCTTGTTTCCTCTACCTTTTCCCCTCCTTTCCTAAATAGGAAGCTTTTAAAAAAAATCTATAAATACTACTTGCATTACATGTGACTTAAGTCACTTTGTGTGTGCATACTCAGTCTCTCAGTCATTCTGACTCTTTGTGATCCCATGGACTGTAGCCTGCCAAGCTCCTCTGTCCATGGGTTTCTCCACGCGAGAATACTGGAGTGCATTGCCATTTGTTCTTTCAAGGGATCTTCCCAACCCAGATCTCTTGCATTGTAGGCGGATTCTTTACCGTCTGAGCCACGAGGGAAGACTATATTTTCAGGGATCATTTCTAAGTCATATTGCATTATTTATTTCTTATTTTTAAAAGGTAACATTCAGATATGCGTGTGTGTGTCTCTCTGTGTGTGTGTATAATATATATTTGTATCCCTTCCTTTCTTAGATGTAGCATATATACAAACTTTTCTTCACATTCACATTAACATGCCATAATATTGAGGTGAAAAAGTTTGTTTGGTTTTATCTGTAAGATGGCCACAAGAAGTGCTTAGTTGTCCTTTTTTAATTTTTATTTTTTTAATGATGAAAGTATGATAACACATTTATAGGAGACTTGGAAAATACAGAACAAGGTTGCCTATCAGTTCGGTTCAGTCTCTCAGTCGTGTCCAACTCTTTGCAACCCCATGAATTGCAGCACACCAGGACTCCCTGTCCATCACCAACTCCCAGAGTTCATGCAAACCCATGTCCATCGAGTCAGTGATGCCATCCAGCCATCTCATCCTCTGTGGTTCCCTTCTCCTCCTGCCCTCAATCTTTCCCTTCAGTCTTTTCCAGTGAGTCAGCACTTCGTAAAGTATTGGAGTGGCCAAAGTATTGGAGTTTCAGCTTTAACATCAGTCCTTTAAATGAACACTCAGGACTGATCTCCTTTAGGATGGACTAGTTGGATCTCCTTGCAGTCCAAGGGACTCTCAAGAGTCTTCTCCAACACCACAGTTCAAAAGCATCAATTCTTCAGTGCTCAGCTTTCTTCACAGTCCAACTCTCACGTCCATACATGGAAAAACCATAGCCTTGACTAGACAAACCTTTGTTGGCAAAGTAATGTCTCTGCTTTTTAATATGCTGTCTAGGTTGACCATAACTTTCCTTCCAAGGAGCAAGCGTCTTATTTCATGGCTGCAATCACTATCTGCAGTGATTTGGGAGCCCAGAAAAATAAAGTCAGCCACTGTTTCCACTGTTTCCCCATCTATTTGCCATGAAGTGATAGGACTGGATGCCATGATCTTAGTTTTCTGAATGTTGAGCTTTAAGCCAACTTTTTCACTCTCTTTTTTCACTTTTATCAAGAGGCTCTTTAGTTCTTCTTCACTTTCTGCCATAAGGGTGGTGTCATCTGCATATCTGAGGTTATTGATATTTCTCCCAGCAATCTTGATTCCAGCTTGTGCTTCCTCCAGCCCAGCGTTTCTCTTTATATCATCTGCATATAAGTTAAATAAGCAGGGTGACAATATACAGCCTTGATGTACTCCTTTTCCTCTTTGGAACCAGTCTGTTGTTCCATGTCCAGTTCTAACTGTTGCTTCCTGACCAGCATATAGGTTTCTCAAGAGGCAGGTCAGATGGTCTGGTATTCCCATCTCTTTCAGAATTTTCCACAGTTTATTGTGATCCACACAGTCAGAGGCTTTGGCATAGTCAGTAAAGCAGAAATAGATGTTTTTCTGGAACTCTCTTGCTTTTTCAATGATCCAAAGGATGTTGGCAATTTGATCTCTGGTTCCTCTGCCTTTTCTAAAACCAGCTTGAACATCTGGAAGTTCACGTTTCACATATTGCTGAAGCCTGGCGTGGAGAATTTTGAGCATTACTTTACTAGCGTGTGAAATGAGTGCAATTGTGTGGTAGTTTGAGCATTCTTTGGTGTTGCCTTTCTTTGGGATTGGAATGAAAACTGACCTTTTCCAGTCCTGTGGCCCCTGCTGAGTTTTCCAAATTTGTTGGCATATTGAGTGCAGCACTTTCCCAGCGTCATCTTTCAGGATTTGAAATAGCTCAACTGGAATTCCATCACCTCCACTAGCTTTGTTTGTAGTGATGTTTTCTAAGGCCCACTTGAGTTCACATTCCAGGATGTCTGGCTCTAAGTGAGTGATCACACCATCGTGATTATCTGGGTCATGAAGATCTCTTTTGTACAGTTCTTCTGTGTATTCTTGCCACCTCTTCTTAATCTGTTCTGCTTCTGTTAGGTCCATACCATTTCTGTCCTTTATTGAGCCCATCTTTGCATGAAATGTTTCCTTGATATCTCTCATTTTCTTGAAGATATCTCTAGTCTTTCCCATTCTGTTGTTTTCCCCTATTTCTTTGCACTGATCACTGAGGAAGGCTTTCTTGTCTCTCCTTGCTATTCTTTGGAACTCTGCATTCAAATGGGTATATCTTTCCTTTTCTCCTTTGCTTTTCACTTGTCTTCTTTTCACAGCTATTTGTAAGGCCTCCTCAGACAGCCATTTGCTTTTTTGCATTTCTTTTTCTTGGGGATGGTCTTGATTCCTGTCTGCTATACAATGTCACGAATCTCCATCCGTAGTTCATCAGACAGTATCAGATCTAGTCTCTTAAATCTATTTCTCACTTCCACTGTATAGTCATAAGGGATTGATTTAGGTCATACCTGAATGGTCTAGTGGTTTTCCTCCACTTTCTTCAATTTAAGTCTGAATTTGGCAATAAGGAGTTCATGATCCGAGCCACAGTCAGCTCCCGGTCTTGTTTTTGCTAACTGTATAGAGCTTTTCCATCTTTGCCTGCAAAGAATATAATCAGTCTGATTTTGGTGTTGACTATCTGGTGATGTCCATGTGTAGAGTCTTCTCTTGTGTTGTTGGAAGAGGGTATTTGCTATGACCAGTTCGTTCTCTTGGCAAAACTCTATTAGCCTTTTCCCTGCTTCATTCTGTACTCCAAGGCCAAATTTGCCTGTTACTCCAGGTGTTTCTTGACTTCCTACTTTTTCATTCCAGTCCCCTATAATGAAAAGGACATCTTTTTTGGGTGTTTGTTAGTTCTAGAAGGTCTTGTAATTTTTCATGCTGGTGCTGCTGCTGCTGCTGCTGCTAAGTCGCTTCAGTCGTGTCCGACTGTGTGTGACCCCATAGACGGCAGCCCACCAGGCTCCCTGTCCCTGGGGTTCTCCAGGCAGGAACACTGGAGTGGGTTGCCATTTCCTTCTCCAATGCATGAAAGTGAAAAGTGAACGTGAAGTCGCTCAGTAGTGTCTGACTCTTCGCAACCCCATGGACTGCAGCCTACCAGGCTCCTCTGTCCATGGGATTTTTCCAGGCAAGAGTACTGGAGTAGGGTGCCATTGCCTTCTCCGTAGGTCTTCATAGAACTTCAGCTTCTTCAGCATTGCTGTTTGGGGCATAGACTTGGATTACCATGATATTGAATGGTTTACCTTGGAAACGAACGGAGATCATTCTGTCGTTTTTGAGATTGCATCCAAGTACTGCTTTCCGGACTCTTTTGTTGACTATGATGGCTACTCCATTTCTTCTAAGGGATTATTGCCCACAGTACTAGATATAATTGTCATCTGAGTTAAATTCACCCACTCCAGTCCATTGTAGTTCACTGATTCCTAGAATGTCGATGTTCACTCTTGCCATCTCCTGTTTGACCACTTCCAATTTACCTTGATTCATGGACCTGACCTTCCAGGTTCCTGTGCAATATTGCTCTTTACAGCATCGAACCCTGCTTCCATCACCAGTCCCTTTCACAACTGGGTGTTGTTTTTGCTTTGGCTCCATCCCTTTATTCTTTCTGGAATTACTTCTCCACTGATCTCTAGTAGCATATTTGGCAACTACCGACCTGGGGAGTTCCTCTTTCAGTATCATATCCTTTTGCCTTTCATACTGTTCATGCGGTTCTCAAGACAAGAATACTGAAGTGGTTTGCCATTCTCTTCTCCAGTGGACCACATTCTGTCAGACCTC
Organism: Bubalus bubalis; assembly: GCF_019923935.1. NCBI lineage: Eukaryota > Metazoa > Chordata > Mammalia > Artiodactyla > Bovidae > Bubalus > Bubalus bubalis. The sequence continues at coordinate 60,717,500 of NC_059181.1, forward strand.
TCCACCATGACCCAGCCATTGGCATCCCTTAGTTTCATTGAGTTAGACAAGGCTGTGATCCATGTGATCAGATTGGCTAGTTGTCTGTCATTGTACTTTCAGTCTGTCTGCCCTCTGATCCCCTCTCTCAGTGCCTACCGTCTTACTTGGGTTTCTCATACCTTGGACATGGGGTCTCTCTTCACAGCTGCTCCAGCAAAGCGCAGCATATATAGCAAAGGTTGCATATAGTTCCACTGTATATTACAATTATTTTTAAGTAGATAAACTAAGATTTTTATTTGGAGTTTCAATATCAAACTCTCAAAAATTAATGAATATACAGAGAAGTAGAAAGATATAGTAGATCTGAAAAGCACTGTGAACCAGTTCACACAACAGTAGGATACAAATTCTATTCACGTTCCCATGGACTATAGACTCAGAGACACTGGAACATATCCAGGGATGTAAAGTGCAAAATTTTCATGATCTAAAGGTATTGAAATTATACAGAATCTATTCTCTTGTGCTCACTTAGTTGTGGCTAACTCTTTGCAACCCTATGGACTCTCCAGGCTCTTCTGTCCATGGACTTTTCCAAGCAAGAGTACTGGAGTGGGTTGCCATTTTCACTCACTGTGGAATTATGTTAGAAATCAATATCAAAAGATATTTGAAAATAACCCACATTTTTCAAGTGCATTGTGACATTTACCAAGAGAGATTACTTAGACTTAGCTATCGAAAGCCTCAATAAGGTTAGACTGAAACAAACAGAGAGGGTGATTACTGAGAAGAAATGCTTAGTTGTCTTTAACTTCATTTGAACCAATTTTGTTAGCTTGTGACAGCTGTCATATCACATTCATTTTTTTAAAACTTACCAAAATTGGTCAATTTTTGTATAGCCATTTTAATATTGAAGATGGGAGGGAAAAAAGCAACGTTTTTGGCATGTCATGCTTTATTATTTCAAGAAGGGTAAAAACAAAACTGAAACACAAAAAGATTTGTACAGTATATGGAGAAAGTGCTGTGACTGATAGAACATGTCAGAAGTGCTTTGGGAAGTTTCGTGTGCTGGTTGATGCTCCATGGTTGGGTAGAACAGTTGAAGCTGATAACGTTCAAATCAAGACATTAATTGAGAACAATCAAAGTTAAATATTATCAGGCAGGAAATCACCGACCTACTCAAAATATCCATATCAAACATTGAAAATCATTTGCACCAGCTTGGTTATGTTAATTGATGTTTGGGTTCCACATAAGTTAAGCAGGAAGAAACCCCAAACTTCTTGACCATATTTCCACATGTGATTGTCTACTGAAACATAATGAAAACATTCCATTTTTAAAAACAAATTGTGTTGGGCAATAAAAAGTTCCACACTGCTGGACAGTATCCACAGAAGAGATCATGGGGCAAGTGAGATGAACCACCACCAACCACACTAAAGGCTGGTCTTCATCCAAAGAAGACAATGTGTACATGGTGGGATTGGAAGGGAGTCCTCTATTATGAGCTCCTTCTGGAAAACCAACAGATTACTTCCAACAAGTACTGCTCCCAATGAGACCAGCTGAAAGCAGCACTTGGCGAAGTGTCTGGAATTAGTCAACAGAAAATACATAATCTTCCTCAGGGTAACACAAGACCTCAGGTTTCTTTGATGACCTGGCAAAAACATAATAAATAGCTTGGCTGGGAAGTTCTGATTCATCCACTGTAGTCACCAGGCATTGCACCTTCAGATTTCCATTTATTTTGGTCCTTATAAAATTCTCTTAATGGAAAAAATTTCAATTCCCTAGAAGATTGTAAAAGGCACCTAGAATAGTTCTTTGCTCAAAAAAAGTTTTGGGAAGATGGAATTATGTAGTTGCCTGAAAAATGGCAAAGTAGTAGAGCAAATGGTGAGTACATTGTTCAGTAAAGTTCTTGGTGAAGATGAAAAATGTGTCTTTTATTTTTACTTTAAAACTGAAGGAACTTTTTTGCCAACCAGATGGTTCTTTAGAGAGATCCTCATTCCTCTTACAGCTGCATAGCATTCCATTATGACATACCATGCTTTATTCAACTAGTTCTCTGTTGATGGACATTTGGGCTATTCTCAGGGTTGTTTTTTTTTTGCTTTTACAGGTAGTATTGTAATGAGGAGCCTTGTGTATATGTCTTTTTGTATATTTACTGCTTTAGACTCCTAAAAGTGGTGAGCAATCCATATGTAAATTTGCCAGATATTGCCAGATTCATCTTCAGTAGGGCCTAGTACCATTTTGCCTTCCCACCAACAGTGAGTGCTCTTTCCCCTCAGCTTTACTTGCAGAGTGTGTTGTCAAACTTGGGTTTTGCCAGTCTAATGGGTGAAGAATTTCCAAGTACTTTTAATAAAACTGTGATCAAAAAGTTGGTTTTTTTACAAGTTTTTTGAACAACCTTATTCTTTCTAAAATTTTACTGTACTTTCTTGTTTTTCATTTACCTGCAACCTTTTCACACTAAGCATTAGACCCATTGGACCAAGAACCATATGAGGAGGGATTGCTTCTCTTTTCTTAGGAACTTGAAGATTCTAGAGTTTCAGTCGCAATAATTAAATTTGACATATGAATATAAGAGTTTAAAAGTTTTCAATCTTGCAGTTCACTTTGGAAATGTTATTCTGTGGTTGCCAACAATCTGGTTGAAAAAAAAAAAAAGGATAAATAACGTGCTTTACTGTTTCTCTGTTCTTCCCAATTTTCTTTTAGATTTTACATAATGTTCCTTCTTAGCCAGCAGAGGCCACTAGAGCCCACTAAAGAGCAGAAGTGTAAAAGAATCATGACAGTGCTAAGATGTGATCACTGAAAGGTCACTTTTTTCAATAGTTCTGTAATCTTACTAGCTATGTCCTGTTAAGATTTCATGCTTGAAAGAAACTATTTGAGGCCAAGAAAATATCTATTGTTGTTGTTTTAGTTGCTAAGTCGTCTCTGATTCTTTTGTTTCCCCATGGACTGACCCCCTACCAGGCTCCTTTGTCCATGGGATTTCCCAGGCAAGAATACTGGAATGGGTTTGCCATTTCCTTCTCCAGGGGATCTTCCTGACGGAGGAATCAAACCTGCGAATCCTGCATTGGCAGACAGATTCTTTACCACTGTGCCACTAGGAAAGCCCGTAAAATATCTATGCCATTTACTTTATAATATTTTTCATCATATTCCATCTCCTTCTTTAAAAGAAACAAGTATTTGAGAATTTTAATTTACTGTTCAATGTTTGGTGAACTAACACCTTACTTTAAAAACTGTATAAAACCCTATAAAAAGATATAGTCCTGCTCACTGGGAAATGATGTCTTTGGGCTAATCCTGCAGTTTATTACAGGCTTTAAATTTTTTTTTCCCTAACTCTTCTCAGTTTGCAGGCCTTTCTGATATATCTATCTCACAAGACATCCCTGTGGAAGGAGAAATCACCATTCCTGTGAGATCGCGCGTTCGGGAATTTGACAGCTCCACATTAAATGAGTCTGTTCAGAATACCATTGTAAGTTAGATGAGTTGAGAGAATTTCTGTTCAGTGTCATGGGCTAAATAACTAATAGCACTTTGTAATATTTTTTTTTGGTTCACTAATTTTCAGTGTATTTTATTTATAGAAGTTTAAGATTCTCCCCTAGAGAATAATTTGGTACAGCCTTTTTGGAAATCATTTTGACTGTAATGGATATTAAGGAACTTAAAATGTTCATATTTTTTGAGGTGATAATTCTGTTTCTCTAGGTATAGTATAAGGAGAAAAAATTCAATACAAAGATAATTTTAAAAGAAAAATATTTACACAAAGATGTTTGTTACAGCAGTCTTTATAGTGGGGAAAAGTTGAACAGAAGAGTAATTGGCTAAGTAGATTATGTTACATCTGTGTGGTAGAATGGTTAACAACCATTAAAAATCATGTTTTCAAAGAACTATTAATGACATGAAGAAAATTTTAGGTGAAAAAATTAGGACAGAATTACCTCAACTATATATATATTTTTTTTTCCAAAAAGGGTTTTATTATAACAAAACACTCAAATATCCAAAACTGGGAAAAGAGGCAGAGCAGGGCTGGCTGGCAGAGAGGCCTGGAGCTGGCTAGCTGGGGGAGGGCAGGGTGGTGAGCAGCTGCTCCAGGCACCATTGGACTTCCTCTGGGCCCCTGTAGGCCCGCTTCAGGCCCCGGGGAAGGCAGCGGCAGGACTCCAGGTTGAGGTACCGCAGACCTGGGCAGCTGCTTATCACAGAGCTGTGGGGGCAGGGCAGGCCACAGCAGGTTAAGCACCAGCAGGGCCGAGCCAGTCTAGGGAGCCCTCGCTGCCCTTGCACCACAGCTGGCTATGCCCCTTACGCCTATCAAGGCCCACCTTCAGTACCCTGGGTGTCCCTGAGGCCAACCCCAAGCAGGGACTTGGCCAGTATGGGCTCCCTTTGTTTTTTTTTCCTCTTTCCACTTTTGTCAGCCAATGTTATCTTTATTGCCTCAGCTAGTTTAAGGAAGATTTTGTTCCTTTCACCTGAAGAGCCTTAACTGGTTGGGAATGCCCTTCACAAGCCCCCTGCTCCCTTTCCAACTCCTCCCTTTCACTTAGGAACATCACCATTCTGTAGTTACAGTGATCTTAGTCCTTGAACAAGACGAAGTGCTGACTCTTTGCGACCCCATGGACTGCAGCCCACCAGGCTCCTCCATCCATGGGATTTTCCAGGCAAGAGTACTGGAGTGGGTTGCCATTTCCTTCTCCACCTCAACTATATTTTGAGAAGTTAAATGACTGTACCTTTCTTCAAATGTCTTGATTTTTTAAAATCTGACTTCTAGGATTCTTTTGCCAGAATGAATGGAAATTTTGAAAATTAATTGATTTTACATATTGTGAAGAGTGCGGTAGCTTAGGAGCAGGCCCTTTGGCTCTTGTGACCTTATCATGTTGAACTGAAAGTTAGATGCTGTGTTTTGCAGAACAGATTTTACTAGTGCTATTATTTTCATTTCTTTAAGTAGCATATTAAGAGGGCTATATTTCTCTTTTGCAGAGTTTAAAAAATCAAAATCAACAGAACTGATGAATGTAGTAAAGAGTTAGATGTTGGCTTTAGGAGTTAAAGGACAAGTTAATAGAAAAAGGAGTTAACACAAAAACCCCACCTCTCTGGTTTGTTTGTATGGTGAAGGAGTTAGACTGGAGTTATGGCTCTAAAATTCAATGAAGGGCTCCTAGGGGGATTGAAATTAAAAAATTGAGCAAATTCAAGGGGCTACTTGGTAGCCTTGGTCATTACAGTACAGCATATTTTTATCTTTCAGATGCGTGATCTAAAAGCTGTTGGGAAAAAATTCATGCATGTTTTGTACCCAAGGAAAAGTAATACTCTTTTGAGAGATTGTAAGTATGTGTGGTTTTTGAGGCTTTGCTGTTTTTCATTATACCTTATCATAAGCATTTATAAGGCTTTGTGGTAATAAAGCTGATATCATTTTGCAGGATGAAAAATGAATATATTATAGATGAAGGTTTTGAAAAAAGTTAAAAATTGAGGATGAAGTTTCAGAGATTGGAAGATTTTGCTTAATATATTGTCCTCATCAATAAATATAGACTGTATATTTTCACCTGCTGTAATAGACACTGCACATAGTATTTCTGTAAATGGCAAACACATAGTGACTTTGTTCAGCCAAGAAACTTAATGATCTCCAAGGGAAAGACAGAATGTTTAAATGTTACATTAGAGTAATAGCTAATACCCATTAAGGATTAACAAATTAATAGTACTTTATTGACATTTCTATTTTCAGAATGATCATTGTTGACTGCTTTAAGAATTCCAAAACAGTGTTTGCAGAAAATTATGCTATTATTTAGAATTTATTCTCAAAATTGTTAGGCTTTTAGTTTTTCTTTTCAAACATTCTTGGTTTTTCTTAGTACCCTTTATCCAAAAAAAGACTCAGTTGTTTGAGAATAGTAACAATGATGTTGGATATGCGTGTACCTTCTATTTTGGCAGCATTTCTGCTGTAACATAGGGATGTCAGATATGTGGCAAATGTGCCATCACTGTGTGGTGATTGGATGCAGTGTCAGAATACTTTTTCAGCAAAGTACATTGTGGGTTGAAGCTGACAGATGATTTGCTACAGCTGGTATATAGTGGAAAGAACATGGACAAATCTGGGTTTTGAATATTGATTCCATCACTAGCTGTGTGATTTTGGATAGTGATTCCATCACAAGCTGTGTGATCCTGGATAAGACAGTTAACTTTTCTGAGGTTGAAGTTTCTTCCTCACAAAAGCTGTCTTATCCAATGAGATGCCACTTCAGATCCATTAGGATGGCTCTGATCAAAGAAATGGAGAATAACAAATATTGGTAAGGATGTAGAGAAATTGGAACCCTTGTGCATTGCTGGTGGGGATGTAAAATGGTACAGCCACTGTGAAAAAGAGCATGGTGTTTCCTTGGAAAATTACGTAGAGAATTATCACATGATTCAGCACTTCCACTTCTGGGTATATACCCAAAAGACTAGAAAGCAGGAACTCAAAGTGATATTTGTATACCCATGTTCGCAGCAGCAGATGAAAACAACTCAAATGTCTATTGGTGGATGGATGAGTAAATGAAGTATGTTATATACACCATGGTATATACCATATATGAATGGAATATTACTTATCCTTTAAAAAGAGTGAAATTCTGATACATGCTACAACATTGATGAACCTTGGAAGACTTTATGCTAAGTAAAATAAGCCAGACACAAAAGAATATATATTATTCTACTTAGGTTAGGTACCCAAAATAGTGAGATTTATAGAGATAGAAAGTAAAATGGTTGTCAGGGACTGAGGGGATTTTGGGGAGTTATTGTTTAATGGGTTGGAGTTTCAGTTTGGGAGATGAAAATTTTATTGTTTACCTAGTAAACATAGTCTATTAGAGTGTTAGGATTGTGATTTTTCTTTTTTTTTTTTACATCTTTTACAAACTTTCCACAGTGGTGTCAAAATTACTCTTTCAGGTAAAGTTATGTACAAGTCAAGTTAAAGTTAGAAGTAGTATGTACCTTTTTTCATATTGTTTGAGGAAGATAATTGTGCTTTAAGCTTTATGTTACTGAACTATTGGTGTATCAATCACTCTATTAATTCTCAACCAATCACAGCTATTGGTTGAGAACCACCATGCTTAGACCTGATATTGGCAGAGCCTTTATAGTTTTCAAAAAGTTTTCATGTTATTTAATATTTAACCCTATGAAATTACCAATGTTGGGCTGTTGTCTCATTTTATGAGAACAGCAGTTCTGTACTAGTTCAGTGTAGTAATTATGAAAGGGAACCTGTGTTGTAGAGTAGAAAGGACTTTATAGTAGGAATCAGAAGATTCTGATTTTGTTTCTAGGTTCTGGTCCTACCCCCACACTTAACTGTTTATATTAACTTGGGCACATCGCTTCTTCTCAACTTCATTTTTCATATTTTTGAGATGAGTCTGATTATACTTGCCTTGTCTAACATAGTCTCCGATTGGTGAAGTGACGGGTTTAGTCTTCTTTTGCACTGTGCAGGGTGGGGCAGTTAAGTCTTCTGACTCCTTGCCTATTGGTCTTTAACAATAGCTTGCTGGAATGTGGCTTAGTAGGTGCTGTGTGTGTTAGTCACTCAGTTGTGTCTGACTCTCTGCAACCCCATGGACTGTAGCCCACCAGACTTCTCTGTCCATGGGATTCTCCAGGCAAGAATACTGCAGTGGATTGCCATTCCCTTCTCCAGAGGATCTTTCTGACCCAGGAATTGAATTCTGGTCTCCTGCATTGCAGGCAGATTCTTCACTGTAGTAGCTGAGAAGAGGGGTGATTTGTATTGTATGAAATGAGCAAAATTTAAAAGATATATGAAGCATTCAGAATTGGGGAGCAGAGAAGGCCAATAGAGGGATAGGAGAGGTGGAAGGTTTGGGCAGACAGAGAAAGCCTTGATGTCTGAATGCCAAGAATGGCAGAATAAAAGACAGAAAATACTATATGCCTGTGTCTTAACAATTTTTTATCTTTTCCTTTCTTGTAGGGGATTTATGGGGCCCTTTGATCCTTTGTGTGACGCTTGCGTTGTAAGTACTTATATTTCCTTTCTTTTTCATTTGAGATAGACTAAACTTTTTTCATGGAGTTTCAAAATTGAAGGGGATTTTGGCTGAATTTTTCATTTTGGACTTCTTTGACAAATTATACTCCTTATGCATTTAAATCTAAAAAGTCAAGTAGCTTTCTATATCAGTTCAAAGAGTGATGGAATTAAAGATATGAAAATTATGCCCACCCTCATTTATGCCCACCCTCATTTATCAGTGAGTTATTACCCTGTTTTAGTAATTTCTATCATTGCTATTATGTTTTAGTCATTTCAACATTTATTCACACTCATATACCTCCCCATCATTAAGCTAAGTGAAATAAGTATCTTAAAGGTTTAAGTACTAAACAATTAAAGTAGTATTTATTTGCAAACATAATTCTTTTAAAATTTTACTAAAAGTATAAGTGAGATTAAATTAGAAGTGGTTGAGTTCAAAGCAATATCATGTTTCACAAAGTGTTATATTTTCCATACTCAATGTATGTAAAGGGGAAGAGGACAGAAGAAGGAAAGCCAAAGTTCTGCTGGAGAGGGTAATATAACCACTGGTAGAGTGGAAAAAATACTACACTAGGATCCATTTCTGGGTTCTGATCCTAACTTTGCTATCAGCAGAGTGACTTTGGGCCTCTAAAAAAACTTCTAAATACCTTCTTTTATCCCCATAACAAGAAGTGAATATTATTCTCCTCTTTTGACAGACAAGCTCAGGTTCAAAGAGATTGAGGACTGAACTAAACGTCACATAATCAATCAGTGGTAGACCTGGAATTCCACTTCACGTTTCCTTGACTGCCCATTCTCTACCTCTGTGATTATTACACATCTCTTCCTACCTAACCTCTCTGGGTTTCCTTTTCCATATCTATAAAAGTAGATGGTTGAGGGTCCTTTCCAGGCCTAACCTATTGTGATTGTAGATTCAAATTTCTTACTGGCTTCTCTAACCCTTTTTAAATGTAAAGTCAAGTGCATGGTAATTTAGGTAAAAACGTGGAGTGCTCTATCTTATGCTTCTAATAACCATATCAAGGGACATAATCCAGTGCCTTGATGTAAGTGTTTATATTAAAAGCTCTGAGCATATACTTTTTTAGTTTTGAAAGATTAGAGATTATGGAATTTAATCCTGCTTATTTGCAGAGAAGAAAATCAGAGTCCCAAGACATTAAGTGATTTGTTCCAGTTTACGTATCTGGTGACAGAATTAGGATCAATATCTGAGTCTCCTGCCTTCCAGACCAGTTAATCCTCTTTCTGTCATACCATGCTGAAATAATAGGAGTTCTAGAGAACAAGTGATCGGGGCTAGCATTCTTCTCATCAAATTGTCAGGACTTGAAGTATGCAGAACCATAAAATACAAAAGCCTGTGCTGGCAAATAGCATAGCAGCGCAAGACTTACGGTGTGATTTGTCTATACCTTGTAATAAGAAGAGGTTGTTAAAAAAGAAGTTTTGAGGTGATGTTATTCTGTTACTGAAAAAAATGACACAGAGTACAAGTTCAAAATTCAAAACAGTTTATGTGTTAAATTCTTAATATTTAAGTGACTGCTCAATTACTCAGTTTCAAAGAAAGCCTTTTAGTGATAATCTGTATGCTTTGATTTTTAAAAGACCAACAACTAAATAGATAGGCTGTTTGCATTTTTAAATGCCAGAACTATAACCTTAACCCAAGAATTACAAATTCAAATGTGTGTATGCATGCATTGCAAATTGGTGACCAAAAGCCCTTGTGAAGGAATCTGCTGCTGTGTCAACTGCACCTGATTATTGCCATGTAGAAATGCAGGCCCGGTGATAGAAACTCTTCTGATTTTTTAAGAAAATCCAGAAATACATATTTTTATGTGAAATCTCCCAATTTTAAAATAACATCAACTTGAATTTAAGACCTTTTAAAAGTATTATATGGACCAGCAACCTCATGTCCGTGAGTCACACTTAGCCCTTCAGTTTATATCCTCTGCTTAACCAAAAAAGGTCTTCAGTAATCCATTTAAACATTCCCACAGGATCAAAGGGGGCATCCCTTGTAGTCCTGAGGGATTTGGAATTTGAAATAAGGGAGCCTTGCCATATACTTGAGGCATTTTCCTTTTGTACAACCTATAAGAGATCTTCAGGTAAGATATAGAGCAGCACCCTGATTCAAAGTTTGAGAACCCGTACCTTAACTGTGTTGCTCTAAATAAGGTTAGGCAATTCTCATGCCATTTCCTTGTCACAGAATGCTTCAAAGAGGCTCTGTAGATAGCGAAAAAGATGGAGGGCCCCAGTTTGCAGAAGTGTTTGTCATTGTCTGGTTTGGTGCAGTTACCATCACCCTCAACTCAAAACTTCTTGGAGGAAACATGTGAGTATTATTTAAATGCATCCTTTTTCTATTTCCAGGTTGCATATCTTAGATTTTTTAAGGAAGTCTGGCTTGTTATGTATTTTTCAAAAATAAAAATCAAAATAAATGAGAACAAAAAGAAAGTTCTCTTAAAGACACTGAACAGAAATAACCTAGTTGAATTAAATTATGTTAAATTATCTGGGGTCCTTTGATAAGCTTCAGATGTTCTCTCTCCAGCCCCTGAAATTATGTGCAGCACATTTTGTGTTAGAAGATTACATTTGTCTTTGGGAACAGATGCCCCACGGCTTCCAACAAATGCTCAAATAGGTCTATAAACCAGAAAAGATTAAGAAACAAAATTCTTAGCAGTGTAGTGGGAGAAAGAGGTCTCTAGGAATTAGAGTAGATGATCTAGGTCCTAAGTGGCTGGCTGTTAAGGCATTTAAGTAGAGAGGAGGAGGGTATGGTGAGAGAAAAACTAAGGCATATGTTTATACAGAGGCCTATCCTCATAAAATCAACATTAGGGTATAGGTAATATCTATCTGGAGGAAAGTAATGATCCACGATACATAGAAATCTGTATAATAAATTGTATCATGATATAGATCAACTATATTTATGATCTTTATGGATATATGTTGTTTTTTAGATCTTTTTTTCAGAGCCTTTGTGTACTGGGATACTGTATACTTCCCCTGACAATGGCAATGCTGGTTTGCCGGCTGGTACTTTTGGCTGAGCCAGGACCAGTAAACTTCATGGTCCGGCTTTTTGTGGTGATCATCATGTTTGCCTGGTCTATAGTAGGTAAGAATGTACTTATCTCTGTGGTAGCAGAGCAGACTGAAAATATGGGTTAGAGACGATGACCAGATGAGGAGCAGTGTAACTTATAAGTCACGTTAGTGATATGATTCTTGCTAATGTTATCCGTAGAACCATCTGCTCTCAGTAGGGATAATGTCCATCTTATCTGAGTTGGCTGTCTGGACTTCTGAGATGTGAAGTCACATCTTTCTTGTTTCTTCAATCTTTAAATAATGGATAGGGTTGGGAAAGGAGATTACACTAGACCTAGCTTAGTCCTGGCATATAGGAAGCATAGGTGACTTGAGAAATGAGCCTTTTCCAGACAAATTAATCATGATAATATTTAACATTTACTGATTACTTATTGTAAGCCAGGCACTGTCGGAAGTACTTGATATATGTCATCTCATTTAACCCTCACAACAACCATAATAAATAAAAACTGTGTTATTATTGGTCCCATGTTTATAGATGAGAAACAGACACAGAGAGGTTAAGCAACTTGCCCTAGGACACATAACTAGAGAATAGGGGAGTCAAGTGTCAAACCCAAGTAGATCACATACCTTTGTAGAACTTTACTACAGCACCACCCAGTATAGGTTGTTAAATATCACTACATAGTACTTTACTGCTTCAGTAGAAAATTCTGCTAAAGATTAAGGAGAGCCTATAGCAGTGGCAGTGAATGCTATTTATTCATTGTTTGTACATCCCTAAAATTTTCTTGAAACCCCACCTTAAACTGAAAGTGTTCACTAGCTTCTTTTTAATGGGACAGATAGGCTGCCTAATATTTTTGTGTGCAGTAACATCTCTTTGTTTTAGAAAATGGTTAAAAGCCAAGAAGTGATCCAAACTAAGGTTTGGGAATGCCAGAATTGCTTTCCCAAAGACTATTAAAAAATTGCCTATGGAAGATTCCCTCACTTAGAGTCTGATGATTTACTGTACATGTAGTTCTGAATAGCTTAGTTATCCAGTGTCCAGGCCCACAGGGGTTCAGCAAGTAGAATCTTAGAAGAGAGAGAGGTACCTGTAATTCAGCTAAAGTGTATTAAGCAAAAACTATGTGTCAGGCATTGTGCTAGGATGGTGAAATCTAGGCATGTAAACATTTAAGGGCCATGAAGTGTTCCAGGTGGGCAATAGAAGTCTGTGCCAGGTATAGTGGGGACACAGAAGAGATAGGTGGGCAGTTCTACCTGTGGTGGTAGGATGCCAGGTGGTTGTTCAGGAAAGGTTTCCTTGAAGGATCATTATTGAATAAAAAGGTGAGTAGGTGTTTCCTGAATGGTCAAGAGGATTGGCATCTAAAAGAGCTGATAGGAACTTTCCTGGTGGTCCAGTGGTCAAGACTTGATGCTCCATATGCTTGGGGTTTGATCCCTGGTCAAATAACAAAATTCCCCATGCCACAACTTAGAGCCTGCATGGTGTAACTAAAGAGCCCACATGCTACAGTGAAGATCCCACACGTGGCAGTGAAGATCCAGTGTGCCGCAATTCAGACCTGGCACAGCCAGAGAAATAGGTAAATAATAAAAGAGATGATAATAAGAACAATTACTCAAAAAATACAACAGTGTGAGACCATTTGCCATAGGAGCTTTGTAATAAGCCTTTTTAGCACAGTTCAGTAGCTACTCATAAAAGTGTAAGAAACCCCTTTTAGAAGGATTTCTATCTAAAATGGTTGGAAAGCTTTCCATACTTGAACCAAGCAGCTCTCACCTGCTGCCAAATGCGGTTTTAAGGTCACAAATATAACTGAACTTGTAGTATATAATTCTGTGTCCCAGACTATGCCAAGCACATTCAAGTTTAGTAAATGTTAATAGTTGTGACACTCGTATTAAATATTCCTTTTGTTTTGTTTTGTTTAGCTTCAACTGCTTTTCTTGCTGATAGCCAGCCTCCAAACCGCAAAGCCCTTGCCGTTTATCCTGTTTTCTTGTTTTATTTTGTCATCAGTTGGATGATTCTCACCTTCACTCCTCAGTAAATGGAAATTAAAAACCAGGGAATTCACAATTCATCTCAAAGATGCAATTCACCATGAAGCTTTGCCTCTGGCCCTCTTTTGTCTATTTTGGAGTTACTTGGTAACTGGGTGTGTGAGGTGATTAAAAAGGAGCCATAAAGCACCGTCACCGTTTATGTAAGGAATTAATGTTTGAAAAGCTGTCCTTTCCCTCTTAATGTTATTTCTTTAAAATATGTGTGCATAGTACACACAATATAATGCCTCCTAAGGCATGATGGGATCACTGTGGTTCATTTGGGTGACAGCCAATGACTTGGAAAGCAACATGGATTCATTCTGCAAGTTGAATAGAGTTGGTAACTATATTTTCAGTTTTGAGAATACCAGTTCAGGTGCAGCTCTTAAACATATTGCCTTATGACTATCAGAATATTCCTCTCTTTTCATAAATAAGAAGGTATAGTCTGTCTATTTTATTTCTCTTAAGCTTAAAAAGACAATGACAGAGGTTGGGAAGGGGGTTCATAGATGTGGGAGGAGAAAACATGCATTAACCAAAATTCAGATTTTGATTGGAGACAATTCTGCACTTGTTGCTTAAAAAAAAATCAAAGGACATCTAAAGCAGAAGTTTTTTTAGTCTTTCTGTATAGTCACCTCTCTGCCGTGTATAAAATAGCAGCTCAGTGACACTTTAATTTTCAATCTTACTCCCAAGTTCTGCATTTGCAAGCTAAGATATTAGCAGTGAATATGTGATTTTTCTTCGACTGAAGCTCTTAGTGGACCAATGCTTGAACTTACCCAAGTAGAAGACCTCAGAAATTTAGATTGGTAGGTCCCTGATACATATTATCATGTGGGCACCTTCTATTCAGGGTAGAATGAGGCAGTTTGGATACAACATAGCTGTAAGGAATTTCTTACTGTTGTGTGTAGTCTGGCCTCTAACTAGAAAGTAAAGCTAAATCAGAAGGCTGCATTCAGCCATATGAACATGGAGAGATTTAGTGTTCTGATGGCTGATTGACAGAACAGCTAGGTGCTTAAAGCATTACATAGGATGAGTTGAGTTTACAGCTGCCACCTTTTTTACTAATGGGCTTAGCAGTTTTTTGATTAGGTGTGTTTTTCAGGTTGGGAAATAGTTTATTTTCTTGGTTTTAGACTCTATTTGTAAAGCCAGTTAGATTTCTTTTAGACAGTTACTTTTTTGCACATGTGCACCTACTTGTATTCTCAGCTGTTTATACACACAAGTCTGAAGGGAGCAGAGTGTCTGAGACAGGCTGATTCAGCTAATTGGGGCTCCTTTAAGGTAATATGAGCTGCTGCCTTCTGTAAATTGCACAGTGAAGAACTCTTAATAGACAAAGATTAGGAGTCAGGCAGAAAACATCCATTGTAAATATACAGTTACTTATAAAGATAGCAATTTCTTATTCCACATTTTTTTTATCATGGAATTTAAATATTTATTCATTTGTATTTGAAGATGACCTACACATAGATATGTAATTGTAAAAGCATATTTTCCCCATCCCATAGATTAACCAAGACCAAGTGAACAGTACTAGGACAAATAAGTCCTTGGAATGATACTCAATTACAGAGCATTGCAAAGTTGGGTCTCTATGTCCCAGTCTTGTCCAGATATTTTGGTTATGTATTTGTTTCAATTTCCCTTTACAATTTCAAAATAAATCCTGTTAGGACAAAGCCAGTATTTCATTCTTGAACCGGTAAATATTTATATTTTGAAATATTTTGAAACTGGTTCTAAGTTTGAAATTGGTCCTAACTTGTCATCCATTTCCACTGTGTGAAATTTTCTAACTTCTCACGAAACACACTCTCTTCCAAAGTTGTTTTATAATCTGTCCCAATGATTATAATGTAAAATTGAAGAAGTAACTGTGCTTCTTAAAAGGGAATTAAATACTTAACTGAATTTTACTCAGGCTAAATATTTGATCAGAAATTCCTAAGGGCACAAGTTTGGTGGGGGTCTGTGTGTGGTTGGGGGTAGAGGGAGGGTATTACACATATTGGGTGTTAAGGTAACTTGTTCTGTTTTAATCTGTTGGTTTTGGGTGACTTAGGGAATAGTTTTATTTGAAATTATCTTTCTGAAAATGAGTGGTCAGTTTGAGGGTATAAATAAATATTAATATATGCAAAAAAAGTGCATTGCTTTCTGTCACAGAAGACCTGAATATCTGAAAGTCGTAACCTTCAAAACAACTTTCCCTGATTTGCTGCAGAGGCACATGGATAATTATAGAAAGCAAGACCAGAAAGGAAAAGGACTCAAACAAAGGAAACTCTGTTCCAAGAATTGGAAGGTTTCGTGTTTTAGATGAAATTCAAGTGTGTGAGCATCATTGCCTAATGTGGTGCATTACTGCCATTGTGGTTTATCACTTGCTGCTCCTACTTCTGAGACTGACTGTTGTCATATTCTTTTAGCAATAGGAAAGGCAAAGACTGGATTTAATTGCTGTTCAGATTATAAAAAACTCAATTGATGCAAATATCTTTATGTAGTAGTGTTAAAATTCAGTCACTAATTGTCAGATCTTTTGCCTTTTGCCTCTTAAGTGACTTATTGCGTGAGTTGAGTTGTATCTTTTTGTTGTGTTGGGGATTTTCTTTTGGGAAAGGTGAGGGGAATCACAGGACATGGTAAACATTTTACTGTTTGTTTGTTATTTTATAAAGTGTTCCCCAAAAAGTGATTAGAAGGCTAGTAAGCATATATTTGAAAGTTTAACTGTGTACACTACATAATCTAAGCACTTACTGTGTTTTGACTTCTTGTTTATTCCTGGAGATGAAAATGAAAATCTCCCATCATTTCAGATTCTTGGGTAGCATCAAGTCATTGAAATTTACCTAAAACCTATCACGATATGATCAGACATCCATTGCATGCAGTTGTTTTATTCCAGAGTAGAATACTGAAATTGTGATTCTTAGTTAAACTGTTCATTTCTCAGACAATTTGGATAGAAATAAACGTGTGAATGTTAATCCATATATCATATATGTAAAATAGAAATACTTTTCTGGATTCTGTGGACTTTTATTAAAAATAATTTCTAGGGATTTACTTAGGCCATAGGATGGCTAAATAATAATGTGACAATAATATTACTACTAATAATAGCTAACATTTATTGGGCACTTACTGTGTACCAGACACTTCTATTTTTTTAAGAATTTTTATAACATCTTTATTGGGATACACTTTACCACAAAATTCACCCTTTTAAAGTAATGTACAGTTCAGTGATTTTTCAATATATTCACATAATAGTGCACCTATCACCATTATCTCATTTTAGAACATTCTGTCATTCCACAAAGAAACCGCATATACATTAGCAGTCACTCCCTTTTTCCCTTTTCCCCACCCCCTGGCAGCCATCAATCTTCTTTCTGTGTCTGTTGATTTGGCCAGTGCATCTCCTCCAATCTTCAGCATAAAGTGGTACAATCCTTATTTTGTTGTTGTTCAGTCACCAAATAGTATTCGACTCTTCACGACCCCATGGACTGCAGCATGCCAGGCTTCCCTATCCCTCGCCATCTCCCGGAGTTTGCTCAAGTTCATGTCCATTGAATTGGTGATGCCATCCAACCATCTCATCCTCAGTCGCCCTCTTCTTCTGCCTTCAGTCTTTCCCAGTAATATCAGGGTCTTTTCCAAAATCCTCATTTTACTGGTAGAAAATTGAGGGACAGAAATATTAAGTAAATTGTCCAAGGTCACACAGTAAATTGATTTAAAATAGGAAAACACATTATCTGAGATCATAGTAGGACAATAGTTTTGAATTGCATTGTTATGCATATGAAATAAATACACCCCTTCCCCAGGGTATGTTCCCCATTATTAGCCATTACAACCTACAGCTGTAGGTGGTCAATAACTTGTTCTTTTTTTTCTGAGTACTAGAGCAGTACATTAGCAGCATCTGAGAAAAACACAAGAGCAATTGTACATTGGGAAGAGTTAGGTTTGCTGCCCTCACTCCTTGAGCCCCTCCCCTCCTCGCACCACCAGCCACATATATCCCTCCCCTTTAAGGGATCTTAAGAATCTTAAGAATCAAGTCTTAAGAATCAAGCAGCTTCTGCCTTTTTGTTTTATTTCTTCTAGAGGGATAGTTAACACATCAAAATTTAACTTGTCTGTTCATGTGTTTATAGTCAAGAGATGCCGCTGGTCACATACAGTACCAGCTATATTCCTAAGACCTCCGAGAGCAGTAGTAGTATGAGAATAGAATTCTTTTCTACTTGGGTAAACTAGGTGGGAGGGAGAAATAACACAGTAAATAAAGGTTTTGCCTTAATGAAGTTAGTGTTCCAGCCTCTTAGGAAGTGGCCACATTCTGCTCTTGTTCACTCTGTTCTCTTTCAGAGCCTTTGTACTCTTCATCATCATTGCTGGTATTTCTTGGTCCTCTTCAATATGCTGTTTTAATCCTCATTTTTCCTATAAAGAACCTGTGAAAAGAATAAATCTGTAAAATGATTTGTGAATATTAAATGTACAAATAAAAAACACTGGAAAAGGAGAATTTGCATGTGCCTTTCTTGTGCTGAAAGGCAGGGGGATATTTGCTGCATAGTGTTTTCAGATATACTGTCATCAGAAAATATCGAATGCTGTATAGGATTGCACAGCCAGCAAGTTAGAAAGGAAGTCACATTTACTGAGCAAAGAATATTTACCCGGTTGCTGTTTTTTTGTTTTTTGTTTTTTTAATTTTTTGGCCACTCTGCAGGTATGTGGGACATCCCTGACTAGGGATGGAACCAATGTTCCCTGCATTAGAAGCATATAGTCTTAACCACTGGACCACCAGGGAAGTTCCATAATAGCTGTTTTATAATCACTATTGTTTCCAGTGAAGTTAAGGTTCTTGCCTCATTGCAAAAGAATTAGGAGACAAGCAGGGAAGTTAAGAAAGTAAAGTGACTTTGAGCAAGAATACTCTCTCAGAAGAGTGGGCAGACAGAGCTGTTGCTCTGGGTTTCTTTGGCAAGCCAGTTTGAGAGGTATACAAATGAAGGGGTGGAATAATCACTGGGTAAAGAGGGGTTTAGGGTAGTATTCCCTGATTTTCATCCCAGCTTCATTTTCCAGAGGGTGGGAGGGATTTTTGTCCTTATTTAGCTTGTAATTGTCATGGTGTTGGTTCTTGATGGGTCCTTATATATAAGGCCAGTTTTATGTAATGAGAGCCTAATGAGCAACAGGTCACATTTGAACATAGGAGATTCCCCACCTTTCTTTGTTTGCTTCCCCAATACTTATCACCCAAAAGGTGTGGTTTCATGTCAGTCTGCTTTGTCTGTCCATGGACCCCTGCTGTTTATAAGCTGCATGATCTTTTGCCCCCTGGTTCCTGCCCCCATTTCTCTGCTCATATCTAGCTATCTGCCTGCTACAACAGTATCTTTAATCACAGCAGTCTTTTGAGGTTGATGGTATTATTGTTAATCTCACAGTTGAGGAAACTGGGACTCAAGGAGATGGCATGATACAGGATGCTCGGGGCTGGTGTACCGGGATGACCCAGAGGGATGGTATAGGGAGGGAGGTGGGAGGTGGGTTCAGGATGGGGAACACGTGTACACCCGTGGTGGATTCATGTTGATGTATGGCAAAACCAATACAATATTATAAAGTAATTAGCCTCTAATTAAAATAAATACATTTATATTTTTTTAAAAAAGTTGCCCAGAGGGACATAGTGGTGCAACCAGGATTCAGACTCATATTTTATGACTCCATAGTCCCCTGTATCAGTTTCTTGCCAAACTAAAATCATGCTTACCCACTTAAACTAAACCAGATCAGTCATGCAGCTTAAAAGAGTGTGGTGAGAAACAGCTTTCAGCTTTGTGCTGTAGACTGTCCCCCCTCTCAGTTTACAGTCTGTGTGGAGAAACTATATTCTCTACTCCACTGACACATATAATAGTTGAAATACATGGTGATTCTTATTTTTAGTACCACATAAGATGTCATAGTCACCAGTAAGAATAGGAGAAAGTCTTTGAAATATTGAGAATGTTTCATCCAAGAGGAGAGGAGGAAGAGCATTCCAGATGGCAGAGAATACTCATGAGCAAAGGTGAGAGGGAGAAGGCAAGCCTGTAAAGCCATCTGTGTGCACGTGTGAGTGTGGCACATTGTCCTGTACATGATCACAGTGCTTTTTGAC
This sequence comes from Bubalus bubalis, assembly GCF_019923935.1. Taxonomy (NCBI): domain Eukaryota; kingdom Metazoa; phylum Chordata; class Mammalia; order Artiodactyla; family Bovidae; genus Bubalus; species Bubalus bubalis. The sequence continues at coordinate 60,737,056 of NC_059181.1, forward strand.
ACTTTTCTAGCTGTCTTTATACATCTTCCTTCACTCCGTGAGGTAGGTATAAGCTTATTTTGTAGTTAAGGAAATAGGCTTGGGAAATGAAGTAATACGCCTTGGGTTACAAAGCCAGCCAGTCTCTCAAGAACACAGTTGGAAAGTTGTTAATACAGTGATTTTTCTAATAACTCACATAATGAAGTGAATGCAACTGAATTGGGGAAATGAAGTTAGTGGAATAAGGTGAGGCCAAATTATTGAAACTATTGAAAAGTAGGAAATCATAAGCTAGGTCTCATGGTAAGAAATCAGGCATCTCCAAATGTTCTGAAACGGTAATAGCTTGATGAGAGTGACTTTGAAGGAATAAGTGAGAACATGAGAAATTGGATTGGGAGAAAGATAGAAGAAAGTGCCAAGAGCAAGAAAGATGTTCTTCTGTACGTCTGGGAAAATGCCATGTTTCTGAGAACAGTTGTAGAAGTGCCAACTTTGGCTATCAAAGTCGTTATATCCTGGAGACAACGGGAAATAGGAGTCTGGAGAGTTGTAGAAATCATAGACCTGTAGGTTTGAGCTGACAGATGTGATGCATGTTGAGAGAATGTGTTGTCTCAGTCTTGGTGACAAGCATAGTTGATAGAGGGCAGGGCTGCCAAAAAATGAGAAGGAAGGAAGAGTCTTTTCAGGCACAGAACATTAGACATGAAAGGAATTTAAGAGGTAACTGATTCAATTTGCTCATTTTACCAATGAAAAGCTAAGTCCCAGAGAGGGAAAGTTACTTATCCAAAGTTACTGAAAGGAATCAGAATATAACCTAGTTTTCTTTGCTTTTGGTCCTCTGTTCTTTCTATAACATCAGAGAGTAGAATACCTAAATAGGACTGTAACCTGATACCAAAAAAGAAAAAAGGAAATCAACACTTTCTTTGGTCAGTGGATCGGTGCATATTTAACAATGAAATAGGAAGAAGCACATGAGAGTTATAGGCTCCAAGGAAAAGGGTTTATTGAGGGAGCAACACCCCAAAGATGAAAAGGACTTTGATTTACAATATCAGTTCAGTTCAGTCACTCAGTCGTGTCTGACTCTTTGCGACCCCATGAATCGCAGCATGCCAGGCCTCCCTGTCTATCACCAACTCCCGGAGTTCACTCAGACTCAGGTCCATCGAGTCAGTGATGCCATCCAGCCATCTCATCCTCTGTCGTCCCCTTCTCCTCCTGCCCCCAATCCCTCCCAGCATCAGAGTCTTTTCCAATGAGTCAACTCTTCGCATCAGGTGGCCAAAGTACTGGAATTTCAGCTTTAGCATCATTCCTTCCAAAGAAATCCCAGGGCTGATCTCCTTCAGAATGGACTGGTTGGGTCTCCTTGCAGTCCAAGGGACTCTCAAGAGTCTTCTCCAACACCACAGTTGAAAAGCATCAATTCTTCAGCGCTCAGCCTTCTTCACAGTCCAACTCTCACATCCATACATGACCACGGGAAAAACCATAGCCTTGACAGACCTTTGTTGGCAAAGTAATGTCTCTGCTTTTGAATATGCTATCTAGGTTGGTCATAACTTTCCTTCCAAGGAGTAAGCGTCTTTTAATTTCATGGCTGTAGTCACCATCCACAGTGATTTTGGAGCCCAAAAAAACAAAGTCTGACACTGTTTTCACTGTTTCCCCATCTATTTCCCATGAAGTGATGGGACCGGATGCCATGATCTTCGTTTTCTGAATGTTGAGCTTTAAGCCAACTTTTTCACTCTCCACTTTCACTTTCATCAAGAGGCTTTTTAGTTCCTCTTCACTTTCTGCAATAAGGGTGGTTTCATCTGCATATCTGAGGTTATTGATATATCTCCCGGGTTAAGCTTTAGAGCTTGTCATCCAAACTTCTCAAAAAAACTTGTCTACACTCACATGTAACTAACACCTCAACTAACTGCAGTCTGGCTTTTATGCTCACTTTTAGTGTTCTCATTCCTAATTGCCAAGTCCTTACATTACTCTTCTGCATTGACACTATCCATCACTCTTAATTTCTCCTGGAAATAATTTCCTCTTGTCCATGATATGAAACTGTGTGTTCTCATAATCATCTATTTTCTTATTAATGGGCTCCTCTTCCTCTCTGCCTCCTGCTCTTCTCAATCTACAAACTCCCTACATAGTGAAATCTACTCTCATAATTTCAACTGCCACAGTAGGCTTTTGCCTGTTCAATGTGCGTTTCCATCCTCTTTCTAGTTCTTTTGAAGAATTCCTCCCTTGCTAGTATTGTGAGGTGTCATCCGTGGTGCTCATATCCTCCCTGCCACAGAAGTAGATGTGAGGCCTGCATGCGTGTGCTCAGTCACTTCAATTGTGTCCAACTCTTTGTAACCCTGCAGACTATAGCCCTCCAGGTTCCTCTGTCCATGGGATTCTCCAGGCAAGAATACTGGAGTGGGTTACTATACCCTTCCAGGGGATCTCCCTGACCCATGATCGAACCTACGTCTCTTATGTCTCCTGCATTGGCAAGCAGATCTTTACCACTAGTACCACCTAGGAAGCCTCAGCTGAGCCAATCATGTTATTTCCTTTTCTTCAACACAGTAAGTAATGAAAGGATAAGTATCTGTCCAAGTTGGCCTAATCAGAGGCCTCCTTAGTCTTTTCTACTAGAAATAGTAGGAAAGACTGTCTTCCTTTTGGATAGTGAGTTGTAAAGATACAGGCCTAGGGTGGTCAGTGGCCAACTTTTTCTCTACCTGGAGGAAGACAGCAAAAGAGTATGAGTTATAGAAAGAGAATCCGACAACTGAGGAACACTTCAAGAGGCTGGAGCCCTGAATCTAGCTGTGTCCAAACACAGCAAACTCTACTCCTGGATGGATGAGCCAATAATTAGTTTGAGGAATTCTCATAACTCTGAAATCTTATCCAGAACTTTGATGTATGATATCTAACATGACATAGAAATATTTGCCTGCTGGATGGTCACTTGGAAGTCCCATATGGTCTCTAAGCTTGTCATGTCTTAACTGGATTTGACTGGTCCCCCAAAAGCCTGCTTCTCCTGCTATGTTCCTTATTGTAGAGAACATCATTACCATTATATCCAGTTACCCAAGTTAAAAATCTAAAAAGTTGCCCTAAACTTCTTCCTACTTCCCTATATTTAGTCTCAACAATATTGCTAGTTTTACTCACTGAACCCAGCTCAACTCCATCTCTTCCTCTATCCTCACTTACAGTTTGGTTTCAGTCCTCATTTTCTCTTGTTTGGACTATAGCAAGAAATCTTTATGTAGTTGACCTGCTCAAATCTATTTGTCATACTGTTATCAGAGTTACCTCCTTTATAGATTTGACCACATCTCTCCTGCAAATAGATGGGAAACAATGGAAACAGTGACAGACTTTATTTTCTTGGGCTCCAAAATCATTGTGGATGGTGACTGCAGCCGTGAAATTAAAAGATGCTTGCTCCTTGGAGGAAAAGCAATGACAAACCTAGACAGCGTATTAAAAAGCAGAGATGTTACTTTGCCTATAAAGGTCCATGTAGTCTAAGCTATGGTTTTCCCAGTAGTCATGTACAGATGTGAGAGCTGTGCAATAAAAGCTTTTTTCTCCAGAGCTCCAGATATGTTTCCAATGAACAGTCATGTTTAAAAACAACTGGACTATATGATGATCTTTTACTTTTATCTAGTTTGTTTCACATTTTTTATTTCATATTCAGTGTTCCCATTTCATTTAGTTTATGTTCTCCAATTTCTCCATCTCTTTTTTTTTTGATGTTCTTTCTCAAGCCTTTATCAAGTGTAGTAAAAAAGCTTTTGTATACATAGATATAAATATGTATAATATATATTTTATAAAACTTAGAATTTTTGCCTAAAAAATTATGACATTTTGATTCCACTTGTTTGACTTAGTATGAATAGAATGCTAGATTTCTAATTAAAAAATATATATGCAATAAGCAACAAAGGTTTGCTGTATAGCATAGGGAATTATAGTCAATATCTTGCAATAACCTATGATGGAAAATAACTTCAAAAATAATAATATGTGTATTTATATAATTGAATCACCTTGCTGTGCACCTGAAACATTGTAAGTCAACTATACTTCAATAAAATATATATATTAAAAGGCTGAGCGCCAAAGAATTGATACCTTTGAACTGTGGTGCTAGAGAAGACTCTTGAGAGTCCCTTGGACAACAAGGAGATCAAACCAGTTAATCCTAAAGGAAATCAACCCTTAATATTCATTGGAAGGACTGGTGCTGAAGCTGAAGCTCCAATACTTTGGCCACCTGATGCGAAGAGCTGAGTCATTGGAAAAGACCCTGATGGTGGGAAGGATTGAAGGCAGGAGGAGAAGGGGAGGACAGGATGAGATGGTTAGATGGCATCACCAAGTCAATGGACATGGGTTTGAGCAAACTCTGGGAGATGGTGAAGAACAGGGAAACCTGGCCTGCTGCAGTCCATGGGGTTGCAGAGTCATATACGACTGAGCAACTGAACAACTCCTCAGTTTAAATCTCTCCACTGCCTCCTCATCTTCTCTAGGATAAAGCTGAAAGTCTTTATAAATGGATTATAAGGCCTTCTGTTATCTGACCCAGCTTTCCTCTCTAGCTTCAGTTCCTGGCCTTAAATTCTATGCTCTTGCAACAATGAACTACTTGTTCCCAAATACCCACTGTGCTGTTTCTCACCTCTGTGCTATTGCTCATGCTGTCTCCGCTCCCTACCCGCCTTTTCCTTTAAAAATCAGCCAGGCCTTACTTCTTCTAGGAAGTTAACTGCCCTCCTCCTGGGCAGTTTCTAATTCCTGCCCTATTCCACGTAGTTTAGGTATTGTCTTCTGTGCTACCACAATACCCCTCATTCCATCAATAAATATTTATTGAGTGCTGATTAAAGTGAACAAGATAGCCTCTCCCTTCAGGGAGGTAACATTTTCTTGCCTTGTGGTAAAGTTCATATCAGTCACTGCACTTTACACTGAATTAAGTTGAATTATACTCACCTGTTTGACTTTTCTGCTAGATCGTGAGATATAAAAGGATGAAAATCATGACCAATTTAACTTTTTATCTTTAGAACCTGGCCAGGAAACTGGCACATGATAGACACTCAATATTTGTTGACTGATCTAGACTCGGGAGGGTCATTCCAGAAGACGGATAGGAGGGAAAGAGGAATAGGGTTAGGTCTGATCTCAGTGGAGACAGGGAAAGAGAGACGAGAGAGAGAGATAAAGGGATAAATGTGACTACAATGTGGAAAGCATGTTAGTAGAGGCTATGGGAGCCCAGAGATGTGTTTTTATGCAGTGTATTGAAGCAGTTGGTGACCCATGAGGCTATTCACTCTGTATGGTTAGCAATCTTTTCTGGAAAGGGGAAAGCCTGCTGCTCTACTAAAAGGGAGAGATTATATGCTGATGTTCAGTGTATGCTTTCATTGAGTCCTCCTTCATACTAGCCCTGCAAATTGTGTTAGTACCATTTTACTAATGAGAAAGCAGAGACTCAGAGGTGAAATTATTTATCCAAGGCCACACAGTTAGTAAGTGGCAGAGCTGGGACTTGAGCCCAGGTCTGATTCTAAACAGCATGCTGCTGCTGCTGCTGCTGCTGCTGCTAAGTCGCTTCAGTTGTGTCCGACTCTGTGCGACCCCATAGACAGCAGCCCACCAGGCTCCCCCATCCCTGGGATTCTCCAGGCAAGAACACTGGAGTGGGTTGCCATTTCCTTCTCCAATGCATGAAAGTGAAAAGTGAGAGTGAAGTCGCTCAGTCGTGTCCAACTCCTAGCGACCCCATGGACTACAGCCCACCAGGCCCCTCCGTCCATGGGATTTTCCAGGCAAGAGTACTGGAGTGGGTTGCCATTGCCTTCTCCCTAAACAACATAATCAGTTATTATTAGGTTCTACTGCATATAATAGAAAAAAAATGCCAGATAAGAATGTATTAAATAAAATAGAGGTTTATTTCCCTTTCATATAAAAAAGTCTAGAGGTGGGAGGTCTGGAGTTGGTATGGTGATTCCTTGGCATCACCTAGGACCTAAGCTCCAATTTCTTGGTGCCACCATCTCCAGTATTAGTTTCCTTCCTGGAGGTTACTTCATGGTCTAAGACAGCTGCTGAGCCTAGTCTGCTATATATGCAGCAGCTATATATAGGCAGCAGTTAGAAGTAGGGGAAAACAAAAGAGTACTTTTTTTCCCCGGGCAAGTCAGCTCCCTTTAAGCTATCTTCTGAGAAGTTAAACACAGCACTTCTGCTTATATCTCCTTGCTAGGAAGCTTATATCAGGTGTATATAGCTGAGGTGGGGAGGGGGGGTTAGAGAAATGCACTCTTTCAGCTAAGTGAATTTGCTGCCTCAAATAAGGGTGGACTATTGCTATTAAAGAAAAAGAGGGACTAGGTATTGAGTGCACCAAGCAATCTCTGTAAAAATATTGTTTCAGTACATTTTAGGAATAATTTACATGTAATAAAGGGCTCATTTTTTTTTTAATTTTATTTTTAAATTTTACATAATTGTATTAGTTTTGCCAAATATCAAAATGAATCCGCTACAGGTATACATGTGTTCCCCATCCTGAACCCTCCTCCCTCCTCCCTCCCCATTCCATCCCTCTGGGTCGTCCCAGTGCACCAGCCCCAAGCATCCAGTATCGTGCATCGAACCTGGACTGGCAACTCGTTTCATACATGATATTTGACATGTTTCAATGCCATTCTCCCAAATCTTCCCACCCTCTCCCTCTGCAACAGAGTCCATAAGACTGTTCTATACATCAGTGTCTCTTTTGCTGTCTCGTACACAGGGTTATTGTTACCATCTTTCTAAATTCAAATGTGCAAGCTGATGAGTTTTGACAAATGTAAGCAGTTGTATAATCAGCACCACAATCAAGATATTAAATATTATTTTATCATTTCTAAAAGGCCTTTTGTGTCCCCTTGTAAACAATGTCCTCCAATCCCTGGTCCCAGACAATCAGCAATTTGCTGTCACTTTAGTTTTTCCCATTCTGTTGGGTTGGCTAAAAAGTTCCTTTGGGAAAGACCTGAGTGAACTTTCTGGGCAACCCAATAGAATTTCATGAAGTCTTTTGTGTCTGATTTCTTTCACTCTGCATGTTTTATAAGTTGATTCTTTTTGTTGTATGTATCCATAGTCTGTTCCTTTTTATGGCTGAGTGGTATTATATAGTGGAGAAGGCAATGGCAACCCACTCCAGTACTCTTGCCTGGAAAATCCCATGGACGGAGGAGCCTGGTAGGCTGCAGTCCATGGGGTCGCGAAGAGTCAGACATGACTGAGCGACTTCACTTTCACTTTTCACTTTCATGCATTGGAGAAGGAAATGGCAACCCACTCCAGTGTTCTTGCCTGGAGAATCCCAGGGATGGGGGAGCCTTGTGGGCTGCCATCTATGGGGTCGCACAGAGTCGGACACAACTGAAGCAACTTAGCAGCAGCAGCAGCAGTATTGTATGGTATAAATATCCCACGGTTTTAAAAACCCATTCTCAGTCAAGATGGCAGAATAAGAGGATGCAGTATTCAGCTCTCCTTACAAATACATCAAGAATACATCTACAAATGAAAAAATTCTCACAGAGCACCTGCTGAACATTAACAGAAGACTTCAGACACCTCAAAGAATAAGAAAAAATCCTTCGCAACCAGATAGGATGAAAGAAAGAAAAAAAAGAGGAATTGGGAAGGGACCAGCATGCCTGGCAGGAAGCTGAAGATGAGGAGAGGTCCCTGCACTGCACACAGTGGGGAAATCTGCTGGGACCTTTTGGGGATTGAAGGGGAATGCAGTGAATGCTATGTGGAAGGCAGGGCAAAGTAAGGACTGTGTGCATGGTCGGGGTCACAGCCCATCAGCCTGAGTCATGTGTCTCCTCTTATGGAGGGGGACTGGGTGCTGGAAAGTGGGATTTGGAGTGCAGATCCAGGGAGGGGACAGCTGTTATGTGTGAAAAGACAGCCTGCAGGGACAGGAGTGAGGAGCTCCACAACAGGAGAAGTTTGTGGAAGATGCCTGGAACACCATGGAGCCAAGGCATCATTGTTGAGTGGCATGCAAGGGTTGGAGCCACCACTGCAACCCCCTTTCCCACCGGCTGGCTTCTGCCTCTGCAGGCACTGGAAAGGGCACTCATCTGAGCAGGCTCACCCACCCCTCAAGCCAAGGCCTCTATCCATGTAGATTCTGAGGTCCTGAGTACCACCCATGCCAAAGACTTCTCAGAAATCAGCCCTGGGAAACTCAGCCAATGCTGGAGGGGACTGAGTGCTAAAGTGTGGGGTTAGGAGATCAGATCTGGGGAAGAGACTGCTGTTGGATGCATGGATACAACAGAGGGAACAGGAATGAGGGGCTCCATGGCCAGGAATGCTCCTAGAGGAAGTGTGGTCTTCCTAGGAAACAAGGAGCCCTTGTTGAGTGGTGCACAAAGGGTGGGACCACTACCACCACCACATGCCAGCTCCTGCCTCTCTGGGATCTGGGAGAGACTTCACCAGAGAGAGCATGCCCCAGTCTGTTGCAACTGCATGCTGCTGTCTGCTGCCACAGGCACTATGTACATACCCCAATTGTGGGTGCCATGCCCTTCCTGAGTAAGTAAGTATGCCCCAACCAGCCCCTGGTTTCACTCCCTTTCAGCTGGGTGGGGAACAGACACTTGAGGGTAGTGCACATGCAGAGGTGGGGCCAAAACCAAAGATAAGCCCAGGGCTCAGAGTCTAAGCTATCCCACAATACCCACAGCAGGTCCAGAGACTAGATAGAGGTATTGGAGAGCCTCCTGGGGAGATGAGGGTTGGCTGTGACTCACTATGGGAGCAAGGACACTGATAGTGGAAGCCACAGGAAAATATTACTATTCTTTTTCGATTGTTTGGTCTTGTTCAGTTGCTTTATTCTTACTTATTCTTCTAAAGATATTTAATATGTCTTATTAAAATGTGTCTTTTATGTTTCTTTTTACTTTTTTGTTATTTTATGTTTTTTATATTTTGTTTTTGTTAGCTTAGTCTTTATTGATTGTTTTCATTTTGGAAGTCATTTTTTTGGTTGTTCTCTTGGGTTTTACTTTTTTCCCCTTTCTCTAACCATGCCATGCAGCTTGCAGGCTCTTAGTTCCCCAGGCAGAAGTTGGGCCTTGGTCTCCAGGGTGGGAACACTGAGTCTAAGATACTGGAGTGCTGGAGAAATGCCTGACTCAGGGAATATTAATTGGCCTGTGCTCTCTGGAGGTATTTATCTTAACATGACTACCCAGCTCCACCTGCCTGTAGGTACTAGTGCTGGACACCTCACTCCAAGCAACCCGAGAGATAATAACACAGTCCCAACCATTAGCAGACAGGCTGCCTAAAGTTGTAGTAAGCTCACAGACATCCCAGAACACATACCTGATGCAGACCTGTCCCCCAGGGTACAAGCACCAGTCCCTCCCACCAGGAAACCTACCCAAGCCTCTGGACCAACCTTACCCACCAGGAGGCAGACAACAGAAGCAAGAGGAACTACGACCCTACAACTTGGAGAAAGGATACCATAAACAGTAGGTTAGACAAAATAAGATGACAGAAATATGTTTCAGATGAAGGAACAAGGCAAAAACCCACAAGAAAAAAGTAAAGGTGAAATAGATAATATAACTGAAAAAGAATTCAGAGTAATGAGAGTAAAGATGACTCAAGACCTTGGAAACAAAATGGATGTATGGATCAAGATGATCCAAGAAACCTAGAGGGACACGGACCTAGAAGAACTAGAGAACAAACAATAACTGAAATGAAAAATACACTAGAAGGAATTAATAGGAGAATAAATGAGGAGAAAGAACAAATAGGTGAGTTTTAAGATCAGATCAGATCAGTCGCTCAGTCGTGTCCGACTCTTTGTGACCCCATGAGTCGCAGCACTCCAGGCCTCCCTGTCCATCACCAACTCCCGGAGTTCACTCAGACTTACGTCCATTGAGTCAGTGATGCCATCCAGCCATCTCATCCTCTGTCGTCCCCTTCTCCTCTTGCCCCCAATCCCTCCCAGCATCAGAGTCTTTTCCAATGGGTCAACTCTTCGCATGAGGTGGCCAAAGTACTGGAGTTTCAGCTTTAGCATCATTCCTTCCAAAGAAATCCCAGGGCTGATCTCCTCGCAGTCCAAGGGACTCGCAAGAGTCTTCTCCAACACCACAGTTCAAAAACATCAATTCTTCGGCATTCAGCCTTCTTCACAGTCCAACTCTCACATCCATGCATGACCACAGGAAACCAGAGCCTTGACTAGACGAACCTTTGTTGGCAAAGTAATGTCTCTGCTTTTGAATATGCTGTCTAGGTTGGTCATAACTTTCCTTCCAAGGAGTAAGCTTTAAGATAGAATGGTGGAAATAACTGCAGATGAGCAGAATAAATAAGAGGGAAAAGAAATGACAGTCTCAGAGGCCTCTAGAACAATATTAAATATACCAACATTTGAAGTATGGTCTGAGAATATATTTGAATAGATTATAGTTGAAAACTAACATGGGAAAGGAAATAGTCACCCAAGTTCAAGAAGCACAGAAAGTCCTATACAGGATAAAGCCAAGGGGAAACACACTGAGACACATAAAATCAAACTATCAAAAGTGAAATACAAAGAATAAACAAAAAGCAGCAAGGGAAAAGCGACAAATAACATACAAAGGCATTCCAATACGGTTATCAGCTGATTTTTTAATCAGAAATTCTATAGGCCAGAAGGGAGTGCCCTGATGTATTTAAAGTGATGAAAGGTAAAAACCAACAACCAATAATTCTCTACCCAGCAAGGATCTCATTCATATTTGACAGAGAAATCAAAAGCTTTATAGACAAGCAAAGGCTAAGAGAATTCAGTACCACCAAACCAACTTTACAACAAATGTTAAAGGAACTTCTTTAGGCAGGTAACAAAAAAGGATATGACCTACAAAAACAAACCAAAAACAGTTAAGAGAATGGTAATAGCAACATACATATTGATAAATGTAAGTGGATTACATGCCCCAACCAAAAGAAACAGATCGGCTGAATGGATACAAAAACAACATCAGTATATATGCTGTCTACAAGAAACCCACTTCAGACCTAGGGACACATACAGATTGAAAGTGGAGGAATAGAAAAAGATATTCCAGGCAAAAGAAAGCAGGAGTAACAATACTCGTATCAGGCAAAATAGACTTTAAAGACTATTGCAAGAGACAAGGAAGAACACTGCATAGCCATCAAGGGCTCAATCCAAGAAAAGGATAATAGTAAATATTCATGCACCCAATGTAGGAGTGCCTCAATACATAAAGCAAATGGTAACAGCCATAAAAGGGGAAATTGACAGTAACTCAATCGTGGGGATTTTAACATCCCATTTTCCAATGGATAGAACATTCAGACAGAAAATGCATTGCAAGCAGATTCTTTACCACTGAGTCACCAGGGAAGCCCCAGTAAGGAAACACAAGCCATAAATTACACATTACACCATAGACTTAATTGCTATTTATAGGACATTTTATCCAAAATTAGCAAAATATAGTTTCTTCTCAAGTGAACGTGGAACATTCTGCAGGATAGATCACATCTTGGGTCACAAATTAAGCCTTGGTAAACTTAAGAAAATTGAAATAATATCAAGCATCTTTTCTGACCACAGCATAATGAGATTAGAAGTACATTACAGGGAAAAAATAGAAAACAGAAATGCATGGAGGCTAAACAGTGTGCTACTAAGTAATCAATGGATCATTGATGAAATCAAAGAGGAAATAAAAAAAATACCTAGCAACAAATGACAACCAATACATTATGACCTAAAAACCTATGGGATGCAGCAAAAGCATTTCTTAGTTTATAGCAATATAATCATACCTCAAGAAATAAGAAAAATAAACAACCCAACCTTATACCTAAATCAACTAGAGAGAAGAACAAAAGACCCAAAGTTTGTAGAAGGAAAGAAATCTTAAAAATCAGAACAGAAATAAATAAAGTAAAAACAAAACAATAGCAAAGATCAGTGAAACTAAAAGCTGGTTCTTTGAGAAGATTAACAAGATTGATAAACCTTTAGCCAGACTCATCAAGAAAAAAAGGGAGAAGACTCAAATCAATAAACTTGAAAAAGGAGAAATTACAACCGTCATCACAGAAATACAAGCGATCATAAGAGACTACTACAAACAATTATATGCCAGTAAAATGGACAACATGGGAGAAGTGGGAAAATTCTTAGAAAAGTACAACCTTCTAAGACTGAACCAGGAAGAAATTTAAAAAAATTTTTATTTTTTTAATCACAAGTAATCACATAATCACAAGTAATGAAATTGAAACCATCATTAAAAATCTTCCAACAAACAAAAGTCTAGGACCAGATGACTTCACAGGCTAATTCTATCAAAAATTTAGAAAAGAGTTAACACCTACCTATCCTTCTCAAACTCTTCCCAAAAAATTACAGCAAGAAACACTCCCACACTTATTCTATGAGGACACCATCACCCTGATACCAAACTAGACAAATACATCACACAAATTACAGAGGCCAATATCACTGATGAACATAGATGCAAAAATCCTCAACAAAATACTAGCAAACAGAATCCAGCAAGTCATTAAAAAGATCATACACCATGATCAAATGAGATTTATCCCAGGAATGCAAGGATTCTTCAATATACACAAATTGATCAATGTGATACACTATGTTAACAAATTGAAGAATAAAAACCATATGATCACCTTAATAGGTAAGCTTTTGACAAAATTCAATACCCATTTATGATAAAAAAAAAAAAAAGTCTTTCCAGAAAGTGGACATCAGATCAGATCAGTCGCTCAGTCGTGTCCGACTCTTTGCGACCCCATGAATCGCAGCATGTATGGATGTGAGAGTTGGACTGTAAAGAAGGCTGAGCACCGAAGAATTGATGCTTTTGAACTGTAGCATTGGAGAAGACTCTTGAGAGTCCCTTGGACTGCAAGGAGATCCAACCAGAAGGAACCTATCTCAATATAAAGGCCTTATATGAGAAACTCATAGCAAACATTATTCTCAGTGTTAAAATCTAAAAACATTTCCTCTAAGATCAGGAGCAAGACAAGGGTGTCCACTCTCACCTCTACTATTAAACATAGTCGTGGAAGTCTTAGCCACAACAGAGAAGAAAAAGAAAAAGAATCCAAATTGGCACAGAAGAAGTAAAACTGTCACTGATTGCAGATGGCATGATACTATACATAGAAAATCCTAAAGATGCCACCAGAAAACTACTAGAGCTAATCACTGAATATAGTAAAGTTGCAGGATACAAAATTAACACACAGAAATCTCTTGCATTCCTATACACTAGCAACAAGAGATCAGAAAGACAAATTAAGGAAACAATCCCATTTACCACCACAACAAAAAGAATAAAATACCTCTGAATAAACCTATCTAAGGAAGCAAAAGACCTGTACTCTGAAAAGCGGAAGATACTGATGAAAGAAAGAAAAGATGACACAAACAAATGGAGAGATATACCATCTTCTTGGATTAGAAGAATCAATATTGTGAAAATGACTGTACTACTCAAAGGAATCGACAGATTCAGTGCAATCCCTATCAAATTACCAATGGCATTTTTCATGGAATTAGAACAAAAAATTTTTGCAATTTGTATGGAAATACTGAAGACCCCAAATAGCCAAAGCAATGTTGGAGCTGGAAGAATCGGGCTCCCTGACTTCAGACTATACTGCAAAGCTACAGTAACCAAGACAGTAAGGCCCTGGCACAAAAACAGAAATATAGATCAGTGGAACAGGATATAAAGTCCAGAGATGAACCCACACACCTATGGTCAATTAATCTACAGCAAAGGATGCAAGAACATATAATGGAGAAAAGAGTGTCTTCAATAAGTGATGCTGGGAAAACTAGATAGCTACATATAGAAGAATGAAATTGGAACACTCCCTAACACCGTATACAAAAATAGACTCAAAATGGATTAAAGGCCTAAATGGAAGGCCAGACACTGTAAAACTCTTAAAGGAAAACATAGGCAGAATACCATTTGCAAGAGTGTTGATAAATCTTTGATAAATGTCTTTGATAAATCACATAAAGATCTTTTTTTGATCCACCTCCTAGAGTAATGAGAATAACAAAAATAAACAAATGAGATAAAAATAAAACTAATAAAATTCAAAACCTTTTGCACAGCAAAAGAAACCATAAACAACACAAAAAGACAACCCTCAGAATGGGAAAAAATATTTGCAGATGAAGCAACTGACAAGGGATTAATCTCTAAAATATGCAAACAGTTCACACAGCTCAATATCCAAAAAAACCAAACAACCCAATAAAAAAAAAAAATGGGTGGAAGACCTATGCAGATATCTCTCCAAGGAAGATATACAGATGGCAAAGAGGCACATGAAAAGATGCTCAAAATCACTAATTGTTCAGTTCAGTTCAGTCACTCAGTCGTGCCCGACTCTTTGCGACCCCATGAATCACAGCACACCAGGCCTCCCTGTCCATCACCATCTCCCAGAGTTCACTCAAACTCATGTCCATCGAGTCGGTGATGCCATCCAGCCGTATTAATCGTAGTTGTTTTAAATTTCTCATCTGATAATTCCAACATCCCTCAATGTCTGGCTCTCATGCTTGCTCTGTCTCTTCATATTGTGTTTTTGCCTTTTGGTGTACTTATATGTTTTTCTTGATAGCCAGACATGATGTACCATGTATAAAAAAGAATTGCTGTAAATAGGCCTTTAGTAATGTGGTAAAGTGAGGGAAGAGAGGAAGCATTCTGTAGTCCTATGATTAGGTTTCAGTCTTTAAGTGAGCCTGTGCCTCTGAACTATATATTCCACAAGTGTTTCTCAGTTTTTTCCTCCCCCTTTTGGTGGCACAGGTTGGTTACAGTTGGCTGGAGTTGGGTATTTCCCTTCCCTCTGACAATTGGGCCCTCATAATGCCCCAACAGTTTAGGCTCTAGTTTCCCCTAAGGGCAGGCCTTTCTAAGTGCAGAGTGCTCTGGCTATTTTTAAATGTTTCCTTTTTCCCCTCCTCTTGCTAGAAGCCTGAGAAGATTTTTCCCTTAATATTTGCCTCAGGCTCAAACATAGTTTAGTATAAAACTCAATATAGGAGAAGGATGCGACAGGGGACCAGATGGTTGGATGGCATCTCCGACTCAATGGACATTAGTTTGAGCAAACTCTGGAAGATGGTGAAGGACAGGGAGGCCTGGCGTGCTGCAGTCCAAGTTGGTCCCAAAGAGTCGGACACGACTTGAGTGACTCAACAGCAACAACAGAACTCTTGTTACCCTGTATCTACTTAAACTCTGTTAGCCTTTACCCTGCTTCATCTGGTGATGTCCATGTCATCTCTTGGGTTGTTGGAAAAGACTGTTTGCTCTGACCAGTGTGTTTCTCCTGACAAAAACTTTGTTAGCCTTTGCCCTGCTTAATTTTGTATTCCAAGGCCAAACTTGCCTGTTATTCCAGGTATCTCTAGACTTCCTACTTTTGTATCCCAATCCCTTATGATGAAAAGGACATCTTCTTTGGTGTTAGTTCTAGAAGGTCTTGTAAGTCTTCATAGAACCTTTCAACTTCAACTTCTTTGGCATCAGTGGTTGGGGCATTGACTTGGATTACTGTGATGTTGAATGGATTTTGGAAACAAACCGAGATGATTCTGTCGTTTTGGGGATTGCACCCAAGTACTGCATTTCGGACTCTTTTGTTGACTATGAGGGTTACTCCATCTCTTCTAAGGGATTCTTGCCCACAGTAGTAAATTAATGGTCATCTGAATTGAATTCGTCCATTCCTGTCCATTTTAGTTCACTGATTCCTAAAATGTCAATGTTCACTCTTGCCATCTCCTGCTTGACCTTGTCCAATTTACCTTGATTAATGAACCTAACATTCCAGGTTCCTATGCAATATTGTTCTTTACAGCATCAGACTTTACTTTCACCAACAGACACATCCACAACTGAGTGTTGTTCCTGCTTCATTCTTTCTGGAGGTATTAGTAATTGCTCTCTTACTCTTCCCCAGTAGCATATTGGACACTTTCTGACCCAGGGGGCTCATCTTCCCATATCATATCTTTTTGCCTTTTCATGCTGTCTATGGGGTTCTTCAGGCAAGAATACTGGAGTGGGCTGCCTTTCCCTCTCCAGTGGACCATGTTTTGTCAGAACTCTTCATTATGACCTGTTCATCTTGGATGGCCCTGCTTGGCATGGCTCATAGCTTCACTGAGTTATGCAAGCCTCTTCACGAAGCTGTGATCCATGAAGGAGGAGTCTCTTGTAGGGAACCTATATTTGGGTCATGCTTTTGTATGCATTCAGCCACTCTGTCTTTGATTATAGCACTCAATCCATTGACATTGAAAATAATTTTTGATAGGTATGTACTTATTGCCATTTTAAACCTTGTTTTCCAGTTGTTTTTATAATTTACTTTAGCTCATTTTAAATTCTTTTTGTTTTTCTGTTTGATGTTTGATAATTTTCTTTTGTAGTATTCTTGAGTTCCTTTCTTTTTGGTTTCTGTGAATCTATTGTGTGTTTTTTTATTTGTGGTTACCATGGAATTCAAATATGTTGACCCATAACTGTATCTACTAGCTTTAATGTGATAGTCAAGTAAGTTCAAACTTATTCTAAAAGATATACATTTTTATACTCCCCTCCCACAGATTTTGATGTCCTATTTTTACATCTTCATGCTTATCCGTTTCCTGTAAATTGCTTTTACAAATTTTTTATTGTTTTTTAACCTATATGCTAACTTATTTAAGTGATTTTCAATTCTTTTATATATTTGCCTTTCCTATTGCGATTTTACATTTTCTATTGATGGTTCTTTTCTATTTAGAGGAGACTTTTTGATATTTATTTTAGGGTAGGTTTAGTACTGCTGTATTATTTTAGTTTTTGCTCAAAGATTTTACAGTTCTAATCAGATCTGCCCAAGTGTGTTCTACTCAATGACCAATTTGGAACTTTGCTAGTATTTTATCCATTAACTTACTTTTTAAAATCTATGTATGTTACTTTGGATCAGGTCCATGCACATACAATTGGAAATGCAAGCTTGGGAGTTCATAAAGAGTTTTAAAGATCACTTTTCTGAATTTCTCCCTCTCAATTATCCTCCCTGGTACTTTCTGCTTCTGTAGCTCTTTTTTTTGGTCCTCTAGCCATTAAACTAGAACTTTAGGTACTCTGTTCTGTCATGCACTTTCAGCAACTGTGCCCGTATTCAGGGCCAAGTGACAGGAGAACAGAGAGGAAAACATACAAAGGGGGTTCACCTGAGGAATATTTCCCTCTCTGTGTATGTTGCCTCCTATTTGTTACTGTTGCCACCACTACCAGTACTGCAACAGGGGACTGGAGCACAAGAGAATTGAGAAAAAAGCACAAAAGGAAAACGGAATTTTTACACTGTTTTTAAGCATTAGGGGGATCCCTTTTCAGCTCCTTACACTAAAACTAAAGATTTCCTGGAACTATATCTTCACCAATGCCCACTTCTGGGTTTGGGGCTGTACTGAATTCAGGTTAGGGAATGCTCGAGGGAAGAAAACTGTAAACTCATTGCCAGTGGAAATGGTACTGCAAATTCCAACTTTCTTTTCCAATCCTCCAATCCTCCTGTTACTGTTTACTTTTCAGAGTCCTCAATTATCTGCTCCATTCATGCCACCATCCCTTATAACTGCATTCAATGGGAGAGAAGTTGTAAAATGTGCTTACCCAGAACTAGTATTCCTAATTATTACTTTTCCAGATGATTTTTACTTAAAATAATTAATTTTATTTCAGAAATAGACAGTGATGGTTATTGTGTGCTCAGTTGCTAAGTCATGTCCAAGTCTTTGTGACCCCTGTGGACTGTAGCCCGCCAGGCTCCTCTGTCCATGGGATTTCCCAGGCAAGAATACTGAAGCAGGTTGCCATTTCCTCCTCTAGAACGATGGTTATTACAGTGTCATAACACAGACTAAAAATTATTAAATTACTGGCAAACCATCATCTGAATTACTTTCTGAAGACCTAGGCTTCCTTAAACTCATGTTTAATGTCTTTCCTTTGGGAAAGTTTGTCACGATTCTACCTAAAGACGATGTTAGAAGTGAAGAGAGTGAATTAACTATAAATATAAAGTTTTCATAAACCTGTAGACTTAAAAAAAGCTTTATGGTGTACTTGACAATGGCTTTGTGGGTTTTTTCCCCTGTTTTTAAACCAAGATGCCTTTGACTCAAATATACAGATGCTCACTATGTAAACTAGATTAAAACAAGGGAATCAGCTCTGTTGAGCTCCTTCCAGCGCCTCATTAAGCCTTAGTGGCCATATTGAGCCTATGTGGAGTTCATAAAAAATCACTGTCATGGACCCAGGCTTTGGAAACACACCTGACTATATTCGTGCTACTTAAAACAAGTAATTTCATCTCTTTGTGTTTTCTCATCTGTAAAGAGTGTTTTCTCCTCTGTAAAATGGGCTACTTATACTCTACCCACACATCTGTTTTGAAGGTGAAATGAGCTTTCATGAGCCAAGCATCTAGAGAATAACAGGTGTTCAATAAATGGTAGTTTTCATTCTTTTAAAGTCACATTTTCTTAAAATACATTGATAATACTACTGCTAGTTAGACTAATCACAGATAGTCTTCATCTTTACTTCTCTTGGAGCTTTAAGATGGAAACTTTTCATCTTGTGTGCTGTTTAAAGCAGTCTAGTTGTTTGACAAACCTTTGGATTCTTGGCTTTTGTGCCAATAGCTCTGCGGTCATGTTACTTCCTCCTTCCTTAACCTGAGCCACATATTTCATACCTCTAAACTGATATGATAAAAGTGTTTACTTCATAGAGTTTTGTGAATCTTAACTAAGTTAATGCATGTACAGCACTGATCATGGAGACTGGCATATAGTAAAAAAAAAAATGGCACATAGTAAAGATGAGGTATTTTCTGGCTAAGAAGATAGAAAATATAAAGCATCATTCTCAGAGGATGTAGAATTGTCTTATTCCTGTTTATTTACCTCTATTTTGGCTGTCTCTCCGAGTATCTAGATTGAGCGTTCAATGAGAACTATTGTGGAGTATCAGTCAAGCCACTTAATTTCTCTGAGTATTTCTTCTTTCTTGCTTAAGTTAGAGTATTCTGCCCACCTGTCTCAATCATGACATGCTGGGAACAAAGGATTATGATGATTTAAAATATGATTTTAAAATGTGTCAACCATTCTTTGACACTCTTCTTCAAAAGATGAAGCCTAAGTCCCCTTTCCTTTAGGATTTGCTCCTAATGAATAGCATAAAGCAATGGTAACAGTGTCACATTTCAGAGACTAGGTCATAAAAGGCACTATGGCTTCTTCTGAGCTTTCTTTCATCGATCAGTCACTCTGGGTGAAATTAGTTGCTACATCATGAGGACACTCAGACAGCCTAAGAAGAGACCCATGTGGTGAGGAACTGAGGCCTCTTGTCAACAGCTATGTGAGTGAATCATTTTCAAAGTAAATCCTGTATCACCATTCAAGCCTTCAGATGATTGCAACCTTGCTTATATCCTGACTACAGCCATGTGAAAGACCCTGAGCCAATGTTCCCAGATAAGCCACTCCCAAATTCCTGACCTACAGAAATTATAAGATAATACATTTTGTGTCTGTGTGTTTTAATTTATTGGGTTTTGGAGTAATTTGTCATGCAGCTTTAGATAACTAACACAGATTTTGATACCTGGAAGTGGGATGCCAACATAACAGATACCAAAAATGTGGGAATGACTTGAGAATCAGTCAAAAACCGGAAGGAGAAGCTAATATTTTTTGGGCAGATTGCTAGTAGATTTCTAAAACTTTGAGGAGGCTTCCAATGAAGATTTAAATAGAAGTAAGGAATGTTACTGGAAAATGAAGACAGGGGGAATCCTTGTTATGTAGTGGCAGAAAATTTAGCAACACTTTCACCTGAACTTATTTGGAAAGTAGAAAATCTATACAATGAACTGCCTGGTTTCTTCATGCTGCTTATAGTGAAATGTGAAAGGAGTCCAGATTTGCTGCTCTTGAAGATTTCTAATGGTCTAAGTGATAAATAATGCTAAAATTAAGAAATGGCTTTACCACAGGGATTTCTCAGGATAGCATGTTCTAGAGGTAAAGCCTAAATAAGGTAAGACTGTAAAATCCTTTATTAAGACTTCAGAAAGTTCCAAGGTCATGGCTCAAAGAGCATCCAGTCAAGCAATAGAACTTCTAAGAAGCTTAAGGGTATCCTCCTTCAGTACTCTCAGAAGAAGTTCAATGCTAGGAAGAACTTAATGCACAGATATTTTGGGGAGAGTCTTTGATGTAATAGAGTAAACATTAAGAAGATTCACAGAAGACTTGCAAAGTTTTAAAGAGAATTATATTTAGAGAAACACTATCATTTTGGACTGAAAGGGGCAGAAACAGTACAAAATGAAATGAGACATTTGGAGCCCCAAAGCTCTTCTGCCAGGAAATAATATGAGAAAAGTTTGCAAGTGTAAACATAGACTGTCTTTCAAGGAAAAGGAAAGATTACCTGGAAGGTGGAAACAAGACTCCAGTGGGGGCAGAGCCAGAAGCCATGAAGAATTATTCCCAGATAGGAGGAGGACTGAATCAAGAAACTTCCAACATTCTCACAGGTAGATTTCAGGATTGTTTATGAAGCAGTGACTCCCTTGTGCCTTCTATTTCCCCTCTTTTTTTTGTAGAGCAATATTTTCATAGGTTATCCTGTGCTTTCTAACCACTGTATGTTGAGTGATGGGAGTGGGGTGGAGTGATGAAGGCAGATAGTTTGTCTCTGTAGTTCATGGTCACCAAGTTGAGAGGAACAGTAATCGAGAAACTGTATTTAAAGAACTACAAGAGGGGAGCTTCAAGTATGCCTGGATCTGATTTATATGATGATATTCTGGGCTTCAAGCTGATGCTATAATTGGATAAGACTTTGAGGATCCTTGGGAGTGGTGAGTGTAATTTGCATATGGGAGGAATATCAATAATTTGTGGACAGAGGGAAAACTGTGGTAGTTTTGAAATATGTCCACCAGTTCTTTGCTACTCTTTCCTTCAAAGGCAGACCCTATTCCTGTCCCCTTAAAGGTCAAGTGCCTGTAATGTGTTGCTTCCAATGAATAGGATGAATATTCACTAGTGAGTTGCTTCTAATGAACAGAATAAAGCAGAATTAACTGTGTCATTTCAGAGATTAGTCATAAAAAGTCAGTGTACCTTCCCCTGTGCTCCTTCTGTATTGGATCACTCATTTTGGAGTAAGTCAACTGATATATTATGATAGCACTCAGATGGCCTATGGAGATGCTCACATGCTAAGGAACTGAGGACTCCTGCCAAAAGCCAAGTGACTGAGCCATCCTGAAAGTGAATCTTCCAGCCCTGTGAAAGCCTTCAGATGACTGAAACCCCTGCCAATATCTTAAGTGCAACTATATTAGAGACCTTGAGTAAGAACTTATCAAATAGTTCAGTTCAGTTGCCCAAGTTGTGCCTGACTCTTTGCGACCCCATGAACTGCTGCGCACCAGGCCTTCTTGTCCATTACTGACTTGCAGAGTTTACTCACACTCATGTCCATTGAGTCGGTGATGCCATCCAACCATCTTATCCTCTGTCATCCCCTTCTCCTCCTGCCTTCTATCTTTCCCAGCATCGGTGTCTTTGCAAATAAGTCAGCTCTGCACATCAGGTGGCCAAAGTACTGGAGTTTCAGCTTCAGCATCAGTCCTTCCAATGAATATTCAGGACTGATTTCCTTTAGGATGGACTGGTTGGATCTCCTTGCAGTCCAAGGGACTCTCAAGAGTCTTCTCCAACACCTCAGTTCGAAAAGATCAATTCTTCGGCACTCAGCTTTCTTTATAGTCCAACTCTCACATCCATACATGGCTACTGGAAAAACCATAGCCTTGACTAGATGGCAAAGTAATGCCTTGCTTGTTGCTTGTTTGCCTTGACTTGTTGGCAAAGTAATGTCTCTGCTTTTTAATGTGCTGTCTAGGTTGGTCATAACTTTCTTTCCAAGGAGTAAGCGTCTTTTAATTTCATGGCTGCAATCACCATCTGCAGTGATTTTGGAGTCCCCAAAAATAGTCTGTCACTGTTTCCACTGTTTCCCCATCTATTTGCCATGAAGAGATGGGATCAGATGCCATGATCTTAGTTTTCTGAATGTTGAGCTTTAAGCCAACTTTTTCACTCTCCACTTTCACTTTCATCAAGAGGCTCTTTAGTTCTTCACTTTCTGCCATAAGGGTGGTGTCATCGGCATATCTGAGGTTATTGATATTTCTCCCAGCAATCTTGATTCCAGCTTGTGCTTCATCCAGCCCAGCGTTTCTCATGATGTACTCTGCATAGAAGTTAAATAAACAGGGTGACAGTATACACCCTTGACGTACTCCTTTTCCTATTTGGAACCAGTCTGTTGTTCCATGTCCAGTTCTAACTGTTGCTTCCTGACCTGCATACAGGATTCTCAAGCGGCAGGTCAGGTGGTCTGGTATTCCCATCTCTTGAAGAATTTTCCACAATTTGTTGTGATCCACATAGTCAAAGGCTTTGACATAGTCAGTAAAGCAGAAATAGATGTTTTTCTGGAACTCTCTTGCTTTTTCTATGATCCAGTGGATGTTGGCAATTTGATCTCTGATTCCTCTGCCTTTTCTAAAACCAGCTTGAACATCTGGAAATTCACGGTTCATGTATTGTTGAACCCTGGCTTGGAGAATTTTGAGCATTACTTTACTAGAGAGTGCAATTTTGTGATAGTTTGAGCATTCTTTGGCATTGCCTTTCTTTGGGATTGGAATGAAAACTGACCTTTTCCAGTCCTGTGGCCACTGCTGAGTTTTGAAAATTTGCTGGCATATTGAGTGAAGCACTTTCACAGCATCATCTTTTAGGATCTGAAATAGCTCAATTGGAATTCCATCAGCTCCACTAGCTTTGTTTATAGTGATGCTTCCTAAGAAGGCCCACTTGACTTCCCATTCCAGGATGTCTGGCTCTAGGTGAGTGATCACATCATCATGATTATCTGGATCATGAAGATCTTCTTTTGTACCGTTCTGTGTATTCTTGCCACCTCTTCTTAATATCTTCTGCTTCTGTTAGGTCCATACCATTTCTGTCCTTTAGTGAGCCCATCTTTACATGAAATGTTCCCTTGGTATCTCTAATTTTCTTGAAGCAATCTCTAGTCTTCCCCACTCTATTGTTTTCCTCTATTTATTTGCACTGATCACTGAGGAAGGCTTTCTTATCTCCCCTTGGTATGCTTTGGAACTCTGCATTCAAATGCGTATATCTTTCATTTTCTCCTTTGCTTCTCACTTCTCTTCTTTTCACAGCTGTTTGTAAGGCCTCCTCAGATAACCATTTTGCCTTTTTGCATTTCTTTTTCTTGAGGATGGTCTTGATCAGTGCCTCCTGTACAATGTCACGAACCTCCATCCATAGTTCTTCAGGGACTCTGTCTATCAGATCTAGTCCTTTAAATCTAAATAGATTTAGATTTAGATTTAAATAGATTTAGATTTAAAATTAGATTT
This sequence comes from Bubalus bubalis, assembly GCF_019923935.1. Taxonomy (NCBI): domain Eukaryota; kingdom Metazoa; phylum Chordata; class Mammalia; order Artiodactyla; family Bovidae; genus Bubalus; species Bubalus bubalis. The sequence goes on from NC_059181.1 coordinate 60,760,780, forward strand.
AGATTTAGAAGTGACAAATGTCACTTCCACTGTATAATTGTAAGGGATTTGTTTTAGGTCATACCTGAATGGTCTAGTACTTTTCCCTACTTTTTTCAATTTAAGTCTGAATTTGGCAATAAGGAGTTCATGATCTGAGCCAAAGTCAGCTCCTGGTCTTGTTTTTGCTGACTGTATAGAGCTTCTCCATCTTTGGTGGAGAGTTCTGACAAAATGTGGTCCACTGGAGAAGGGAATGGCAAACCACTTCAGTATTCTTGCCTTGAGAACCTCATGAATAGTATGAAAAGGCAAAAAGATAGGACAGTGAAAGATGAACTCCCCAGGTCGGTAGGTGCCCAATATGCTGCTGGAGATCAGTGGAGAAATAACTCCAGAAAGAATGAAGTGACAAAGCCAAAGAAAAAACAACACCCAGTTGTGAATGTGACTGGTGATGGAAGCAAGGTCTGATGATGTAAAGAGCAATATTGCATAGGGAACTGGAATGTTAAGTCTATGAATCAAGGCAAATTGGAAGTGGTCAATCAGGAGATGGCAAGAGTGAACATCGACATTTTAGGAATCAGCAAACTAAAATACACTAGAATGGGTGAATTTAACTTAGATGACCATTATATCTACTACTGTGTGCAAGAATCCCTTAGAAGAAATGGAGTAGCCATCAAAGTCAACAGAAGAGTCCAAAATGCAGTACTTGGATGCAGTCTCAAAAATGACACAATGATCTCTGTTCGTTTCCAAGGCAAACCATTCAATATCACAGTAATCCAAGCCTATGCCCCAAGCAGTAATGCTGAAGAAACAGAAATTGGATGGTACTGTGAAGACCTACAAGACCTCCTAGAACTAACACCCCAAAAAGTTGTCCTTTTCATTATAGGGGACTGGAAAGCAAAAGTAGGAAGTCAAGAAACACCTAGAGTAACAGGCAAATTTGGCCTTGGAGTACAGAAGGAAGCAGGGGAAAGGCTAGTAGAGTTTTGCCAAGAGAATGCACTGGTCATAGCACACACCCTCTTCCAACAACACAAGAGAAGACTCTACACGTGGACAACACCAGATGGTCAACAGCAAAATCAGATCGATTATCAGATAAGCTGCTCCTTATATCCTGATCCATAGAAACCATGAGACGCTTTGTTTCTTGTTTTGGTGGTAATTTGTTATCCAGTAATAGATAACTGAAGAAGGAAATGGCAACCCACTCCAGTATTCTTGCCTGGAAAATCCCATGGATGGGGGAGCCTGGCAGGCTACAGTCCATGGGGTCGCAAATAGTCAGACACGACTGAGCCACTTTATTCACTCACTCACTCAGTTGATAACTAATATAGGGCTTGAGTTGAGGTAGTGGGCTAGAATGGAAGACTATCAAAAATGCAGAAGCAAGAAGTGAGTGCCAGGCAATGAGCCCTTAATTCCCAAGGTACCTTCTGTACAAGCATAGAAGAACATGCAGTATTGGATAATTCTTATACATGCTTAAGACAGTACTACACTACCACCATAACCTTTCTGCTTCTGCTCAAGTGATTTTAAATGAAGCATGCTTTCTCATACAATTGAAACACTTCATGGAGACCTAGGCCTCACAGCTCTTTGAGAGGATGAACAAGTGGCAGAATTGACAGATGACATTTCTGTCTATGCAGACTGGCAACTCTTTTTCTTCAAAGATTCTATATGTTTTCTGTCAGTTCTGTGTGTGTGAAGGTGATGGGGAACAGGGATGTGATGGACAAACTTCTGCTATCTTGGCTAGAGGGCATCAAGACATCTATTTTCTACTTTTTCCAGGGTAAGGCATAGATTAATCAGCATAGGTCCTGTGTTAGAATGATGACTCCAATAGAGGACAATCCTAGGACTTTCCAAGCCGTTCCACAAGTAGGATGGAAGCCTAGCTAAACTGGTGACTCAGTGTGTTTATGGGTGGCCATTCAGTACAACCCATGACTCAAGCTTTTACATGACTCACCTTCAAGGCTACAAATGAGCTCACAAAGCTATGTAGGCTGTGTCCTCCTAAAATCTGCTTTTAAACACACATGCCACCAACATGTACAATTGTGTCTGTCCCTGTGATGGATCATGTCGTTTGTCCTGGGCACCCTGTTATCACTGCTTGGAAATTTCTCAGTCCACTGGGAGAAGAAATTGTCCATTTCTAGGCTCACTCTTCCTCTCCTCTCTCTACTCTGATTGGTTAACCATGGTACAGGGGTGAGAGGACTGAGATCAGTGATGTGCTCAAGCCAGTTCACAAGAGCTGATTGATAAATTTTCAGAAATCTTGCTTGCTGGTTATTAATCACAGCCATTATTAAACATTAAACTTACTCTTAAATATGTTATACTAAAACATAGGTAGTAAATACTCAAAGCTAAACACTTCCTAATGATTTTACTACCTTTTACTGTTATTTACACTCAAGTTATTTACATCCATGCAATCTGTATGGTAGAAATTCTAAACATATATATTAGTGTTAGACATACTGTACATGTCTCCTCAACTTTGTATTCAGTGGTATAATATTGATAGCTTGGAATCAGCCATAGTGAATATTTGCACCATGGAAATCATTAAAGCTTTTTTTTAGGAGGGCTGTTTATTACACATTTACCAGCATACCTCTGCCTGGGGCCCACCTATGGATCTAGGCAAGGGTGGATTCTGTGGTATTTCATAACTTTTAAAATGAAACCTGTTTCAAGAGACTTAGCTAGGCAACTTTCCTGACACTACAGTAAGTCTGAATGGATGAGATAAATAGAAATCTGCTGGAAGGAGCCCATGTAACCCTATTTACCCTTGCAGGTCAGGATAGGGACTATACAGGGCCATGGGTGCTGTCAATCATTCATGCATCCATGAGTCAGAAAGACCTTGTCATGTCCTTCACCTAGGGCAAACTGTGGGTCATATCCAGTCTGCCTCACCCAGCAAATAGACATTCTGTAAAAGAACTGCCTGAGAGGTATGGAGAATAGCTGTTCCACACAGTAACCACAAAAATGTAATAGATCTCATTACAAGGTCAGGAGCCCTTGCAAAATGAGGTATCTTTTCAAAGTTAGAATCTTGAGATTCGGGGACTACCTCAAGCAGAACTTTTGTGTCGGGTCCTCTGGCACTCAGATTCTTCTGGTGGCATCCCCATTATTTATAAAAGAGGACAGAAGATTTGCTGCATACTTTTGTTTAATTGCATCCTGCTGAACAGTTGAAGCAGATTCAGGAATTTTCAAAATTTGAACTCAATGGACCATTTATCTTTTAATGCTTGAGAAGGAATAGGGAAAGAGAGCATTTCAAGTTGAACTGGGGGAATTCAAGTACCCAAGGGCTGTCCTGTTGCAGGGAGCACTAACTGATAACCAAAGGTCCAAGCTTCCCTTCCATGATGTAGACTTGTTTCTGAGAGGAGGCTTCCCAGCCATTTCCCAGCCCCATCTACCTCTCAGTTCAGTTCAGTTGCTCAGTAGTGTCTGACTCTGCGACCCCATGAATCGCAGCACGCCAGACCTCCCTGTCCATCACCAACTCCCGGAGTTCACTCAGACTCACATCCATCGAGTCAGTGATGCCATCCAGACATCTCATCCTCTGTCGTCCCCTTCTCCTCCTGCCCCTAATCCCTCCCAGCATCAGAGTCTTTTCCAATGAGTCAACTCTTCACATCAGGTGGCCAAAGTACTGGAGTTTCAGCTTTAGCATCATTCCTTCCAAAGAAATCCCAGGGCTGATCTCCTTCAGAATGGACTGGTTGGATCTCCTTACAGTCCAAGGGACTCTCAAGAGTCTTCTCCAACACCACAGTTCAAAAGCATCAATTCTTCAGCGCTCAGCCTTCTTCACAGTCCAACTTTCACATCCATACATGACCACAGGAAAAACCATAGCCTTGACTAGACGGACCTTTGTTGGCAAAGTAGGCAGGACCATTTGACTAGTTCTTATCAGTACAATAGGTAGGTATGATATATATCATTTCAGGGCCAATATGGTTAAGTAGTGCTTGATTCTTCACTCTCATTTTTCTATCTACTGTTGGAACATTAGGGTGACCTTGAAGCCACAATGTGGGATAGAGATGGAAATATTATTGAGTTCTGAGTATTCTTGCTGATTTTCTATTTCTTCTATCAATTATTAAGAGAGGGATGTTGCAGTCTCCAACTTCAGTTGTGGGTTTGTTTGTTTCTTTTAATTCAGTTAGTTTTTGCTTCACGTATTGTCTAGCTTCATTGTTTGGTGCATGCACAAATGCACCAAACTATGCATTAGGGTAACTATGTCTTCTTAACTGACTGACCATTTTATCAATATATAATGCTCATTTCTGTCTCTCATAATTTTTTTTTGCTTCAAACTTATTTTATTGATTATTATTATAGCCACTCCTGTTTTCTTAGATTATTTATTGTTGATTATTGATTACTATTGATACATTTGTTTCATCTTTCTTACTTTCAATCTACCTGTATAATTATACCTGAAATAAATTTCTTGTGGATATAGTTAGGCCATGTTTAATTCTCTCCACCAGTATTTATGCTTTAATTGGTATATTTAGAACATTTGCATTGTGTTGTTACATCTTTGTTAAGGGCTTAAGCCAGTCATTTCATTTTTGTTTTCTGTTATCTCTATCTTTTATTTCTATTTTTCATATGTAACTTTCTGTGAATCTCTGGAACATTTTTAAAAATTCTGTTTAGGTTTATCTATGAGTCTATCTATTTGAATATATTTTATATTGGTTTCTATAGTTAATATATTATATACTGATAACTTATATTAGTCTACTTGTGCTGCTATTTACTAGTTTTCCTTTCTTTACATCTTTTTATGCTCTATATAAGGCCTTAAATATTTTCTCTGATTTAGAATCACATCAGACAGAGTTCATTTTTTTGTTCAATCACCAAACAGGAAAATTAAAGAAAAAAAAAGTCAAAAAAAAAAAAAAAGATGGAAATAGCTGAATTATTGAGTCACCACTTGGAGATGTGTCACAGATTCTCCAACAGATTGACTTGAAAGATAAATAAGCTTCCATTGTGCTAAGCCCCTGAGATGTAGGAGTTGTTTGTTATTGAAGCTAGTGATTAATACATGTTCTCTGGCCTGTTAAGTACTCCAGTCAAATTCTAGGGCCTTGAGGCTATTGTCCTCTGTGACCTCTTGGACCAAGGAGTGGCTGTCTATCTCTGAGACACTGTTTCCTTCAAAGCTGGCTTCCAGTGAGCCCCTGGACTGAGTAAACCTGGTACAAGTCAAAAACTAAGGGAAATCAGGTACTGTCTCTTCCACCTTAGGAAATTCTTCATTTAGTGATATTTTGAATTCCCCACCTCTTACTGTGCTAACAGGCTCGATCAGGAGGCAGCAATGATTCAACGCTCAAGATGATCCGAGTCTGGCAGAGCCTCAGAAGCTCTCTGCCTTGCCAGATTTCACAGTGCACATCAACACTAGCACAGCCTTTGGGAGATCCCAGCAAGGGTATTCTGCTGAGGCGTCACTGCTACCCTGACAGGCAGCCTGACAATCGACTTGCTTGTTGAGGTTTTTGGAAGGCCTGCATAAGGCCCAGTGTTCTGAATGACACACATAGAAAAAAACATATAGAACCAAGGATAGACTAGGAAAGCCTGAGATTTATCTTATGCTTTTATCCCTCCCCTCCTATGGCTACAATCCCACATTTGCTATGGGGCAGATGCCCTGAATAAGATAGTCTATTTCTTGACTTGCCACTTCAGTGCCATTATCTGCTGCCTCATTGGTGCCTGCAGGACATACTCCAACTCCTTGACTTGCACTGCCATATTTTTTTAAATCAAGAATCCATCTATCTTGTGCCTTTCCCAGGGCTTTCAACTACTATTCTCCCTGTCCACTGCTCATCTCCTTTAGATAAATTGTCAGTTGAAATATGCTAAACCAGACCCTCAAATGCTCTGGCATTCTGCCTGCCACACACAGGACTCTTGAGCTCTGACCTCCCTGATAACCAAGTTTGACATCTTACACACCTCTTCCTCTGCCTAGAACCCCTAACCATTTAAGTAGCAAAAGACACAATCTCGGCTATTTTCCTGCACCACCCAGTACTTCCAGGTTATAGTCTTTGAGAACTCTAGGTTGCCTATAACCAGTAATACTGTTCACTGGAATGGGGGAAAGATGTATGGTAAAAAGCTGATCTTGCTTTCCTCCTGTCCCATGTCCTACCTCACGTTTCCCAAGCGACCATGATAAAAACCAGAAGACTTTTTTTATGGCTCCATTACAGATTTCTGATGCTTTTGAACTGGGGTTTTGGAGAAGACTCTTGAAAGTCCCTTAGACTGCAAGGAGATCAAACCAGTCAATCCTAAAAGAAATCAGTCCTGAATATTCACTGGAAGGACTGATGCTGAAGCTGAAACTCCAATACTTTGGCCACCTGATGTGAAGAACTGACTCACTGGAAAAGACCCTGATGCTCGGAAAGATTGAGGGCAAGAGGAGAGGGGGACGACAGAGGATGAGATGGTTGGATGGCATCACCGACTCAATGGACATGAGTTTGAGCAAACTCCAGGAGTTGGTGATGGACAGGGAAGCCTGGCATGCTGCAGTCCATGGGGTCACAAAGAATTAGACATAATTGAACTACTGAACTGAACTACTGCCTCAACCTTACTCACAGCAGGATATAAAGTGGTCCACAGGATACCTTAAGCTCCTGATAGGTACCTGGCTTATTGCTGTCACAATACTACCTACCTCAAAGGACCAAACCAAAGGAGGCTATAAGAAGAACTAATCATTTATTTATTCAACAGATGTTAACTGAGAACCAAATATGTTGCAGATACTGTGCCAGGCACTGGGGATACTACACTGGATAAAAAAAAAGTCCTTCTCTCATCTTTCATGTAGCTGAAACTCTGGTAATGAGATAGATACAATAAACAAATAATTAAACAAGGATGTGTCAGATGGATGTTTAAGTGCTGGAAAGAAAATTAAGCAGAGTAAAAACACAAAGAATGACTAGGAGAGGGGTTGCTCTTTTAGGAAGAGTGGTCAGGGAAGCCTTCTCTGAGATGCTCACATTTGAATGAAGTCCTGAATGCAGTAAGGTAGCAAGGCATGGAGAAGGTGTTCTAGGAGAGGGGACAAGTGAAACAGCCTGAGATGTGAAAAAGTGCGGTGTGTGTGATGAACAGGAAGAAGGCCAGAGTGATCAGAGTTACATTCTCTTTAAAAGACCGTCAGACCCCTCATGCCTTGCATTCCTGTTTAATTTGCCACAAGAAGGAAGTTCAAGCCTCCCATTATCACCTGCACCATTCTCTTTGCTTGGCTCTGTACACCCTCTAATCCAACTCCAGCTCCCATCCCTCTCTGACCCCATAAAACCTCCACTGTGCCCTAGTTCAACCAAATTCTCCCCTTTCTCCATGCTTGCATTCAGACATCTGAACATGGCTGAAGGGGAAAAAAAAAAAAAAAACTATGTTGACAAGTCTCACTTTAAGTTTATAACCACAATACTTGAGCCCCTAATCTCCTAACAATCATACATTTTCTTAGCCATTTACTCTCTCATTCTTCTAGATAGCTATTTCACACCTTTTCCTCTCTCCTCAAGCCTCCAACATCTTTCCATCTCCCACTCTTAGTAATAACCTCAATTCTTATTTTTTGTCTATACAGCAGCAATCAGAAGACAATTAGCTGACCTCCCCACAACCAAATTGGTCCTTCTTCAGACATCCATCCTTGTACTATATGCCTTCATTCTTAACATAAAGGATGAATTCTCCATGCCCTTATCATAGGACCATCCTTCCACTGTGAACTGGAATTCATTCCTTCCAGACTATTCAAGGACTTTGCTCCTGTAAATAAACCCTCTCTTTCTCCTATGATCATCAATATTTTCCTGTCCATTGAATCAGTTCCATCACTTACCAATATGCTTCTCTACCCTATATCCACTTCTAACTACTCTCCAATTCTCTGCTATTCCCTATGGTGAAGCACTACAAATAGTTATCTGTACCATCTGGCTCTACTTTCTCATCTCTCATTCTGTCTTCAACCTTTTCCTCCAGGCTTTTGGGTAATGGTTACATGGAGGTTTATTACAGTATTCTATGTTTGTATACATTAAATTTTTCCATAATACAAAATTAAGAGTCAGGAAAGTTTATCCTGGTGGGTGAGAGCTCTCTCGAACATGAATAGTTGATTTGGTCACCATCACCCTGATACCACCACCAGACAGAGACATCACACACACACACACACACACACACACAAAAAAAAAAAAACAAAAATTACAGGCTAATATCTGTATGATGAACATAGATGCGAAAATCCTCAACAAAATTCTAGCAAACAGAACCCAGCAACACCTTAAAAGGATCATACACCACGATCGAGTCAGATTTATCCAAGGAATGCAACAGATCTTTAATATATACAAATCTATGTGATACATCATATTAACAAATTAACAAAAGATAAAAATCATATGGTAATTGTATTGCTTCTCATCCTGTTCCTGACACCAGTTGTCTCTCTTTTCACACTCTCTGCACTGTTTGCTGAACCCAGGGTAGGCAAGGCATGAGGAAAGAGGCCGGAAGAAGACGCGAGGAGCCACGGGAACTTCAGGCATGTTTATTCTCTTCTGGCTGGCACAGCAGCTGTAGCAACAGACATAACATAACACAACATGACCGCATACAGCCTCTCTCCTGGCTGATACAGCAGCCATAACAGTATTCTCTTCTGGCTGATGCTACAGCCGTAGCAGTATTCATCCATTCTCTCCTCTCCTGGCTAATCCAACAGACACAGCCATGACGCAGCAGAAATGCCGCCGCTTTTTTGGATGGAGTTCACATATATGCATACCACACCAAGTAGCATGTGAACAAACGAATAACTCATGATGTAAAGTGCTATAAGGGATCTCAGCTGTTACATAGTCATTATTTACAAAATGTGGGGCGAGAGAGCCTGAACACGCCATCTTGGCTAATTTGCTGTCTCCCCACAATAATCTCAATCAGTTCAGTTCAGTCACTCAGTCGTGTCTGACCCTTTGCGACCCCATGGACTGCAGCATGCCAGGATTCCCTGTCCATCACCAACTCCCGGAGCTTGCTCAAACTCATGTCCCTTGAGTCAGTGATGCCATGCAACCATCTCATCCTCTGTCGTCCCCTTCTCCTCCTGCCTTCAATCTTTCCCAGCATCAGAATCTTTTCCAATGAGTCAGTTCTTCACATCAGGTGGCCAAAGTATTGAAGCTTCAGCTTCAGCATCACTCCTTCCAGTGAATATTCAGGACTGATTTCCTTTAGGATGAATTGGTTTTATCTCCTTGCAGTCCAAAAGACTCTCAAGAGTCTTCTCCAACACCACAGTTCAAAAGCATCAATTCTCCAGAGCTCAGTTTTCTTAATAGTCCAGCTCTCACATCCGTACATGACTACTGGAAAAACCATAGCTTTGACTAGCCTGACCTTTGTTGGCAAAGTAATGTCTCTGCTTTTTAACATGCTGTCTAAGTTGGTCATAGCTTTTCTTCCAAGGAGCAAGGGTCTTCTAATTTCATGGCTGCAGTCACCATCTTCATTGATTTTGGAGCCCCCCTTCCCAAATAATGCTTCTCACTGTTTCCATTGTTTCCCCATCTATTTGCCATGAAGTGATGGGACCAGATGCCATGATCTTCGTTTTCTGAATTTTGAGTTTTAAGCCAACTTTTTCACTCTCCTCTCACTTTCATCAAAAGGCTCTTTAGTTCTTTGCTTTCTGCCATAAGGGTGGTGTCATCTGCATATCTTAGGTTATTGATATTTCTCCTGGAAATCTTGATTCCAGCTTGTGCTTCATCCAGCCCAGCATTTCTCATGATGTACTCTGCATGTAAGTTAAATAAACAGGGTGACAATATACAGCCTTGATGTATTCCTTTCCCAATTTGGAACCAGTCTGTTGTTCCATGGCTGCTTCTAACTGTTGCTTCTTGACCTGCATACAGGTTTCTCAGGAGGCAGGTCAGGTAGTCTGGTATTCCCATCTCTTTCAGAATTTTCCACAGTTTGTTGTGATCCACACAGTCAAAGACTTTGGCATAGTCAATAAAGTAGAAATAGATGGTTTTTTGGAACTCTCTTGCTTTTTCAATTATCCAATGGATGTTGGCAGTTTGATCTCTGGCTCCTCTGCCTTTTCTAAATCCAGCTTGGACATCTAGAATTTCATGGTTCACATACTCTTGAAGCCTAGCTTGAAGAATTTTGAGCATTACTTTGCTAGCGTGTGAGATGAGTGCAATTGTGTGGTAGTTTGAGCATTCTTTGGCATTGCTTTTCTTTGGGATTGGAATGAAAACTGGCCTTTTCCAGTCCTGTGGCCACTGCTGAGTTTTCCAAATTTGCTGGCATATTGAGTGCAGCACTTTCACAGCATCATCTTTCAGGATTTAGAGAAATGCAAATTAAAACCACAAGATACCATCTCACACTTGTTATGATGGCCATTATGTAAAAAAGAAAAAAAAAACAGAAAACAGAAAACAATGAGTGTTGGTGGATATAGAGAAATTGGTTTGTGGGGGATGTAAAATGGTGCAGCTACTATGAAAAACAATATGGAGGCTTCTCAAGAAAATAAAAATAGAACTAACACATGATCCAGCAATCTTACTTCTGCATATTTGTCCAAAAGAAATGAAAACAAGATCTTGTAAATATATTTTTCTTCCATATTCATTGCTCCATTATTGGCAATAACTAAGAGGTAGAAACAACCTAAGTGTCCATTGACAGATAAATGGAGAAAGAAAATGTTTCATATACACAGAATATTGTAAAAGCTAAAATTCTATGGAATAGCAAAGAATTTCAAATAGACAAACAATATTGAAAAGTTGAGGCACTCTGACTTGCCAATTTCAAAACTTACTACACAGTTGTAATAATCAAGACTGTGGTACTAGAATAAAAAGAAAGATATATATATAGAGAGACCAGTGAAATAAAACAGAGTTTGTAAATAAATCTATATATTTATAGTTATATTAGTCTGCCAGAATAAAATACCAGAGACAGCAGCATGGATTGAACAACTAAAGTTTATTTCCTCATGATTCTGGATGCTTGAAATCTGAAATAAAGGTTTTGTCAGGATTGATTGCTTCTGAGGCTGCTCTCCTTGGCTTTTAGATGGCCACCTCCAACGTATTTCCTCACATGGTCTTCTTTCTGTGTATGTTTGTATCCAAATCTCTTAAGAGCACCAGTTATATTGGACTAGGCCCCACCCTTAGACTTCATTTTAACATAATTGCTTCTTTAAAAACCGAAATTCAATCACATTCTGAAGTACTAGAGGTTAGGACTTTAATATATAAATTTTGACTTTTTTTTAATGAGTTCCAAGATCAATCAATGGGAAAGACTAGTATTTTCAACAAATGATGTGGACACAAATGGATATTCTAGATAACCAGAATGAATTTGGTCCCTACCTCACATCCTATACACTTAACCCATGATGTATCAAAGACCTAAATGTAATGTTTAAAACTATAGAACTCTTAGCTTAGATTAAAAAATAGGTGTAAATCTGAGTGATTTTGGATTAGGCAACTACTTCTTAGATATGCCTTCGAAAGTAAAAGCAATCAAAGAAAAAATAGATAAATTAGACTTCGTACATATTAAAAGCTTGTGTGTCAAAGCAAACTATCAAGAAAGTGAAAAGACAACCCACAGAATGGGAGAAAATATTTGCTAATTATATATCAGTATCAAGTGACCAAAATATATAAAGAAAACTTAAAACTCAACAATAAATAAAAAGACAACCCAATATAAAAATAAGTAAAGGATTTGAATAGACATTTCTCCAAAGAAGATATATAAATGACCAATAAGTGTGTTAAAAAGTGCTTGACATAATTAACCAATAAGGAAGTGCGAATAAAAACCACAATGAAACACTACTTCATATCCATTAGGATAGTTATCATCAAAAATAAAGACAATAATAAATGCTGGTGAAGATGTTGAGAAATTGGAGCCCTCATACATTGCTGGAAAGAATGTAAAACAGTGTAGTCACTGTGTAAAACAGTTTGACAATTCCTTAAAAATTAAATACAGAATTACCTTATGACCCAACAGTTCCACTCCTAGATATATATGAAGAGGATTTAAAATATATGCTCAAACAAAACTTATTTAAATGTTAATAGCAGCAATATTTGTAACTGCCAAAAAGTGGAAACAATCAAAAAGTCCATGAACTGAATGAATAAACAAAATGTGGTAAATCCATACAGTGGGATATTATTCATCCATTATATTAAAAAAAAACAAGCATTATTACTTGCTACAGCATGGATGAATCTTGAAAACTTTATGCCAGGTAAATGAAGCCAGTTACAAAGGTCAGATATTATTTGATTCCATTCAAATGAAATGTTCACAACAGGTAAATCCATAAAGACAAAACACAGATTAGTGGTTTCCAAGGGACATAGGGAGGGGAAATTGGGACTAGCTGCTAGCATGTATGGGGTAATAGAAATGTTCTGTGTATACATAGTGGTGGTGGTAGTTGTGCATAATGAATATATTAAAAATGAAGTGCAAACTTCAAGATTGTGAATTTTATTTCATGTCAATTATTGTTGTTTTTCAGTTGCTCAGCCATGTCCAACTCTTAGTGACCCCATGGACTACATCATGCCAGGCTTCCCTGTCCTTCACAATCTCCTGGAGTTTCCTCAGACTCAGTTCCATTGAGTTGGTGATGCCATCCAACCATCTCATCCACTGTCATCCTTTTCTCCTTTTGCTTTCAATCTTTCCCAGCTTCAGAGTCTTTTCCTATGAGTTGGCTCTTCACATCAGGTGGCCAAAGTATTGGAGTTTCAGCTTCAGTATCAGTACTTCCAGTGAATATTCAGGGTTGATTTCCTTTAGGATTGACTGGTTTGATCTCCTTGCTGTCCAAATTACTCTAAAGAGACTTCTCCAGCACCACAATTTGAAAGCATCAGTTCTTCATTGCTCAACCTTCTTTATGGTCCAACTCTCACATCTGTACATGACTACTGGAAAAACTATAGCTTTGACTATATGGACCTTTGTCAGCAAAGTGAAATTGCTGATTTTTAATAAGCTGTCCAAGTTTTGTCATAAAGCAGCTACCGTCTTTTAATTTCATGGCTGCAGTCAACAGCCACAGTGATTTTGGAGCCCAAGAAAATTAAGTCTGTCACTGTTTACATCATTTTCTCATCTATTTGCCATGAAGTGATGGGACTGGATGCCATGATCTTAGTTTTTTGAATGTTGAGTTTTAAGCCAGCTTTTTTCACTCTCAACTGTTTGTAAGGCCTCCTCAGACAACCATTTTGCCCTTTTGCATTTCTTTTTCTTGGGGATGGTTTTGATCACTGCCTCCTCTACAATGTTATAAACCTCTGTTCTTCAGGCACTCTGTCTATCAGATCTAATCCCTTGAATCTATTTGTCACTTCCACTGTATATCATAAAGGATATGATTTAGGTCATATCTGAATGGCCTAGTGGTTTTCCCTACTTCTTCAATTTAAATCTGAATTTTGCAATAAGGAACTCATGATCTGAGCCACAGTCAGCCCTGGGTCTTGTTCTTACTGACTATATAGAGCTTCTGCATCTTCATTGACAAAGAATATAATCATTCTGATTTTGATATTGACCATCTGGTGACGTCCATGTGTAGAGTTGTCTCATGTTGTTGGAAGAGGGTGTTTTCTATAACCAGTACATTTTCTTGGCAAAACTCTGTTAGCCTTTGCCCTGCTTCATTTTATACTCCAAGGCCAAATTTGCCTGTTACTCCAGGTATCTCTTGACTTCCTACTTATGTATTCCAGTCTCCTCTGATAAGAAGGACATTTTTTTTTTTGGTGTTAGTTCTAGAAGGTGTTGTAGGTCTTCATAGAACCGTTCAACTTTTTCTTCTGCATTAGTGATTGGGGCATAGACTTGGATTACTGTGATGTTGAATTGTTTGCCTTGGAAACAAACAGATCATTCTGTCATTTTTGTGATTGCACCCAAGTACTGCATTTTGGACTCTTGTTGACTATGAGGGCTAGTCCATTTCTTCTAAGGGATTCTTGCCCACAGTAGTAGATATAATGGTCATCTGAATTAAATTTGCCCATTCAGGTCCATTTTATTTCACTGATTCCTAAAATGTCTATGTTCACTCTTGCCATCTACTGTTTGACCACTTCCAATTTACTTTGATTCATGGACCTAATATTCTAGATTCCTGTGCAATATTGTTCTTTACCGCATCAGACTTTACATTCACCACCAGACACATCCACAACTGTGTGTCCTTTCTGCTTTGGCTCAGCCTCTTCATTCTTTCTGGAGCTATTTCTCTGTTCTTCTCCAGTAGCATATTTGACCCCTACCAACCTGGAGGGGTTCATCTTTCAATGTCCTAACTTTTTGCCTTTTCATACTGTTCATGGGGTTGTCAAGGCAAGAATGCTGAAGTGGTTTGCCATTCCCTTCTCCAGTGGCCCCAGATATGTCAATTATATCTCAGAAAACAACAACAACGAGACAGCTTTACATACCCTCCAGAATATTTATTATTAAAAACACTGCAATACCAAATCTTTTGAAGGATGTAAAACAATCATAAATCTTATAAATGGGTAGTGAAAATGTTATAACCACCTTAAAAACAGTTAGGCAGTTCTTTCCTCTGGAGGAGGGCATGGCAACCCACTGCAGTATTCTTGCATGGAGTATCCCATGGACATAGGAGCTGGAGGGCTACTGTCTCTAGGGTTGCAAAGAGTTGAAATCAACTGAAGCGACTTAGCACACACAGGCAGTTCTTTTAAACATATGTATTCCCTATGACACAACAATTCCACACCTAAGTATGTATTCAAATAGAATTGAAACATATCCACACAAAGACACAAGCATGAATGCTCACAGTAGCCTTATTCATAGTGGCTCCAATCTGGAAACAATCCATATGTCTGTAAAGTAAGAAATGATTAACAGACAGTGATATATAATATATATAATAATACACTATTCAACAACAAAATGGAATGAAATTATATATGTAATGACATGGATAAATCTATACAATGTGATGAATAGGGGAAAAAACTTATACAAAGGCATGCATTATTGGATTATGTATTTCATATTTTGAATAATTGTAGATGGTATTGTATTTTTCAGTTTTGGTTTCCATGTGTTCATTGCAAGTATACAGATGCATAACTGATTTTTATGTTTATCTTCTGTCCTATGACCATGCTGCACTCATTAGTTCTAGGAATTTTTTTGTAGATCCTTTGAGATTTTCTGTGTAGACAATCATGCCACCTGAAAATAGGGACAGTTTAATTTCTCCTTTGTAATCAGTACAT
Organism: Bubalus bubalis; assembly: GCF_019923935.1. Lineage (NCBI taxonomy): Eukaryota > Metazoa > Chordata > Mammalia > Artiodactyla > Bovidae > Bubalus > Bubalus bubalis. Next base: position 60,776,277 of record NC_059181.1, read on the forward strand.
CTTTTATTTCTTTCTTGCCTTATTGCTAGGACTTCTAGAGCTATGTTGAATAAGTGGTAAGAATTTTCCTGATCTTAGAGGGATAACATTTAGGATCTCATCATTAAGTATAATGTTAGCTTTAGGTTTTTTACAGAAAATATGTATCAAATTGAGGAAGTTGCCCCTTATTCTTATTTTTTGGAGAGTTTTTTTTTTAATCAAGAATGCATGTTGAATTTTGTCAGATGATTTTTATGCATCAACTGTTCAGATTCTGTGATTTTTCTTCTTTAGCATGTTAAAGAGGTGAATTAAATTATTTTATTTTCAAATACTGAACCAGTCTTGTATCCCTATGGCCCTTAATTAAACCACATATTGTCAAGATGCATAATTTCTTTTATATACCACTGAATTCTATTTGCAAATATGTTATTAAGAATTTTTGTGTATATGTTTATGAGGGATATCAGTCTATACTTTTCTTTTTAGTACTTTGTCTGGTTTTGTATTCAGGGTAATACTGCCCTCGTAAATGAGTTGGAAGTTGTTTTCTATTTATTGGAAGATGTCGTGTAGACTTGTTAATTCTTTAAATGTTTGGTATAATTCTCAAGTTAAACAATCTGAGCTTGAGTTTTAAAATTATGATTTCAGTTACTTGAATAGTTATAGAGTGATTCAAATATCTATTTCATATTAGATGAGTTGAGGTAATTTCTTTTCCAAGTAATTGGTCACTTTCACTTAAGTTGTCAAACTGATGTGTGTAGAGTTGTTTGTAGTGTTCTTTTATTATCCTTTTGGTGTCCCAGGGTTTGTATTAATACCCTCTGTTCAATTCCTGATATTGGTAATTTGTGTGGGTTTTTTTTTTCTTTGTCAGTCTCAGCAAAGTATTTGTAATTGTATTGGACTTAAAAATATAGCAGCTCTTGGTTTCATTGTTGGGCTTTCTCCATGGCTCAGCGGTAAAAGGATCCTCCTGCCAATGCAGGAGACCTGGGTTCAACCCCTGGTCAGGAAGATCCCCTGGAGGTGGAAATGGCAACTCACTTCTGCCAGGAAAACCCCATGGACACAGGAGCCTGGGGGGCTACAGTCCATAGGGTCTCAAAGATTTGGACACAACTGAGCATTCATGCACAGTTTCATTGATTTTCTCTATTGTTTTTCTGGTTTCATTTTTATTGATGTATACTCTTTATTATTTCCTTACTTTGCCCTGCTTTGGAATTATTTTGCACTTCTAATTTCTTGTGGGAGGAGCATAGATGATTTTTTTAGATTCTCATTAATTATCTATTTTATACATAGTAGTGTATATATGTCAATCCCTATCTCCTAATTCATCCCACTCCTCCTTCCTCTGTAGTATCCACAAGTTTGTTTTCTGTGTCTGTGTCTCTATTTCTATTTTGCAAATAAGATGACCTATGCTATTTTTCTAGATTCCACATATATGCACTAATATGCAATATTTGTTTTTCTCTTTCTGACTTACTTCACTCTGCATGACAGTCTCTAGGTCCATCCATGTCTCTGAGAATGACACAATTTTGTTTCTTTTTATGGCTGAGTAATATTCCATTGTATATATGTACCACATCTTGTTTATCCATTCATCTGTTGATGGACGTTTAGGTTGTTTCCATGTTCTGGCTATTATAGTGCCTCAATGAACATTGGGGTACAAGTTTCCTTTTGAATTATGGTTTTCTTAGGGTATATATCCAGTAGTAGGATTTGGAAGTCATATAGTAGCTCTGATTTTAGTTTTCTAAGGAACCTCAGCTGTTCTCCGCAGTGGCTGTATCAGTTTACATTCCCACCAACAGTGCGTGAGGGTTCCCTTTTCTCCATACCCTCTCCAGAATTTATTGTTTTTTTTGATGATGGCCATTCTGACCAATCCCTAGGTCAGGAAGACCCCCAGGAGGAGGAAATGGCAACTCACTCCAGTATTCTTGCAGGGAAAAATCCCATGGACACAGGAGTCTGGTGGGCTACAGTCCATAGGGTCACAAAGAGCCAGACACAATTGAGCACACATGCATGGCTCATCCTGACCAGCGTGAGGCGCTACCTCACTGTAGCTTTGGTTTTAATTTCTCTAATAATTAGTGATGTTGAGCATCTTTTCATGTGTTTGTTGGCCCTCTGTATGTCTTCCTTGGAGAGATGTCTGTTTAGGTCCTCCACCCATTTTTTTTTTATTGTTTTTTTTTTTTTTTTTTTTTTGAGCTACATGAGCTGTTTGTATATTTTGGAGATTAATCCTTTGTCCATTGCTCCATTTGCAAATATTTTCTTCCATGCTGAGGATTGTCTTTTTGTCTTGTTTATGGTTTCCCTGGGTGTGCAAAAGTTTTTAAGTTTAATTAGGTCCCATTTGCAGTAAGGAAAAAGTGAAAAATAACATACAAGACTCATTTCTGATTTTAATTTCTCTCTCTCATCTGTCTAGTAAAAGGTCTGTCAATATTTTTGGCATTTGCAAAGGATCAACTTTTGGGTTTACTGATTTTTTTCTATTGTTTCTCTAGTCTTTATGACATTTAGTTTCTATCAAATACTTATTTTCTTCTTCTGCTGGCCAGATCTTAGTTTGCTCTTCTTTTTCTAGTTTCCTAAAGTGGAAATTTAGATTACTGATTTGTGTTATTTTTTAGATCTAGACTTGTGCAGCTATAGATTTCCTTCTAAGCACTGCTTTAGCTTCATTTCATGCTATAGACCGAGTATTTGTGTCCCCTCAAAATGCATATGTTGAAATCTTAACCCCCCAATGTGATGGTATTCAGATGTGGGTCCTTTGGGAGGTAATTAGGTCACAAATTACCAATATCAGGAATTGAACAGAGGGTATTAATACTAACACTTAATGAGATTAGTGTTCTTGTAAAAGAAACCCCAAAGAGGATATCTCATAAGTTTTGTGTTTAGTATTTTTTCATGCATCTCAAAGGTTTTTTTTTTTCATTTCTCTTATGATTTATTCTTTGGTCCATTGGTTATTTGCCATCATGTTACTTAATTTGCACATATTTGTAATTTCCAAAAGTTCTTTCTGTTATCAATTACTAATTTTATTCTATTGTAGTTGTAGAACATACTATGTATATTTCTATCCTTTTAAATTGATTGAGACTTCCTATATCATAACATTATGATCTATCCTGGTGAATGTTCCATGTACACTTGAGGTAAACCTGTATTCTGCTATTGTTGTATGGAGTGTTCTATAAGCTGTATGCTGCTGCTGCTGCTAAGCCGCTTCAGTGCGACTCTGAACTCTGTGCGACCCCATAGACGGCAGCCCACCAGGCTTCCCTGTCCCTGGGATTCTCCAGGCAAGAACACTGGAGTGGGTTGCCATTTCCTTCTCCAATTCATGAAAGTGAAAAGTGAAAGTGAAGTCGCTCAGTCGTGTCCGACTCTTAGCAACCCCATGGACTGCAGCCTACCAGGCTTCTCCGTCCGTGGGATTTTCCAGACAAAAGTTGGTATATAATATTGTTCAAGTCTTCTAAGGACTTGTTGATCTTCTATCTAGCTGTTCTATGTGTAATTGAAAGAGGAATCATTGAAGTCTCTATCAAGTATTGTTGAATTGTCTTTGTTTCTGTCTTTACTTCATGTGTTTTGCAGGCTTCATTTTTTGGTGCATACACATTTATAATTATATCTTCTTGATAGATTAACTCTTCTATCATTACAATGTATTTGCCTTTAGTAACAAATTCTAGTCAAGGCTATGGTTTTTCCAGTAGTCATGTATGGATGTGAGAGTTGAACTATAAAGAAAGCTGAACGCCAAAGAATTGATGCTTTTGAACTGTGGTGTTGGAGAAGACTCTTGAGAGTCCCTTGGACTTCAAGGAGATCCAACCAGTCCATCCTAAAGGAAATCTGTCCTGAATATTCATTGGAAGGACTGATGCTGAAGCTGAAACTCCAATACTTTGGCCACCTGATGCAAAGAGCTGACTCATTTGCAAAGACCCTGATGATGGGAAAGATTGAAGGCAGGAGGAGAAGGGGACAACAGGATGAGATGGTTGGATGGCATCACCGACTCAATGGATATGAGTTTGAGTAAATTCCAGGAGGTGGTGATGGACAGGGAGGCCTGGCATGCTCCAGTCCATGAGGTGGCAAAAAGTCGGACATGAATGAGCGCCTGAATGGAACTGAACAAATTTTATCTTATCTATTTTGTTTGATATTAATATAGCCACTCCAGCTCTCTTTTGATTACTCTTTGTATGGTGTATCTTTTCCAAGTATTTTATTATATTTATCAGTATTAAAACAATGCCTTCAGTGAAGTGACTGAATTGAAAAATCCAACTGAAGTGAATTTTTTAAAAAAATATTTATTTATTTGGTTGTGCTTTGCTGTGGCATGTGAACTCTTAGTTGCAGCATGTGGGATCTAGCTCCCTAACAAGAGATCAAACCCAGGCCCCCGGCATTGGAAGCAGGAAGTCTTAGCCACTGGACCACGAGGGAAGTCCCCTTTTCCCATCATTTTGCTTTCAATTTATTTGTGTTTTTGAGAAAAAGAATCTCTTTTATTAATAGCACATACTTACATTATATCCATTCTGCAAATCTCTGCCTTTGATTGTAGTGCTTTAATCATTTGCGTTCAATGTGAGTACTGATACCAGGTGGCTTAGACAGTAAAAAATCTGCCTGCAATGCAGGAGACCTGGGTTCAATCCCTGGGTTGGGAAGATCCCCTGGAGGAGGGCATGGCAACCCACTCCAGTATTCGTTCCTGGAGAATCCCCACATACAGAGGAGTCTGGTGGGCTACAGTCCATGGGGCTGCAAAGAATTGGACATGACTGAGTGACTTTCACTTATCTGCCATTCAGTTCAGTTCAGTCGCTCAGTCATGTCCGTCTCTTTGCGACCCCATGAACTGCTATCCTCCATTAATAGTTCTCTATTGCTTCTTTTATGTTAAATGTATATTTTCAGTGTACTATTTTAATTTCTTTCTAATCTTTTTTACTATAGTTTTGGGTTAGTTCTTACTTTTTTTCCCCATGGGGATTATAATTCACATCTCAATTTAAAACAATCTACTTCGGATTAGTTTAACTTAACTTTGCTGTGCCATGCTAAGTCGCCTTCAGTTGTGTCCAACTCTCTGTGACCCTATGGACTGTAGCCCACCAGGCTCCTCTGTCCATGGGATTCTCTGGGCAAGAATACTGGAGTGGGTTGCCATTTCCACCTCTATGAGATCTTCCTGACCCAGGGATTGAACCTGCGTCTCTTGTATCTCTTGCATTGGCAGGTGGATTCTTTACCACTGAGCCACCTGGGAAACCCCTACTTAATTTAATCGTATACAAAAATATTACTCCTGTAGAGACTAGAGCTCCAACTGTATTCTGCACTTTCCATTAGCTTCCAGGCTTCTGGTTTCACTGTGATTGTGAGTTGTAGGTTTTCAAGTCTACTGTGGAACCGGGAAATGGGTATGGCTGTAGGGCAAGTTAAAATGCCACAGAATATACTGTGACTGAGATTCAGCCCTTTTCTTGAATAAACACTCCTCTAATTGTTCAAAACTTTTAGTTAATTTCCAAAGTTCTGAAAAAAAGCTAATTTTGATCATTTCTGCCAACATTCTTGATTTTATGAAGGGAAAAATTTTGGATGTTCCTTACTCTGACTTTTTTAATGACATTATTCTTACCAGCACTGCTAAAAACAAAACTTTTACCTTGCTCCCTTCACAGTACTAAGGGGGAAAAGCCCCAAATCTTTAGCTTTGCCTTACGACCTGCTAGTATCTAGCCTCTTCTTATCTTTCCAAATTCATCTCTTTTCCCTTGGCACTCTCTTCTCAAGCAATACTGAAATTATTTCACCTTTGTTTTTGAGTCTTTGCACACTGAATCCCACCCCACCCCCCCCACCACCACCAATTGGGATTCTCTCCCTTTAGCCACATTTTATCTGGTTAATTCTAGATGTTTTAATAAGTCCCTTCTCCCTATACAAGTTTAAGTCCTCCCTCTATTTGTTCCCTTAGCAATTAAACATTTGTTGTGATTATGTTGGCAATGTCTGCCTTCTTATTAGAACATAAGCTCTGGGATGACATGCCTATTTTGTTCATAGAACTAGTCATTTAGTAGATCTTTAGTAAATATTTGTGAGGGAATGGACATTATTTCCCCATATAGTTGAGGAAACTAAATCTCAGAGAAGTTAAGTAACTTTCCCAATGTCATTCATGTGGTAATACCAAAGTTATGATTTCAGAGTCCATGCTCTTTCCTTTCTGCCATACTCCTTCTGTGCGTGCTTGTGCTAAGTCGCTTCAGTTGTGGCTGACTCTTTGAGACCCTATGGACTGTAACCCACCAGACCCCTCTGTCCATGAGATTCTCCAGGCAAGAATACTGGAGTGGGTTGCCATGCCCTCCTCCAGGGGATCTTCCTGACCCATGGATTGAACCTGTGTCTCTTACGTCTCCTGTATCAGCAAGTGGGTTCTTTATCACTAGTGCCACCTGGGAAGCCCTGTACTTCTATGTGGCCTGTTTCCTTCTACGTGGCCTCTATTGGATTGGTGGACTGCACATCCTTATGAACTCAAACCTGACTCTCTGGAAGAGGGAAAATAGTATCCTGGCTTGGGTAAAGCAGTTCTCAGGTTTTCTCAGCACTTAGAATGGGAATAATCCTGCCTGGGAAAACTGGCATGTGACTAGCACTGAAGTGAGAGCCAGCCTCTTACCACATTCTTCCTCTGTATCATCACACTGGGAAACAGTCAGAGGCAGAAATGAGAGGAAACCGAAACACTGTATGCTGTCCAGGATAGAAAAGTCTGTACCTTTGGTGGGAGAAGCCAGGTCATTTTTAGGATGTTTTTGAAGCACAAGGAGAGAAATGTTCAACCCTTTTTGACCCCTTGCAATGGGACTTGTGCCTTCACCTCTCTCCACATGCCACTGACACCCTAGTTTAGATTTATAATCCAAGGGCTTTTCTCCAATATTCATTTTCCTACAGCCTCTCACTGACATGACATTGTTGACAACTCCTTTCTTGGCACTTGATTCCTCTGAGGGCCACATGCACAGCCTCATGTTAATGAGCCTTCCTCCCACTTCTCTGCATATGCATTCTCTGTACTCATTAGGATCTTCTCTTACTGTCCCTCAGTGTAGTTGTTTAGAAATGCCAGTTTTGATGCTGGGCAGATGTAGAAAGTGAGGCTGAAGACAAGGATGTTGAAAGTCTGTGCCGAGAAGTGCTAACTCTTCTCTATAGAGAGTAATTCTCCATTCCTGATTTCTGGGAGAAAGAATTTCCTAAACACTGTCCTCTTCTCATAACTGTAATTGCTGAGTTTAGAAAGAGAAACCAGCATGTAATTCTAGCTCCTTTCTCTCCACTCCTTGAATGGGGAGGGGGGTGGTCTTCCCATAGAGAGTGTGTACTCTCAGTGGATCTCCACCATGCAACCACCTTAGCAGAACACACCCCACCCTGCCTTATGGGGAGTCCTGGAATGTTCTAGCACTGCAGCAAGTGGATAAACTATTCCAGTTCTGGGCTTTAGTATTAGGAAATCAATTTGGTCTTGATATACACTGTATTTTTATTCTTTATGGATACAAAGACTGCAATTTTGTTATCCATAGGACTCCCTTCTTTGTCTCGTTTCTCAGTTCATTCAAAACTTAGGCAAGGAAGACAGGGCCTAGTATTTGAACCCAACCACCCTATCACCCTCTAACAACTTCTTCACTCTCATTCTCAGCAGTCAGTTGTCTATCCTTTGACCAAAAAATTGAAGGATTTTTCTCGAACAAAAATGACAAACTCTGGAGAAAATACCCCCTTTTTCTGATGTTTTGGAGTGTCCTAGTATATCATCCAGTTTACCACCCAGTCATCCTAAAAAGAAGTCTGCCAGTCAATAAGCCCTCACCAGTTCCCAACCAGATTTTTTAAATGTTTGTTTTAAAATTACTTTATAAATACAGAAAAGTTGCAAAAATATTAAAAGAACTCCTGTATACCCTTCACCTACATTCCCAAAAGTATTAACATTTCACCATATTTTCTTTGTCTAATTCAATTTACTTATCCGTACCTATCTATATCATTATATATATATATTATTTTAAAACCATTTGGGAGGAAGTTGCAGGCATGATGCCCCTTTACTCTTAAATACATCGCTGTCAATTTCCTAATAATGAAGACATTCTCTTACATAACCACAATATAAATATCAAAATCACAAAATTAATATTCAGATAGTAAAGAATCTGCCTGCAATGCAGGAGATGAGGGTTTAATCCCTAGGTCAGGAAGATCCCCTGGAGAAGGGAATGGCAACCCAGTCCAATATTCTTGCTGGAGAATTCCATGGACAGAGGAATCTAGTTGGGAGCTGGTGAGGGCTTATTGACTGGCAGGCTTCTTTTTGTTCCATGGACAGAGGAGACTGGTGGGCTACAGTCCATGGGGTCACAAAGAGTCGGACATGACTGAGCAACTAACACTTAACTGTTACCTAATATCAACGTTATTTAGGTTTCACCAATCGACTCACTAATATATTTATAGCAAAATCAAAATAAATTCTTTTTCTAGTTCAGAATTCAATCTGGTTTCTTTTAACCTAGATGCTTCCTGTCTTTCTCTTTCTTGACATGATCTTGGCATTTTAGGACAGTATAGGGCATTTATTTTATAGAACCAATATTCCTCATTTTGAGTTTATCTGATGTCCTCTCAGGATTAGATTTAGGTTATGCATTTTTATTAAGCATACTACGAAGGTTGGTGGCTTAGACGGTAAAGGGTCTGCCCGCGGTGTGGGAGACCCGGGTTCGATCCCTGGGTTGGGAAGATCCCCTGGAGAAGGAAATGGCAACCCACTCCAGTACTCTTGCCTAGAAAATTCCATGGATGGAGGAGCCTGGTGAGCTACAGTCCATGGCGTCGCAAAGAGTCGGACAGGACTGAGCGACTTCACTTCATGAAGGTGATGTTTTATCTTTCTTTGTGCATCATATCATCAGATATGTGATGTCCATTTGTCCCATTACCGGTAATGTTCATTTTAATCACCTGATTAAGTTCACTTTAACCATCTGATTGAATCACCTGTTTGCCAAGTCAATCCACTACAACATTACTACATTTTCTTTGTAATTAATACCTGGCTTGTAGGGAGATACTCTGAGACTGTGTAACTATTCTAGTTCTCATCAAACTTTTACTCACAAGTTTTAGCATCCATGGATAATTCTTGTCTGAAACAATCATTTCTATGGTGGTTGAGAAATGGTAATTTCCTAATTCCAGCATTTGTTCTACATTTATTAGTTGGCATTCCACTATAAGGAGGTGTTTTCTCTCTCCATTATGCATTTATTCATTTATGTGTACCTGCATGGACTCAGGGATTCTTATTTATTCTGTGAGTTATAGTCTCTTACATTATTTGTTTTGATACTCAAATTGTACCAGATTTGACTGGTTCAGTCCCTTCAAACTGGCTCCTGTGTCCTTTTGACATGTCCCCAACATTCTTTGAGCATGTTTTTTAGAAAACCAAGATTTCCAGGCTCATCTTGTACTTTCTTAGCTTTAGTCTGAAACTAGCTCTTTCTTCATTTGTAATGGGCAATGGCAAGAAAACAATACAGATGGAGCTCTCAAAGGATGAGCTAGAATAAATGCAGATATAAACATACATTAAAAGCCATGCTGATATTCCAATTCCAACCCAATACAACATGGTTCATTCTAACCATTTTTCCCTATTAGTAACTTCCCTGATAGCTCAGTTGGTAAATAATCCACCTGCAATGCAGGAGACCCCGGTTTGATTCCTGGGTCAGGAAGATCCCCTGGGTCATGTATGGATGTGAGAGTTGGACTGTGAAGAAGGCTGAGCGCTGAAGAATTGATGCTTTTGAACTGTGGTGTTGGAGAAGACTCTTGAGAATCCCTTGGACTGCAAGGAGATCCAACCAGTCCATTCTGAAGGAGATCAGCCCTGGGATTTCTTTGGAAGGAATGATGCTAAAGCTGAAACTCCAGTACTTTGGCCACCTGATGCGAAGAGTTGACTCATTGGAAAAGACTCTGATGCTGGGAGGGATTGGGGGCAGGAGGAGAAGGGGATGACAGAGGATGAGATGTCTGGATGGCATCACTGACTCGATGGATGTGAGTCTGAGTGAACTCCGGGAGTTGGTGATGGACAGGAAGGCCTGGCGTGCTGCAATTCATGGGGTCGCAAAGAGTCGGACATGACTGAGCGACTGAACTGAACCCACACCAATATTCTTGGGCCTCCCTTGTGGCTCAGCTGGTAAAGAATCTGCCTGAAGTGTGGGATACCTGGTTTCGATCCCTGGGTTGGGAAGATCCCCTGAAGAAGGGAAAGGCTACCCACTCCAGTATTCTGGCCTGGAGAATTTCATGGACTATATAGTCTATGGGGTAGCAAAGAGTTGGACACGACTGAAAGACTTTCGCTTTACAACTCCCTTTTTAAAAAGTGAAAGTCATGGTTCGTATTTCTACAAAATATTTACTTCTTGTGCAATCCTTGAACACATATTAGTTTTGGAAATGATAAATCATACCTCTATTTTTAAAAAACCCAACTAACTAGAGCTTGATATTTGTTTATATATATGTTTTTATCTTTAGCTTGAGGCTATATGGTCAAATGCTGTGTTTAAAAGGTACTTTATTTTCCTTTTCAGTGAGGTTATGCTATTCATTTGAAATATAGTTAGGCTTATTTGTTTCTGTTTGTATTTCATTTTTTGCTGCCCTTCTTCCTTGTTGATTCTGTTTGTTCCTAACCAGATTTTAATACCTCATAATAAAATATGAATTGAAAGTCAAGGATCTCCAGATATATGATTGTTTCCATGCTAAATATAGAGAACAGATAAATAAAAGAAGAGATTAATTTGGAAGAAAGAGTAAAAATTCAGGGGATAGAAGTGCATTAAGTCTAATTTGTCTCAAGAAGACTGGATTTAGAAAACAAAAGCAAGTTGATAAGGAAAAAAATCAGAGAACAAAAGAGAACTGGAATTAAAAAATATATCTATTCTTAAATTCTTTTAAATCGATGGAGGGATTGGTGGATAAATCAAGAAAATCTTCCAGAAAAGAAAACAAAAAGACAAAAGTAAAGAAAATATAGGAGAAAAATGATAAGAGATATAAGAGAATCAATCCAGGAGATTCATTGTCCCAGTACTAGGGATAACATAAAGAAAGAAAAAAAGAAAGTATAGAGGCAGAAAATCATCAGAGAATTAATCCAAAATATTTTACCAGGAACAAGAAACATGAATGTCTAAATTGAAAGGGCATAATGAATATTATCCCAAGGAATGAAAAGGAGCCTAATATCATCCTGTGATGACTAATAACAGTATGATAGCATTTCAGAATACTAAGGAGAAAAAGGAGATCCTAAAAGCTTTCTGGCAGTTAAAATCAGGTCACATACAAAGAAATAAGAATCAGACTAACCTTGAGCTTCTTATCAAAAAGCTTTGCATTTTAGAAGATAATTAAGCAATATCATGAAATAATTATGACACAATGTTTTAAGCCAATAATTCTACACCTAACAAAACTGCAAATTAAGTATGATGATAGAATTTTTAAAAGATCTTCAAACTTATAAAGTGAAAGTCACTCAGTTGTGTCTGACTCTTTGCGATCACATGGACTATACAGTCCATGGAATTCGCCAGGCCAGAATACTGGAGTGGGTAGCCTTTCCCTTCTTCAGGGGATCTTCCCAACCCAGGGGTTGAACCCAGGTCTCCTGCATTGCAGTCAGATTCTTTACCAGCTAAGCCACAAGGGAAGCCCAAAAATACTAGAGTAGGGAGCCTATCCCTTCTCCAGCGGATCTTCCTGACCCAGGAATTGAAATTCACACTCATAAGAACTCATAAAATTGAACTTTCACCCACCTTTTTATTGGAAACTCCCTTGAGGATGTGTTCCACCAAATGTAGGAATATACCAAGAAAGTGTAAACAGTAGATCATACCCAGGAAAACCTTGAAGTTCCAAGATGATAAGAAATGTGCATTTGTCCTAACAAAACAACCCAGATAGAACCAGGAGGACAACCTCTGCTGGGGAAACCTCTGAACAAAAAGGAACTGGCTAGAATACCTAATATGATAGAGTTTGAATAAAATTATTGAGCATATGATGAAAATAAGTTTTTTAAAAGTGAGGGAAAGATAAAGTCAATTGCAAGCACCAGGACAAAACAAAAAGTTATATAAAGAACAAAAATGTGTTATAGTACACTACTTGACTCTTCAGTGAACAAAATTTACAAAGAAACAATGACGTAAGAAATTTATTGCTTTACAACCTTTCATATTAGCATGATTTTGTTACCTAACCTTTAATAAACATTTTGTTGTACATGGAAGTTAATTTTGGGAGTTCCCATCTACATAGACAGCCCTCAACAACATGCAGGTTCAGCAACATGCATTTCTTCAAAACTAAGTTTGTAATGGTTCAGAACCATCCAGGACTGCTTGAGCTCACTTCAGGTGAAGTTTGTGTTTCCAACTCCTATGGTTTATTCCTCAGTTCATACTGTGTATTTGAAATAAACAGTGATATCATTGTGATTATTAATAAAAGTTAAGCAAAAGTTTCACTCTGTCTCCTTTCTGGCCATTATTATCGTATTTGTTACTGAAAATAAATTTTCTTATAGAGATGGATGGATAATAAAGAAGACCCTCCCCTACCTTTTACTTCAGATTTCCTTCCAAACTTTGCCCTGTGTACTTTAACTTTTACATTGACATGTTGATAATATTTATATCATATCTACTTTGTTCTATATACTTATCTCCTGTGCTGTTTCCTTCCTGCCTAACTAGGGGATTGGAGAAGGGTGGTAGGGAATTCCTGAAACAAGAAGCCTGCAGAGAGATATAAAAGAACTCACACATTTGCCCTCAACCTAGCCAATTGAATGTTCCTCTCCATTTTTTCAGTGTGTGTTTGTTTCAGAATGGGTCCTGGGATTCATAACTAGACTCTCCTTCCCTCCTTCATCCCTCCAGATATAAATGTAAACCCCTGGTGAGCTGGTTCAGAGGACTAGGAGTGATCCCCTAGGGGCAGCAGCGACCCCAGTAAGGTAAGGCTTCAGGGTACTGCTCCGTATCTATGTCAGCCTGGAACAGGGCTAAGAGATTCACTGAATCTTGTCCCAGTTCCATCCCACTTCCCTGCGAGCAGACACACATATACACCAAGAGATGTGGCACATCTTACAGAAGTGTGACTTCTTTATACTATTCACCACATAGTTTTTCACATATGCTATTACCATTTCTCAACATGGAAACCCCATGCACATTTTTACTCGTATTTTATACATGATGAAATGGAAGCTCAGACAGGTGAATGTGAGTGGCAGAGCTCTGATATTACTTCCAAGGCCATATGAACTTGATTCCAGAACTAGAGGGAGATTGACACTGTGCGGCTGCCTGTGAGCCCCTGCTGCTTCCTCCATCTGCAAATTGTAGCCTATGATGTAGATTAGGGGGCTTGGGTCTATAAGAAAGTTCCAGGTTGAGTCTGTGGATCTGTATACCTCCTCCTTCCTTCTCTTTTCCTTTGATCAACTCTGGGTCTGCCTCTTACACGCTGGGAAGGAAAGCAGGACAGAAAAGGAGGAATGAAAAACAAATCAAGGAAGAAGGCTACAAGTTCTCCCAAGAGTCAGCATTTCTCCACAGGTAGGCAAAATGGAATGATCTGATTGTTATACAAGGTGGCACTAAATGTGATATAATTGACTGCAATGTGAAATGCCCTTTTGGAAAATTCCAGATGATGATAAAAATGAGGCATGCTGAAATGAATTTAAAATTCCAAAGGGTTGGAAAGTGAAAGGCTCTGTGAAGTGTGTTTCTCTTTCTTTCTCTCCTCCTACCAAGAACTTTTCGGCAATGTTCTCTTCCAATTAATGCTGAGCAATGAGCAAGACTACTTTTAAAGTTGTTTCTTATGGTATAGATGGGGTCTCCTCTTTTGTTATGTAAAATGAATGTTTAGGATATCAGAATGGAATTATAGAGTGAGCCATGTCTTGAATCCATAAGGTGACCTGGATTTAAGCCCTAGCTCTGTCATTAACCCACTTTGTCAGCCCGGTCAGTTCTCTCTGGGCCACTATTTTCTTGTTTATAAAATGGGAGTGACAGGAAAGGGTATTAAACTAAATTAAAAAAAATTTTTTTCTGGTCATAAAATATTTATGTAGCTATACTTTAAGTAATGATAATGAATATAAAATTTAGAGCACCTTCCCCGTGGCACTAGTGGTAAAGAATCCTGCCAATGCAGGAGACACAAGAGATGCAGTTCCAGGAAGATCCCCTGGACTAGGAAATGGCAACCCACTCCAGTATTCTTGCCTAGAAAATCCTATGAACAGAGGAGCCTGGCGGGCTAAGGTCCATAGGGTCACAGAGTCGGACACCACTGAGTGACTTAGCATGCATAAAATTTAGGATCACAGAATGAAGCAATTTCAGTTCTCTCAAAATGAGTCCAGTCTTCAATGTTCTGTAGATGTAAAACCACTGGTGAGACTCATTAAAAGAGTTTGAGTCCTTTCTGGGTCTATGGCCCATGCTCAGCCTGTCTTTTTCCTCTCAGGAGTATGTCTCTTTCTTACAAAATAGGAGGTCTCTTCCAGTCTTCCATTTGGTATGTGATATAAGGAGACATTTCTGCCCTGCCTGTTCCCTTCTCCAGCTCCCTGACTAGGCATTATGTGAATGCCCTGTCCTTGAAACTGAACTAGTACCTTAGAAGAATCAGGTATGTGCATGTCCAGGCAAAGAAGGGAGGAAGAATTATGGCATGGTGGGGGGAAGGCAGAATTGAGAGGCAGACAGATGGGTTCAAATTTGGGCTCCACTACTTTTCAGCTGTTGTGATTTTAAGCAAGTCACATAACCTTTCTGAGCCTTAATTTACTTGTCAAAACATGCATATTTTCTGCCTTGTGGGATGTTGTAAAGATCAAGTGACAGAAGATATGTGAAAGGGGTTAGACAGTGTCTATTCCAATGAAATTATCCTGTATTCCAGTATATAAATCAAGGAATCAACGCATCTACAAGCACTGTTGAGGAAGGGGTAGGGTCTAGAGCCCTAGCTTCTGACACTTTCCCTCTCCTCTCATGGTGGCCTGATATGCTTCCACAGAGCACTTTGAACCCTTCCACCTACCCTAGGCAGAAACTGAGGCCTGATCCAGCCCAAGGATGGTAGGGATTGAGAGGATGAGAAGATTCTAGAATTAGGTGTGTGTGTGGTATGTTTGCTAGACTGGTCATTATAATAACTCAGATAGATAATTACAAAGCATTACAACTTTGTCAGTGAGAAGGGCATTTGGGGAGCCATTTCTAATTCTAATTTGCTACAAATAACTCCCTTACCATTAACACTAAGTAAAGGAAAATAACTGACAAACTGAGAGAGCAGGTGGGACTGATGGAACAGTGGAACATGGTGAATGAAAATTAGAAGAAGCCTGGAGGATTCTCAGGTTTTTGGTTTTGGTTACTGAATGTGTGGGTGCTGTTCATTAAGGTGAAGAATAAACCAAAGTACCAAATGAGGAGTTCAATGTTGGATGTGTTGCATTTGAGGTGCCTGTGACACATTCAGCAAAAGGTGCTGAATAGACAACTGGATGCATGGGTCTGAAGCTGAAGGAAAGATCTGGCCTGAAAACAAAGGTTGGGAGTCATCAGCACATAAAATGTGGTTGAAATCTTGAAAATGAGTGAAGTCATCTAGGGAGAGTAGAGTGAGCCTAGGATATAATTTTAGAGAAAAGCAGTGGTGAGGCAAATATGTCTCCCTGAAGGAGATGGGGAAGGGCAGAATCAGAAACAGAAGAGGAGATTAAGGAGAATGAAGAGTATTCAACATAAGAGAAGTGTCTTAAGAGAGGGGAAATAACCAATAGTCAAATGTAGTGAATATGTCAAAGAAGAAAATGACCAAAAAATGAGTTGCCTTGGTTCTCTCTTTGACAGTACTGCCTATAAAAGATTTGAGGATGAAAAACCAAGGATAGAGAATTTTGTTAGAAATTGACCAATTCAGTTCAAAGTAGCTTAGGCAAAAGTAGTGTAATGTATGATTGAAAAACGAAACTCAAGAGACAGGAATATAGCAGCACCTCAGGAACCATTGGATCTGAGCCCTTGAACACTGCCAGGACCTGAATCTAGCTGTATCTCACTATCAGTTTCTCTCTGCAAGCTATCTTCAGTCTCTCCTGCAGAAAACTGGCCCTCTTCCCATGATAACATGGCCTCTGTGCCTCACATAACCTGAGAGTGAGTGAATCCCTCCAGATAGTAAATTAAAGGGTAGAATTAGATTTGTTGTTGTTGTTCAGTCCCTCAGTCATGTCCAACTCTTTGCAACTCCATGGACTACAGCATGACAGGTTTCCCTGTCCTTCACCATCTCCCGGAGCTTGTTCAAACTCATGTGCATTGAGTCGGTGATGCCATCCAACCAGCTTGTCCTCTGTCTTCCGCTTCTCTTCCTGCCTTCAGTCTTTCCCAGCATCAGGGTCTTTTCTAATGAGTTGGCTCCTTCGCATCAGGTGGCCGAAGTATTGGAGCTTCAGCTTCAGCATCAGTCCTTCCAATGAATACTCAGGATTGATTTCCTTTAGAATTGACTGGTTTGATCTCCTTTCAGTCCAAGGGTCTCTCAGGAGTCTTCTCCAACACCACAGTTCAAAAACATCAATTCTTCAGCACTCAGCCTTCTTTATTGTCCAACTCTCACATCCATACATGACTACTGGAAAAACCATAGCTTTTATTATATGGACCTTTGTCGGCAAAGTAATGTCTTTGCTTTTAATAAGCTGTCTAAGTTTGTCATAGCTTTCCTTCCAAGGAGCAAGCATCTTTTAATTTCATAGCTGCAGTCAACATCTGCAGTAATTTTGGAGCCCAAGAAAATAAAGTCTGTCACTGTTTCCATTTTTTCCCCATCTATTTGACATGAAGTGAATTAGATGGTCCAGGCTTAAGTCAGCTAACCATCCCTAGATGCATCTCTGGATTGATAAACTATGGTCAGAAAGTATGTTTTGGGAGGCAGTGGTAGTATTGGGTGTCTAAGAATGCAAAGCACACACAATTTTTAAATGCACAAATAGATACAATTCTATTTTCTCACTGGTGCTCAGTCATTTCAGTCATGTCCGACTCTTTGCAACCCCATGGATTGCAGCCCTCCAAGCTCCTCTGTCCATGGGATTCTCCAGGCAAGAATACTGGAGTGGGTTGCCATTTCCTTCTCCAGGGGATCTTCCCAACCCAGGAATCGAGCCCACATCTTTTATGTCTCCTGAATTGGCAGGCAGGTTCTTTACCACTAAGGCCATCTGAGAAGCCCCTGTATTTTCTCACTGGCCTTCAGATATTCTTTTTTTAAACATTTTAATTGGAGGCTAATTACTTTATAATATTGTGGTGGTTTTTGCCATACATTCACATGAATCAGCCATGGGTGTACATGTGTTCCCCATCTTGAACCCCCCTCCCACCTTCCTCCCCATCCCATCCCTCAGGGTCATCCCAGTGCACAAGCCCCGAGCACCCTGTCTCATGCATTGAACCTGGACTGGTGATCTATTTCACATATGATAATATACATGTTTCAATGCTATTCTCTCAAATCATCCCACCTCGCCTTCTCCCACAGAATCCAAAAGTCTGTTCTTTACATCTGTGTCTCTTTTGCTGTCTCGCATATAGGGTCATCATTACCATCTTTCTAAATTCCATATATATATGTGTTAGTATACTGTATTGGTGTTTTTCCTTCTGGCTTACTTCACTCTGTATAATAGGCTCCAGTTTCATCCACCTCATTAGAACTGATTCAAATGTATTCTTTTAAATGGCTGAGTAACACTCCATTGTGTATATGTACCACAGCTTTCTTATCCATTCATCTGCTGATGGACATCTAGGTTGCTTCCATGTCCTGGCTATTATAAACAGTGCTGTGATGGGGTACACATGTCTCTTTCAATTCTGGTTTCCTTGGTGTGTATGCCCAGCAGTGGGACATAGATGAAAAAATCCTTAACAAAATTCTAGCAAACAAAATCCAACAACATATTAAAAAGATCATACATCATGACCATGTGGGATTGATCCCGGGGATGCAAGGATTCTTCAATATTCACAAATCAATGTGATACACCACATTAACAAATTGAAAGATAAAAACCATATGATTATCTCAATAGATGCAGAACAAGCCTTTGACAAAATTCAGCATCCATTTATGATTAAAAAAAAAAAAACCCTCCAGAAAGCAGGCATAGAGGAATATACCTCAACATAATATAAGCCATATATGATAAACCCACAGCAAACATTATCCTCAATGGTGAAAAATTGAAAGCATTTCCCCTAAAGTCAAGAACAAGACAAGGATGCCCACTCTCACCACTACAATTCAACATAGTTTTTGAAGTTTTGGCCACAGCAATGAGAGCAAAAAAAGAAATAAAAGGAATCCAAATTGGAAAAAAAGAAGTAAAACTCTCACTGTTTGCAGATGACATGATCCTCTACATAGAAAACCCTAAAGATTCCACCAGAAAAATTACGAGCTAATCAATAAATATAGTAAAGTTACAGGATATAAAATTAACACAGAGAAATCCCTTGCATTCCTATACAATAACAATGAGAAAACAGAAAGAGAAATTAAGGAAACAATTCCATTCACCATTTCAATGAAAAGAATAAAATACTTAGGAATATATCTACCTAAAGAAACAAAAGACCTATATATAGAAAACTATAAAACACTGATGAAAGAAATCAAAGAGAACACAAATAGATGGAGAAATACACCATGTTCATGGATTGGAAGAATATACTGAAAATGAGTATACTACCCAGAGCAATCTATAGATTCAATGCAATCCCTATCAAGCTACCAACAGTATTTTTCAGAGAACTAGAACAAATAATTTCACAATTTGCATGGAAATACAAAAAACCTCGAATAGCCAAAGCAATCTTGAGAAAGAAGAATGGAACTGGAGGAATCAACCTGCCTGACTTCAGGCTCTACTACAAAGCCACAGTCATCAATACAGTATGGTACTGGCACAAAGACAGAAATATAGATCAATGGAACAAAATAGAGAGCCCTGAGATAAATCCACACACCTATGGACACCTTATCTTTGACAAAGGAAGCAAGAATATACTATGGAGAAAAGACATTCTCTTTAACAAGTGGTGCTGGGAAAACTGGTCAACCACTTGTAAAAGAATGAAACTAGAACACTTTCTAACACCATACACAAAAATAAACTCAAAATGGATTAAAGATCTAAATGTAAGACCAGAAACTATAAAACTCCTAGAGGAAAACATAGGCAAAACACTCTGACGTAAATCGTAGCAGGATCCTCTATGACCCACCTCCCAGAGTTATGGAAATGAAAGCAAAAATAAACAAATGGGACCTAATTAAACTTAAAAGCTTTTGCACAACAAAGGAAACTATAAGCAAGGTGAAAAGACAGCCTTCAGAATGGGAGAAAATAATAGAAAACGAAGCAACTGACAAAGAATTAATCTCAAAAATATACAAACAACTCTTGAAGCTCAGTTCCAGAAAAATAAGCGACCCAATCAAAAAATGGGCCAAAGAACTAAACAGACATTTCTCCAAAGAAGACATACAGATGGCTAACAAACACATGAAAAGATGCTCAACATTACTCATTATCAGAGAAATGCAAATCAAAACCACAATGTGGTACCATCTCATGCCGGTCAGAATGGCTGCTATCAAAAAGTCTCCAAGCAATAAATGCTGGAGAGGGTGCAAAGAAAAAGGAACCAGTTGGTGGGAATGCAAACTAGTACAGCCACTATGGAGAACAGTGTGGAGATTCCTTAAAAACCTGGAAATAGAACTGCCTTCAGATATTCTTGATTGTAAAGATTAAGTAAGTTAATATGTGTGAAATGTTCTTTGTAAATTGGAAAATACGACAGAAATGTGTTATTGCTATCAAATATAGACTCCCTTACATTTCCCTCTAGAATCGTCTAATATTTCATTAAGCAGATTTCATTTTTTTAAAAAAAATGGAGAATTTCTCAGAAGTGAGGAAGTTGCAAACAGAGAGAACAGAGCAGGAAATGAAGAGTTCCTGAAGCCTTGGCGCTCCTGAGATTTCACCTCTCTCTTTCTACTTCTGCCCCATCCTTTTCCCAAAAGAGAAAAGCGTGCCCACAGACATGGACACAGGAGGCTGTGTGGTGTCTCTAAAGTCTGCTGGTCCTGTCTTTACCCCTATAGTCTTTGGCTTTATACTCCAAATGCCAAGGTCTTAACATCCTTTATGCTACCAGATCAAAATCCATCTCCTCCTGAGGACTTCTGTCTGTGGGAAAGGAGTCAGTCCCCCTCCCCATAATGGCCAAATCTACTGCAGCTTGGTCAGCTCTGTGGACCTCAGCTGGATCCAAGGAACCCATACCATCCCAACATTATAAGATGTGCTCACATTTGATGCCCAAATGACCTGAGCTGCCAGATAAATTAGGCCCTACTGGAATGCCTAATTTAAAATTAGAGGATTCTAGAAGGAAATATTGGAGAAGGAAATGGCAACCCACTCCAGTGTTCTTGCCTGGAGAATCCCAGGGACGGCAGAGCCTGGTGGGCTGCCATCTGTGGGGTTGCACAGAGTCGGACATGACTGAAGCGACTTAGCAGCAGCAGCAGAAGGAAATATAACAGAGCCTACATTTGGTAATAATAACACATTTCCATTGCGTTTTTCCAATTTACAAAGAACATTTCATATTCATTACTTGTTTAATCTTAATGATTAAGAACAGTTGAAAACCAGTGAGAAAAGTATGGAATTGTATCTGTTTGTGTATTTAAAAATCATGTGTAAGTTGTGCATTTGATGTAAGTATTTAACTTAGTAGAGGTCGCTGTGAAAGCCAAGCTTCATTCATAAAGAGTTCCATTTTTATTTTCTTAAGAAAGTGTAAATGAGTTGAAGAGCACAACACTCTTCTTGTCTAAGTTAACTTTGGCCACATCCAGCTTAGCTGTTCAGACCAGGATAAATACCCCCTTCAATTTACAGATCTCCAATACTTTCACATCCATCCTATCATTTAATCTTAAAAATAATAACCCTAGCAAGATAGATTGTCATCCAGATTTTCAGAAGGGCAAACCAAGGCGTGGAGTGATGCAGAGATTTACCCAAGATTACTCAGCTTCTTGGGACTATAAAGTATGTCTACTTCCTCTCAGTCTAGGGCTCCTTCCCTTCCAATAGAAATGTCTGTTTTGTTCCCGAAACTAGATTACAAAAGCTCTTTGAGGGCAGGATTGTGCCTTTCTCATCTTGGGTAAACATGTGGTGGCTGATGCTCAAAAAAGAGCTGACTGCCTGACTTTCTGACTAGTGTACAGATTCAGCACTATCTGTAAGCTGAGCAGCTCACTGCTGGTGAACTCCAGGAGTTTAGAACACTAGCCTCTCTACCCATTGCCCAGCCTTGCTACCAGGGTCAGCACTACTGTTCATGAGCCCAGAGTCCAGGGCGATGAAAAAGTGAAAATTGAGAGTGAAAGTCACTCAGTCATGTTGGACTCTTTGCAACTCCATGGACTGTAGCCTGCCAGGCTTCTTTGCCCATGGAATTCTGCAGGCCAGAATACTGGAATGGGTAACCGTTCCATTCTCCAGGGGATCTTTCCAACCCAGGGATCGAACCCAAGTCTCCCACATTGCAGGCGATGAAAGACAAAGGCAAATTGGAGTTTCTGTTCAGGAAAGAATCTGCCTGCAGTGCAGGAGACCCAGGTTCGATCCCTGGATCAGGAATATCCCCTAGAGAAGGAAATGGCAAACCACTCCAGTATCCATGCCTGGAAAATCCCATGGACAGAGGAGCCTGGTGGGCTGCAGTCCATGGGATCACAAAGAGTCAGGCACGACTGAGCAACTAACACTTTCACTTTTCCTAATAGCTAGAGAGGGGAGCCCCATTGCCCATGGGAAGAACCAGCCCACCACATACATTGAGCCTTGGCCTTGGTAGAATCTGCCAAAGTCTAAGGCTTTGATGAGGCAGGTGGTTGATGAGATGTTGGATGGAGGGTGAGGAGACAGAATAGGACAATGCAAGGAAGGCTGGCATAGAGAGATCAAGGCTCCAGTTCCAGCCAGATGACACTTTTTGCGCTTTGGGCCTCATTTTTCATCTTCTTCTCCTCCTGTTGTATTTTTATAGCTCTGGTCAATACCTGGCATTTTACTTTATTTTTATTGCACATTTATTTACTTGTTTATTTGTTTATTGTTGAAAAATAGATATAGAGGACAACCAAGCCATGCCCACTGGTGGATAAACTCCTACTAACTGGGCTACAGGGAGGAGCTGGGGTTGATTTTTTTTTATTATTATCCCCATGAGCCTCCTTGTTGGAGACTATTGAGTATGAGAGTTACTTATGCAGACTCAGGAGCCAGCCTGCCTGGATTAGAAAGCTGGCTCTACCACTTGACAACTGTTAGGACCTCAGGCAAAAGTAACTGATTTCCTCATTTCTAGCTACCACTCAGGAATTCTGTGAGGGTTAGTGAAGCTATCCATGAAAAGTATTTAGAGAGGCATCTGGCACAAAGTAAGTGCTTAATGCATGTTAGCTATGATTGTGGTTATTTTATTAGAACTCGTCATTATACTTTCCTCTTAATGTTCTATATTTCATTTCATCATCGTCATCACTGTTATTATTACTCTTCTTTTGGTTTCTTCTCCTTCCATGTATATATTTTTCTTCCTCCAGTCCTAAGGATGGATGGTAGATAGAAAAATGAAGACCCAGAAGCCCAGGAATGGCTTGTCTCAGAGTTCACCAAATTACTGAGAAGGTCACAGCTTCTTAATTCAAGGCTTGTTTTTCCTGAGTCTGGGCCTCTTGGGAGGCTTTTGGCCACTGTGTAGACTCTGAGTCAAGTTGTTTAAGCTGAGTGGTATCAAGCTCAAGGAGACAGACACTTCTGCACTGAACTTGGTGCTGTGGGGTCTATTATCTAATATTGCCCAGGACCCAGCCATTGCTGATCTCTTTCCCACATAGCTGAGACCTTTTGATCCTACCTACTGACCCAGCCCCATTTCTGGCATCCATCCTGACACCGGGCAGCCCAGGCCCACCTGCTGTTCTCAACATCAGAACCTTGTTGTTGTGGCCTGGCCCTGGCCCTGCATCCTGGTTCATGGGGCTCTGACTGGTAACAGTGACCAAGTAATGGTGACCAAGTCCCCACTTTGATCCCCAGTTCCATCCTTGGTGACCTGAGTGTCCTGCTTTGCCCTTATTGATCCCCTTGTAAACTAGAATCTGGCCTTTTTTCTCCTTCTGGAATCCTTCCACCCACAGACAGAGACCCTCCAGGTGCCACATCCTCAACCCCTCCTAGAGTACTTGGCATTATCTGTCCATGGACTCATCAATTGCCACACTCTCCCTCAAGACATTGTATAAGACTGAAGACCTGGAAAAGGAAGTGACACCCCACTCCAGTATTCTTCCCTAGAGACTCCCATGGACAGAGGAGCCTGGCGAGCTATAGTCCACAGCATTGCATAGAGTTGGACATGACTGAAACATCTTACTTAGCATGCATGCTCCCCTGAGCATCCCCACTCCTGGTTGTCACCTCGGCTCTCCAGAGAGCCTGTTCTGCCTGCCTTCCTGCAAATGTAGCAACGCTTACCCTGTAGTGCCTGCCTGGATCTTGCCATCTCTCAGGGCATCCAGGTTTCCTGAAGCCATTATCCTATGACAAAGAATTTCATTCTACCCACCACGCCTGGCAAAGAAGTTCCCAAGCATTTGCTACCCTAACCCAAAGTCTCCCTGAGTCATGCCCATAGGCCATTCTGGAGCCTGAGGAGGAGGTCCCCACTGTGTCATTAGCCAAGAACTTGTTCCAAGCTAGTTTATTTCTTTCTCCTGCCCTGTTCTCAGTGCTCTTACCCACATCTGTGGCACATTCTCCATTTCCTTTCCCTTTGTTGGCTAGCTTTCTCACCCTGCACTTAGCCCTGCCAGGTTCTCTCTGGCCTGTGAGGGCCGAGACAGCAGCCCCTTTGTCAGACCATTTGGAGCCACTGCTTCATGCAGGAAATTGCTCATGTGCTGGGCTGATAATGACCAACAATCCTGCTGACAATCAGATGCTCAAGGGATTCAGCCCTCGGTTACCACCACCTCCTGTGAGGCCAAGCCAGTGGTGGCCCCTCAGGGCTGTCACACTTAGAAATGAAGCCCAACGCCTCCCCAGAGAGATGGAGTGAGTTGGCCCAAGGTGAGGGGTGCTGGGCCTGTCTAGGAAACGTAGCAGAGCTTGGTCCTTGGGGAATCTCATGTCCCCTGCCCTGCCTCTGACTCTCAGCCTAACAAGTTGGCTGGACTAGGGGCCACAGGAGCTAGGAGGTGCTGAGCTGACCTACTTATGGGCAGAACCACTGTGGCAGTGGGCAGGGACACTGCATTCCTGAGCCGGAAAGTCTGCATTTCCCACCTGAGGCCCTGGGGACTGGGAGACCAAACTTTCTAAAAGCAGGAATTTCACTTCTCCAAGGACATCTCATGTCTTTTCTGGAGATCACATTCAGGCCTGCCTCAGTCTCTGGCTGCTTGCCTTAATGGTCCTGTAACACACAGAACCCTAGTCTCCATCCCATTTTCCAACCATACCTGGGCCCCTCCCTTGGGCATGAGGAAATTCCTGCCAAGGCAAGGGGCATTTTGTAGAAATGATTATCTGCTTTTCATCTGCTGGAGTGCCTCATTTAAAATGGTAATCTTCTGTCCCTGAGAGAGGAATGGATAGGGAATTCCCAAAGTCTTTGGTGTCGGGCCTCCCTGGTGAGGAAAATCAGGAGACCGAAGGAGCTCAGGGATTTAAAGGTATAAAGGTATAGTCTGTCTCTCCGTTATAATCAATTATTGGATTGGTCATAATAAACATGGGAGCTAGAGGACCCCTAGAGCCATTTGGCCCATTGGTTTCCAATCCCAGCTATTCATCAGAATCACCAGAGAACCGGACCCTACTCCTTAAGGTTCTGATTCAGGATATCTGGGAAGTAGCTTGGCAGTCTCTCTTTTTAAAATCAGATGTATAGCCAGGTTTAGGAGTTACTGGTCTAGTTCAGTGCCCTCACATTGCAGATGGGGGAACTGAAACTCAGTGAGGCATTTTTGAAGGTCATATGGCAACTACCTAACCTGACATTGAAGGCTGTCTATGATCTGGTTCTAATCTACTTTTTCTTATTCTAGCATCTCATTTATACCCCCTTAGGACTGCATAAAATAGAAAATATCTAAAATTCAGGATACCAGTTAAATTTGAATTTCAGACATATTTGTACTAAGAAATTACTCATTGTTGATTTGAAATCTAAATTTAACTGAGTATCTTGTATTTATATTTTGTTCAGTGTGGCAACTTGATGCAATCTACACAGCAGACCACCTGAATGAACTTTGTCACATGTAATTAATAGGTGATTTCTGAATTTCTACTGCTAGGCCTCTGCTTATGCTAGCCCCTCTGGAATACTCAATCCATTATTTCCCCAAATCCTGTGCATTCTTCAAGCTGAATACATCTCTTCTTTCAAATGTTCTTATTCTTTGAGCTGACCTTGATCTATCCTTTGATAGTACTTTCCTTGTCTCTCTATTTCCACCTCCCCTGCTCTATCTTGGATCAGAGTTCTTTTATCTATTGGCTTAACTCTTCCATGGAGCATGAACCAGCCCTCCACCAGGACGGGGACCATATCTGAGTAGAGAGTAATATGTATGGGCATGGGCCCTGAGGTCAAATGGGTTTTGCTTGAATTTTAGCATTGCCAATTACCAACTGTGTGAACTTGGGCAAGATTTTCCACCTCTTTCAGACTCCATTTCTTATCTGTAAAATGAGAATTATAAGAGTAATTTTTACAGAGAGTTGCTGTGAAAACTAAATGTGATAAAGCTTTGAGAGTGCTTAGAACAGAGTGAGTATACATCATCATCTCTATATCTTTGGGGCCAAGCACAGTGTGGTGATCAGTAAGATCTACTGAATGAATGAATGAATGAATACATGCATAAAAGCCATGGATATAAGATCCTGAGCCCCATTGATTGAAAGTGCTAGATGCCAAAGGGAGTGGCTTTGTACTGAAAAATACACGAGCATTGGAAAACCATATTCCCTTCGGAGAAAATTTCTGTCCTCCAGGAGCTTATATAATAGCATATTCCTCTCTAGGGGAGTAAACAGCTGTTTGGAGATTGTAATGCAACTATTTGTCTCATAGGAACACTTCTATGCTTCCATTCTCTACTGTGATTATTAGAAATGGAAATCTAGACTTGCGCCTTTCACTCCATTCCTGTCTGCCTATGGACTGCTAGGAAACTTGATTTCCATTGGGCTTTGCTCTCTCCCTCTGTTATAGTAGATTTCACTGATTGAAACATTGGTAAATATTTAGAGACCAAGGGAAAAAAAAGATGAAATACAAATGCCAAGATCTGTGTAGTAGGTGTCAAGTAAATACTTGTTGAATGAATGATTGGACATTGGTGAATGAAAGGTAGAATATAAGCAAATAAACGCATAAACAGTTTTTTAAATAAAATAAGTGTGGAATAATTATTCAAACACTTCTTTCGAGTTACCATGTTCCTGTTTCAACCTGGAAAAAGGACTGATTAGGCCCTGCCACAGGAATCCTGCCTGAACTTTGGTGCAAGGTACCATTTATAGTCACCTCTGTTAGGCTCTCATGTTAGGAACATGAGAAGTTAGTTGGGCCAACTTTCCCTTGTATACATCTAATGATGGGGGAGCTCACTACTTCATAATCTTTACTACATTCTTGATCTATGCTACTATCTTTGAATGCTTAGAAAAGCTTTGACTGCTGCATCAATGATGTAGATCTAGTATTAGAACCCAAACCTCCCTGTAACCCAGACTAGAGTACTCTCCACCATAGTACGCTTGGAACTATAAAGCTGCATTTAGCAAGTGTTAGTCGCTCAGTCATATCCAACTCTTTGTCACCCCATGGACTGTTGTTCACCAGGCTCCTCTGTCCATGGGATTCTGCAGGCAGGAATACTGGAGTGGGTAGCCATTCCCTTCTCCAAGGGATCTTCCCAACACAGGAATTAAACCTGGGTCTCCTGCATTGCAGGCAGATTCTTTACTGACTAACCTGTATTTAACAAAGTTGGTAGGAAGAGAACTGTCCTACGAAGCAGGAGATCTGGGTCCAAGTATGAGCGCCAGCACTGGCTTGCTGTGTGAAGTTGGGCAGTTCCTTTCCTTATGTGGGCCTCAGTTTCCCTCTTTGCTCGATGAAAAATTTCAAACTGAATGCTCTGTAAGACTCATCCAGCACACATGTTTCAGAATTCTCTAATGAGGTCTAATTAGGATCTTGTAATACAGTGGTTCTCAAGTGTGACCCAAGAATCCCTAAAGGTCTCTGAGACCCTTTTCAATGATCAATGAGGTCTCCCTTTTCAAATTATGTATCTTTGAGAGGCAGGATTTTCTTCACATACTTCAGTCAAAACAACCTATCACAAGAGACTGAACGTAGAAGCAACCATGAGAGTTCAGCTATCTTCTGTTAAGCCAGATATTAAAGAGAGCAGCAAGAAACTGTAAAACCATGCCACTCTTCTCAGTAAATTTATTTTAGGAAATATTGTTATTCTTCACAAAATATATTAAAAATATGTTCTAAAATATGTGAACATGTCTAATTTTGAAGCATGTTTTTAAAATGAATGAATCCATCAATCCCCTTTAAACATCTCAGTCTTAATTTCTAATACCACAAATATCCATAGATACAATCCACATAAATAAGAATGCCTAGATCTTTAATTATAACTTTTAATAGTATAAAGAGATATTGAGAGCAAAAAGTTTAAGAAGGTTCTAGTAAGGTCTCTGACTTCCTGTCTCATTCTATAAAGCCTTTTCACTTTAGTGGTTCCAGATATGATCTGCTTCCCTGGTGGCTCAGACAGTAAAGCATCTGCCTGCAGTGCGGGAGACCCGGGTTCGATCCCTGGGTTGGGAAGATCCCCTGGAGAAGGAAATGGAAACCCACTCCAGTACTCTTGCCTGGAAAATTCCATGGACTGAGGAGCCTGGCGGGCTACAGTCCATGGGGTCGCAAAGAGTTGGACACGACTGAGCAACTTCACTTCAATATCTGACAGAGGGAAGAACACAGTGACCTCAGGAGGTAGGCCATTCTTCCGAATTCACAGATCTAAGCTATACCAGATAATATACTATCTCCCTTACCTGGGTTCCTTGGCACAGACTGGTAACTTGGGCCTTAGACAAGACACCCTATGGCAGGCAGTGCCAGTTCCTGAGTGGAGGAAGAAAGCAGCTAGTCTCATGAGGGTTAATGTGATAGCCTCCCTGCTTGTCTGTCTACAAGTTCCCAGTCCCTCTGGGTCCACCTGTCCTAATTGCTAGACTCTCCATATCCTATTCTTCACCCCCTCAATAACCGGCCCCTCTGGAGCCTGGCCACCACACAAAAACAGCCTGTTATGCCCATCATGGGAGGTCTTGGGTATGAGGCAAGGGAGGCCCTCCCAGTTTCAGAGTCCCCATGAGGTGGGGAAGGAGGACAGAAGTGGGAAAGAAAGGAGGGAGAATCTGTGATGACTGAGAGAAACCACTACACATCGGGTTCTTCATGTTGCTTTTTCCTTAATGACAAGTCTGGAAGGTAAGTAGTGATCTTTACCCTCATCTTCATATTTGTTGTTGTTCTTCAGTCACTAAGTTCTGTCCAACTGTTTGCGACCCCATGGACTGTAGCATGCCAGGCTCCTCTGTCCTGTCCCTCCTCTGTCCTTTTCCTGAGTTGGCTCTTTGCATCAGGTGGCCAAAGTATTGGAGCTTCAGCTTCAGCATCCTCATGTTACAGCCAGGGAAACTGAGGGTCCCAGAGTATCTGGGCCTGGATTTGAATTTGGGTCTAAAGAATGCCAAATTAACATACTTTCTGCTTTACCAAGAGAAGGGAGAGTCAGGAGCACCCAGGAAAAGAAGAGGGAGCAAAGAAACTCAAATCTATTGAACGCTTACTATGTGCCCAGCATGGTGAGTGTAAATGAATGTTCTCTTCCATCAACTCCTAACAGTAGTTCCCTCATGTAAACAGAGAATCCTCAGTTTACAGATGAGGAAACAGAAATGAGATGACTTTCCTGAGGGCACACTGCTAAAAGGCAGCAGAACCAGTATTCAAATCTAAGTCTGTCAAGTTCCAAAGCTTTAGCTTTTTTAGTAATACCAAATAACATTTCTTGAGAATTTTCTGTATGCCAGGCTCTGTACTAAATGCTCTAACTCATTTAATTTAAATCTCCCAACCAGGTAGGTACTATTATTATCCCCCATTTAACAGATGAGGAAATTAAGGCAGCCGAAGGTCACCTAGTTAGAGAGTAACAGAACTTGGATTTGAATCCAGACAGTTCAGCGCGATAGTTCATAGGCTTAGTGGTTGAACGCTACTATCCTCAAGCTCAAAGCTAAACTAGTGTGAGAGGCCCAGAACTGAAATTTCCTGATCTCTCAAGTCAGTATGCTCTGCACTATTGCCTCTTGAATGAATGTCCAAAGGCACAGCTGGTGCACCTCTGCCCAGAGGCTGGAATCTAATGAAGGGGGTCCTTCTGGGAGGCCTGCATTCCTGCCGCACAGCCTCCGTGGCTCTCCATCCGCAAACATCTGGCTGAGGGGGAAGAGGAGATACATTCAAAGGAGGAAACACTGCTCCACTCTAGGTTCTTGTGTTACTTGCCTGCCCCAGGCAGGGGGCTTCCCCTCGTGAGCATGCATACAGTTGGAGGTGGGTGTGAAGGAACCATTTGCCTTGTGTCTGAATATCCTTCTGACAGAGCCCAGCAGAACAAACATCTGAGATGGCCCAGAGGCTAGAGATACGGTGAGAGATCCGTTATCACAACCTCCCCAGAGTGTAAATAAGGAAACTGAGGGCCACAGAGTAAGTTGTAAGCAGGGCTGGAGGGATCCTTAGAGACCCTCAAGACAAACCTCTGGACCAAACCACAGATGAGGAAAGTCCTCAAACATAGGCAAAGGCTTGCTCAAAGTAGGCTTAAGATCTTCTCGGGCCCCAGGATTTGGCCCTTTGCCTGACCATCATGAATCTTAGAAAGGGAAGTGAGGCCAGAAGGAGTAAGTTATTCTAGGACTTGTGATGACATATCCCCCAAGAGACCCAAGCCTGGGGTCGGTCCCTGGGACCCTCTGGCCATCAGCCATGGCGCCCTGCCTGCTGAAGCTTTGGAGTGGGGGAGGGGAATCATTATTTCTTAATGGCTTCCTGCCCAAAAAGCCTCTAGAAGTGGCTAGTGCTAACTCTGTTTCCATGGAAAGAGCTGACTTCAGTGCATCCAGGGGGTTCAAGACTAAATTCCAGGCTAAACTAGAACTGGAGTGTTCTGAGCATAGGAGTGGATAAAGAAGGGAAATTGTCATCTGCTTCGATGTTCAGAAAAGGACACATAGCCAGGATATCTGAGTTGGGAGAAAGCTGTGATGCTCTGAGGCAGGGGGATGGAGAAAATGATCTTTGAGAGCTGGGGTTCTCTTTGGGGCATTCCCTGACTTCCTATGGATGCCTAAGGGCAGCACAGCAGTTCTGAGAGGGGTAGTAATTACCAGAAGGGATTTTCCTACAGACTTGCCCTGTGGCTAACTCCAAATGGGAGCCATACAACAGACTTGAGACTTAGTGACCTGTGAGCCTGCCTCTCATTGTACAGTTGGGAAACTGAGGCCCAGAAAGGAGAGGGCTTCCCCAAAATGCCAGAGTGAGTCATGATTCCTGACATTAAAGCAGGGTGAGGAGGATGACCCTGTGACCCAGGGCCCAGAGCCTCCTGTTAGAAAAGGTTTCTAAGGCCTTTCCCCTCTGTGTCTCCACACCAACCTGAGTCCTGCTCAGGTCGAGGGCTCTCCTCCCTGGGTGCTTTTCCTTGGCACTCTTTCCAGTGTCCCTGTGTGGTCTCGGTTTTACCCAGAGGCCCCCAGGAAGGGCTGGTGTGTCATTCGCAGGTGGCAGGAGCCAAGCAGGCCAGCGTGCATGTGGCAGGACTGGCGGGTAAGCTGCAGCAGGCTGGATGCTCCAAGCATGGGAGCTGAAATTCAAGGAATTTCAGTTGGCATTGCTGTCCAGTACCAGCCAACTGGTTAACGGTGCCGAGTTTGAATCAGCGACCCGCCTCCTGGCCCCTCCTCCTCGGCTAGTCTCTCTTCCTCCCTCCCTCCCTCCTTCCCTCCCTCGGGCCCTCCAGGAAAAGTGCAGGCAAGCTGAGCTCAGGCCGCTGCTCTCCGCCTCTTCCCGAGATGAGCCGCTGATGGAGCACCGGATCAGAGCTAGCTCTGGCTGAGCCCCTGGTCCTGGGTAGCCTGGTCCCCAGAGAGGGAGAGAGCCGTGCCCAGCAGAGCTCTGCTGGGCCCTGCCAGTTCCCCTCACCCCACCATGCCTCTGTTGGACGTGTTTTGGGCTTGCTTCAGGAAAGTGAAGGTAAGAGGTTACCTAGCCCCAGCCCACTCCACTGCTCTGGTTTGAAGGAGGCAGCTGGGGACCACTGAGTGCTGGCTGGAAGGCAGATAGGCTTCTGAGACTACCTTGGAGCTAGAAAGGCTTGGGTTCAAGTCTTACCTTTGACAACAGCTCTGTGATCTTCTACTGCTTTCTCACAGAAATAAGACAGCTGGCTGGCTCTTCTTCTAAAACTTGCCTCTGTTGCTTCCCTGCCCTTGCCACAAAGACAAGATTCTTAGCCTCTCTGAGCCTCCATTTCCTCAGCTTTAAAATAAAGACAATAGTGACACCAACTTTATAGGGTGGTGAGGTTGGTGTTATTGTTTACATATTAAATGTATGGAAATATAAGAGACAATGGGTGTAAAGTTTCTAGCGTGATGCCTGGCATGTAGCATCCATACCATACAAGTAATGGTAACTATTATTATGATTATTGCTACTAATTTCCTTCAACATATATTAAACACCTACTCTGTGCTAGGCACCACAGGAATTACACAAAAAACCAAATAGCTTTTGTCCTCAAAGAAGAGGTAAGAAAAGTGTTACATCTTTATCAAGACATATGCCAGACACTATGCTAGATAGTTAGTTGGTCAATAAATAGTTGTTGAGTGCTTGCAATATCTTGTACACAAGATACACAAGCATGTATGCAGGATACACAAGCACAGCAGGACCCATGAGGATGTAGAGGATATGATTTCTGCTTTAAAGAATCAGGGAACTGATATTTATTTCATATATGGTATGTGTCAGACTTAGGCACTTTCTGTTTGTCAACTGTGATGGTGATTTTCACCATAAGCAAGCCATTGTTTTCCTGCTTTTATAGATGGGGAATGGACACTATGAATGATCAAGAAATATTTACAAGATCACTCAGATATGGTTGGCAGAGTTGGGATCCGAACTCCTAAATCCATAGTCTTGTTGACACTATATGGCTTCCCATAGCTGCACCCAGTAGGGAGAACTTTCGACAACTAGCCTGACTACATAGAAGACAGGATGAAAGTCAAGCTGGCATCCTTGGAGGAGCTTGGAATGGATTCACAGGAGGTCACATTCGGGCTGAGCTTGAAGGAAGAGAAGTTTGTCAGTCCAAATGGGGGGAAGGGCATTCCAGGCATGCCTGGCAGAGGGAACTTCATCAGCAAGAGTCTGGAGGCAGTGATGGGTTGGAGGAAGGGCTGGTTTCATCATGTGCCTTATCGCAGGGTTTAAGGAGAGAGGAGCTGGAGATGGAGGACAAGAGTCTACCTCCCATAGAATTTGGAATTGATCCATGGGTTCCTGGCCCTCACCTTGTGAGGTTCTCAAATGAGCTTTTCACTCATTTGCAGTAAAACATGAGAAGGGTAGGGCTAATGCATTGCAGTTTGCAGAAAGCTAAATTAATTCAAGTCAAAGGACTATTCTTTATTTAGAGATTACTATTACTTCTTATGGGGGTGGGGTTCAAATGATTTCTTTTAATGAAATAGAAGTGTGAGATTTTTAAAATTTCTGTCCTCAGGAAAATAAAGTTTCCAATACTCTGACTGTTCCCTTCCTCATTTATTTAAATATTGCCTTCCTCATCCATGAAATTCCAAAATCTGGGGACTGTTGTTTTAGGGGATGGAGGAGTTCAATAAAGTATGGATATAGTTGTGGACAGTTTTAAGAAAATCACTCCAGTTGCCTTGGGCAGAAATGGTGTGGAGGGGCCCAAGTAGCGATGTGAAAGCCAGGAAGGTGGCTGCCATGGCAGTAAGGAGTGGAGGAGATGATGAGAGATGGAGCCAATGAGAAGAACAGGGCAAGGGGGAGGTGAAAGTACCTATGAGCTTGGACACCAGACTGATATGACTGTCCACTCCCTGGAGAACCATTCTGGGTGTTTGGCATGGATTTAAATCCCTTTGCACTCATTACCCCAATCTGTCAGACTCCTGGCAAATGCTCTCAACCAATGACAGTCTCTTAGAGACTGTTAGGGTCAGAGACCCTCAAGAAAAAGTCAGGGACTTCTCTCCCTGGTCCCAGACATTAGCACACATGCACACATTCACTCATGTGCATGTCCACAAAGATGAAGCCTATACATGTGTTTCTGCATACTCTCAGCTACACACACATATGCATAGACACACCATTCAAGTGTGTGCACACACACATATACACATAGAGGCAAATACATGCAGAATCACACATGCACACACAGATAGTACATATCCACAAGCATGTAGACTCACACACATGCACACATGCACATACAGAGGTAGGCATGCATGAACACAAACACTCTCCCATGCATGAGCTTGCAGGCACACTCACAATTAGACATACAGAAGCATGCATACAGCGTAAAGACACACGTGCACACACAGGGTTGTGGCAGACATGAATCAACACACAGATCTCAGAATAAGAGGCGGCCTGCCAGACCTAGGTACACCTTGAGTCTTGTGTCTCTTTTTCCAGCACTACTGCTTTGCAGACCCAGTCAAATAGGCAGGACTTCTGGGCTTGTAAACCCAGTCAGGGGTATGGGATGCCCTGAGCCACCCTGCCTCTCTGAGCTGGGCGCTTTGTGAGCAATTGCTTGGCTGTGTGGGAGGGAGCTGTGGCAGATGCAGAAGCTGCTTACAGGGAGGGGCATGGCCATGCCTGAACCTGCTGTAGCTGAAAGGGCCATCTCAGATGTCTCATTCGACCTTCTTGTGGTCCTGATGGGGAAACTGAGCTCCTAGCATCCAGCACCACATGGAGCTCTCCATCAGCTGAGGATGTTTGAAGAGGGAGGAAGCAAAGAAACTTGGAATCCCAGCCCCCACCCCATCACGTGCACACGCACGCACACACACACATGAGCTGTGTGCGTTTAAGCAAGTCCTCTGTGAGCCTCAGTTTCCTTGTCTGCAAAATAACACTAATCAGGGCCTGCCTCACAGAGATGCTATGAGGATTTGGGAAGATTGTGTCTTTAAAGTGCCTGGTATGGAATAAGTGGTCAACACACATGACTCACTGGCAGTAGATTTCCGAACTATTCACTGGGAGCATCAGAGCAAAGAACAAAGGTTATTCCATGTTTGGCAACTCCAGGGTTAAGAACTCAAGTCTCACTGGCTCCTTTGCCACACTCCTTTTCAGCCCTCTCCTCTGGCCCTGTCTGACTCTAGGACCAGAAACAACCTGTTTGGGAGCTGAAGGGTGATACTTCAGAAGTTAGTGTTACTGGGAAGATGGGAGGAGGTCAGGCCAGGGTCCAGGACTGCCTTGAGCTGTGCTGGAGTTAGGAGTAGCCAAAGGGTAAGGTGTTTGGATGTGAGATGAACTCAGTGTAAATAGTTCCATACATGTCTGATGCGTCTTCCCTGGAGGCCAGTGAAGGTTGAGAAGGTATCCATGACCTCTCAATGCGGCACTATGTATGCATGATACTCACATACATACACACAGGACCATTTCTCTGAGGTGTCCTTTTGCCCCATTCCAGACCAAGCATGTTGTGATGCACATCATGAGTGCCCAGAACATGGATCCTCTCTTATGTTACTCTCTTTGTATCAGGCGAGCTTATTAGGTCCTGAATGGCACTGACCTGGGAGGTGGAGAATACAGCTGGAGTTCCATATCAGCCATGACCTCTAGGTGACTTTGAGGGGATCAAGTACTCCCTGCTGGCCCTCAGTTCTTTCCCCTTAGAATAGACAAAGCTAATCACACAATATCAAGGATGACTAGGTTCAATGAGGTCATCTGTTTCTCCCTCCCTTTTCCTCTCTTGAAACTACAGATGAGGAAACTGAGGCTCAAAAAGGGGAAGAGATGTGCCCAAGGTCACACATGGGGTAAGGACACAGCCAGATCCTCACATATTCTGTAGTCTTCCTACTTGCTCTGTGGCAAAAGCCAAACACAGCTTGTCTCTGGTAGAATATAACAGCAATTCCGGCAGGACTGCCACACGCATGTACATAAACGCATGTGGTAATAACCTTGTCTCACCTACCTGCTTCTATGGGAGGCAAAACAAATCAGACTGAAAAATCCCTTGTAAACTGGGAAGCTTTGTCAAGGTTAGCTATCCAGTTTTGGTCCAACAAACAATGCCATGCTTTTCCCCAGGCACTGTACACTCACACAGCCAGGCTTATGAGTGCAGATGTGCACGAGGGCTCTCCTGAGTTCACACAAGAACACACTCTCAAGCACCCCCTCTTGTGTGTGCAAATCCACCTAGTTCTCAAGGCAAAGGAAAAGTTTAACTGGAGACTAGGGTACTTTATGCAACAGCACAGCTGGAAAAATCGAGGGATAGGGGTGAGGACCTCCAGAATTTGCCCCTTCTCCTCCAGTTGCCTCATCTCAGCACAGTTGGTGAAGTTTGCTAAAGAACATCTGAGATTAGACAGTATTTGTTCTGGGGAGTGGGAGAAGTGCCCATGGGCACTAAGGAAGTAAAATGGGGAATAGGAATCAAAGCTTTGACTCTGACTCATGTTTTGGACACAAATTCTTACTTTGCCTTCAGCTTCTTTGGTACCAAAAAGAGTATGAGTGGGGGTTACTGGGAGTGGAGGACATGCCTGATGATATGGCTGGTGGAGGAAGAAGAAAGTGGGGAAACCTGCAGATTGGCAATGCCAGTTCCCTACACTGTGCCCCCACCCCCGCCCCAGCCCAAAGCACTGCAGAAAGAAGTGATTAGCTAAATTTATAGAGCACATGGTATATGGTAGACACTGTACCAAGTCCTTCACAAATACTAACTCATTTCACTATCACAATCAACTCTGCAAGGTGGGTGCTCATCATTCTCATTTGACTGAAATACAGAACAGTTAGGAAATTTATCCAAGGTCACACAGCTATTAAGTGATAAACTTGGGATTTTAAATACAGGTAATCAAGGTCCAAAATCTATGTTCTTTCCACTATGTTTATGTAATCTCTGCCTCAGTTTTTTTCCACCTATAAAATGAGGGGGTTAGATTGGTTTATCTCTGAAAGTCCTTCCAGCTTCAATAACTCTCATTATACTTACTATCATTGACTGAAAAAAAAAAAGCAAGACTCTTGCATCTTCCCATACGCAGAAAAGTGCTACATTCATTAACTTGAGATATCTGGTTTTATTTAATTAACAGTAATCTTTTGCTATTCCAACTCTCTGGTCTTTGAAAGCTCCATATATCTTGGCTCTTCCTTTACATCTTTGGAGCAGTCCTTCAGAGCTATCTGAGAGGTTGTCTTCCGGGCTTGAAGCCCTCAGAAAGACTGTCAAATAAAATTCTCAAGTTTTTCTTAAGAATTTCTCAAGTAATTCTCAAGTTTTAGGTTGTGCAATTTTTTTCAAGTTGACAATATATACTTCTCTGAACTTTTAAGCTAAGTGAAAAAAAATCTGCTCCCCAAATGTCAGTGATTTCCACTCAAGTTCCCTGGGGAGTGGAGCTGAGCCCAGGCTCAGACAAATGAGCCTGCCCTGAAGGCCAGTCCTCCCAGCAGCCCCTAGGGCTGGAGAATAGCCTGAGAAGCTCTGGGAGCCCTGGCCTGGCCTGCATTTCCAAGTCACTAGTAACAATAACACGGAGCAGCAGCTCAGGCAGCCTGTGCTGATGTGGGGTCAGAGGTTTCACAGTGGAGTTAGGGAGTGGAACTGCTTGATCCCATCCCTTTGGCCCACCCCTGAGCAGCCTCTGCCACTAGGGACCTTGGAGTCCAGTTAGATCAGCAGCTCCAAGGCTGCAACTGCCAAGGGGCAGAGGAAAGGAAGTTCTGCATTTGGAAAATGGAGTTTGAGGCCCTGGAAATGGGTGTGAGTTAAAATTCTCTGGACTTTTTAGCTAATCTGGCCTGGGTCCCCCTGGGAGCTTCAGAGAAGAATGCAGTATAATGATACAATGTAGTAGCTGCTGGAAATGGAACTGCCAGCCCAGATTCTGCCTTTTCTTCCCCTTTCAGAGCCTCAGTTTCCTCATCTACAATATGGGGATAATAGTCCCCACTTCAAAATTGATTGCAAGGGTGACACGTGAAAGGGCTTGCTGCACAGTACATACTTAGAAAAGTTGACTTAAATTTAAAGATAGTTCATAGGTTGCTCTTGTTATCCTGGGCCCATGGCTTGGGCCCTCAGTTTCCTCATCCATAGAATGGGGTGAAATTCTACCTGCCCAAAGAAAGCCTAGAATTGGTGACATACTGTGGAGATAAAAAGACAGAAGGAAACACTGATATTACTACCCTTAGGCTCAGGAAGTGAGCTGTTTAGGCCATTCCACTCGCTCTTCCTATCTCTACCCTTATTCCCACTCTGGGTCAAACTAGTTCAGAGTCTGGAAAAGAGGCCCCATTCTGCTGTGGTACCATTACATCTCCCCTCTCCAGTCCCTTACTGCACTCACCCTGTCTAAGGCCCCTCTCCCAGAGGGACTCCCAAGCTCTAGGCAGGAAAGAGGGTCCCTGTTGGCTGGTGGGAAAATCAAATCTTTGGGATGTGACATTCCTGAGATTGTCCAGAGAACCCCTGGGAGTTGCAGCTGTTTGTGCTCTCTCTCTTTCCTCTCGCTGTCTCTCCTCTCCAGCCCAGCTCTCTGCCTCTTGTGGAGGTGGGGAGGGCAGGAGGGCATGAAGCTGGAGAAGGCTGGGGTGATACGGGCCCAAAGGCAAGGAGGCAGACCTGGCATGGCCTTGCAGGCCAAGTGAGGAGTGGGGAGTGGGGAAGGAGCAAAAAACACTCCACCAGGACTGGCAGGAAGGAATTAAGGCAAAAAGAGCCCAAGGCAGCAGCAGGATATCTGTCAGTGGGTGAGTTAGAAAATGATATACAGTTCAGCATCCCTGAGGCTACAGGTTGGATCCCCTTTTAGGGTTGGGTAGGTTATTAGACCATGGTAGTTCTGGTGGGTGGGAGAGGAGAGTCAGAACTTCTGAGAGGCTCACACATTTCAAGCTAGTCTGAGATAGCTTGCACCCTCAGAGAAAGGAAAAAAGAACACTCTGGGATTCCTCAAAATGCTGTCCCAGTTTGAGTTCTACAAAGGCATTCCTGAAATCCTTTCTCACAGTGTCTTTTCCCAGCTGGAATTGTCCTTCACCTTCTTCCTTGTGATGAAAGGATTAGAATGATCATGGACCCACCTATCATTATAGGCAACAGGTCTGAGGTCTAGCAAAGAACTGGTCAAAGGCACATGACCAGAATGCCTGCTATCACTCAGTCCCACTTTAAATCTCTCTCCCATTTTAAATGTCTCTTCTGTTCTTTCCAGAGAAGAAATTGGCATCCCTCAGGACCACACCACCTCACACCCAGATTTCACACCCTACCCGTGAACACATGTTCCCAGGCCACTGCGATGGGGTTTAAAAGTGACACCATGACACCAATGCTCCAACTGAAGACCTGGTGGCAGGCTCAATCCAGCCCTCACCTGCACACCGCCCTCCACGTACCCAGCTACCTCCATGCTGGACTGTGAACTCCTTTAAGGATCCAACCTGTGTCTTATCCACCCCTGTGTCCAGCCCAACACAGCCTCTATTTTAGGCCCAGCCTAAAGGAAGTTGTCTGAGTGCATAGAACACACGTGTACTCTCATGCACATACAAGTAACCAAAGCCACTGAACCCTCTCCTGACAGAGAGACCCCAAGAGACAGAGGAATCAACTATGGAGGCATCAGGGAGTCTCCTTCCCACAGTGGCCACAGTCTTTCTTGGCAACACACAGTCTGGGCCTGAGGGTGGTGATGGCCCACTAAGGAGCGGGCTCAGGCTGTGAATGGGGCTCTGTGCGGTCCTGAGAAGGCTGGGGGAGGCTGGAATGTCAAGAACGTGCTCTCATGACCAGCCCTAGGCTGGGGCCTGTGGCACAGGACTGGCCAGGGGTTGAGGCGGAGCAGGGAAGCCAGGCAAGGAAAAGACGAAAAGTCCCCACTGACTTGCCTTCAGATAGCAGGGCAAGGACTGGGCATAGAGCCAGCAGGCCCAGCAGAGAGGATGCTGGAATGCTGAGCTCTGAATCCACCAATGATGCTGAGAACTCTTCAGGTCTGGACAAAGCCTGTCAGTAGTCTTTGTGGATGGCCTCCAAACTATCCCTCTCAGACCCCTTGACTTCTCATTCAGAGACCAGCTTCCTGTATCCATCCCCCTTTGGGCTCCGGCTCTCTCTTTTTATACTCTTTCAATAAAATTCTCTTTTTCTCTCAAAAACTCTGTATCTGTCTCTTTCTGTCTAGCTACTCTGTTTCCCACTAGTTGGCAAGCACCTCAAACACAAGAACCATGTCTGCTTCTGTGTAAGTTTGTATCTGCAGGTCCACTGCGGGGGCTACTGTACAGTTCTGAGCAGATGTTCCACACAGGCTTCAAATCTGAGAGGTTCAGAATGAGATTCATTACAAAAGGAAAATTACCCTCCCACTTAGCCCAATCAGGCCTTTGCCTCTGTTCCTGACCCCAGTTAATAGCACCTCCACCTGGTGCTGTTAACTGGTTGCCCAGGCCAGAAACTTTGGACTCATCCTCAACTTCTTTTTACCTCCCACATCCTGTCACTTACTGTGGTCCCACTATGTAGACAGCTCATATGTTAGTCCCTTCTGTTCTGATCCCAAAGGCCACTGACCCAATCTTCTCCAGCCTCGCTGTCTCAAGTTTTACCTAACCTCTCCCACTCGGATTCCCAATTCCTCACTCAACAGACAGAGTAGCATCCTGAAACATAAACCTTGATTAGCCCCCTTCAAGAGTTCCCCACTGGGCTCTGGATAAAGTTCAAGTTCTATCACACTGATCTACAAGTTTCTTCATGATTTGGCCCTGACCACTGCTCCACACCCAGTTCTTACTCTCTGTCTGGCACTAGGCTCGCCAGCCAGATATACACTGTTCCTCAAATCTCATGCTTCCATACCTCCTTGACTTTATTTATGTTACTCCTGTCATGATTTTTCCAGTATTTACATGGAATTGTGATGATTTGTACTTGTGGCCTACCCCTCGCCCCCACTTGACCGTGAATTCCTCAAGGGGAAGGAATATATCTAATTTATCTGAAGCCCTGGGTACCTATCAAAGGGCCTGGCCCTTAGAGGCTCATAGTGAGTAAGTGAATGAATGAATAACTGAATGAGTCACTGGATGGTAACCAACTGGATGGGAACCAGTTGTCACCACCAATCCTGATCTTCTTCCAGAGTGCCTATCTCTACAACTGCTGGGCTCCTGGCTCCTCTGTCCAGAATCTCCATGTAAAAGAATATGTTTTACAACCAAGAAACAAAAAGAATTTTCATCCTGTAGCAAACTCTGTGATGTAGAATTTCATACCCCATTTTCCCCTGTAAGCCTCTCAGCTACCAAAATAGTGCCAGGATCAGGGTCCAAAGCAGAGTGGATTTCATGGCCCAGGTTATCCTGGACCCCAGAGAGAAAAGAATAGGATAAAATTAAACTGGGAGTCCCATCAGCCTAAACTGTAAACTTGGTTCTGCCATTTACTGCTGTGTGGCCTTGGATAAGTAATTTCTCTTCTCTGGGCCTCATTTTCCTCATGTGTTACATGAGCATAAGAAAACCTACCTTGTTTATGACAGTCTACTTTGTGATAGCTTACTTATTTATAACCTGCAAATACCTGTGTAAATTTAAAGCCTAATTAGCTCCTGAATGATCCTTAATTCTCTTACATCTTTAGTGGTTAGGGTAGGAGAGGAGAGAATTTAATATGAATAGAATACAATTTCAGAGTAACAATGTGTCCTACCCACCAGTTCATCTCCTAATTTTCCAGAACTGTTACATTTAGGATCTCATGGGGCCCTGCTTCCACTTTCCCTCCCACCTCTTCAACCTTCTTTTTTACTCCCCTTTTGTCCACCACTGAAAATTATATTGACTTGCTTAATCATGGGTCCACTTTGGAGCTTTGTAGGAGAATTTCATTAGTCTCTCTCAACTGGGCGTTTCCCTCTCTTTATACCTATCTCATTCTAGAACTTTCCATCTCCATGAGACTAATGTCTCTTGAGGATTTTGCCAGTGAACACTCAAGGGGGACACCTCTTACCCCTACTCTCTCTTGTGGCCAATTGTGGGTTGGAGATTCACCAGATTTTGTCTTTCAGTCTACAAAGGTAGATCTGACTTTTTTCATTTCAGGGTCTCTAGGGCTTATATTCGGAGAAGGCAATGGCACCCCACTCCAGTACTCCTGCCTGGAAAATCCCATGGACGGAGGAGCCTGGTAGGCTGCAGTCCATGGGGTCGCTGAGTCGGACACAACCGAGCGACTTCACTTTCACTTTTCACTTTCATCCACTGGAGAAGGAAATGGCAACCCACTCCAGTGTTCTTGCCTGGAGAATCCCATGGACAGGGGAGCCTAGTGGGCTGCCGTCTGTGGGGTCACACAGAGTCGAACACGACTGAAATGACTTAGCAGCGGTAGCAGCAGCAGGGCTTATATTAATCTCCTGGAACTAGAAATCATTGTGGTCAAGTGTCTGCACCTGGTATAGCAATCTGTGCAAGGATAAGAGCGGTGAAAAGTACTATGGCAACTCATTTCCTTATAAGATTTTGGTTGGCTTGGAGACTAGCTGCTTGAAGGCAGGAGCATAGGCAAGAAATCTCTTCCACCTCTAAGAGGAACCCTTCTTTCTTCCTTAACTATTGCATTCACATTTTACCACTATCATTTTAACCTAAGCCACCAACATTGCTTACCTGCTCTACTGCAAAGGCCTTCTGAGAGAGACTCCCTGCTTCCTCTTTAGTTCCACAATCCATTCTGCACACAGCAGCCAGAGTGATCTCTCTATGATGTAAGTCAGCTATTGCCAGTCTCTTGTTCTATGCCCTCCAATAGCTACTTAACATCATTTGAATCAAAGTCAAAATCCTCACCCTGGCCTTCAAAACCCTGCATAATTTGGCACTTGACTCTCAACCTCTGTTCGGAATGTTCTGTACACAGATTGTCACATTGTTGGCTCCTTCTTGTCATTCAAGCCTCTGCTCAAACTTCAGCACCCCTGAGAGACACTCTCTGGTCACCTTTTCTAAAGCAATCCCTGCCTATTCCATCTATCCTATCACTCTCTACCTCATCCTGGTTTTAAGGTTTCTCCTTCTTGGATCTTACTGATAGCTATAATTTACTTATTGACTTATTTACCTATTTATGATTTGTCCCTGCTCCATGAGGACAGGGACCTTATCTATCTAAATCTATGCTATATTCTTAGCATCTATTATAGTGTCTTGTAG
Source organism: Bubalus bubalis (assembly GCF_019923935.1). Lineage (NCBI taxonomy): Eukaryota > Metazoa > Chordata > Mammalia > Artiodactyla > Bovidae > Bubalus > Bubalus bubalis. The sequence continues at coordinate 60,819,392 of NC_059181.1, forward strand.
GGCATTGATGATGTTGTTATTGTTCAGTTGCTAAGCTGTAGCTGACTCTTTGCAACCCCATGGACTGCAGCATGCCAGGCTTTCCTGTCCTTCTCTATCTCCCAGAGATCACTCAAACTCATGTCCATTGAGTCAAAGAGGCCATCCAACCATATCATCCTCTGTCGCCCCCTTCTCTTCTTGCCCTCAATCTTTCCCAGCATCAGGGTCTTTTCCAATGAGTCAGTTCTTCACATCAGATGGTCAAAGTATTAGAGCTTCAGCTTCATCATCAGTCCTTCCAGTGAATATTCAGGACTGATTTCCTTTAGGACTGACTGGTTTGATCTCCTAGCAGTCTAAGGGGCTCTCAAGAGTCTTCTCCAGCACCACAATTTGAAATCATCAATTTTTTGGTGCTCAGCCTTATTTATGGTCCAACTCTCATATCTGTATAACTACTGGAAAAACCTGAGCTTGAACCATACAGACTTTTGTCAGCAAATTGATGTCTCTGCTTTTTAATATGCTATCTAGGTTTATCATAGCTTTCCGCAGTCAATTTCTGCAGTAATTTTGTAGCCCAAGAAAATAAAACCTGTCACTGCTTCCACTTTTTCCCCTTCTATTTGCCATGAAATAATGGGACTGGATACTATGATCTTAGTTTTTTGATGTTGAGTTTCAAGCCAGTTTTTTCATTCTCCCTTTTTACCATTATCAAGAGGCTCCTTAGTTCCTCCCTCTTCACTTTCTGCCATTAGAGTGGTATCATCTACATATCTGAGGTTGTTTATATTTCTTCTGGTAATCTTGATTCTAGCTTATGATTCATTCAGCCCAGCATTTCTCATGATGTACTCCGCGTATAAGTTAAATAAGCAAAGTGACAATTTTCCACAGTTTGTTGGGATCCATACAGTCAAAGGCATTAGTGTAGGTAATGAAGCAGATGTTTTCCTGGAAATCCCTTGCTTTCTCTGTGATCCAATGAATGTTGGCAATTTGATCTCTGGTTCCTCTACCTTTTCTAAATGGAGCTTGTACGTTTGAAAGTTTTTGGTTCACGTACTGCTGAAGCCTTGGTTGAAGAATTTTGAGCATAACGTTACTAGCATGTAAAATGAGCACAGTTATATGGTAGTTTGAACATTCTTTGGCATTGCCCTTCTTTGGAATTGGAATGAAAACTGACCTTTTCCAGTCTTGTGGCCACTGCTGAGCTTTCCAAATTTACTGACACATTGAGTGTAGCACTTAAATTGCATCATCTTGTAGGATTTGAACTAGCTCAGCTGGAATTCCATCATCTCCACTAGCTTTGTTCATAGTAATGCTTCCTAAGGCCCACTTGACTTCACACTCCAGGATGTCTGGTTCTAGGTGAGTGACCACACCATCATGGTTTTCTGGGTCATTAAGACCTTTCTTGTATACCTCTGTGTATTCTTGCCATCTCTTCTTAATCTCTTCTGCCTCTGTTAGGTCCTTACCGTTTCTGTCCTTTATTGTGCCCATCCTTGCATGAAATGTTCCTTTGCTATCTCCAATTTTCTTGAAGAGATCTCGCATCTTTTGCATCCTATTATTTTCCCCTATTTCTTTGCATTGTTCATTTAAGAAGGCCTTCTTATCTCTCCTTGCTATTCTCTGGGACTCTGTGTTCAGTTGGCTATATCTTTCCCTTTCTCCTTTGCTTTTTGCTTCTTTTCTTTCCTCAGCTATTTGTAAGCACTCCTCAGACAATCATTTTTCCTTCTTGCATTTCTTTTTCTTTGGGATGGTTTTGGTCACTGCCTCCTATATGATGTTATGAAACTCAATCCATAGTTCTTCAGGCACTCTATCAGATCTAATCCCTTGAATCTATTTCTCACTTCCACTGTATAATCATAAAGGATTTGATTTAGGTCATACATGAATGGTTTAGTGGTTTTCCCTACTTTCTTCAATTTAAGCCTGAATTTTGCAATAAGGAGTTCATGATCTGGGCCACAGTCAGCTCCTGGTCTTGTTTTCGCTGACTGTATAGAGCTTCTCTATCTTCAGCTGCAAATAACATAATCAGTCTGATTTCTGTATTGACCATCTGGTGATGTCCATATATAGAGTCATATCTTTAGTTGTTGGAAAAGGGTGTTTGCTATGACCAGTGTGTTCTCTTAACAAAACTCTGTTAGTCTTTGCCCTGCTTTATTTTGTACTCCAAGGCCAAACTTGCCTTTTATTCTGGGCATCTCTTGACTTCCTACTTTGGCACCCCAATCCCTGATGATGCAAAGAACGTCTTTGTGTTAGTTCTAGAAGTTGTGGTAGGTCTTCATAGAACCAGTCAACTTCAGCTTCTTCAGCATCAATGGTTGGGGCATAGACTTGGATTACTGTGATGTTGAATGGTTTGCCTTGGAAATGACTTGAGATCATTCTGTCATTTTTGAGATTGCACCCAAGTACTGCATTTTGGACTCTTTTGTTGACTATACGAGTTACTCCATTTCTTCTAAGAGAATCTTGCCCTCAGTAGTAAATATAATGGTCATCTGAATTAGAGCCACCCATTCCCATTAATTTTAGTTCACTGGTTCCTACACTGTTGATGTTCACTCTTGCCATCTCCTGCTTGACCATGTTCAATTTACCTTGATTCATGGACTTGACATTCCAGGTTCCTATGCAATATTGTTCTTTACAACATCAGGCTTTACTTTTACCACCAGACATATCCACAACTGTGTGTCATTTCTGCTTTGGCCCAGCTGCTTCATTCTTTCTGGAGAGCTATTAGTAATTACTCTCTGCTCTTCCCCAGTAGCATATTGGACGACTTCTGACCTGGGAGACTCATTCTCCAGTATCATGTTTTTTGGCTTTTTCATACTGTTAATGGGGTTCTCGTGGCAGGAATATTGCAGTGGGTGGCCATTTCCTCCTCCAGTTGACCACATTTTGTCAGAACTTTTCACTATGACCCATCCATCTTGGGTGGCCCTGCATAGCATGGCTCATAGCTTCATTGAGTTACACAAGCCCCTTCACCATTACAAGGCTGTGATCCACAGAGGAGAGGGTGCTCTATAAATATTTTCAATGAGTTAATTTATAATATTCTTTACCATTTAAAATATTTTTGTGTGTTGAAATTTCTTACAAAATATATGAACTTGGGATTATTACTATCCTAGGCTTATGGATGCAGAAAGTGAGTTTTGAAAGGTTATGGGTAATGTCCAATGTTGCATAATCAATAAATAGGGGAAGGGAGCCCTATTGGAACTTGAGCTTTCCAATTCCAAATAGTGCTTTTTCCACCAACATACCTTACTTCTAATCTGGCTGATGCTATGCCAAGGATGGTATGTTCCAAGCAAATGCTGACTGATTCTATGATAAGTCTTATTGTCAGGCCTTGGAACAGTACTGTGACCTGCACAGACTGCCTCCAATCTCCTGACTTGGAGGTGCTCTTATTCTATGATAATGACATGAACCAGAGGAGTCAGTCAGTGGAGTGGGAGAAAGTAGTGTGGAGTGGGCAGTCAGGAGTCTGAGCTTCTAAGCTCCACTTTGCTCTCGACATGTACCTCATTTTCCTTTTCTGTGGGCCTCCATGTGCTTTTCTGTAAAATGGGTAGATTGAACTTGCTGACTTCAAGGATTCCTTCTGATTCTAATATTTTGTGGGGCTCTGCAATGCCTTAATTTCTTCTCTCTTTCTTTTACAGTGCTTCCCATTGCTTCAAGGGAGGAAGAATGCTGGTAAGTGTGTAAGGTGGGGCTCACACGTAGCGTGCAATAGCACTGAGCTTCTCAGTGATCCTCACAGATGAGGTGATCAGGTGTCTGGGCTTGGAGCTGATGTCCTAGTGCCGAAGCTGGAGATGTCCTCTGTCTCCCTCCAGTGGGCATTTCCCGAGCTCCTTTCCCAAGGTCCACTTCTGAGGTCTTTTGAGGTGAATGAGCATGCAGACCTTCTGTGTTTCTCAGATGGATGATTTTCTCCAGTCAGGGAACCAGGGGAAGGTCTCCCTATAGAGCTATCAGCAAGCGGCAGCCAGCCATATGCTTCCCTTTTTCTCAGATGCTTTCTTTTCACTAAAAAGTATATCAGGCATGGGAGATATGTTGGGAAAGGGAACAGGTAAGAAGAGGTGAAGGAAAGAGACTTGGCATTTGGAGTTCGATATCTGTGATATTTCCAATGCTTACTTTGTTTGGAAATCTACCAAGAGAGTCAGTTAGGACTAAAGGGATATACATAGCCTTGAGGGAGAAAAATCCCTGTCTTTTCCTCTCTTGCAAATTTCTTTGCTTAACTGTCTTCTGCCTCTGGTGTCCCACTTAGGTGTGAACAAGTGGGTGGCATTCTGGAGCACCTACCTTCTGTTGAAGAGGACACAGTTGTTTAGAGATGACTGCTTTGGGGAGAAAGAGAAAGAAAGATATTGGCCAGAAATGAATTTGCTGCCAGAGCCTGGACTCCTGGCATCAACTGGGCTTTTCTGAGGTCATCTAGGTCATCCTCTTGGTTCCAACCTGACCTCAGCCATTTCCACTGGCTACAGTTTTTCATCAGGATGAGCTCAGGACTTGAATGAGCATGGCTGCTAGATGGCAGTTAGGGTTGGGGCTCAGGGAAGCAGAAAGACACCAATTAAGAACTGGGATGCTAAGAGCCTGCGCAGAGCATCTTGGTAAGATGTTGGAATAGACAACTGGAGTCCTTGCTCCTGAGGACCTCCCCAGGTCACTGGTCTTACAAGGAGGCCAGAGAAGGGATCTGGTGACCTTCTAAGGGCTTTTCCACCTTAGGACCCTGAGTTCTTGGGTGGTGGCTGCTCAAAAGGAAGAGCCAGCAGGGAGAGGTGTTTATTTGCATTGCCCTGACAGTGGATGAGAGGGGACCTGTTGTGGAGCAGGAACACTGCTTTGATCAGCATGCAGCATGCATCTGTTTCTCTCCACTGCCTCCCTCTCCCCGAACTTCCCCCATCTCCTTCCAGAGCTTCTTGCTGAACACAGTTCCTACTTTGCAACAGAGACTTCTGGGGGCACAATATATGTGGGCTGCCCATAGTGGGGAAAGGACAAACTTCTCTATTTCAGAGACACCAGCTGCAAAGGCTAAAAAGAAACCCTCAGGTCCTGAAATAATGACTTTCCCAGAAAAAAACACTGGCTGAAGTTGCCAGGTTGCCTCATTAGATTGTCTGTGCCAGGCTGAGTTGCCAGGGCTGCATCCCGGGAGGGTGGGCACCAGGTGGCTTGAGTGGTCTGTGTTTTCTAGAGGAAAGAGGAGTGTCTTTAAGAGGATAGGGCCAGGCAGAAGAAGTTGTCACCTACAGAACTGAGCTAGAACTGACTTTTGTGCTGCTTCTCTAGGTTAAAGTTTGAAAATGTCTATTTAAGGACAAATGTGAACGCATTGCCTTAGGCTGATTGAAAGCCAATCTGGAACAAATTAAGAGTTTATGTGGATATGGCAGTGGAAGCAGCAAGACACCAAAAATCAAAGGACCTGGATTGTAGTCCTAATTTCATAAGCAATTCACTGTGTGGGCCCAGGCATGGAACTTCCTCTCTCTGGACCAGTGTCCACATCTATAAAATGGAGCTTACTTCATGGGGTTCTTGCATGACTGTAAGAAATGGTGCATTAAAAATATCAAAGTGCTGAGCAAATATGATTATTTTTGAGATATAGCTCAGGGAGGGAGAGAACTCTTGATTTATTATTGATTTTGGGGGATGAGGTTATGCTTTCACCTGTTTTAAAATTCAGGAGATATGAAAATACAAAATCTCCCTATGCCTATCTCTTCACCACTCAGCAATCCTCTCTGATATGACCAATGTTACCAGCTTCTTGGGCCCTTGATGAGTTTAGAAGGTCTTAAAGAAAGGGAGCTGTACTAGCCAGGATTTCAGTGGAGGCTATAGATGCCTGCTTTGGGGTTAGATTGAGGAGACTGTGCCAAGAGGGCAATGAATAAGGAATTGCAGGGCAGCAAATGTGAAATAAGCATTTGGGAATCAAGAAGCCTGGGATCTAGTCTTGACTGCACAACTCATGTTTGAAGGATCTTAAGAACCTTCCCCTCTCTGACTCTCAGTGTTCTATCTGTACACTGAGCCTGTTCTGTTCTCATATGCCATTCTTGCAAGTTTCCACCAGAGTAGAATGGAAATAGTGAAGGGGAGGACTGACCAGGGACCTTTTAGAGAAGAAAAAGCCAAGACATTGACTCAAAGCTGATGACTGAGTATGCTTTGCATATGTAATCGTCTTCCTATTAAGATTAGTCAATCAAAGGTTTCTCTGTCTTGCTACTGCTTCTCTCCTAGTGGTTTCATGGACAGAGCAAATCTTTGGTGCCATCTGCACAGGAGAACATTCCGTTCAGTTCAGTTCAGTTCAGTCGCTCAGTCGTGTCCGACTCTTTGTGACCCCATGAATTGCAGCACGCCAGGCACCCTGTCCATCACCAACTCCCGGAGTTCACCCAAACTCATGTGCATCGAGTTGGTGATGCCATCCAGCCATCTCATCCTCTGTCATCCCCTTTTCCTCCTGCCCCCAATCCCTCCCAGCATCAGGGTCTTTTCCAATGAGTCAACTCTTTGCATGAGGTGGCCAAAGTATTGGAGTTTCAGCCTCAGCATCAGTCCTTCCAATGAACACCCAGGACTGATCTCCTTTAGGATGGACTGGTTGGATCTCCTTGCAGTCCAAGGGACTCTCAAGAGTCTTCTCCAGCGCCACAGTTCAAAGGCATCAACATTAGGAACATCTAACTGGCTTCGACATATATATAATACTGCCCAGGCCCAGGAGGATGGCTTGAATGACCTTTGATGATCCTGCTATCATGGCCCAAGCATCCACTAACACAATATTCTCCAAGTTGCACTTATTGGTGAGCCAACTTCACAGTTTTTGCCATCGTTTCATCCTGTACAGTATGTATTTACTATGTTTCTTTACTTCAGACTGGTTTTAAACCATAACCTCACTTCAGTGTAGGAGACCCGGGATCCCTGGGTCAGGAAGGTCCCCTGGAAAAGGAAACAGCAACCCACTCCATTATTCTCGCCTGGAAAATTCTATGGACAGAGGAGCCTGGTGCGCTACGGTCCACAAGGTCACAAAAGAGTTGGACACAACTTAGCAACTAAACCACCACCAAGCTGTAAATATCTATGAAATGAGGGATTGAGATACTGGTTACAGCTTTCCTAATACATAATGAATTCACATATATCTATCATAATTCAAAATATTGATGTATCACTCCAAATCACCCCTTGCATATATACCAAGCATTGGAAACCACAGGTGGTGATTATACAAACTGTCAGGTCAAACGGGCCTTTAGGCCTCTGTGGCTCACTCCAAGACTTGCTGAATGCTCCCGGGCTCCCTGCAGCACTCCATACTCCTTATTCCTATTACTTAAGAATGAATTGCTCCTGAGATGGAAATAAGTTCTGGAGCCTAAAAGGAGCCCCTTCCCTCCAAACAAATTCTGACCTGAACCATTCTGAACTGCCTCACAGGTACTGAAGTGAGAACACTTGACCAGAGTACCAGAAGTTCTAGGTTCCCATTTTGTCTCTGTCTTTGACCAGTTGTGTGACCTTGGGCCTGTCCCTCCCCCTCTCTCGGCCCTAGTGTTCCCAATTATAAAGTGAAGTGCTTGGTCCAAATGACCTCTAAGGTATCTTGCTGCTCTGAATGAAATTCAATGACTTCTTGACTTATAGAACCTATAATTCTGTTTAACCCATTAGCTCCCCTTCCCAGCAGCCCACAGAGGTGAGAAGCCTGCTGACCTTCCCTCCCACTGCCCTACACCAAATCCTCCCTGAGGCCCCCTGTTCCCAGTGCACAAGACTTTTTTTGTTGCCTATAGCCATTCGGGACTTCTCTCCAAGCTCCTGTTGAAATGGCTGAGGTGACCTGGTGAGGGGGTGGGGGTAATAGTTGGCCTGTAACAAAAGTCCTGGATCCCCAACCCACCTGGCTTCAGTCTGGCTGCAGGTTTGGCCTGAACACCAGACTTCATCCATCAGATGCCCCAGACCCATCCCTCCAGCTCTGGGAGAGCAGAGAAGACTAGTTTAAAAGGGAGAAAATACAAACAAAGACATTTATTTAAGTTGCTATTAAACATCACTTCTAAGGCTCAAGAGGAGAGTATACCAAAACATTGAGCCTATGAAAATTACCAGAATAATAATAATTAGCTCCCTTTCTTTTGAAAAAGACCAAAAAATTATTGTAACTAATTCTTGACAGATCTGGCCATTTAACATTTGCCTTTTGATGAACATTGGCAGGCCATAGCTTATCTAGCAATTGACAGATATTTTACCCAGCAACTTGGAGTAGTATAAAAATCGACTGAGTTAGTGGATTCCTGATTATCATTTGAGACAGGAAATCTTTCAACTGTGGTCTACAGTGAATTCAGCCAAGGTAAATAACACTGGACTGTGGGTTGAAAATTCCAAGATCTAATCCCAAATCTAACATTAACTCCTTCTGTGACCTTGAGTTAGTTGTCTCCCCTGCCTGAGCCACAATTTCCATGTATGAAAAATAAGAAAGTTGAACTAGAAGGTCTCAAGATCATCTGTACTCTACTCTGTGTCATCCTCCACCCCTTGTTCCTGCCAGAGTCAGACTGAAAGGAGGGAGAGGCAAGGATAGGGTCAGAGGAAAGGGCAATTTCAAGATGTTTTTTGGGATAAGGAAAGGATTTCCAGACCCATAGAGGAAAGTCTAATAGCTTCTTTTGGGGTCAAAAGGGGATGGGAATTCCAGGTCCCCGATGCTTGCTTTCAGGAATGCAAAATAGAAAGCCAGGCTTACAGATGGGCCAGGCAAATGTCCTGAGGCACAGCTTAGTTGACCACTTTTGCAGCCTGGGCCAATCCAGAAGATCAGAATAAGGGCTGTGTGGCACAGAACAGCTACCCACAGGCTGGGTGGAGGAATGGGAATTGCAAATGGAATGACAGATCTGGAAAGGACCTGAGAAGTGTTATTGGACACTTCCACCAGGAATTCATGTGAATCCTTCAAACTCAACACTAAAAGTCATAGTTCTTCATCATTCTCCTGGAAACCTTCTCCTTCTCTAGGATTCTTTTTCTTGTTTAATGTACTGTCATCCACCCTGTAACTCAAGCAAGAATCATGGAAATTGCCTGGGCTCCTCCCTCTCTTACTGGCTACCATCCAGTCACCAAATCATGCCCATGAAACTTCTCTGTAATGTTTCTCAAATCTGTCCCTTCTTTTCCACCCACACTGTCATAGTCCTCCATTTTGGCCCTTAAGAGCTCTGTCATGGATGGGTTTCTATGGTTCCTAACTGGTCTCCCTGACAGCTTGCTTTCCCTTCCAGTCCGCCTCCCATACTGCTGTCAGAGTTCTCTCTTTAAAAGAAAAATTTGGTCATGCTCAAAAACCTTTGATTGTTCCCTACCTTTGGTCAAAATCCAAATTTTTTGCATTGGCAACTAAGGTTCTTCACAACTTAATGACCTATCTTTCTTTCTCCATCTGCCACCACACCCACACATTTCTGAGCCTCGTGGGACAGTATTTCCTGTGCATACAATGAACTCTCATATTGGACTCTCCACTGCATGTATCTTTGCCAGCCCCCCTACTTGGCTTGTCAAGCCATCTTCTGGTTCTCTGGACAAGCCCATCTTGTCAATATCTCTATTATAACACAACATGCTGTTCTGCATTTGCTTCTTTTCTTTTCTGTATATCCCATGGATCATGAGTTGTTGGTGTACAAGAGCTACATCTGACTGACCTCTATATTCCCAGAACTAAGTAAGCACAGGGCCTCACATAAACAATGAATCTTCAAGGACTGCCATTTATTTTTGATGGCATAGCGAAAGAACTGCTGGTAATTAGACTAGTGACTTCTTTCTCAGCAGACATTCTTCCCTATCTTTTCAGCTCTGAACTAGCTATTACAGATTAACACAGAGCCCCCACTGGCTCCAGATGACAAATTGTCTTGAGACAGGGCTTTGAGGGGCTAAGAGTTGCAGTCAATGGTACCGATCCATGTAAAACACATTTCCACCAAACCCTTGAAACTTGGAGATTGCCTACATCTCAAGACAAGAAGGGCACTTAAAGACCATATTTATATTAACTGGTAGCTTACAAACTGAGTTCTGAGGAACTCTAGAGTTCCCAGAGATTCACTGGGAGATATGAGGGGAGGACAGAGCTGCAGGGTTGCTTCACTCAACCAAATCTACTTCACCTCTTGGAGGTTCCATAAAGGTTTCATTCGGAGACTGAAGTTGGTCACATAAAAGTAAATATTAGTGACTTCTAGTCATGTGGTCAATTGCTAACAGGCTCCCTTTTTACCATTCCTGCTATATATCCACTCAGGCTCAGTCCAAACTCCAGGTATGGTCAAGCATTCCTTTTCATTCTGTACTCAGTTGAAAGTCCTTCTTTATGTGAAGCCAGAATCTTCCTCACAACTTCCACCCAGTGGTCTTGTTTTCACCCCTTGCAGTCTCATCGAAGTTGTTATATTCCTCCTCTCTATGACCAATCTGCTGGCGCTTAGAATTTCCCAAAGTCTGAGATGGAAGGAGCCTTGTAGCTCATACAGTATAATTCTCCCACTGCAATTGGTGAAACTGAAGCTCAGAGTAGGTAGGTCATCTGAAAAACAGAAGACAGCACTTAGTAGTAAAACTGAGACTAGAACCCAAGTCCCCACTCTTGTATAATATCCTCCTAGAATCTGTCTTTCCAGAGAGCGAACAGCACCAGCTCCCAATTTCTCACAGCCCTGATGATTCTCTCCTAAACTTGCTCCAGACTGACAGTACCCAAGGGCTGAAGATCAGTAGCTCAGCTGATAAAAGTTCCATGGCAACCTGGTTTTGATCAGCCTGGGGTAAGGGCAAAAGCAAAGAAGAACAAACAGGCATCAGAACCAGCATTGGCTGCTTCCTCATCACAGCCTGGATGCTGTTCTCCTCTTTCCATGGGACTAAAATTCCATCCCAACAGCCCTCCTCCCATGGCAGGGCAGCCAAGGGGCAGCTTTCAGAGGCCCCTTCTGACCTGTTTGCTAGAGGGTCCCTGCTGTGTGACTCTCCACATCCCCAAACCAGAAACAGGAAGAGTTGGTTTGGTTTATGTTTCAAGAGGAAAAATGAAAACATAGGAAGTAGGACTCCTGAGAACAGAGGCTTCCAACTCTGTGTCATGTGCCCCTGGAGCAGGATATTTCAGGGAATACATTCCACCAGGGAAGGGAAAGGCCTCCTTACTGAAAACAAAACACAAAGCTCTTCAAGATTTGGAAAAAGAAAAAGGCCAAAAGAGACTCTTAAGGAGTGGAGGAGAAATCGTTTCAGAAGATCCAACGCTCCCCACCTCCCCCTTCTGCCACTTGGCGCTATTATACCTGACCTCACTGCTATTATCAGCACATCTGGACCCCAGAGATGCCCTGCTCCCTTTAACCTATGGCCCCAGAGAAAGTCGAAGCACCTTTTCTTGTTTCCCTGAAGATCATCAAAGTAGGCTGGCATGCAGAACCTTTCTCTAAAACAAAGAAAAAAAAGCAGAATGAATAATGAGTTCACTAATCCATTAACAGAGCATGCAAATGGCAGAACAACATTCAAACTTTATGAAACACATGCTTCTTGTCTTGAGAAAGCCATCAAAAACAGGGAAGCACTTTACCAGTCCCTAAATATCTCTCACAGGATAACTACTTCATCAACCTACATAAGCAGCTGTAAGCTTGCCTGATTTTCTCCCCTCTCAGCTCTCTGCTCCTGGGATGTGGATGCCATCTTGTCTCTCAATCACAGTCACCAAAAGGTCTTTTAGGAAGTAAAAAACCTTTGAGAATCCCTGGTGTCCTTTCCAGTTCTGGTTTCTGGGCTGAGGAACATGCCTACTTCACAGCTAGTTGGCAGGGTTGAAGTGTGGATTACCTGGGTGCCAAAGAAACATGGTCCTGCAAAGCAAACAATTCTGGCTACAGAGCTTCTATATGTGTCATGTGTGTGAATGCATGCACACACATGACCTCTTTACCAAAATCTTGACCTTCACCACACAAAAGCCTACTACTGTCTGTTGCTTTTCAATGGTGTCTCTGTCCCCCTGGGCTAGAGGTAAGCAGAAGATTTTCCCAGAAGATGTTTCCAAGAGCATCTGCTTGGATAGCTCATTCTCCCTAAAAGATCTGAAGGGAGGGAAACATCATTTTTAAATTAAAACAAGCATAAATGTAGGTAATGGAATAGCATGCAAAATTTACACGAATTTGTAAGATAAATATAGAGACGTCCAGGAAGTTTCTCACTTGTGACTGGCTACATGGGCTTCCGTGGCTCCTCGGGGCTGTGCAGGGAATGAGTTCATCCTGTTCAGTTGTTTGGGGGTACTATGGTGCAAAAGTTTGAGAAGCACTCACTAAGCAGGTAGGTTCCCTGAGGGTAGAAACTTTGTCTCATTCCCCTCTGTATCCTCATGCCTAATACATAGCCTCAGATCTGTATATCATATCTAATATATCAGATATCATATTGATATCATATCATATCAAATATAAATAACCTCAGATATTCAGATGACACCACCCTTATGGCAGAAAGTGAAGAGGAACTAAAAAGCCTCTTGATGAAAGTGAAAGTGGAGAGTGAAAAAGTTGGCTTAAAACCCAACATTCAGAAAACGAAGATCATGGCATCCGGTCCCATCACTTCACGGGAAATAGATGGGGGAACAGTGGAAACAATGTCAGACTTTATTTTTCTGGGCTCCAAAATCACTGCAGATGGTGACTGCAGCCGTGAAATTAAAAGACACTTACTCCTTGGAAGGAAAGTTATGACCACCCTAGATAGCATATTCAAAAGCAAAGACATTACTTTGCCAACAAAGGTCCGTCCAGTCAAGGCTATGGTTTTTCCTGTGGTCATGTATGGATGTGCGAGTCGGACTGTGAAGAAAGCTGAGTGCCAAAGAATTGATGCTTTTGAACTGTGGTGTTGGAGAAGACTCTTGAGAGTCCCTTGGACTGCAAGGAGATCCAACCAGTCCATTCTAAAGGAGATTGGTCCTGGGTGTTCTTTAGAAAGAATGATGCTAACGCTGAAACTCCAGTACTTTGGCCACCTCATGCGAAGAGTTGACTCATTGGAATAGACCCTGATGCTGGGAGGGATTGGGGGCAGGAGGAGAAGGGAACGACAGAGGATGAGATGGCCGGATGGCATCACCGACTCGATGGACGTGAGTTTGAGTAAACTCTGGGAGTTGGTGATGGACAGGGAGGCCTGGCATGCTGGAGTCCATGGAGTTGCAAAGAGTCGGGCACGACTGAGCAACTGAACTAAACTGAACTGAATACATAGCCAGCCACAGAGACAGTGTTTGAGGGCTATTTGCTTTATCCTTCCATCCACCCATCCACTTATGCGTCCTTCCCAAGATGCCAGTGAAAAAAGTAGTTTAAGGTTGATGAAAAGGGCTCGGTTTCTGAAGAATTCGGACATCTCTGGGTCTGATGTCTGACTCTGTCACTTATCAACTCTCTGAGCCTCAGTTGTCTCCGTTTGAAAGTAAAGATCCAAATACCCAATTCTTGGTTTGTTGTGGGAACTAAGTGTGATAGTGGGAGTGAGACAGCTCAATAAGCTCCCAAAGTGAAGGTGTTAGTTGATCAGTCATGTCTGATTCTTTGCGACCCCATAGACTGTATAGCCTGCCAGGCTCCTCTGTCTATGGGATTCTCCAGGAAAGAATACTGGAGAGGGTAGCCATTCCGTTCTCCAGGGGATTTTCTGGACCCAGGAATTGCTTTCAGGCAATATACAAATAATAGTTATTAAATGATTATGAAAATTACCACCATGACCAGTCCAAGCAAGAGAGTGGGGGGAGGGAGAGATGTTTTCTCCAGTCCAGAAGTCTGATTTGAGATTTAAGAAGGCAGGAGCTGAGATCTCAGGAATGAGCCCCTGGGCCTCTGGGATGGGGAAGGCTCAGGTTAACTATCTTTGCTCTGGAGCCCCACCCCCACTCCAGGGAGCCAGTGTATAGAGGCCAAAGGGCAACTTTGGGTGGAGTGATGGAAGTATCAGATGTGCTTCTATTCACCTCCCCGTCTTCAAAGACCAGATGTGCTGCTTTCTCCTATTGGCCAATGAGCCCCTTGGAGGCCTGGCTCACAAGGGTCGTTTGTCAGTAGGGTGAAAGTTGCAGTCAGGCACAATGGCTTGGTGGCTAACAGCTCTGTGACCTTGGGCAACTGTCTTCTTCTCGGCCCTGACTTCCCAATCATTAAAATGAAGGAATTGGATAGAGCGGCCACTAAGGCCTTTCCATCTCCCACACACTATGGTTGTGTGACACTTAATTGAATAGGTGTTTGACCTTGTTTTTCCGAAAATGTGAGCAATCTGATCATCTGATAGTTTGACACTGATCCTGGACCTTAGGGAAAAGCAGTGTGGGAGGCCTGGCTGGGGCCCCTTCTGTATGTAAAGCCTCCTGGTCCCCATGGCTCCTTCTGCTCAAGTGTGGCTGGACTGGCCCACCCCCAGAGTCATTCATGATCATGTTCCAGGTGAGGGGCAAGTGGGTGAAGCAGGTGTTTCCCAAGGCTAGGACTCAGGCCTAGGTACCTCGCAATATAAAATGAAGAAAGGAAAGAAAACAGGAAATCCTGCCCACTTTATGTACCTAATTGTTCAGGAAGAATTCCTTCTAGTCAGCACAGTTGTCTCAGAAGTTACTGACACCTGCTGAGCTGGAGTGCTGCTGGGGTCCCTGGGATTCACAGACTCCCACTTCCATCTCAGTCTGTTCAGACCTTTGCCATTCTTTGAAACTCAGGTCAAATAGTATGTCCTCCAACCTTTAAGTCTCTTGCATACTGTGTATACCTGTCTTAGAGAATGGATCATGTTCTGCCTTGTACTGGAGTATTTCCTTCACATGCTGTGCTGTGCTTAGTCGCTCAGTCACGTCCAGCTGTTTGCAACCCCATGGACTATAGCCCACCAGGCTCCTCTGTCCATGGGGATTCTTCAGGGAAGAACACTGGAGTGGGTTGCCATGCCCTCCTTCAGCATTGCAGGTGGATTCTTTACCTTTGGAGCCACCAGGGAAGCCCAAGAATACTGGAGTGGGAAGCCTATCCCTTCTCCAGGGGATCTTCCCAACCCAGGAATAGAACTGGGGTCTCCTACACTGCAGGCAGATTCTTTACCAGCTGAGCTACCAGGGAAGCCCATTTCCTTCACATACTGGTTAAGAATCATTCTCAGAGGAAAATCCTTAATGAATATCTGGATATAAGATAGACAGCCAAAGTCCCATTAATCTTCACTCCCATTTTCCAAGTTAGCCACCGTTAAGAAGTTATTCTAGTAGCTTCCCAGAAAGGTTCTATTATCAAGGTTATTGAAAATGTGAGAGAGCATGAGGCTTTGGAGGGAGCACTAGCTCTGAAGATTAAACACCTGGGTTTGTCTCTCAGCTCTCCACTCAGCTAGGGTGAATTCTCTCCTATCTTTGACTCTCAGTCCTTTGCTCTGTAAAATGGGATAACAGTTCCTCACCTGCTATCTCACAGCATTGTTGTAAGCACCAAATGAGACAAAATCAATAAAAGTGTTTGGACAACTGTAAAGGATGCTCTATTTATCTCCGTGCTGGTCTCTGTAACTTGACTGTCAGCACATTGAAAACAGAAATCTTGGCCCATCCAGGGTTGGGTCCCCATTGCCCCTAGTTCTGATGACTTGTCTGGAACAGGCAGGGGGTCACTCTTGGAAGGGATGGGGGTCAGGCATGGAGCTCAAGCCCTGGGGCTGTACTACACCTAGAGGAGTTGGTGCTTTGCTGCTGCCCAGGTTCTAGACAGACACTTCCCTGAGCTTCCTCTGGAATCAAGCTCAACCTCAAACAAGGGAACCATTTTTCTAAAGTCACTTGGCTTTTAAAAGAGACACAGATGTGTAGAACAGTCTTTTGGACTCTGTGGGAGAGGGAGAGGGTGGGATGATTTGGGAGAATGGCATTGAAACATGTATAATTTCAAATATGAAACAAATCACCAGTCCAGGTTCGATGCATGATACAGGATGCTTGGGGCTGGTGCACTGGGATGATCCAGAGGGATGGTACGGGGAGGGAGGTGGGAGAGGGGTTCAGGATGGGGAACATGTGTACCATTTCATGTTGATGTATGTGGATTCATGTTGATGTATGGCAAAACCAATACAATATTGTAAAGTAATTAGCCTCCAATTAAAATAAATAAATTTACATTAAAAAAAAAATAAAGTCACTTGGCTTTTAACATGCTGACCCACTTTGTGAAGCTCCCAGTTCCTCAGATTCTGGCCCAAAGTCCTGTTTTCTGGGTTCTCAGCACACACACACAGACACACACACACACACACACGTTCATATCAGTTCAGTTCAGTTCAGTTCAGTCGCTCAGTCGTGTCCGACTTGGCGACCCCATGAATCGCAGCACGCCAGGCCTCCCTGTCCATCACCAACTCCCGGAGTTCACTCAGACTCATGCCATCCAGCCATCTCATCCTCTGTCATCCCCTTCTCCTCCTGCCCCCAATCCCTCCCAGCATCAGAGTCTTTTCCAATGAGTCAACTCTTCGCATCAGGTGGCCAAAGTACTGGAGTTTCAGCTTTAGCATCATATACATAGATACAAATGAGAGAGAGAGAGAGAGAAGTGGTCAAGAATGTTCAATTTTCTAAATGGATCAGATATAAAATGGTTGTAAATTAGAGCTAGAAAACTCCTCAGATATCATTTAGTCAAATCACCACCTCCCCTTCAACCTTTATCAGATAGAGAAACTGAGACTCAGAAAAGAGAGGGGATGCACCCAGGGAGTTAGTGGCTCTGACAGTCAAGCAAAGGTAGGCAGAGGGACAAAGCTTTGGGCTTTGAGTTCAAGTTGAGGGAACCAGCTGGGGAAGGTTAGTGAACCCCGAGAAGAGATGAATGTGGCCAGAATGTGATCATTTAGGAGAAGAAGTTAGGACCAGCTGTGAAATTCCCCTGGCAAGCAGAAATATAAGAAATATGAGAGTTCTGGTTTGGCAAGTTATTATGAGCCTTGCTGAGCAAGCAGAAGGAGGAGAGAGGAAGAGAAAAACAGAGGGAGCCAGAAAAGGAGATGAAATGGAAGAAGGAAGGCTGACCTGGGCAAATGGAGGGCAATTAGAGTGCTGAGTCAGTAAGGGCTGAACTGAGCACGTCAGCAGAGCCTCATCGCCTGTGGGACATCCAGCCACCTTACAAGTTTCCGCTGGTCTGCTCTCTGGTTTCCTCTAGGCTCTGAGCATGTAAGCCAGCACTTATTTTCTTAGCAAACTCACCCTTTTCCCATTGTGCACTGTTTGGGGAAGTGGCCTCAAACCATAGGCTTTAGCTCTGCAGATTTAGCTTGAGGGCATACTGAAGCCTGGCCTGGCTGCCAACACAGGAATGTACCTGCTCTACAGCCATGGTCTGGTTTCAGGCACACAGTCACATTGGGAGGTGGAACTCAGCCCATTTTGCAGATGAAGGATAAGAGAACACGCCAATGGAAACAACCATAAGAACAGCAAAAATAAATAAATATGTATTGAGAACCAATAGTAGGACTGATCAAGGAGGGCCCTAGAGTCAAAATGCCTGTATTCAAATCCCAGTTGCACCATCCATTAGCTGTGCAATCTTGGATAAGTTGCTTAACTTCTCAGTGCCTCAGTGTCGTATGTGTAAAATGAAGATAACAATTGCGCCCTCTTGAGAAGATTTGGAAGAAACAAGTAAGTTGACTCTGGTACAACCTTTAAACAATGCCTGGCACTCAGTGCTCAATAAATAATAGCTATCATTGTCAACATTGTTACATGCTGAGCACGCTCTAAACGTTTGACTTGTATTATGGCCTGTAATGATCACTCGGAAGGGAACTGAGGCCCAAGTGTGAGGACATGTCTAGTCCATTTGCTTTTTTTAGGTGTAAACTAAATCCTATGTGGAAGCTCAAAGTATAAAACAAAAAGCAGCATGACTCTGACTGAAGCAAGGTGAGATACGCTCAGCCTTCCTTTGTTCTCCCTTCCTCCAACATCCCCACGATAGGCCTTAAGGCTCCTTCCTAGCCACTGTGAGGCACAAACTGCAAGCCTGCTGATCTAGTCCATCTAACCTTTTTATGATCAGATGAAGATATCATTAGACCTGAAAGGGCAAGTAACCTGCCCAAAGGTTATATAGAAGGTCAAAGGCTGAAGGGAACACAGATGGCAACACTGGGCTTGAAGGATAATAACTTGGTCAAAGAGAACAACCTCCTTGGTTAAACTAGAACATAGACCATCCAGGCTTGGATGGAGAAGAGCCAGGAAAAGAGGGTGAGCAGGAGAGAGGGGGGGGCTGACCCAGAGACCCTGTCTCTGGGCCCTGAGTGTGAACAGCCCCTCTGGACCCTCATATCTGACTGGGCCCACCCCTGACTTTAAGACAACAAGACAAGGCCCTGTCCTCACAGAGCCTCTAACTACACAGGGTTTGGGGTTTTGTTCTGACAAGGGATGTGGTCCCTGTCCCTGAGCTCTCCAGTCTGGGGGATGTAGCTGACACAGGGGCTAAATCCTGCCATTTAGCCTTTCTGACTGAACTCTTGGCATGAGAGAACATTTTCACGAGACTCCGCCTTCAGGGTTCTGGAACAGCAGCCTGGTTTTCAACTCACTGTTGTTGGGGAAGTACAAAGGGACAGCCCGACTCCCCACTCCTTTCACTGCTACACTTTTGCAAGTGGTGTTCAAGGCTCACCACTGTTTATCTGACAACCTGCACTTTGTCAGCTTTTGTTTGCAGACTTTGGCATGGGTTAACTGAGGATACCACACAGAGAAGAAATTACAGATGTTCCCCTTAGAGATATCCCTCTCTAGTGATAGAATTCCAGCTCAGCTATTTAAAATCCTAAAAGATGATGCTGTTAAAGTGCTGCACTCAATATGTCAGCAAATTTGGAAAACTCAGCAGTGGCCACAGAACTGGAAAATGTCAGTTTTCATTCCAATCCCAAAGAAGGGCCGTGCCAAAGAATGTTCAAATTATCATGCAATTGTGCTCATTTCACATGCTAGGAGGGGCTTCCCTGATAGCTCAGTTGGTAAAGAATCTGTCTGCAATGCAGGAGACCTGAGTTTGATCCCTGGATTGGGAAGATCCCCTGGAGAAGGGAAAGGCTACCCACTCCAGTATTCTGGTCTGGAGAATTCCATGGAGAATTCCATGAGGTCACAAAGAGTCGGACACGACTGAGCAACTTTCACTTTCACATGCTAGGAAGATAATGCTCAAAATCCTTCAAACTAAGCTTCGGCAGTAAAGGCAGAAGAACCAGGGATCGAATTGCCAACATCCATTGGATCATAGAAAAAGCAAGGGAATTCTAGAAAAAGACATATACCTCTGCATCACTGACAACGCTAAAGCCTTTGACTGTGTGGATCATGACAAACTCTGGGAAATTCTTAAAAAGATGGGAATACCAGACCACCTTACCTGCCTCCTGAGAAACCTGTATGCAGGCCAAGAAGCAACAGTTAGAACCAGACATGGAAAAACGGACTGGTTCAAAATTGGGAAAGGAGTATGTCAAGGCTGTATATTGTCATCCTGCTTATTTAATTTATATGCAGAATACATCATGCAAAATACCAGGCTGGATTACTCACAAGCTGAAATAAAGATTGCTGGGAGAAATATGAACATCCTCAGATATGCAGATGATACCACTCTAATGGCAGAAAGCACAGAGGAACTGAAGAGCCTCTTGATGAGGGTGAAAGAGGAGAGTGAAAAAGCTGAATTAAAACTCAACATTCAAAAACTAAGATCGTGGCATCCAGTCCCATCACTTTATGGCAAATGGATGGGGAAAAAGTGGAAAAAGTGACAAATTTTATTTTGGGGGGGTTTCAAAACCATTGCAGATGGTGACTGCAGCCACGAAATTAAAAGATGCTTGCTCCTTGGAAGGAAAGCTCTGACAAACCTAAACAGTGTATTAAAAAGTGGAGCCATCCCTTTGCTACAAAAGTCTGTACAGTCAAAGCTATGTTTTTTCCAGTAGTCATATATGGATGCAAGAGTTGGACCATAAAGAAGATTGAGCACTAAAAAACCTGATGATTTCAAATGGTGATGCTGGAGAAGACTCTTGAGAGTCCCTTAGACTGCAAGAAGATCAAACCAGTCACTCCTAAAGAAAATCAACCCTGAATATTCACTGGAAGGACTGGTGCTGAAGCTTCAATACTTTGGCCAGCTGATGTGAACAGCTGGCTCACTGGAAAAGACCCTGATTCTGGGAAAGATTGGGAGCAGGAGGAGTAGGGCAGATAGAGGATGAGATGGTTGGATGGCCTCATTGACACAATGGACATGAGTTTGAGCAAACTCTGGGAGATATAGAAGGACAGGGAAGCCTGGCATGCTGCAGTCCATGTGGTCACAAAGAGTCAGATATGGCTTAGTGACTCAACAACCCCTCAGAGAAATGTGGGACTTCTCTGGATCCCTTCTGACCTGATCATTTGAACCACTCAGACCCATAAGACCTCAGGAGGATGACAGAATCTGCAGGACAGGGCAAGGCAAGAGCAAATACTGAAGGGCAAAGCCTGGGTACAGGGCCCTGGGTTTCTTGCCCCTCCCTGGATGGGCCTAGGACCTCCATCTGTATAATGGGGGGGTGGAGCAGATGCTCTCTGAGGGCACACCAACTCCATGCTGGGCTTCGGTTAAGACCCTGGCCCATTGGGTGCTCTCTCATGCACTGGCCTGGAATCCCAAAGGAACACACCTAGTGATGGATGCAAACAGAGTCTGCTTACTTCCATGACTTGCCAGTCCTCCTGGCTAGTCACACAAAGGTGAGGATGTAGATGACTGACTTCCCCATCCCTGCCAAACTGCAAACTCTTTCCCTGACACAAAAGCCATTCATGGCAAGGCCAGCTGCTTAAATGGACTGAGTCTTGGACTCCTGAGCCAGACTGCAGGGTCCTTGTTCCTGTTTGGTGGTACTGCATCTTGCCAGGTAATGGAGAGAGGAGGAGGGCTTCTGCAAGTTCCATTGGGGTAAAATTGTGTGTGCTAAAGTTGGGGAGTGGGAGTGAGTGCGACTGTGGGTAGGTGCTATGACTACTTCCCACATAAAGCAGAAAGAATTAGTGAACACTAAACTGATCAGCCTGTGTGATACAGGCTGACAAGGAAGGAAGGACAGGAAGGAAGCAGCGAGGCAGGTGAAGGGCTAAGGGGTGGGTTTGCCACTGACAAGCTTATCTTATTGATGATATCTTATTTGGGTCACATGACAGTTTACAGAAGTAGGAGTTGAGTTGAGTTCAGCTCAGTTCAGTAGCTCAGTCATGTCCGACTCTTTGTGACCCCATGGACTGCAGCACGCCAGGCCTCCTGTCCATCACCATCTCCCAGAGCTTGCTCAAACTCGTGTCCATCGAGTTGGTGATGCCATCCAGCCATCTCATCCTCTGTCATCCCCTTCTCCTCCTGCCTTCAATCTTTCCCAGCATCAGGGTCTTTACCAATGAGTCACATCAGGTGGCCAAAGTATTGGAGCTTCAGTTTCAGCCTCAGTCCTTCCAGTGAATATTCAGGACTGATTTTCTTTAGGATTGACTGGTTTGATCTCCTTGAAGTCCAAGTAGGTATTTACCATCTCCCTTTAATAGTGATAAAACTGAAGCTCAGAAAAGTGATATGACATGTCATCTAATAAGTAGCATTGATGCTGATGTTCAAAGTCCAGGCTGCTTTGATGGTTGCAGTTCTTAGGGACCTCTTTTCTGGAGCTGATAAAATCTGTGCAACTTATACACTGTTGCAGCCCATCCAGTTCTTATAAGACTAGTCTTCCAGGACCTAGGAATGATCCTTTCTATTTTACTAAGGCCCGGAAAAGGCTAATGATTGGGCTATAGTCAGACACAGCCAAGAGGAGACAGGAAAGACAGTCTCCATCTTTCACCTTTCTGCCTTCAGTTGGAGGCAGAACACTGATCCAAGAAGTACTCCACCACAATTCTGTATCTGGTCATTTTCCATTTAACAGTGCTCTCAGATCCATTATCTAGAGGTTTCTGGGGCAGGAAAATATTGTTTCCATTTTCTAGATGAAGTAACCGGGGTTCAGTAACTCGCCAAAAGTTACATAGCTACTGAATGGTGGAACCAGGACTTGAGGCCAGAGTTGTGCCCAAACTGCCCTCTACTTGTCTACAGAGTGCATTTGGCCAGTATGGGAAGAATAGAGCAAGTTGACTGAAGCATAACATTTGAGCCTTAAAGCAGCAAACCCCAACTCCCTGGGGGAATGACATTTAAGCTCTTTTCCATATGAACCTCTGAATTGCAGACAGTTGTGGAGACCTTGGGAGGGAACCACAGAAACCAGTGAGGTCAATTCTCTGGAGCAGAACCCAGAGCTGCCAGCTTTCATGGCTTGCTAGATGTAGATGCCCCATCAGCTCAAATGGCTCTGTGGTCAGGGTGCCAGGTTTGAGTTAACCACACAAAGGGCAGGAAAATTCTCCTCTCACCAAAGGTAGCTGCATTTCATGTTTGGTCACCAAGCCATCTTGATGTTCCTCTACCCTAGTAATGTTGGGGAGAGAAGACCTCAAATCTTTCTTCCATCAGTGAGTTTGGGCAAGGCTGCTTCTGAGTCATTCATTCAGCCCTTGAACAAATATTCCCTAAATACCTACTCTGTGCCAAGCTCCTTCCTGATCAATGTATATGCCATAAATAATAAAACACAGTCCCAGGCCTCAGAGGATCCAAATTCTTATTGGACAAGGAAGACATACAGATAATTCAATATAGAATTATTGCTGATGAAACTGATCTGAAGGAGTGACTGGAAAGGGAATGGCTTATTCTATTCATAAGAAGGGCTACAGGGTCTGTGGGACTTTGCCCAGTGAAGGAGATAGGGCAAATACCTTGACCTCTTTATGCCTCAGTTTCCTCATCTGTAAAATGGGATAATAATAATACCTACAGGGTTTGTGTGATGACTGTATGAGTTAAAATGTACAAAGAGCTTAGAGTAGTGCCAAGTACACTGAAAGCACCCTGTAAATGTGAAATGAGTGAAGGAAATAAGGATAAGTATTGTGTGTGTGTGTGTTGAGAGAAGAACACATGTAACACATTAGGATAGTTAATGAAGTTTAGTGTGTTCTGGGAGTGCCAGCTGCTTTGGCTGGGTGAGCTTGTGTGGAACTATGAATGCCAAACTTAGACGTGTGGACTTGTCCCTGTAGGTGATGGATAGCCCTTTGTGAATCTGGATCTTTGCTATGGAAGTTGGCAGAGGACTCCTGTGTGAAATGCTAGTGCTCTTTCACCAGCCCAACAGGTGCTGGGTCCAAGAGATTGCTGGAGCCAGGAAACAGTCAGTCGCCACACATGAATGGAGAACCAGCTCCTGGCTGGGTGGTGGGGAGAAGACACTACGTCTCTGCCCTCAAGGAACTTCTCATCTCATTCGAATAAGGTCTGCGTCTGCCAATTCAATTTTCCTGGTTTGAAGTTGTGGCAATGCATGGGCGAAAGGCTCTGTTGTGGCTGGAGAGGCAGTGTATACAGTGATTACTAACCAAAGCTGAAAGATTTGTCTGGGTTTAAAGCCCAGTGGTCACTTCCCAACTGTGCAGCCTTGGGCAAATTACTTAATCTCTCTGTGCTGCAATTTTCCCACCAAAAATGAGGGCAATGATAATAATTTGACCTCCTCACAGAGCTTTCGTGATGCTTAAAGTGTGATTGTACATGGAAAGTGTTTATAACTTTGACTCACATAACAAGTGCTTCATAAATGTTACTGTCTATTCTCAGTGACTGAGGGCCTTCCATGTGCCCGGTGTTTGGTACCCCTGGGGTCTAAGGCAGGGGCTTAGAGGCGTATGGATGTACAGGACCAATGTGGCTCATCTTCCTGGAGTGTCAACTTTCCTCAAAGGCTTAAAGGATTAAAGCACCATTTTTATATGAAAACAATATGGATGCACACCGGAATTAACTGGAAAATTCAAGAAGATGTTTAAGAGCAGGTATTTTAAAGACATTCCCTGCTTGGATACAAAGTTACAACTTCAGCCCCTGGGGGTTCTACACATTCTTCCCCCTCAGCCTTATGGGTTCTTGGGTACAAAAGTTCCAACCAAACAAAAGTGAGCTCATGGAACTTTTACAGTGGATTATTCTCTGGGGTAAGGGTGATCTCCATGTCACATGGGTGAAAACTGAGGTTCAGGGTTCAAATTCTGCCATCATCACTTTTTAGTTGTGTGAACGTAGCAAGTTATATTATCTTTGTTGGCCCTCACTTTCCTCATCTATAAAATGGGATGATGATGATAATTAAATGATTTATTGGTTGTGGTAAGAAAATAGATTCATACACAAAAAGTACTTAGAACAATGCCAGGCATATATCAGGCTGGCCAAAAAGTTCATTAGGGTCTGTTCATAAGATGTTACAGAAGAAAGAACTTTTTGGCCAATCCTATAGTTAGTGCTTAATACATATTAGCTTTTATTTATTTTTTTATTTTATTTACTTATTTATTTTTGGTTGTGATGGGTCTTCACTGTTGTGCAGGCTTTTCTCTAGTCGTCCAGACTCTAGAGCACAGGCTCAATAGTAGTGGCACATGGGGTTCATTGCTTCCCTGTATGTGGGATCCTCCTGGACCAGGGATCGAAGCCATGCCTCCTGCATTGGTAGGTGGACTCTTCACCACTGAGCAACCCAGGGATGCCCCGCATTGCTTTTATTAAATCCATTCTCACATTTCCTCCCACAACAACACTGTCAAGTAGGTGTCATCCTGTCCATTTGTTGAGACAAGAAGTTGAAGCTTTGACAGGAAGTTGAAGCTGTAAGAGGTTAAGTCAGATGCCCCCTCCTATTTATTAACAGAGGGCATTCCTGCAATGGGATGGAGATGGGAATAAATGATCTCTGGGGATCCTTTCTAGTTCCTAGGTCCTGTGATTCAAGTTAAATTTTGAAGCCCTTTCATATTACTGTTCTGGCCAGAGCCCAAGCAATGGAACTCAGGAAATAGGGGAAGGACTGGCCAGGGAGAGAGATGCCTTAGCAGGGTAGGAAATGACTGCTGCCATCCTTCCTTCTAGGCTGCTGCTGCAAGGGACTATTGCCTGCACGCCAGCCCCACCAGAGGGCAAAAGGGAAACTCCTGTCCTTGGATGAAGCTGAACAAGCTGAACAAGGCCTCCTTTTCCTCAGAAGGGACCTTGCCCTTGTGGCAGGCTCTGTATAGGGGCTCCAGAAACTCAAAAGTCAAAGGCTTGGCAGCACCAAGCTAGCCACAGATGGGGCCCTCCTGATGGCTGTTTTTCCAGAATGGGGACTCCTAATAGGCCAGTGGGTGCTGGGAGAGAAAAGTGGGCTCCTTACTGATTTGTGATCATACAAGGGATAAACAAGAACTCCACAAGGCAGAATGGAAGTAGACAGGAGATGTTTCAATTCTGAAATGAATTCACTGTGTGACCTTGGGCAAGTTCTCTTCCCCATGTGAAGAATATATTCATTCAATAAATATTTGTGAACACCTACTGTTGTGCCAGCTCTGTCCTGGCAAAGGGCAAATGACATGGCGATCATCATGTTAATCTTTCAATCCTTCCAACTCTGCCACTGATGCTGTGAAAAATGGGTGCAAATTTCAGACAAATAAGCACAAATCAATTCACAAACCTCTTCCTTTTCCCAGCCTTCCCCTCACAAATGGGTTTGCTAAGCTCTCATCTTGTGGCACAAAGAAAAGAGACAGTATAGGGAGGGGCTGTGAACTTCAACTCTATATCCTATCCTTATTATCACCATGTCCTCATGTTGGAATTATTATCTTCATGTTGGAACTATTATCCCCATGTTACAGATGAGGAAACTGAAGCTCAGAGAGGAAAAATGGCCCAGGTTATGCTGCAGTTAAGGTAAAATCTCCACCCCCTTACTAGATACCACCAGAAGTGGAATAGAAATGGCCAGGTCTGTGAGTTGGCATCTTACTGCCTTTCATCCATTGTAAACAAAGGCTGATAGGACTGCCCACAATCCCCAGTCAGGTAATGTAAGTTTGCTTGTTTAGGTGGAAGTTAAAGGTAAGGCAATGGGTTATATAACTTAGGGTCCTGGGTCCAGGCTCTTTTTGGTGGTAGATGCCCAGTGCTGATATCTTTGAGGATAAAAACAATTTTTTTTTATGGAGACTGTATTCTGTGCCAGGTACAATGATTAGCCCCTTTAGATTCTCATAACTGTCCTGCAACATATCGTCCCTTTCTTAAGTGATGGCCGAGTCATTTGTATTCTTAGATCTCAGTTTTGAGACTGTAACACAAAACAGTCTTTAAGGAATGCGCCTGCTCATAAGCGGAGAAGGCAATGGCACCCCACTCCAGTACTCTTGCCTAGAAAATCCCATGGATGGAGGAGCCTGGTAGGCTGCAGTCCATGAGGTCGTTAAGAGTCAGACACGACTGAGCGACTTCGCTTTCACTTTTCACTTTCATGCATTAGGGAAGGAAATGGCAACCCACTCCAGTGTTCTTGCCTGGAGAATCCCAGGGACGGGGGAGCCTGGTAGGAGGCTGTCTATGGGGTCGCACAGAGTCGGACACGACTGAAGCTACTTAGCAGCAGCAGCAGCAGCCTGCTCATAAGGTCCAAGGTATTCTTGGCACTAGGAGAGTTTCAAGGGGTACCTTTTGGAACCCAGGGTCCAGTTGCTCTTGTTAGACAGAAAACAGGGGTGGTGAGAAGTGTGGGAGTAGAGTAGGCTGAGGAGTGAGTCAGTCAGTCAGCCAAGAAGGCGGGAACCATTGTTTCCTTGACCATCTGGCTGTTGCACAAGGTCTTCCGTCATGCCACATGGTCTGAGAGATCTGGGGTAGACAGGAGGTGGAGGGGCTGATTTGCTGACAAAGAAGACCGTCACTATCTCGAACTGGAGTGGAAGAAATGGTGGTGGTGAGACACTTCTCAAATAGGGGGTCCGGTGGAGAAGGCCAGAGGGGGACTACAACATGGCCGGTTGGTGATGCAGCACAGGGAAGCCAAATGACTTAGAGTTGGTGTAAGACCGCGAAGTGGGAGTTTCTGCTCAAGGTGGGACGGGAGCTCGCTTGGCTCCTCCCACCCTCGGTGCTGCCAACCGTGCGCTGAGTCCCTGGCCGCCACCGGAGGCGCAAGCGCCGCCGCGAACTCATGGCCCAGGCTCTGGGCTGGGGGCGGAACTTGCAGATCCTGAAGCTCCGGAGTGGGACGCCGCGGGATGTGAAGGGCACCCGCTGGGACCCGCAGAGCTGGAAACCCTGGTGATCAGAGCCGAGCCGACCCTGCGGGAAGGCAGGGCTCGGCTGCACTGCCGCAGCCTCTGCACTCCCATTCTCCTCGCCGCCTCCCATCTCGTCTGTCCCATCTCAACCCCGCGCCTGACTGGCAGCCCACTCCCCCCACCACCCCCGTTGCAGAGCTTTCACCTCTGCAGTCCGCTTGCTTATAATTCCTAGCCATCTCTCGCTCTGTCCCTGGGTACACCATACTTTGATCCCTATAGTCCGTCTGGCTTTGTCCCTCTCCACCTCTCCTTGAGTGGGCATCCTACTCTCAGAAAGAGCAAAAACTGTCTACTATGATTATTAACTGTGGAAAATTCTGAAAGAGATGGGAATACCAGACCACCTGACCTGCCTCTTGAGAAATCTATATGCAGGTCAGGAAGCAACAATTAGAACTGGACATGGAACAATAGGAAAAGGAGTACATCAAGGCTGTATATTGTCACCCTGCTCTTTTAACTTATATGTAGAGTACATCATGTGCAATGCCAGGCTGGATGAAGCACAAGCTGGAATCAAGATTGCCGGGAGAAATATCAATAACCTCAGATATGCAGATGACACCACCCTTATGGCAGAAAGTGAAGAGGAACTAAAAAGCCTGTTGATGAAAGCGAAAGAGGAGAAAAAGTTGGCTTAAAGCTCAACATTCAGAAAATTAAGATCATGGCATCCGGTCCCATCACTTCATGGGAAATAGATGGGGAAACAGTGGAAACAGTGTCAGACTTTATTTTTTGGGGCTCCAAAATCACTGCAGATGGTGATCGCAGCCGTGAAATTAAAAGACGCTTGCTCCTTGGAAGGAAAGTTATGACCACCCTAGATAGCATATTCAAAAGCAGAGACATTATTTTATCAACAAAGATCCATCTAGTCAAGGCTATGGTTTTTCCAGTGGTCATGTATGAATGTGAGAGTTGGACTGTGAAGAAAGCTGAGCGCCGAAGAATTGATGATTTTGAACTGTGGTGTTGGAGAAGACTCTTGAGAGTCCCTTGGACTGCAAGGAGATCCAACCAGTCCATTCTAAAGGAGATCGGTCCTGGAGATCAGTTCATTGGAAGGACTGATGATGAAGCTGAAACTCCAGTACTTTGGCCACCTCATGCGAAGAGTTGACTCATTGGAAAAGACCCTGATGCTGGGAGGGATTGGGGGCAGGAGGAGAAGGGGACGACAGAGGATGAGATGGCTGGACGGCATCACCCAAACTCGATGGACATGAGTTTGGGTGAACTCCGGGAGTTGGTGATGGACAGGGAGGCCTGGTGTGCTGCGATTCATGGGGTCACAAAGAGTCGGACATGACTGACCGACTGAACTGAACTGATGGTTATTAACATGTAGTAGGCAGTTTTAATAAATAGTATGTTCCCGGCTCCCTATTCCTCTAGCACTTTGTCGCTGCCTCTGGCATGGCATTTGGACCCTCCTGATGTCTTCCTATCCCACTATATGTATTTTTACCCCTTCATTCATATATCTGTCCATCCTATCCCATGTTTTGTCTCCATGTCTTACTACCGAACCCATAGCTCCCTACACTCTCCATCACTCCAAGAGCACTTTCCTTCCCCACTCTGTCCCACAGTTGTGTGACACAGCTCAGCCACCCTGGCAGCACCTTTTTAGTCAGCTAGAAAACCCTAAAAGCTCCATCCCCATGGTCTCTTTCCACTCCAGAAAGTCTCCAAGAGTGCCTGGCACTTTGTCTTTTTTAAAACGGAAAAAAATATATATTTCTTTGAGCACTGAAAAAAACCTTTCAGGTTCTGCCCATTCTTTTCCCCTGGTAATTTCCCCCTTGCTCCCACTCAAATGCCACATAAGGAATAGCAAACCAGGTTTAGATTTGTCATGGAATGTGTGAAAGCATTGAAGGATGGGGGCTGTGGAGATCCTCAGATCAGACCATCTTATTACGTGGGCACTGAAGACCAGAGAGGGCAAGATTCTCAGCCTAGTCACACAGTATCCTTGTGGTAGAAGCCTGGTAGAAGCCAGAGTTGCAGTGTCCTGGCCCCTGATCCAGGAGTCTTGGTGGGAATGGGACCCAGGAGAAGCTTTCCTGGTGTTTCCTGGGGGGCTGCTTGATTCAGACACATCAAATGTCCAACCTTGCTGTCTTTTCTTCTCTCCCTGTCCTTTGGGACCTCACCTGGCTGCCTGCCTGCCTGGGTTGAGCATTCTCCATCTAGGGATGCTGTTGCCTTCTGCACTGGCGTGGTAGTTCCAGGAATGCAGGGATCCTTGTTGGGCCTATCTACCCTGTTCCCTACCCAAGCCCCTAAGAGTGCCTGGATGCCTACCATGTTGACTGACAGGTTGTTGTGTATGTGTAGGGGAGCCCTGGCCCTGGCTCAGGGTCGAATTAGAATGTGTGTGTGCATGTGTAGGGATACCGGGGGAGGGGGAGAGCTGTGATTGCTTAAGGGCACACTGAGATTAAACAGGAGTCCCAAGCCAAAAATCCAAGCCATTGCTGAGTGACCTTGGAGCCACATCACACATCCCATGCCCTCTCTGATGCCATCCTGGGACCTCTGAAGGATACTTCAAGGGAAGGAGACAGGGTGGATAGGTGGCCACACATCTGGTACTGTCTGCCTGAATTGAGATTACCAAACCCCAGAGACCCATAATCACAGGGTTGATCTGGGCCAGGCTGTGGGCAGGAACTGTAAAAGCTACTCTCTGTCCCTTTTCACCCCCTCATCCCAGCAGCCCTCCAACTTTGTGGGCTGCAGCATGAGGTCAGGCTGTGGTGGGCTGATGGTGGAGACTGTGGGTGGAAAAGAAGAACCCCTCCTCCTTCATCTCCTCCTCACACTCCCAGAATTTGTCTTTGGAGCTGCTTCCCGGGAGGGACATGTGGAAGGGTCCTGGCAAGGGGGCAGGATTTTGAGCTTAGTTCAGAGGCTCTGGGTGTCCACTGCTGCAGGATGAGCTGAGGACAGCACTGGAGGCAGAGGACGAGTCTCCAGTCCTCTGGGCCAGCTTGGCCTCAGCCCCTCCCTTTCTCTGAATTTCATCTCAGCCCCCTCTTCCTTTTTCACTCTTTCATTTGCTCTTTCTTGCCTGGCCCCCTGCTAATCCCCACCCTCAGAGGACCCTCAATACCCCACCATCCCTTCCTTTACAGAAGGTCCATGCATGTAATTTTCTGGGAGTCCTACTCCCATGGGAACACACAGAGAGATTCACAGGAGTAGAGAATAATCTGGAAAGAAGGGACCATAGAAACCAGGACCCAGTCCTGTTTTTTCAGATGAGGAAACAGCCTAGACAGGAAGGAGCAAGTTTGAGGACTGAAGCTAGATTGGACAGAGGTGGCTGTTGGGAAAGGTAGAGGGAGGTTCCTCTGACCTCAGCTGCTTGTTTGTGTGCATGGGGAAGGTGCAGGGCAAGGTGACAGTCTCTAGCTGGAAGTGGGCTTGCTTTTGCTTATTTCCCTTCAGAACATTGTGACCTTCCTCTGAAGGATAAGAATGGCGTGGGCCGTGGGGGCTGGGGGTGGACATCCTGCTCTGGGAGTGTGTACCCAGTGTGAACCCACCTATTTTTTTTGACTCAAGGCAGGCAGACCTCCCCAAGGGAACTGAGTGTGGGGACGGGGGTGGGACTGTGGGCCAGGGATGGGGGGCTTGCAGCAGAAAACCTCTAGCTCCTTTGAGACAGTCCTATAAAGCCAGACCAGAGTCGCAGCCTGGATGTGAAAGGGATCCATTGCTAGGTCTGTTGTGTGCATGCTGCAGGCCTTCAAGCTGACACTTTTATCTGGTGTTCGGAGGTGTTGAGGGGTGGGATGGGGCAGGCTCTTGGATGTCTGGGGAAGAGCTGAGGACAGGGACTAAGTGGGCCTGGGTTTTCTGCCTCCAGTTGCCTAGTCCAAGTGTCTGGAGGCAGTCATGAGCTGCCCCAACACTCCCCTCTTGATGGCTGCAGAAGGCAGGTGGGAGGTAATGATTGCCTCTGTATCCTAGCTCAGAGAAGGCAAGTGACCCTTGAAACTCCCCTAGCCTGTGCTTGGCTCAGCCAGTGCTCAAGCTCCCCTTGCAGCCAGCCCAGAGGTCCCAGCCCAGCACAGAGCTCCCCCTTGCAGTGTGCTCTGGCATTCGGGGTAAGCATAGCCATGCTGGTCCCCTGGGTTGTGGGCTGACAGGGGGGTCTTTGTGCTCGTCCCAGGACATAGCTCTCTGTCCCCCACCTCTACTTGGCAGTGCTTAGTGAGGTGTGCCCCTCACCTTTGGAAGCCACTCCCCCCACTACATTCCCGCCTCCCTACTTCTGGCCTTACTCCAGCTGCCCCTCTGAGTGTGAATCCCCCTGACGTGGCCATGGCTCCTCAGGAATTTTTTAACAAGCTGTAACAATCCCACATTGTGGCAACCTGATCAGAAGTCCCCTTTCATGAGGCTGGGGGCACCCTAAACCTCCAGGAAGCAGGCCTTTACCCTCCCAGGCCTGACTGGTGGGCTTTCCATGAGGCCTGTTTGAATGTGTGTACAAGTGTGAGTGCATGTGTCAGGGCACCCATGGTCATGTGCTGGGTACTGCTGCTGCTGCTGCTGCTAAGTCGCTTTAGTCATGTCTGACTCTGTGCGACCCCATAGACGGCAGTCCATCAGGCTCCCCCGTCCCTGGGATTCTCCAGGCAAGAACACTGGAGTGGGTTGCCATTTCCTTCTCCAACGCATGAAAGTGAAAAGTGAAAGTGAAGTCGCTCAGTCGTGTCCATGTGCTGGGTGGGGCTGGTCTAATTTATTTTTCCCTCACAGCTCCTCCTCCCCTTATTTTCTTCCCTACTGAGTTCCCTGGAATTATTTGCTGCTGCTCTTTAGCTGCATGGGAGAGAGTAGTGGAAGAGTCTTTTGGGTTATTTCCTGATGTTACCCTGGACCATTCTGGAGTGGGACTATGGGTCTGACGGC
This sequence comes from Bubalus bubalis, assembly GCF_019923935.1. Classification (NCBI taxonomy): domain Eukaryota; kingdom Metazoa; phylum Chordata; class Mammalia; order Artiodactyla; family Bovidae; genus Bubalus; species Bubalus bubalis. Next base: position 60,851,850 of record NC_059181.1, read on the forward strand.
AGTAGCCCGAGGAATTCCCATCTGGACAGGGAGGGGTGTAGGGACTGTTGTTAATTTCTCAGATAGGCACTTATTGAGACCCAAGTGTCTCAGAGTAAGACTCAGGGTAACAGCGTATGGAGTTTCTCTCTACCACTGCCTAGAAGGAAAGGGTTGATTGGCTTTGGCAAAAGCTTAGCTTTACAACACCTTCAGTGCCATCCTGTCACCCTTTATAGTACTCACAGCCATTGTCTCAACTTTGCCCACTACAGATTGTGCTCTCCCCTCATTTTATAGATGAAACTGATGGTTGGAGTGGCACAATGACTTTTCCTGGGTGACACAGAGAGAAAGCCATGGAGACTAGCACCCAACTTCCCTACTTCCTGATCCAGGACTCTCTCCACCATTGCTCAGTGCCTCTATCATCATATCTGACACTTAGAAGCACATTCTAGGTGCCAGTCACTGTTCTAGGTAATTTAGTCTAGTGGATCTGCTTAGCAGCAATATAAGGTCAGGATGTGATTATCGTCCACACTTTACAGATAAGGAGACTGAGGCACAGAAAGCTGGAAAGTAAATTTGCCCAAGGTACACAGCTAGTAAGTAGCAGAGTTGCACTTCTGTACCCAGGCTGTCTGACTCCAGAATCCACTGTCCTGCCTTTTGTATGACACAGTGGGCTATGGTAGTGATAGAATGAGGGCAGCCGCATGCCTCAGGCATAGAAACACATGCATGCACCCTGAGACTTAGTCACCTGCCCTCAGCCTACCCTCATGAAGACTACACTTCTCTGCCTGATGGTTCAGCTGGCATGTAGGGCAGCAGCAACACTATAGGACACACAGGAAATTGGGGGCGGGGTTATAGGAAAAGGGATGGCAAGAATCTGGAGGTTCCCGTTATCTCCAGAGTCATTCAAGATGCTGCCCAGAAAGGGACCTGTGAAAAGGTACCATGTTCTTCCAGGAACCGTTGCTGAATATCTGTTCATGCAAGACTCTGGCTTAGGTTGGAGATCTTGGGGAGCAAGGGATGCTGGTGTTTGAAGGAGATGAGTTATCTTTGTTTTTCTGAAGAAACTGAGCTCTCCTTGCTTTTCTGAAGCTCATGGGATAAGGGAAAGAGATTTTTAAAAAAGACCCACAGAAATAGCCTAGACATCTGCTTGGGCCATTTCAGAATGTCACAGTGCGCATCGCAAATATTAGGATTGTAGCTTTTGCTGACTATTGTGTTCACTCATGACCAGATGTTTTTATTGAGTACCTAGTCTATGATAGGCATTGTGCAGCTCTTGTTCTAATTATTTATAGCAATTGCTCCTTTTGTAGTTTTTCACTTCCTGTAGTTTTCCCTTTTGTAGTTTTCTGGTTTGATAACCTTTTTTTTTTTTTTTTAAAGAATTGGGTGTCTCAGAACCTATCGTATCTGATTCACTTAAATTTATCTACCAAAAGGTAACTTGAGTTTTTTGCTCATCATTCATTTGATTTATTTATTCATGTATTTATTCATGGTTGTCCCTTGAGTATCTTTTAACATTCATTCACCCATTAGCAAACATTGAGAAGCTACTGTAGGCACTGTGCTTGGTGTCATGTGGTGGATGTAATCTGTTTTGATATGGTTTCCTGACCTTCAGTATAGATCAGATCAGATCAGATCAGTCGCTCAGTCGTGTCTGACTCTTTGCAACCCCATGAATCGCAGCACGCTAGGCCCCTCTGTCCATCACCAACTCCCAGAGTTCACTCAGACTCACGTCCATTGAGTCAGTGATGCCATCCAGCCATCTCACCCTCTGTTGTCCCCTTCTCCTCTTGCCCCCAATCCCTCCCAGCATCAGAGTCTTTTCCAATGAGTCAACTCTTCGCATCAGGTGGCCAAAGTACTGGAGTTTCAGCTTTAGCATCATTCCTTCCAAAGAAATCCCAGGGCTGATCTCCTTCAGAATGGACTGGTTGGATCTCCTTGCAGTCCAAGGGACTCTCAAGAGTCTTCTCCAACACCACAGTTCAAAAGCATCAATCCTTTGGCACTCAGCCTTCTTCACAGTCCAACTCTCACATCCATACATGACCACAGGAAAAACCATAGCCTTGATTAGACTTGTCTAGTCAAGACCTTCAGTACAGTTCAGTTCAGTTCAGTTGCTCACTTGTGTCCAACTCTTTGCAATCCCATGGACTGCAGCACTCCAGGCCTCCCTGTCCATCACCAACTCCCGAAGTTTACTGACACTCATATCCATTGAGTCGATGATGCAATCCAACCATCTCATCCTCTGTTGTCCCCTTCTCCCCCCACCTTCAAGCCTTCTCAGCATCAGGGTCTTTTCAAATGAGTCAGCTCTTTGCATCAGGTGGCCAAAGTATTGGACTTTCAGCTTCAACATCAGTCCTTTCAATGAATATTCAGGACTGATTTCCTTGAGGATGGACTGGTTGGATCTTCTTGCTGTCCAAGGGACTCTCCAGGGTCTTCTCCAACACCACAGTTCAAAAGCATCAATTCTTTGTTGTTCAGTTTTCTTTATAGTCCAACTCTCACATCCACACATGACTACTGGGAAAACCATAGCTCTGACTAGATGGACCTTTGTTGGCAAAGTAATGTCTCTGCTTTTTAATAAGCTGTCTAGGTTAGTCATAACTTTTCTTCCAAGGAGCAAGCATCTTTTAATTTCATGGCTGCAGTCACCATCTGCAGTGATTTTGGAGGCCAAAAAATAAAGTCTGTCATTGTTTCCACTGTTTCCCCATCTATTTGCCATGAAGTGATGGGACCAGATGCCATGATCTTAGTTTTCTGAATGTTGAGTTTTAAGCCAACTTTTTCACCTTCCTCTTTCACTTTCATCATTAGGGAACCTATAGGACCACTGCAGGACCCACATTCTTATATCCCTCTAGCCTTTTCCAGAAACATGGTAAGTTTGGCTCCAACTCAGAGCCTTAGGGATGCTTACAAATATAGCAACCCAGTGTCAGGAAGAAGGTCATCTCCCTTCCCACCCATGATAAAGATTTCTGACTCTGGGTTAGATTTTGTTTCCAGGAGTTAGTTCTGGGATTCAGGCTTCATCCACACCCAAGACCCAAGAGGACATTGCTCATCTTGAACAAAGTGCCAGCTGTGTGCAGTCTTGTCATTGAGAGGAACAGACATGTACACACCTTGCTTCACCATTTCTCCCCTCATTCTCATCAAGGCTGGCAGGGAAGGAAGGTGGAAGAATTCCAATTTGGCCTAGCGTACTGAAGGCCAGGCAAAAGGGGGGCACCTGGGGCTAGGTCTAGCTCTGCCATTGCCTCAGACGACTTTAAGAAAGTTGCAGTGTTAAAAAACATTAATTTTTGCTCTCCTCTGTGTTGTGTACTCTGGGCAACAAGTTGGATGCAGTCCTTGCTTTCTATGAACTTCAGCTTCATTTCTCCCATTTGTTAGGTATGAAATCTCCCATCTATTAGGAGAAAATGACTAGTGTGCAGGTATTATTCCTGCCATGGATTTGCTGGGAAAACTTGAGTGAGTCATTTCTTCTTAGTTTCTATTTTGTAAATGTGGAGGATAGTGATTGAATGGCATGGGGTCTTGGGTACTCCCATCCCTGACTAATAGGAGTCCCTGATTCAACAATGAAATGAAAGTGTGAAATTGTATTGGACCCTTGTGAGGAAAGGCAAGAGAGAAATCAAAACTTTACACTCTGTTTCTTACTGAATTTAAACAGGCTTTCTGATGGTACTTGTCACAACTCTTAGGAGCCTTCTCATTTCATGATTAATGCATCTTCCCAACCCAGGGATCAAACCCAGGTCTCCCTCATTCTGGGAGGATTCTTTACCGGCTGAGCCACAAGGGAAGCCCAAGAATACTGGAGTGGGTAGCTTATTCCTTCTCCAGCAGATCTTCCCGACCCAGGAATCGAACAGGGGTCTCCTGCATTGCAGGCAGATTCTTCACCAACTGAGCTATGAGGGATTTTTAACATGATTAATGCAGATACCCCAAATTTTCCCTACATTTCTCTGCACAGAGTTTGGACACGGGGCAGAGAGCTGGGAATCGTGGGGGAGTTGCAGAATGCTGAGGCCTGAACAAGATGGGAATGGCAACTTCCTTCTCAAATACCTAATGTTCTTTTAGTTGACCCAACTAATCAGGGATCTCACTAAAGTTGTGTCTTCCGAACTCCTCGTAAATTATCCTCAGCAAGCAACTGAACCTTCCCGAGTGCATGGTCTAAGTATTTAAATCCCCCACACGAGTGCCAGACACAGAGCTCAATAGATATTAGTCTGCGCGCCAGTCACCCCGCTTGTTCACCCTTAGTTGCTGGCCCTGAGTTTGTACCTTCCCCCAATGCCCCCCCCCCGCCCTCCCCAGCGGTGTGACCGGAGGTAGAGGCAGAGGCCCAGGGATTGGAAGAACTTGAAGGCAGAGCCCCACCCACCACAATTTGGGCCGCTTTCTGGGGAGTTCGGTGGGCCGGACTGCGCCCTCATTGGTTGAAGGTCCCATAGGTGGGCGGGGCGTCCCCGCCGCCGGACTCGCCGCTGCTCCGTCCCCACCTGCGCCGAGAGTGGCTCCGGGTTGACACCAGCTAAGGGGCCGCAGCAGCTGCTCCTCTGGCTGGCACCGTTACCCGCGCCCGACCCCAGGCTCCGCGCGTACCTCCCGCCCGCTGGTAGCTGCGTCGGGACTCGAACCCAAAGCGACGGACGCGGCCTTCAGGTGGGAGTTAGGGCGACGGCCGGAGGAGGTCGGGGCCGGCGAGGTGCCCGGGCTCCCTCGCCTCGCTTCTCCAGCGCGCTCCAGCCCCGCTCTTAGGGTTTCGGCTGCGCGGCGTCTGCAGGAGGCGCAAGGGGAGCGAGCCGAACCACTTGCGTCCCCGGGATTTGAGGCCCGAGTCGCCAAAATTGGGGGACTCCCGGAGCCGCCGTCCGCGATTCTCCCGAGAAAGCCCCGCGAGTCGGGTGGTTGAAGGCAGCTGTCCGCGCATTACCCCCGGGCCTGATTGGAGCCCAGAGCCGCGGCTCTGGGGCTTCGGAGGCGGGCTGAAACTGAGCGGGGTGGCGGGGCTTGGGCTCTGTGGTCGAGTCACACCACTTTTCCTCTCCTATTCTCCTTCCTCTTCTGTTGAGCGCATTTCCAGGAAGCCCCTTATTGGGCGGCCTGGGCTTTCCCCTCAGGCCACTGCCTTCCCTTCTGAGAAACGCCCGGACTTTCCTGATATTAAGACAGCGGCGGGGATCAAGCGAAATTCTTTGGATAAGTCGCGTCTTTCAGGCCTCCGTTACCCCATGAAGTCCAAGATGGTTTTAGATTAGAGAACCTGTGAGCCATTTAGTGGAAGCTTTGGGGATTTCCCCATTTAGATAGTATGAGGTTCTCTCCTCCATTTCTGTTCTCCCAAGACTTTTTAAAGTACTGATTTACAACTCAGAAAACCAAAGTTCAGCCACTAATTCATGTGACCTTAGGCGAGTCATGCTACTTCTGTGGGCCAGTGTTTTCAACTGCACCTTGGTTAGTGGGCTGGATTTCAGTATATAAGGGGCCAGTCTCTTCCACCCTGACATCTGGTGATTTGCTGCATGGGTCCAGGCTCTTAAGCTGGCAGTAAAGTGTTGTTTCTGAGATGCTTGGGGTGACAGGAGCTATGCAGATGGAGAGCATTGTCGTGATTATGCAGCTAAGCCAGCTGGAAAACTAGTGGTACTGGGAAAGGCAACCAAGACAGCAGCCAGACTGAAGGTGGAGAGTAGTAGGCCAACCCTGAGCCCTGGGCCCCAGAGGTTGGGCTGGAGGGCCCTGGCTTGTCTCCATCTCACTCAGAGCACCGATGTTGGGGGGCCCTGCAGGAGACAGTGATGAATCATACTAAGGGCTATTTTCAAACCCTGACTCCTACTGTGGATTTGTTCCTGCCCCCACTCTAGGGGTTGATGTCCCCACCCATCGTCTGTCTTACTGCTCTGTGAATTTTCCCTTCACTTTCATCTTCCTGGAATAAAAGATAATTCTTGTCTGGGGATGAGAGGAGGCAGCACAAGAGTGTAGAGAAGTAGAGGAGATGGCATCTGCAGGTGCTTTCTGAGTGGTTGATGGAGTAACCCAGAAGAGTGTGATGGGAATGATGATTTTTGGGGAGTGGGGGGCTCTCACCCGAAGGCTACAGCTACCATATTGCTAGACATTCTGGGCTGGTCCTCATTTTCAGGATTTGACCTTTGTCCAACTATGTTCTGGATTTGAAATTTGGAATTTCTGTGCCTTAAAAGCCAGCAAGTCCCAAAAGGAGGAGAGGGAGTCTATAATGGGGATGCTGTGGCAGATGTCAAGGTTCAGCAGGTGACAGGTTTAACAAAGGCAGGGTGTGCCCCTACCTTCTTGGGGAAGGTGAGCCATGGGGTCTCTCACTAGAAGAAGGAGTTGCCTCTGGCTTGAATAGATTAAAGATAACTTTTTTCTTGGGCTCCCAGTTTGGGTAAGATCCAGAGTCATGGCCTTTGGGAGGCTGTTATCAGATAAAGTAAAGAGGGGATGTGAAAGATGCAAGGACTTTAGGATGGAATGTGTCAACTCCTCCACCCTGCAACTGTTAACAGAGGAGTTGAGCACAGGGCTGGGCACATAGTTGTTGGTGTCAAGTGTTTATTGCAGCTTTATTCATCTGTGACTTGGGGCCTTGGTTTATGTGTGTGTATTAAGGGGGAACAGGTCCTAGTAAATTTGAGTCACTGGACAGGAGGCCCCAGTCTGGGTCCTTGTCACCAATCTGAAGTGCTGTGTGTGTTGAGCCTCCTCCTGCCCAGCCTTCCTCTTTGGAGCTTGCATGCCCCACTGTTGCTGTCCCTGTTTACCCCGACCTTGCTGGAGCTGCAGAACTGAAGGTAAAGTTCCTCAGGAGTCTAGCGTGGTGTCAGGCAAAGAACAGGGGACTGGGAGCAGGACACATGGAGGTTCTAATTCAGGTTCTGCTGTTCCATTCAATCTCTTCTCTTGGTTTCTCCCTGCTTTTTCCACTTCAGTAGATTAAATGAGAAGGTCCATGGCTAAGTGCTTGGTAAACTACCAAGTGCTGTATAAATTATTAGTCATTAAGTTCTTGGTACTAGTTCTTGTGAAGGACACAAAGTGTAATCCCCACCTTCCGGAAAGCTGCCATCTAGTAGATGGGAGTTAGTGGCATGGGTACATGACACACCAAGTCTTTACCTTGGTGAGGGCTTTAAAAAATTATTATGAAGAATTTCAAACATACATAAAAGTAGAGATGATCGATGGAGTAAAGTCCCATTAGCCACACATGGCCAATCCTTCCCTATTTATACTTCACTCTCTTGTTATTTTGACATGAATCCCAGACACCTTATCAATTTGTCTATAAATAGTCATATTACATATATATGTATGAATGCTGCTACTGCTGCTGCTGCTAAGTCGCTTCAGTCGTGTCCGACTCTGTGCGACCCCATAGACGGCAGCCCACCAGGCTCCCCCGTCCCTCGGATTCTCCAGGCAAGAACACTGGAGTGGGTTGCCATTTCCTTCTCCAATGCATGAAAGTGAAAAGTGAAAGGGAAGTCGCTCAGTCATGTCTGACTCTTAGCGACCCCATGGACTGCAGCCCACCAGGCTCCTCCGTCCATGGGATTTTCCAGGCAAGAGTACTGGAGTGGGGTGCCATTGCCTTCTCCGGTATGAATGATAGAGACTCAAATGATAGAAACTGCACCACTATCTCACCTGAAAACAGTTCCTTAATATCATCAAATACTCTAGCAGTTCATATTTCCCATTGTTGAGGATGTTTTGCCCTGGGAAGACTGACCTGGGCAACAGTGAGTTTTGACCGATGGGAAGGTGACTGACAGAGGCAGTGACATTTGAGCTGAACCCTGAAAGAGAGGCCTAGGAATGGTCTGAGTTGGAGGGATTATGGAGCCCTAGCCCCCTTGTTTTAAAGTGCCTGCCGCTGTCTCTGAGGTTTCAGCTCTGGGGCTTGGGCTCCCAAGGTTGACTTGTGGAGGCATCTTGTGGAAAGTATGTGCATGCCTTAGTTCTGTAGGGGTAAATGAGAGTTCTGACTTTCTTTCTGGCCTCCCCAGTTCCAGGGCCACCCGGGAGCTTGAGGTCGCAGGCCTGGGAGAATTCCTGGGAGGCTTCTCACCTCCTGGCCTTCCCCTGCCCCTGGCCCCCAAGGCCAGTTCCAGTTCAGAGCAAAACAGGATGCATTCAGGATGAGCGTCTTTCCCAGCTTGTCATCTAATCACCATGACCCAGCTTGGAGCTTCCTCTCTCATTCATGATAAAAACCCTCACTGTCTCGCTTTTCCCTCCCACCCCAGTAAGGGTGTGCTGACTTCCTCCATATCCGGGCCAGCCCTCCTCCACCCCCTTGTGTAGCTGAGGGAGAGTTTCCCTCATCCAGGCCTTGCTACCCCAGAGCCTCCTGCTCTTGGGCTGTCCTTGGGAAAGGAGTGGCTCCTTTTGAACAAACCCAGGGTCCTGCCACTGCGTGGTTAATGATTGAGCCACATAATAACCACCTTGGAAAGTCACCTCTAGGGATGGCCATTAACTAACTCTTTGTCCACCCCAGGCCTTAAAGGGACCCCATTTTAAGCCCTTACCGTCCCCCAAGGGGACATTAATGAACATTCAGGCATGAGAACTTCTGGGGCCAATTAAGCTTCTGCCCCTGTGTTTTCACTTGGGGAAACAGTAGTCATTCACGTTGCTTGAAGGATACATACGCATCTTGGGTGGTATTATAGAGACAGGCAGGGAGTTGAATTAATAGGAATTCAGATGGACAATGGGGTAAGGTTTTTGTTTGTTTGTTTGTTTTAGGCGTCAGAGTCATAGGGGGTGGGGGTGTTTCAAGGAGCAGTTGAATCCCTGATCTCAATTTGAAAGTCTAAAAGAGTAAGAAATGCCCACTCAAAGGGTTCGCCATTACTGGGGGTGGGGTGGGGCTGTGTGTGTCTGTTTTCAGTCCAGTTGTGGGTCCCTTCACACCAGACTGGGACATAAGACCTGAGGCCTCCATAGTGGAGGAGGAGGCATTCCTCAGAGAGCCTGTATCTTGACAAGCAGTGGGAATTGGGAAGGATCAAGTTAGGACACACGTCCAATATAGATAGCTCTAGACCAGGGGTTCCCAACCTTTAGGCCACAGATCGGGAGCAGTCTGTGGTCTATTAGTAACCGAGCCACACAGCAGGAGGTGAGTGGTGGGTGAGTGAGCAAAGCTTCATCTGTCTTTACAGCTGCTCCCCATCACTCTCCCATCACCCCCAGATGGGCCTGTCTAGTTGCAGGAAAACAGTCTCAGGGCTCTCACTGATTCTGTGTTATTGTGAGTCATATAATTATTTCATTATATATCACAATGTAATAATAATGGCAATAAAGTGCACAATAAATGTAATGCACGTGAATCGTCCTGAAACCAACCCCACCCCCCCCACCCCCATCCATGGAAAAATTGTCTTCCACATAACCCGTCCCTGGTGCCAAAAAAGTTGGGGACCACTGCTCTAGACCACAAGTTTTCTGCAGTTTCAGTGAGACAAGAAGGAACCAACATTTAGTGAACCCCATGGGCCTGCGATAGGGTCAGGAAACCTGGCTTCTGGTTGTGCCTCTCTCTAGCTACCTCTCCATGAGTGACTTCAGAAAAGACAATTTGCTTTCCGTGGGCCTAGCTTGGGTAGATGACATAGACTTGGTGGTCTCCCAGGCTTCCTTGACTCTGCATTCCCAGTCAAGAACATTTTCTTATCCACAAGGCAAAGGTGAACTGGTTTCAAATTGTACCATGCCTAGTCACTAAATACTCTCAGCTGGCTGGTCAGTTAGGGTTGGCAGGGCCTTGAACTACCACAGCTTGGGTTTTCCTTGAGCGTGGACTTTTGTGCAGTTTGCTCTCTTGCCCCTCCTCATGCTTGCGTCTGCCCCAGGTGGCCACCCTCGACCCATTCAGCCGCAAGTTAATGAGTGACCTGCTCCCTCCCTGTGTAGTACCAGCCTGCAGTGTTCCTGAGATCCCAGGTCTCTGTGGGAACCGGCCAAGGGCCTAACCAGTTCTGGTCACCTTTATGCTTCTCCCGCAATACACTAGAGGTAGGAAGCAGACAGAGCTCAGGAAAGAAAGGCCTTTAGAGGGCACTGGGTCTAACTCTCCTTCAGTAGCTCGGGTTTTCCGCTCCAAGTATTCGAGCAGTTCCTGTCACCCATTTTCAATAAGCGGGAGCACAGTGTTTCAAGGCAGTTGCTTACATCCATGGAATCTCCAAAGTTTTTTTTTTTTTTTCCCAATGTTGAGCTGATCTCTGTCTCCCTTTGGCTTTTACCCCTGGGTCCCAGCTCTGCCCCCTGGGACCACCTAGACCCTATCTGTTCTCTCTGATCTGTGGATGTCTAAGGATAGAACCCGAGTCCCTCTGTGTTTTCCCCAGGCCAAACAGCCTCAGGTCCTCCAAATGTTCCTCAGGGGACCTGGAACCAGTACTTCCCAGCCTCATTACTGGCCTTTGCACATTCTACCATTTGTGGCTCTGGGGAGCCCCTCACTCACCTCCATTTATTTGTACCCTCAACTTTTCCAGACTTCTCCATTACTTTTTCATGGTGACTCCAGCAGGTTGATTCTGAACCCCAGGAGTCCTGGGTCCAAACACCTCATACAGTTCTCTCTGATTTGTTTGTCATTCTGGTCCAGCTAACTCCCATGACTGTGGTGCCCTGGGAGGGTAGGGCCTTCTTCTTGGTGTCCCCACATCTGAGGGCAAGCCTGAGGAGAGGAGGTGCTCACTGGGATGGGCTGACTGCATTGTACTGTGTGGGGGCTGACCGTATAGCCTGCTTTTCTGCCACTTGCTTTTGTCTCTTGAGCTGGTGGGGGGGTGTAGGAAAGGGATATTTTAAGGAGCATCAAAGCTGGAAATGAGTCTGAGCCATGCCCACAGTGGGGCCTAGAAGTGTGAATCAGATGGGGAGAAACACCAGCTCAGCCATGCCTCTAGCAGTCGATGATGATGACAGTGACGAGTCCTACCATTTCTTTAAAGTTTCCAAGGGACTTTCAGTTCCATGATCCCATTCTGTTCACAGAGCAACCCAGTCAGATAGACCATGTGATCCCTGCAGCAGGTTCCTGGCTGATCCCCACCTGAGGCCCAGAGAGAGGAAGCGCTCAGTCTCCAGGGAGGAAGGATTTGGAACCCATGTCTTCTGACCCTCAGCCTTCCCCGTTTCCCCCAAACCACACCCGGCAGCCAAGGCTGCTGGGGCTGACTTGGCAGCTTCCCCACTGCAGAGGAACCTCTGCCCAGGCTGTAGTTCTGTTCCCATGGTAGAGGGAGGGACCTCTAGGGGAGGTGCCTGAGGATTTCCTGTCCTTTATCTGGGCTGGCCAAAGGCAGGTCTGTCTGAGGTGCGAGAGAGGCACTTGCAGCCAACTTTTCTGCTCCAGGCTGAAGTCAAGTCAGGCAGGCAGGGGCAACGAGCTTGGGAAGCACGTTGCCCCAAACATCTGGTCTGAGCAGCCCCCACCCGAGTAGTGTCTTCTAAATGGGACAAACAGAGAGGGTCATGTGGGAAAGGGGCCAGAGTGGAGTCAAAGCAAAACACCCCTTGAAGTGTACACATGATGCCCGGGGCAGGAGAGGGTCACTGTGAGGAGTGGGGACTCTGGTATAATGCAGCACTGGGTGACTTTAGGCAAATTCTGTAACCTCTGTGAGCTTCCAACCTCTGTCAGCTGTGAGATGAAGGTATGTACTTACCTCAGGGGTTGCCGAATATGAAATCCAATAGTATAAATAGCACTCTCACTGTTATTGTTGTTTAGTAGTACTTTCTTCTACCTTGTCACTGCTATTTCTCACTAACTTGGAGACATACTATACTCAAACCTGCCACCTCTCGGGCCTAAGTCTGGACTTTTCTGTCATTTCAGATTCTGCCTCCTCCTGAAAAGCTCTTCCTGACTGTGCCTGCCTCCAGGGCTCCCTTCCTCCGGGCTCCTTTAGTGACATTTATCACTCTGAAAGAGACTTAGTAACAATGGTAACACCAAGAACAATACTGAATTCTTCTCAATTCTTGACACATTTGAATTTACTTAGCTCCCATGACAATTCAGTAAGGTGGGTACTGCTATAATCACCCCCATGTTATGTATGAAGAAACTGAATCAGGGAGAGGTTAAAAGAACTTCCCCAAGGTCACGCGGCTCGAGGATGATGGAGCTGGGATCAGGACACAGGCAGTCTGAGTCCACCACCCACATCCTTAGCGACTGTGTCATGCTTTCCCCTTCCCTTTCCCAGATGCCTGCCTGGGAGGCAAGAGCTAAATCTCGAGTCTCCTACCCCTGCCTGACTGCTCCCCACACCCACCAGCAATCACTGAGTCCTGTACATACAGTCCCCAGGTCCTTGCATGTTCCAGACCCCCCAGGGTTGACAGATGAAGAGGAGAGAAAACACTGAGGGCTGGGTATCCATGCTCTAAAGCAGAGCTGCACTGAGGTGGGAGAGGGTGTGCAGGAGGGAGTGGGGATTGTTCTGATGGCGGCAGGCCTGCCTGATTAGCACTTTCCTGCACTGAGGGTGGAGAGCAGGCTGCTAGGTGGCATTAGGAGGAGAGGCATTTTAGTGAGCTATCTTCACAACCAGATTGTATTATTTAGAAGGCGTGGGTGGTTAGGGGCACGTGGGTAGCTGGCTGGATTCACTTTTGTGAGCCCTCCAGCTGGCCTGGCACATGCTAAATTGGGTATGTATGTGAGGGGCTTTTGTCTAGATGCTCTAGTCCTCCCTCCAGTGTTCCCAGCTCAGGGCTCTCGGGTACTGCGAGCTTCCTTCCCTCAGGTTTTACCAGCTGCCAGCTCTATTACTTTCGAGCTCATTCTGTTTCTTGCCTCCAGATGAGCTCCAGGGGGTGCTTCAAGGACAGTCCATCTTAGCCTCTGCCTCCCTGAGAAGGAGGGCCTAGTACCAGCTCTGGCCAGGTACTCTAGGAGAGTTCAATGTTTGTTCAGTTTTCAGACCTTGGTGCCTACCATAGGGCCCAGTGCAGAGTAGGTGCTCAGGTAATATTGGTTGAATAAATACACAACCAAGGAGGAGTGGACTTGGAGGGGAGAGCCTGGGGATGCTGATGTGAGAACAGATCAACAGAAGGGCTGTGGGTATTTACTCAGTTTCCTGGTTTCATCTGTAGTCCAATAGAAGCCATTTGACCTTTCAGGGGAGCCTAGCATGCTGAAGTCCATGGGGTCACAAAGAATTGGACACGACTGAGCAACTGAACTGAACTGACGTTTCATAGCCTTAGTTTCCCCTTTTGTCCAGCAGGCCTGCCTTGGACAGGGCTGTTGTGGAGACCAAAGAGATACAGGATGATCAGGTGCTTCTCTACTACTGGGGACTTACTTCAGGTTAATGGTTCATACTGCAGAAAAACTGGTATATGTTTTTTTATGTCTGTGGCCTAGATGATTTCTCCTGTTTAATGAGGATTCTAATGTAGTGGCTCTGACTCTGGAGCCAGACTGCCTCAGTGTGGATCTTGGACCACCACTTCTTCACTGATGACCTTGGGAAATTACTCTGTAGCTGTGGGCCTCAGTTTTCTCATTGATCAAATAGAGATATTATCAGAGCACTAGCCTCACAGGGTTGTTATGAAGGCTCAATAACATAAATCATATAAAAAGTACCTAATCTAATGCCTGGGACAATAATGATGACTTGTTGCCCTTTGGCTGCTATGATTATTATCTCATTTTATATTTGCAAATACCTCATGTTGTCAGTACTATGATTGTAATGCTATTTGACAGATGAGGACACTGTGGCATAGAGAAATAAAGTCTTATCCAGTATGATCTATATAAAGTCCTTAGCTCAGGGTCTGGCACATAGTAAGTAAATATTAGTGTCTATCATGAATTATTCTTAATACACAACATAATTACATTCAGTATCATAAAAATTGTTATCAATAATGATCACAGCCAGAGCTGAGAAGTAGCAGAGCTAGGACTAAAAGTCAGGTCTTCAGATCGCTCGCTTGTTACTCTTCCCACTCACCGTACTGCAGAACCTGTATGCTCTGGAGTCCTAACACGGCCACCAAGGCCACTCTTTGGGGTTTTCCTTCCCTTCACCTCACCATGGCCTGAGCATTCCTATCATCACCCCTGTCCCTACCTTCTCCTTTGAGCTCCTTGTCCCAGCCCTCCCTTTGGCCGCTGCTGGGCTCCAAGGCAGGCTTGTGTCTGTTGGCTTCCAGAGGAGAGCAGACCTGGCCTGAGGAGGCTACTTCTCTCAGGCCTATTTCCTTTCTGTCAGAGACAATTTTCTCTGGCTCTCAGGGTGGGGCCAAGCTCCTTCAAGGCATTTCCTGCCCAGAAGTTTATATTTGGCCTCAGCAAGAGGAAAGGGAAGTTGGGTTTAGGAAGGGGGGTTGGGATGTAGAAGTGGTGGTACCGGGTCAAAACAGGTGAGCACCAACATTTTGCAGAACAGGAAAGGGAAGCAGAAGATGGTGGATGTCCCTTCTCTTAAGTAAGTTTGCGTGCTCACAGGAGCTTGGGATGGGAGAGCTAAGTGCTCCATGAGGCAGAATGCCTCCACCCTCATCCAGAGTTTATCTTCTATTCTCACACCTTTGGTCCTTGGTTCCTGAATGTATGGTTTCTGCCCTGGGGCAAGGTGGGCTGCCAGTCAGCCAGTCTGCTGAGTTGCAGATGCGTGCTCTGTGGAGAAGGCAATGGCACCCCACTCCAGTACTCTTGCCTGGAAAATCCCATGGGCAGAGGAGCCTGGTAGGCTGCAGTCCACAGGGTTGCTAGGAGTTGGACACGACTGAGCGACTTCATTTTCACTTTTCACTTTCATGCATTGGAGAAGGAAATGGCAACCCACTCCAGTGTTCTTGCCTGGAGAATCCCAGGGACAGGGGAGCCTGGTGGGCTGCCATCTATGGGGTCGCACAGAGTCGGACACGACTGAAGTGACTTAGCAGCAGCAGCAGCTCAGTTCTGTGTCCCCACTGTGGAGATGCCAGAGGAGGGGGTGAAGTCGAAGGTCTGCACGATGTTTAGTTGGGAAACAGGACTTCCTATCTAGGTGTTGCCAGAACATGCAGTAGCCTACACCACATAGCACTGGGGAGACTGAGATACAAAGGACCCAATTGCTAGAGCTCCAGTGGAATAGGGGACACAGTTACGTGCTGTCAAGAAGGTAATGGAAATATTCCAGGGGGGGGCACTTAATTTAACTGGGTGTTAGGGGGTTGGTGGGAGATCAGGGAATGAAGTCTTCATGGGATAGGGTGTCTGACCTTCATCGTGATAAATAATAGGAATTTGCAGCTTCAAGTCAGGCTGGGCCTTGAGTGTGGAGGTGGAAATCAGTTTGATGTCTGCCCCAGCTGTGGGCAATGGGGAGCCCATTAGGTTGCAGACTAGGAGAGTGGCCAGGTCAGAGCTGGGCTCTTTGGAGAAGAAGCTGGCAGGATGACCTGTTGAAAGGACAGCCTGGAGGCTGGGAACTTGCAGGGCAGAAATAATCCAGGCATGAGAACCTGGAGCACGATTGGGCATGGGAAATCGTGACTGTTGGATGGAAAAATGGATAGAAGTTGGTGGCTAAATACATGAGCAGAGAGAGGACAGACCAGCCTGACTAGAGGTTTAAGCCTTAATGTTTGGTGCCTTTGGAGGCCAGAAATCAGGAGAGCTGAATTGGAAGGGAAAGATGGGTTTGTTCTTGGTCCCTATTGAAGGTTCTTTCTTGAGTCTCCCAGAAGAGAGCATACAAGAGGAGGCTCCCCTCTCTACCAATCACACATGCTTCTGTTCTGGGTCTAGATTTTGGTGAGTGGCCATTGAAAGATAGGGAAACTGCCACTTAGATGGAGGTATTGGCTTGCCCAAGGTCATCTGACAGGTTCCTAGTGGAGCTAAGATCAGAATGTAGTTCTCCTGACTTTGGATCCAGTACTCTGTTCACCCATACCACAGTGGAGGGCAGTTCCATCTGCCCCATACCAGTTAGGCTGGTAACTCTTGCCTCCAGGCTGGGAACTGGAAGTGATGGAGTAGCACGTGGATTATTAAAACACCTGTCTTTCCTTGTCTCCCATGACCTTGTCAGAGCACCTGGGATGGGGTAGGGGACAGGATCCCCTGAGGGCAAGAAAGCTAATGGAGCCTCTGTGGCAGAGCAGGTGACAGCTTTGACCTTCACTTTCATAAGGAAGCCCTGTGCCAGGCAAAATGTCAGCTGTCTGCTTTGGCTCTGCTGCATCAAGTGCTTGCCTAGGAGACCACAGACCAGGCTGCCTCTGGACCCAAATTCTCAAGCAGCCCCAGCAGGCCAGAAGTCTGGCTTAGCCACAGGGCCCTCATGGCCCTCCTCCACTTACAGCTGCATACTGCAGCTTGGGCTACAGCTTTGTGTATGTGTGTGGAGAGAGAGCACAGTTGGAAGTTCCTTGTATCACTTCCATATTTATAAAAACTCCAAAAATAAGAACTGTCACCTCCCCTGGCTGACGCTGAAAGGGGTCCACAGTGTCCAGAGATAAGGGACCTACAGCGAACGTTGCATTCATTCTTCACCTCACTTCTCAGGGCATCCCCAAGGTGGGCTGGGGCTGCCTGGAGGTGCTTGAGGCCCCCAGGTAAGGTGGAAGGAAGCTGCTGTTCCTGGTATCTTACACTTCAGGTCTGGAGTCAAGCTTTCTTTTATTATGGGAGGTGTCCTGTGCATTATAGGATGTTTAGTAGCATCCCTGGCCTCTACTCAGTAGATACTAGCAGCATCCTTCCCCAGTTGTGATGACCAAAAATGTCTCCCAACATTGCCCAAGGTCTCCTGTGGTAGTGATGGGTAGGGGGTTAAATTGTCTCTGGTTGAGAATCCTTGTGGCCTCGTGGCCATGGCATGGACATGGAGTGTTAGAGAAGGAGGGCCACACCTGTGAACCTGCCACTGGCCAGCAAGTAGATTTTGTGGCTTCATTTTGTTGCCACCCAGTCCCGCAGTAGCTCTAGCTGAGACCAGGGCTCACATCCGAACAGGTGCAGCAGGGGGCCCGAGTTCTGCCCAGCCACCAGAGGCCAGTCAGTGTCTAGCACTATCAAGCTCGGCCACTTGACATCAGCAGTCCTTGCTGCGGCACCCCTCCTGCAACGGTTGGAATGTGGGATAAGAGCTATTTTGGTCTCAGTCTCCCTTTCCCCCTCCCCTGGAAGAACCTAGTTAGAGTTGTGATTCCAGCTAAGAGCAGGAGAGACAACCAGTACACCTGACCTCCCAGTAGACAGAGCATGGTAGACCCCGGCACATCCGCTGCAAGGTCAGGAGGGGAAGTCTTGACAGTCTCGGCATCCATGACAATTCTTAGTCTTGGCCCTTGTGAAGGCCCTTCTTCATCAGTCTCCCAGACAGAGAGGTGCATATCTGGGTGGTCACCCGTTGCAGCACCTTTGCCAGGGTCAGAACAAATCCCACAGACTCCTTTGTGCAAATTCAAATGAAGCACTGCCTTGGGGCTGAGTGGACACATTTCTCGTGGCCAAGGCCCCTTAGTGTAATCTTATGGGAGAGTGGAAGGAGCAGGTCACAAGCACTTGGGGTCAGCTGAGATCCGAGCCCTCTGCTGGAAGGCCAACACCTCCTCAAGTGAGGTCCCTCTCTAGGAGTAGGGGTAGGCACAAGAACTGGGAGCTTCCAAGAGATCAACCAAGAGAAATGACCTGAGAGGCTCTTTGTCAGAACTTGGCATTTCCCAGGTGCAACAGCAAGATGAGTGGTCAGTGGCCCCTCTGCCTACCTTGGTGACCAGCTTGGCCTCACAGAGTCCACCCTGGAAACTTGAGTTGTCACATAGATACCTGGGAACTTGGGTTGTCACATAGACATCAGCCTCCCAGGGCTTTCTTCACCCCTCTGAACATTGGTTCTTTCCCCTAGGCTCACTGGAGGTAGGAGACACCATGCTGAAACAAACCTTGTTTTGGAGATACCCATCCTGCGTTCACCCTGGAGAAGGAAATGGCAACCCACTCCAGTGTTCTTGCCTGGAGAATTTCATGGACAAAGGAACCTGGTGGGCTGCAGTCTATGTGGTCACAAAGAGTCTGACATGACTGACTGACCATCACTCATCCTGCATTGAGGGCCACGGGGGAGATGCCCTTCCAAATAGGCAGCTAAGTAAGAGAAACAAAACCAAGTTTGTTGAAAGCTGCCTCATGGAATAAGTCAGCTAACTGAATAAATTGCCTTCACAGACACCTGCAGATGTCTATCACATGCATTCACATCACTGTTCGTTGGCCCCAAAGAGAGCATGAGCCAGTGATGAGAACCGGCCTGAGTGTAGCCTCTGGATAGAATCTTTCTGAAGACCTATGCTGTGGCTTTTTTACCATGTTATGTCTGTTTTGGGCAGCGGTTCTCGATCCTGGATGTGCTTTCAAATCACCTGGAGAGCTCTCAAAAACAAAACAAAACTAATTATATCTCCAGAGAGTCTGATTTAATTGGTCATGATTTAATTGGGCCTCAGGCACTGGCATTTTCAAGTTCCCCAGATTATAATGTGTAGCCCAAATCGAGAGGGGACTGCTCTGGTAGTAACAAGAACACTTTGATCTGGGCCTCTGTGGCATCTACCCCTTTCTTGTCCTAGGCCCTGGATCTTGCCCAGTCCTGAGGCCTGAGCCGGATTTTGGGTTGGGAGGGAGCAGGCTGAACCAGGACTTGGGCAGCAGCTATCTCACAGCCCACAGGGTAACCAAAGGCATAAAGGGCTTGAGTTCCCCAACAGTAGTGTGAAGAGGGGTGACTGGCGAGTGAAGAGAGTGGCTGGATGAGACCTGAGCTCTGGCAGCTTAGTTGTTGATTGTCTTTTCTTCTCCTAGCTCACTTTCCCACTTCCTTATACCTAGGAACTGAACTTTAAAGACTCTGGATACAAAGTTCAAGTTGTCTTAATAAAAGCAGCCCTCTCTGATGATAACTTTCATACAGCCTCTCAAAATCAGACAGAACCCAGCCAGATGCACACAGTAACCTCAGAGGTAGGCAGTCAAGTTGTTAGTCCCCAAATTGTAGATTTGGAAACCAAAGCTTAGAGAGTAAGACAAGTTGCATATGATGATTTAGGCAGCAAGTGGGAGAGTCAGCTTGATTGGACAAAGCTTTTTCTCCAACTCAGGTATCATCTTTGGGTGTTATTGTATTTCCTCAGTGGGAAATAGTGCTGCCTTTTTCCTGAGTACATAAACTCTTCCCTTGTTCATGTAGAGTTTCTCTAAAACAGAAGCCCTGCTTTTCTCTTCATTGTATCCTCCTCTGTATAGAAAAATGTGCCGTGCTAAGAGGATCCCTGGGTGTGGCCTGTGGAAGTGTAGGTGTAGATACTGTCATTTGCCCCTGAGACAGTACACTGCTGCTCAGCTAGTGCTTCTTTGTCGTTCCCTCTGGGAGACTGAGGCATGATTGACTCTGGAGCATTCTAGTATGTCCTCTCCCCCAACCCTTGAGGGGATCGGCTGGGCCCCTCCCCAGGGAATCTCGGCTTAAATCTTAGTGGAATCCAGCTTGTGCCAGCTGGATGCTGTCCCTAACCTGTCCTGGCATATTACCCTAGTCTTGGCCAGCAAAATGGCCTGCAGAACATAGTAGTTAAAACTGTTGGAATTCGCACATCTGGACACAGGCAGGACCAGGGGCCACAGACATTCCTCCATCACTCGTCTCAGCCTGCCCAGTGTCACTCTTCCTGCCAGGCACATAAGGCAATCCTTGGTCTGGGCTCCCTGAGCCCCAGCCCCAGGGAGACTGACTACTGGGGATGGGTGGTCACTCCTGGCCCCAGCCTGGCCAGGCTAGGATTGGTGGGAAGGACAAAGCAAAGCACCTTAGCTCAGCCCTTAATCACTAAGACAAAAGCCCCTGACCACTCCATCTGGGAGGGAGCCTCAGGGCCTCTCAAGCCTCTGTGAGGTGGTCTATTGTCAGGAGCCAATGTCCCTGACATCCTGCCAGGTAATAAGCCATTACATTCTTTAGATTCCTGCCAGGAGGTGCTGCTGAGGATTCATTCAGACCCTGCTTCTAACTCCTTGGCTGTTTTGTCTTTTGGAATTATTGTGGCCTCTTTGATAATTCTGCCTCCTACTCTCACTTCCTTGAGCCATCTAGTTCCAATTCTGACAGAGGTATAGATGCAGTCATTATCCAGGCCCAGAAAAGAATACTAGTTGGGTCTTTTTATCCCATTTTCTCTTCTTCCTTAGGACCCTCCTGTCAGTGTTGGGTAGGAACTCTGCTGAATGCTCGGTACAATGTGCCAGTGCTTTTTATCCCTGGTATTTTATTTAATGTTCTCAGTAGCTATTAGATGTGGATTCTATTTTTGTCATTTTACAGAAAAGAATACTGAGTCATAGAGAGGTTAAACAACTTGCCCAAAGTTAGAGAATTAGCTAGTCAGACTGCTTAGTCAGAGAGCAAGTGACTGACCAGGATTTGAACTCAGACTTGTCACTCCACTAGATCAGAAGGGCAGAAAAAAGTTTGGGGACCTGGAGTTGGTTCCTTTGAATCTAAGCCTTTTGTTTATGTGGCATCTGAAGGCAGGTGCCATAATACAATGGAAAGAGCACAGGACATGGAATTAAAAGATGGTAGTAATTTTAGTTGTGACGCTTAATTCTGTGTGATTTGGTAAAGTCCCTTGGGCCATTTCCAGTATGTCTATACTGTAGCTTTTAAAAAATACTGATTTGGAGAGTCTTACCACAGATCAATTAAATCGGCCTCTGGGGGTGGGGCTCCCAGGGATTGGTAGTTTTACAAAGCTTCCTAGTCGATTCTAATGTGCATCCACAGGTGAAAATCCCTGAGCTAGCTGATTTGTGCCAGTGCTTCCCGAACTCTAATGTGCATGCAGATCACTCAAGGACTTACTTAAATGTAGATTCTGTTTCAGAAAGTCTGGGATTCTGCCTTTCTAACAAGTTCCAAGGTGAAGCCGATGCCGCTAGTCCA
The DNA here is from genome assembly GCF_019923935.1 of Bubalus bubalis. Classification (NCBI taxonomy): domain Eukaryota; kingdom Metazoa; phylum Chordata; class Mammalia; order Artiodactyla; family Bovidae; genus Bubalus; species Bubalus bubalis. The sequence goes on from NC_059181.1 coordinate 60,872,939, forward strand.
ATGATCACACTTTGAATAGCAGGAAGCTAGAGGGCTCTAAGGGCTTCCCTGGTAGCTCAGCTGGTAAAGAATCTGCCTGCAATGCAGGAGACCCTGGTTCGATTCCTGGGTCAGGAAGATCTTCTGGAGAAGGGCTAGGCTACCCACTCCAGTATTCTTGGGCTTCCCAATTCTTGGGCTCCCAATGTGGGAGACCTGGGTTTGATCCCAGGGTTGGGAAGATCCCCAGGAGGATAGCAACCCACTCTAGTATTCTTGCCTGGAGAATCCCCATGTACAGAGGAGCCTGGCGGGCTACAGTCCATGGGATCGCAAAGAGTCGGATGAGACTGAACGACTAAGCACAGCACAGAGGGCTCTATGTATGAATAAAAAGCCTTGGCACCCACCTGAGTGAGCTGGTTCCCTTCCCACCAACCCTGGCCAGGGCTACTGCCAAGCATTAGGGGAGTGGGCAGCCTTCCCCTCTCCCACGGCCCCTTGTGACTCAGGTGAAATGTGCAGATGTGTAAGATCAGGACTTCATTTCTGCTGTCTTCCACCTCCTCCAGGCTCAGGAAGGGCATCCGGATGTGTCTCCCTCTGCTGCCTCCTCCTTGTTCTGCCTCTAGCCATGAGTGACCAGAGGCTACAGTGGTCTTGGAGTGTGTGTTCCTGACATGCAGACCTGATCCTGAAGGGTGGTCCCCCTGCCTGGGGTGGCCTTTTCCCGGGGGGCTGGTAGGAGCAAAAGACAGGGAAGTGGCTGTGGCAGCTGGCTCAGCTGTCCTACCAGCAAAACCATGTCCGTCAAATGCGGCCTGGGCTGGAGTGAAGTTCCTTAGGGCTGTTCTCACTATGTCCCCGGATCACCACTGACCTAGAGATCCAGATCCTTTTCTGGTCTAGCATAGCCCCCTGCCAGAGGGGCTGAGGTACTGCTAGCTGGGCTCTGTGGGAGCAAACACTTTCCAGTACCTCTCAGAGGTCCTCATGATTCCTCTGTCACAGGTTAGAAGGTTATAGTGACGTAAAACACAGATGCAGGTGTGGGTACAGACTGAGGTGGCTGAGGGGGAAGTGTATCCAGGTGCATGGTCCCACACTGATCTATGTGGATCACTGACATGAGCAAACTTGGCTACAGTTACTTGCGGAGACAGATACTGGGACGGCAGCAACCAATGCACACGCTCTCAGAAATGCAGAGTGTTCATTCCCACCCCTGCCCTGTTGGCCCAATAAGCCCTTAGGGGCTCCAGAGGCTTCAGAGCCTTTTCTTCTCTGCAACAACTCCTCATTAGTGACCCTTGGGCAGGCTATCTTTTTCCGACCAACTTCCACCTTCCCGCATTCTTCCTTCCCTTGTCTACCCACCTAGGATCTCTGAAATACATTTGTGTCCTTTACCTTATGATTCCTGGCTGCCAGAATCTCATCTTGGATTTCCCTGTGGGAGACCACTGGGGAGAGAGCTCTTCCTGTCTTGGAAAATCCCCACCAGTCTCCTTGGAGGCTCCTGGTTATAGTCTGTAAGGAAGTGGAAGAAATGTGGGGGCAGGAATCCATGGGCAGAGCAGCTCTGCAGAGGCAGCAGCCTCTCTCTGGCCCCAACATCAATGACAGCTCCCATGGGCCCAGCCCCACTGCTCCCTGGCACCATGGGTGGGGAATTGGGCAGTCCCAGGGTTCTGCTGCAGATATTCAGCCTGCCATGGCCAGGAGAGCCTCCACTGTGGCTTTAGTCCACCTGCAAGTCTCCACTGAGGCTAGCAGGGGTACCCCACCCTGTGCCAGGCACTCCCAGGGCAGAGTTGGGAGGCTAACCCAGCCATTGCCCTCCAAGACTCCCATAAGCCAGCACTGTCAGCTGGACAGTCAGCATTGGGTTGTGCCACAAAGAGGCCAAGCCATGGGGGAGGGCTGGAGCAGTCCGGGGAAGCCCCATGGGGATGGAGGCATCCTCGCCTGGACCTTGGTGATGGGGGAGAAGAGCTGCTTTGTTAGAAGGGGTCGGAACCTTGAGTGGGGATCACACTGAGCTTGGACTCTGGCCTCTGCACTACTGCCTTATGGTGTGAGACTTAGAGATGAGCCCTTCCTTTCTGAACCTGTTTGGATGTGTAAAATGAGCACATTAAAATCCGCACAGCTTATGGTGTCTGTTAAATGAGATTTGTTATCAGAATGCTGGGGAATACTAGGTATGATGATGGAAAACAGAATAACGCTGTTGAACATTTTGTATCCCTAGCTGGACCTGGGCTGTGGAAGGGGGTGCCTCCCCGGTGGTGGGGGAAGGAGTGGATGAAGACACAGTGGTGGTTTCTTCCCTTGGCAGTATTCCTTGACCCCAGATGTTCCTTAGAGTTGTTGCTGGTGGTGGTCCTGTTCTTGGGCAGAGAATACGGTGTGAGAGAGGTGTCCCACCACATCCAGGGAATAGGGTTTGGGGAGCAGAAAGGAAATCCTAGCTGTGACATGGAGGGAATGCGATAGCCCCTTTGTGCTTCTCTTGTCATTTCCAGATCACCAGAGCTATAGGTGCCTCCCTGCTGGAGGTTCAAGTGTGCATACCCAGGGTGGCTTGCCGCCAGCACCTGCTAACCTTCTTCCTCTGCCTATCTCTCTTCCTCTCATCTGTTTTAGAAGCTGAGGCCAAAAAAGCATGCAGGTGGCTCCGAGCAACAGGCTTCCCTAAGTATGCTCAGCTTTTTGAAGGTAAGGTCACTCAGTGGTTCCCCCTGCCCCACCCCAGAGTTGCCTTATCCCTCCATTTTTCAGTTGGAACATGGGGCCCGTAAGATTTTTTTTCTCCCACCACACAAAAAGCTGTTTATCCTGGCCTGCTCCCATTGTTACAACCTCTGTCCTGTCTTTTCTCCTGCCTGCTTATCAGCTCTCACAAGTTCTGGGGTCTCCCATATGTTAAAGCGCCTTGTCTCAGGCAGGGCCGCTGCGCTGCACAGCTCCCAGGGATAGTATTTATGTAGACGTAACATGGAGGGTGCACTCGGGCAGCCCTGCTTTCACCTCCCCTCCCAACGGCCTTATTTCTCTGCTTTCTGTCATTTTTCTGTTTTTCTCTAGAGTTGTTCATACTTGCTGTTTCCATTCTTCCCACATCCCCACTTGTACCTTGGCTTCATCCCCACCTCACTAACAAAACAGTCCTTGTCAAGTTCACCAGGGACCTACATGTGGTCAAATTCAGTGGTCACTTCTCAGACCTGACTTAATCTCTCAGTAGCATTCACTGCAGTTGGCCACTCCAGCTCCTGGACTGCCCTCTTCTCCCGGCTTTCTGGCAGCCACTCTCAGTCTTCTTCGCCAGCTCAGCTTCCTCTAACTGCTCTCATTGTTAGAGTGTCCCAGGGCTCTGTCCTAGCCCTTCTTCTCTCTGGACATTTATCTCTGAGGAGGTCCTTTTCTGAGCACCATGTATATTCTGATGACTCCCCAATGTCTCTCTGTCCAGACCTTAGGCCCAAACTCCAGATTCATCGCTTCAACTCTCAATTCAGTATCTTTGCTCAGCTGTCTGACAGCCGTCTCAGATGTTACCACCTGATGGCGCCTCCTCCACCTAAGCCCCGCATCCCGACATCATCCTCTGGTTCTCTTTTCCTTTGTGCCTGTATCTAACCCTTCAGCAAGACCCTGCTCCCTCCAGACTATATCTTGAATTGATCCACTTCATACCACCTTAACTGTCACATTAGTGTGATCTGCTCGCCCAGCCTAGTGCTACAGCCTCCTTTCTACACTCCGTCCGCTACTCTGATGTTCAGCAGCTAGAGTGACCCAGGGAGTGCAGGCCTGACCACAGTATACCCCACTCCACTCTGTCACTCACTCCTCCGTGGGCTTCATGGCACACCCAAAATGAAGTGAGCGGCAACGCTTTGTTCTAGCCGACAAAACTGCATCGCCCAGCTTCCACGTGCTTCTCTCCACTTTGCTCACTACTGTCTGGGCTTCTTTCTACCACTTGCTCACACCAGACTCTCGCCCTCCTTGGAGCCTTAGTTTTGGTCCTGCTGGAGACTTTCTCCCAGACTCTTGGCCCAGTTGACCCCTTCTTGCTCTTCAGGGCTCAGCCTTAGTAAGGCCTCTCTTTACCCTGTCACCCTGGCTCATGTCTTTGCTAGCATTTGTAACAGCATACTTTGTTTCTCTCACATACTGTTCACCATCTGTTGCCCCTGTGAGAGTGCAAACTCCATGAAAGCTTGGATCATTTTTGTCTCATTTGCTGTTGTGTCCCCAGTGCCTAGCAGAAAGTTGGTGCTCAATTAACATTAGTAAATGAGTTCATGGGCTTGTTTTAGCAGTAGGCAGAGAGGTGTGAGATTTTGCAGGTATTCTCTCCTCTTCCTCTGCTCCTTCCTCTCCCCCTTTCCCTTCTCAAACCCCAGGGAGCAGGTGCTCTTGCTCTGAGCAGAAGGGAAAGGGAGCTATTGTTTGACTGCACAGTGTCCTTGTTCTTTCCCTGGTACCCCTGGTTCACCTTGGGCCAGAGAGGAGGTTCCCCGTCTTGAGCAGCCTCCCGCATGGACCTGCCTCACTGACTGATGGGTCCTCTTGTCCAGCTCGACCTTCTGTCTTCTCCTTGATCTTCCCCTTATGGCCAACCGTGAGCTCCCTGGGTCCCTCCTTCACTGCAGCCTTTCTCCTCCTCCTCAGCTCTCGCCTGCCTGGCTCCCTGCTGCCTGCTCCCCCTTCTTCTCACTGCAGGGTCCCTGGCACTGAGTTTCTAACCTGCTGCCCTTGACTCATCTCTGCTTTTCTCTGCCATACAGAAGGTTTGTTTCCTGTGGATATTGGCTCTGTGAAGAAGGACCACAGTTTTTTGGACGAGGACTCTTTGGGGGCCCTGTGCAGGTAGGGGGGCTAAGGGCTAGGCCTGGGAGGTCATGGGCCTGGCTTGGGGCTTCCTCGTGGAAAAAAAGCCATCCTTGCCCCCCTGACAGAGTAACCTGCCTATTAACAAAGCTCATCTGCTGCTCTCATGCTCTTCACTCTTCACTCTGTCTCTGTGCCTGTGATATCCTCACTGCCCACCCCCAGGCACTAGAAAGCCAAGGTCTTTGGCCTTTTATTTCCCTTCAGTTAGAGCCTCCAAACATTCCTCTAATTTGTCCCCCTCTACTTTTTGAGGCCAAACCATGACTTCTTGGATCCATCCTTCTAACTGGCCTTCCTATCTTCCATCTCTGCATTCCCATCCTTGCTCTGATCCAACCCCACAAGAGCCACCAGAGTCAGCTTCCCAGTGAGTGCTCCTCTGCTTGAAATATGTTGCTGTCTGCAGAAAGAAGTCTAAAGCTTTTTTAGCATGATACCTGAGGCCTTTTGCAACATGGCTCTGACCAACCTTATCAGCCTCAGTCCTCCCCTCACACATGCACTGGTCTGTTTACTGACCATTTCCCTCTCTACCTTGTCACAGGCTTTGGTTGAAGACTGGGATAGGAGTCTCTGTCTCTCTGTCGATCCAAATCCCATTTCTGTTCTCCAGCAAGACTTCTCTCTGACTGCACCCCTCTGCCTTCAGGGAAGTTGCTCGTCTCACCCTCTGTGTGCCCTCTATGCCTTCTGTCTGCTCTGTTCTTGAATGTGTCCCATCTCTGTAGTGGTTGTTTTTATTTTTTGTCTCACATCTGTAAGTTCCTAGAAGACAAGAGCCCATAATCTCTACAGCATCATGTCTAGCACTGAAACCTTCATGAACACAGGGACTTGGGAGATGTTTTGATGTCTTGAGCACGTGAAGCAGTGGATGGCATCTTCCTAGTGTCCTAGGCTAGTCCCTGCAGGCTCGGTGGCTTGTGACCCTTGGGTGAACCCTGCTTTGTGTTACTTGCAGGAGGCTGATGACCTTGAACAGTTGTGCCTCGATGAAACTGGAGGTTCATTTTCAATGCAAGCAGGTGAGTTAGGGCAAGGATAGGGTCTGTGGTCTTGTGGCACCATGACGAACCCAGGACAAACACAAACAACTTATGAAACTAGTCCAGTGTCCTAGGAGGCTGGGCTGTCCAGGGTGGTGCCTTGCTCCAGCCTGGAAGTAGGATGTACGTTTATGAGGCTGCTGGGTTTCGGCTAGCCTGGTCTCAAAGTTGGGGTATGAGAAAAAGTACCCTGACTCATAGCATCACTCAGCCTTATCAGCCCACCACTCCCTCCTGGATTTTCTAATAACTTGACCTAGTGATGGACACCCCTCAGGGAAGTCCATCTGCCTACATGCCTTCTCTGTGATGGCAAAAATTCCTTCACTGGGGGCAGAGACAGAATAATGTGATGGAAAATCATGGCCTATATGATCTTAGAAGATCTTAGAAGTCAGGATGTCCAATCTCACTTCACGAAGTCTTACACTAAGCCTCATTTTCTCCAGCTCTACAATGAATTGAGGGCAGCATTAATACCCTCCAAAAACCTTTCTGACTCTGCTAGTCAGGGATTGCAGGAACTAAGATGGCTCTGGGTCTGCATGTAGCCCTGGAAGGTGGGGAAATGAACCTACCCTTCCCTGGGGTCAGGCTTTATGGGTTTTTCTCTGGAGCTTTTTCCACCAGAGGCCTGCCGTCAACAAGTCGCCAGGGAAACAGGAGACCTTGGGCTCCTAGCCCCAGCTCTGCACTGACTTTTCAGTGACTTTGGACAAAGTTCTTCCCCTCTCTGGTCCTCAGCGTCCCCACTTTGCAAAGTAGAAAACTAGAAAATGTAAAATATCCTTTCTAGCTCTGGCATTCTGGGATTCTTATCTAAGACTATAGCCTCAAGACTCGCTGGGAGGCTGCTGAGGACAGGATGTCAGGGATGCTTGGCTTCCAGCCCTGCTGTGTCATTCACTTGAAAGTGAAATTGTTAGTCCCTCAGTCATGTCTGACTCTCTGGAACCCCATGGGCTATAGCCCTTCAGGCTCCTCTGTCCATGGGATTCTCCAGGCAAGAATACTGGAGTTGGTTGCCATGACCTTGGGCAAGCAGCTTCTCATTTGTTTAGGTTTCCCTGTCTGTAAAATGGGTAGGGATTTCATTGACCAGATGACCACTGCCCTCCGTCCAGGCTTTCTCCATGACTCCTGGCTTCTTCCGGTACTCCCAGAGTGTCGAGGAGTGCCTCCTACTCTGAGGATGTGTTCTCAGTCAGAGAGCAGGGCCCTTTGCCCCCAAGTCCCCAAAGAGTTTGGAGGCAGAGAGTGGAGCCCAAGAAAGGGCTTGTGGACTGGCTACCCGTGACCCTACCCTGTGATGCTCTTCTCAGAATGAAGACTCAGAGGAGGAAGAGCACTGTACCATCAGCAACCACTGGACCTTTGAGCGAGAAAGTAAGCAGTGGTCTCGCATGGGTTCCTCTGACTTGTTGGCCCCACCAAGCCCTGGCCTGCCAGTGACCTCTAGCTGTGAGGGCGTCCTCACTGAGCTTAGTGCCACCTCCCTGCCTGCCATCACTGTGAGCCTACCACCTGAGCCAGCGGATCTGCCCTTGCTAGGTCATTCTTCAAGCCCAAGTCACTGGCCCTTCCTCAGGCCCACTAGGGGCCAGGAGGGCCCCCGGGACAAAACCAAGAAGCACCGTTCCCAGAGCTTCCTCAAGCACCTTGAGTCTCTCAGGCGGAAGGAAAAGGGTGGAGGCCGGCAAGCAGATCTGGAGCACAGCTCAGTCACCTCAGAAAAGGTTGCCAAAGCCTTCTCTTTCCGAAGTCGCCATGGCTTCCTCTATCGGGCCAAGAACCAGGCGGCCACTTCAGCCAGTGGCAGTGGCGCTGAGACTCAGAGGGCCTGGGAGGCCTGGCCTGTGGCCATGTTCCAGCATCCTCCGCGGGCACACCAGGGTGATTGCCTGGTGCATGTGCCCAGAGACCACAAACCAGGCACATTTCCTCGCTCCTTGTCCATTGAGAGCCTGTGCCCAGAGGATGGACACCGCCTGGCAGATTGGCAGCCGGGTAGGCACTGGGGCCATGAAGGGCGCCGGGGCTCCTGTGGCTCCACAGGTAGCCACACCAGCATCTACGACAACATGCCGGAGCTGTATCCAGCTGAGCCTGTACTGGCTGGAGCCGAGGCTGAAGAGGAGGAGGAGGAAGGTGGGGACAGCTACACTCACCTGGATGACATCCTCCAGCACGTGTGGGGGTTGCAGCAGCGGGTAGAACTCTGGTCTCAGGCCATGTGCCCAGACCTGGGGCCTGGAGATAAGGAAGAAGAAGAGGAGGAGGAAGTAGAGGAGGAGGCCACTTCAACAGTAGAAATAGCAACCGATGGAGTGGAAGGCCAGACCGGTGAGGCTCGGACCCAGGGAGAGGCTCCAGCCCTCAGGGAGTCCCTAGCCCTGGGCCAGGTGGATGTGCAACTTGGAGTCCTGGCTCAGCCTCAGACCCCTGCCAAGGCTGAGTTCCTGGCACAGTCAGAGACTGGGGCCCCAGGCTTTGCCCAGGATCATGAGGAGGAGACACATTCAGTGGGGGAACCAACCTCTTCCTCCAGCCTGTCTGTGGAAGAAGGACACGTTTCCGACACTGTGGCCTCCTCCAGTGAGCTGGATAGTAGCGGGAACTCCATGAACGAGGCTGAGGCTACAGGGTCCCCGACTGGACTCCAGACATCAGTATCCCGTGAGCGACGAGATTCAGGTGTCGGGGCCTCACTTACCAGACCCTGCAGGTGGGAGTTCAGGGTAAGGGTGGGGCAGGGCTTCGGTTGTCTCTCTTTCTCCCTTCTCCCTTTCCCTCCCCCTCCTCTCATCTCTTCCCTTACCCCTTTTCTCCCCTCCCTTCCTTATCCGCCCTCCATATCCCCCTTTCCCACTGCCAGTTTTTTAGTCACAAGGTGCAGGGGAAAGTTCTTAGGGGCTGAGTGATTGCCTGCCTGCAGCCAGTCCCAGAAGAGAAAAAGAAATTACGGGACTCAGGGATCTAGAATGTAAGCTTTAGGACCTGCCTCTGCTACGGCCTGTGCAAATTGTAGCTCCTTTTGGGCTTTAGGTAGCCCACGTGTAAATCAAGGGCATTGCAGGAGATGGTCTCTGATCCCCAGCTTCACTATTCTGGGTTTTTCAGAGAAGCCCTTCCCCTGCAGTCTTGAATGGAACAGGGGCTCATACTGCTTGCTGGCACTAGATGGGCCCGATCTCTGTACCACCCTCCCTGACAACATCGTGGCCTCTGGGCAGCCCTGGAAATCAAGACTAAGCTTCCTCCACCCTGGAGCCCTGCAGGAGTGCTGACAGTGGTCCCATCTCTTTGTATATATTTTCTTTGGCGGGGGGAGAAAAAGGACCAGAAGAACACAACTTTTCCTAAGGTTTGCTGAAACCTGCTCCTCCAGCCTTCTCTACCCCCTCGCCTCTCACTAGGAAGCTCCGTTGGCACAGCTTTCAGAACTCTCACCGGCCCAGCCTCAACTCAGAGTCACTGGAGATCAACCGGCAGTTTGCCAGCCAGATACACCTCCTGCACAAGGGCTCACTGCTGCGGCTCACCACTTTCATGGAGAAGTACACCATCCCCCACAAACAGGGCTGGGTCTGGTGAGTCCTCCTGGGCCAGAGTGGGCACTGAGCTGCTTATCCAGGTCTTAGATCCCTCCCTGCCCCACTCCAGGGTCCTGGGAGGGTCACCCTCAGAAAGTGGGTCAGGCAGGCGGAGCCCTTATGTCAGTGGACTGGTGGGATGTGCTGGGAAACTGGAGAGGCCAGCATGACTCCAGGTGCCTTATTTTTTTTCTTAATCTCAGTTTTATTTTATTTATTTACTTTACAGTATTGTATTGGTTTTGCCATACATCAACATGAATCCGCCATGGGTGTACATGTGTTCCCCATCCTGAACCCCCCTTCCATGTCCCTCCCCATCCCATCCCTCTGGGTCATCCCAGTGCACCAGCCCTGAGCACCCTGTATCATGCGTCGAACCTGGACTGGCAATTCGTTTCACATGTGATAATTTACGTGTTTCAATGCCATTCTCCCATATCATCCCACCTTCGCCCTCTCCCACAGAGTCCAAAAGACTGTTCTGTACATCTGTGTCTCTTTTGCTGTCTCATATACAGGGTTATCGTTGCCATCTTTCTAAATTCCATATATATGTGTTAGTATACTGTATTGGTGTTTTTCTTTCTGGCTTACTTCACTCTGTATAATAGGCTCCAGTTTCATCCACCTCATTAGAACTGATTCAAATGTATTCTTTTTAATGGCTGAGTAATACTCCATTGTGCATATGTACCACAGCTTTCTTATCCATTCGTCTGCTGATGGACATCTAGGTTGCTTCCATATCCTGGCTATTATAAACAGAGCTGCGATGAACACTGGGGTACACATGTCTCTTTCAATTCTGGTTTCCTCGGTGTATATGCCCAGCAGTGGGATTGCTGGGTCATATGGCAGTTCTATTTCCAGTTATTTAAGGAATCTCCACACTGTTCTCCATAGTGGCTGTACTAGTTTGCATTCCCACCAACAGTGTAAGAGGGTTCCCTTTTCTCCACACCCTCTCCAGCATTTATTGCTTGTAGACTTTTGGATAGCAGCCATTCTGACTGGCGTGAAATGGTACCTCATTGTGGTTTTGATTTGCATTTCTCTGATAATGAGTGATGTTGAGCATCTTTTCATATGTTTGTTAGCCATTCCGGATGCCTTATGTATGTCTGTGGGAGATGCACGTGGGATTTACATGAGTGTGTGCCATGAATGAGGAGGGGGTGAAGGGGGACCCCAGGCCCCCCAGCTATACCTCTTCTATCTCAATTTCCGTGCTGCCACCAAGGAGATTGTCCTGAAATGCAGCTTTGGTGGTCATTTTCCTGACAAAACCCTCCTGTGTCAAAGAATAAGGTCTGGCTTCCTTCCCATCATGATCCTTTCACATTTCAACCCTGCCTCATCTGTCAGGGTCTTTATTCTACCACGCCCAAACACCACCACCATTCAGGCCAGCAGACCAGTCACCCTTCTCTGAATGTAGAATTTGGTTCCTGCCTCTTTACCTTTGACCATGCTCTTCTGTCTGCCTGGAATGTCTTTTTCCCCCATTTCTCCTCTGGGACAATGCCTACCTATCCCTCAAGAACTGGCTGAATTTCTACCTTCCCTCTGAAGCCTTCCCTGACCTGCTAGGTATAGTTACCCTCCCTTGTGGGTCTTCCTTAAGTTCTTGGCTCACTTCTGGCCATGTGTATTGTCACTGCTTGTCAATGCAGTCATCTCCTTGACCAGACTGAGAGCTCCCTGTGTTCCTCTGGGACTCCCTAGGACTGGGCCTAGAATGGGTGCTCGATGAATGTTGACTCTGGGCAGATGGCATGTTTCTTACCCCACCTGAGTTCCCAAGACTAGAGACAGTCTCCAAGCTGTGTCTGGGCCTACCCTGTCCCCATTCCTGATCTTTTATCTCTCCCTTGAATAGGTCAGTCCCCAAGTTCATGAAGAGGAACAAGACACCAGACTACAGGGGCCAGCAGGTATTTGGGGTGCCACCCCTCGTTCATGTGCAGCGCACAGGCCAGCCACTGCCCCAGAGCATTCAGCAAGCCATGCGCTACCTGCGTAGCCAGTGCCTGGACCAGGTGAGGCCTTCCAGGGAGCATGAGGAGAGATGGCAATGGGAAAGAAGTCCAAGGCTGAGGGATCGGGGAGGGAAGCCACTCTGGCCTTCCCCCTGGGTCGGGCTGGCCCAACGGAGACTTTTCCTATATTCATGAAGGCCAAAGAAGGATGGACCCAAGCTCCCTTTCACCTGGCTCTGTGCCAGCTTTTTCTCGCCCAAGTGCAGTAGCCCCCATCTACCAGGAGCCTGCCTTAGCCTAGGACCTTGTTTTCCTACTCATCTCCTTTAAGGCCATCTCTCTCCTTGGACCCAAAGCTATAAAAACCCATCTTTTTGATTTTTCCACTTTTCTCCTACCCTGCCTAGCAGGAAGCTTGCCAGGCTTGGGGGTCTCTGGGGTGGCCTACACTCCTGATACCCAGTCTATGGCTGGCCTCACAGTCTCCTTCCCTCCCCTCCATGGGCCAGGTGGGCATCTTCCGCAAGTCTGGAGTGAAGTCCAGGATCCAGACCCTGCGTCAAATGAATGAGACCTCCCCTGACAACGTCTGCTATGAGGGCCAGTCAGCCTATGATGTGGCTGACTTACTGAAGCAGTATTTCCGGGACCTGCCCGAGCCCATCTTCACCAGCAAGCTTACTACCACTTTCCTGCAGATCTACCAGCGTGAGTCACCCACCTATCCCCAGTAACTTGCCAGGTTCTCAGCCTTCCTGAATCCTAGGGTTTGTGGAAGATAAACCTTGTGCAGGCAAGTATAGCCATGCCCATGAGCTCAGTGAAAGATTTTCTATGCCGAGTTGTAAGGTTGTTAAAGACCACATTGTATTCCCCAAACCCATTATATGGAAGGATAGACTGAGGCCCTGAAGAAAGGCAGGGACTTCCACAAGGGTACACTTCACATTAGAGCCAGGCTTGATCTAGCACCCAGAGCCCCCCCCCCCCCCCGAGAGTCCACCTTCCCCCTCACCAATTTCACTTTGGGATTGCTGTGCCTTCTGCATTCCTGGAATGCAGAGGCTCTTGGGGAATAAGGAAGCCCTTCTGTCATGCCTTCCTCACAGTCCTCCCCAAGGATCAGTGGTTGGCAGCCACACAAGCCGCCACCTTGCTGCTCCCCGATGAGAACCGAGAGGTACTACAGACCCTGCTCTATTTCCTAAGTGACATTGCCTCTGCTGAGGAGAACCAGATGACAGCCGGTAACTTGGCAGTGTGCCTGGCACCTTCTATCTTCCACCTCAACGTCTCCAAGAAGGATAACCCCTCACCCAGGTGAAACAGGGCAGGGCATGGCAGGGAGGGTTCGGGGCTCATTGGCTTTTTGGCCCTGGTTGGCTGGCACGGCAGTTCCCAGGCATCACCACAAGGGGTCAGTCTGACTCTTCAGGGGCCTGGGGCTGGTTGGACGCTGTGAAGCAGGGGCTTGGAAAGGGCAACAGATTGTTTTGTGTTCAGGACTGGCAAGCAAGCTTCTGGGGAGCTTGTCTTGTGCCCTTATGCCATCTTCTCTTCCTGGCCCTCTCTTCCTGGCCCTTCCCTCCAGGATCAAGAGCAAACGCAGCCTAGTTGGCCGGCCAGGCCCTAGGGACTTGAGTGAGAACATGGCTGCCACCCAGGGCTTATCACACATGATCAGTGACTGCAAGAAACTTTTCCAGGTGAGTCACTCTAGGCCATGGTGCCTACTTCCCAGACCCAGTAGAACCAACATACCTGACCTTTGCACCCTATATCAGGGATAGGGCCGATCTTGACCACATATGCCTCAATCTCCTACTTTCAGCTCTTCCCCTGTAGTTTTTCATCTACCACCCTGCAGCAGCCAGACCTCTGCTCCCTTAAAATGAACCTGGCAGACCCCACAGGCTCTAGGACCAGAGGTCCCTGACCCTCTGCCACTCCCCCTGGCCCCCAACCCAGTCTGTGTATGCCCTCTCAGGTGCCCCAAGACATGGTGCTGCAACTGTGTGGCTCCTACAGTGCGGCTGAACTCAGCCCTCCAGGCCCAGCCCTGGCTGAACTGCGGCAGGCCCGGGCTGCTGGTGTAAGCCTGAGCCTCTATATGGAAGAGAGCATCCAGGAGCTGCTGCACAATGCTGCTGAGCGCTTCAAGGGCTGGATGAGCATGCCGGGGCCCCAGCACACGGAGCTGGCTTGCAAGAAGGTGAGGACCTTGCTGCCCAGGCCGGCCATGGGACCAAGAGGGGGCAGAGCACAGGCTGTGTGCAAGGATCCCCAAGGAAGGAGCTGCCCCGCCTCTCACTGTGCTTCTGCATGGAGAATGGAGAATGGCAGGCAGCAGAGCGAGCACCGTAAGGAAGTGAGAAGCAAGCGACACCAGGGCTCTGTCTTGGGGAGCACCTGCTGGCATTACCTTCCCGAAGGCCTGCTCCAGACAGGTCACTACTTTTAGGGCCTCACTCCCATCCCTCCCTGCACCGCAGTCATGCTGAGCTCCTTGCATTTCCACCTTTGTGCTTCTTACCGCTGCTGTTCTTCTGCCAGGACGGGCCTGCCCCAAGCATTATATTTCCCCAGCCATTTTCAGCCCCAACTTGATGTGCCCCCTCCTCTGTTCAAAGGCTCCAGTCATGCCCCAGGCTGGAGGTAACTTCTCTCTGTCCTTCTTGACATGAGCCATGTTCCTTCTCCAATTCGAAGTAAGGCTACAAGTCCGAGGTTTGCCATGGTCATAGTAAAAACCCTCTCACAGGATCAGGGTAAGAGGCTTGTACAGGGCCTGGCACATGCAAAAGGCACCAGGAGTGGCAGCTTTTGTTGCTTTGCACGTGCTCCCCTTTCCATGGTAGGTGGAGGAGTTCATTGAGGATGACCATCATCATTGGTTCCAGAAATTCCAAGCACTGTGCCCATTGCTTGGTAGAGCCTAGTAGGCCTGGGAGAATATGTGTCCTGTCATCTTTTTGTGCTCTTGAGCAGGCAGAGGAGCAGAAATCTGAAAAGGAGAAAGAGGACAGGAAACACAGGGCTGGTCTGTCTGGATCTGGCTGGAGTTAGCGGAGTAGCCCTGCAGCCTTCCCTTGTTGGGGGCTGGAGTGAGGGCAGGCTGGTGCCCAGGGGTGGAGTGGGAGTTCTCCAGGCCTGACAGCTGCCCCTGTCCCCACTCTTGTTGCTCACAGGCACCAGACGGGCACCCGCTGCGCGTGTGGAAGGCATCCACAGAAGTGGCAGCCCCTCCAGCCGTGGTGCTACACCGTGTCCTGCGGGAGAGGGCCCTCTGGGATGAGGATCTTCTGCGGGCCCAGGTGTTGGAAGCCCTGATGCCGGGTGTGGAGCTGTACCACTATGTCACTGACAGCATGGCACCCCATCCCTGCCGCGACTTTGTGGTGCTCCGGTGAGGGGCATGAGCTGTCACTCTTGTGTGCTTGGGGGACTGGGGAGGTGGGGAGGAAACCAGTGCCAGGAAGCTGAATGTGTGCATCCCTTCCCCACAGGATGTGGCGCTCTGACCTGCCCCGTGGGGGTTGCCTCCTCGTGTCTCAGTCCCTGGATCCTGAGCAGCCTGTGCCGGAGTCGGGGGTGCGGGCTCTGATGCTCACGTCCCAGTACCTCATGGAACCCTGCGGCCTGGGCCGCTCCCGGCTCACTCACATCTGCCGTGCTGACCTCAGGTACAAAGCCCCCTCAGCCCTGGTGTCCCCTGCCCCTGCCCCGCCCCATGCCCCTGATCCTGGGAGGCAAGTCCTATCTTCCTTGTCCCTGGAAGGGGCTCAAAGGAAGAACCCACAACTCATGCCTTCCTGCTTCTACCTCCTCAGGGGCCGTTCTCCTGACTGGTACAACAAAGTCTTCGGACACCTGTGCGCCATGGAGGTGGCAAAGATCCGGGATTCCTTCCCGACTCTGCAGGCAGCTGGCCCTGAGACAAAGTTGTGAGCCTCAGCCTGATCCCAGAGTGCCACTGCTCAGGCCCCCTGGCACAAAGGCAGTGAGGGGGGATGAGAGCAGAGAGCTCCCAGATGGATGCTGCTCCTAAGGGTAGAGGCAAGGCCATGCAGTCCCCCTTACTTCCTGAAGTTCCTCCATATGTACAAGGGAGGAAAAGAGAATTTCAGTGTCCGCTCTCCATTCCACCTCCACCCCTGAACTTGTGTTCTGCCCTTCTGAGAGAAAGGAGTCATTTTCAGAGCAGGAAGACAGCTACTGCCCTCTGGGTCCATGGGGCGACCAGTCAGTCTAAAGTCTTCTCAGCTCTCCTGCCTGTGGGTTGAGGAGGCAGAGAGCAGTGTGTGCTCCCAGCTCTCTGCTATTCCGAGAGGTTAAGTCATCCTGTTTGCTGCTAGGGTCCTTTTGAGGTTGGACGGGAGGTTCTGGTCTTGCCTTTGGGCCCAGCACTGATCCTGAACTGGCTTTTGCAGAGAAATTGAACTGGAGTGGACAGGCACAGGGGCAGAGCACAGCACAGCCCCAACCACCATGAGCTGTTTGATTTGTGTAAATAAGATGCTGATTTTTAGGAGGCTGATTTAAGGAGGGGGCAACGATGGGTCCCAGTAGGTGACATGACGATTTGGGTTAGCTTGGGATGTGAGAGTGGGGAGAACCTTCCTTTATCAGATCTCAAGAGACCAATGAACCAGGCTCCCCTGACTTGGGCCCACACTTTATCTGCCTCCCTAGGGCCCCACGTAGCCGTGGCCATGCACTGCCATGTCTAGTGAGTAAGCAGACACCGCACAGGCTGAATAAAAGCAGATGGTGGCGAGGAGACACTCTCTGTGTTTGTATCACTTTTTCTGCTCTTCTTGCCTGTGGTAGCAGGCTGATATGACAGCCCCTCCCTCCAGCAGAGACCTGGCCCCTGGTTCAAGCAGCCAGCCCGTCAGATGGAAGGGCTTAGTGTCATCTCAGCCCACTGGGACTTGATCCAAACCTGACCTATCCCACCTACCAGTCATGTTGGTTCACATGCGGAGTCAAATGCCAAACGCCAACTGGTGCTTTGTTATTTTTGGCTGAATAAACTGGAGTGGGATGGGTTCCAGCCAACCAGTTGTAATGTTTAAACCTATCTATTTTATTTGTACCTATAAATACTGTACAGTCAGTATTGTATCAATATTAAAAATGTGTTATGTACATATAGATAAATATATATATATATATATTATACAGTCACATCTATCTATATATACACACACATATTCTATCATGAGTGTACCATAATTTGTGGGTGGGGGCAGAGGTCTAGCAAGCCTTGGGCGGCAGGGCACTTGAGATGAGACAGGGGAGGTGGAGAGCACAATCCATGTGATACCCCCCAGTGCAACAATAAAGCATTCCTAGAGATGCACTCTATCTGTGTGGTTGTCTTTGCGGAGGTGATTGGCCAGGGACAAGGGACAAGTTACGATGCAGGTTCAGTTCAACTTCAGGTTCAGATGTTGTGAACATTAACACAGGACACCAGGGGAGGCCGCAGGAAAAATGGGGAAAGGCTTCAGTCTTTCTCTTTGGGAGTTTATTGGGGCTGGGGGGAGGTAGGATTCCAAGAAGTCAGGGCTTCAGTAGAAGCCACAAACCCTATTCCCTGACTTGACCAGGTTCCCTATCTGAGCAGCTCCTAAGCATGACCTCATGCATACTAATGATAGCCCTATGGAGGGATGCCTTTGGCTATGCTGTCCTTTCTTCCTCTGTTGTGCACAGCTCAAGCTGATGGATAGAGTTATGACCCAGTCTCAGGAAGCTTGGGGACCCTGTTCTACCCACAAGACATGTCTCAGTGCCTCAGGGCAGCCCCTGATTTGGCTCCAGTGACCAGCAAAGAGAGGCCTCCTCATATTGACTTCCTGTAGGAAGCACTTTTTTGGTCACATTGCTGTAGCCATAAAATTTCCAAGCTCTGAGGGGCAGCTGGAGAGAGTATAGACTTTCCAACCAGTCTATTTGCACCCTTTGAGTACTGTTGAGCAGCCTGGAGAAAACAAGTCCTGCTCGCTCGCTCTCGCTCTCTCTCTCACTCTCTCTCTCTCTCTCTCTTAGAACCTCGGCTTCCTCTTGGGCCAAACAGGCCAGTGATCACCTCATCACAAGTCTGACTTGGTAAATGTTCAACATGGCCATCCCAGTCTGTACCTCTACCCTGCCTGAACAGATCAGGGTACTTTTCAAGTCCCTTTCTCTGTCACCTTCTTCCAATCTCTTCTGGGTTCAGCCATACATACATATCATTGGCCTTTCCTCACTGCTGCTGCCTAGGGGTCTTGCCTAGACCTGGAAGAGAGTGGAGCAGAGGGCCTGTTAGCCCCTTGACTTTGGGAAAACAATGAAGGCAACCCAGGTATGATGGTAGGATAGGAAATCACTCAAGCAGCTCTGGTGTTAGGCAACACTGGTGTGAAGCCCAAGCCAGTACTTTTCCAGGCAGGCAGCTAGGGGACCTTCTGGCACAGTGCTGCCCCACTTGGTCATGGAAGGAGGCATGGTGATGGTAACAGAATGAGGTAGAGCATGCTGTTCATGGGTGGCATGAAATTGACCTCCCAGGTGATGGCCACTAGGAGACAGAAAAGAGTTACAGAGGAGGCTCTTAGAAGGGCCAGAGAATTCTAGTCTTTCAGCTCTGGACTCTGAGGCCCTGGACCAGTTGCCTGGCGTGGCTCCTCCATGTTTGTCTTTCTGAGAGAGGTAGTACCAAGCAGGGGAGCTTCTCTGGGCCTTAGTGTTATTCCCCTGCGTAAAGCAGAGGCTTCCATTCCTCCATCCCTGCGTCTCTGCCTGGCCCACCATGCAGTCTGTGAATGGACTGCCATAGCTTATAGACGTGGGAGTAGATGTCATGATGATAAGGGTCACCCAGGCCGCTCCCACACATGGCAGGCACCACTCATGGCCATTTGTAACCCTCAGTCTTATATCTTGATCCACCTTGAGTTGGCCTTGCCCTGTTGCCAGAGAATTTTCATCTTCAAATTCCCAACCCATATAGTTCCCCACATCCACTACTTCAATGAAACCAGACTGTGGGTGAATCCCGCATGGGAACTGGACAATCTATCTGCGAGCATCAATTTGTTATTTTCTAGTCTCCAGTGCCCTGTTGCCAGAGTGGCTGAGGGTAGATGGTAGACAAACCCAGACAAGATCTATCATCACCGGGTTCTGTGACTTTAAGTGGCACATGAAACCTTTCTGATTTGGTTTTTCTCGCAGAAGACAAGGCTAATGATTGTTTGTGTCTTGTAAGGTTGTTGTCATATTTAAATAAACCAATGATTGTGAATATGGCTACACAGTGCCTAGGACATGGCAGACATGAATAAATCATAGTCTCCCCTGTCCTGCCTCCTCCCTGCCAATCAGCCTCTGTGGAGGGCTTGGGCCTGGGTGTTTGGCTGGGTGGGGGTGGACTACATATGCATATCATTTCCTGACTTGCACCAAAGCCCCACCTACCCTTTTGACTCTCAGACCCCCACAACCTTGGCTTTCACCATTCTGGACACAGCTACCTCTTCACCAGGCCCTAAATATCCTGGTGATCTCTTTGTGTCCTAACCACTGATTGGTTTTCACCCTACTTCCTCCTGAAGAAGTTGGCCCCATGGGCTGATCTTCCTGCTTATCCTTCCATGCCTTCCTTCCTTATCCTGTCCTCTCTGTCTCACCTTGTTCATTAGGGACCTCGCTGACATCCATTGTTTCAGTTTAAACCTCTGTGCAGATGCCCCTACCATCATGACTGACAGCTCCATCACTTCTTTTGGCTCTGGCCAATATTTCCCACTGTATAAATGGACCTTTCCACCTGGAGGCCCCACCTGCATATGAAACTTAACAGGCTCAAGCCAAACTCACCATCTTCCCACACACAGTCTGCTCCTTGCTTCCTGCTCTGTCTCAACTTGTGGTGCTGTCTCTTCCTGGCTGCCCAGCTCAGATCCCCACATCAGCCATGATCCCTCCTTCTTTCTCAACCAATGCATCCATCCATACATTCATTCAACTTCTCATCCATTCTGCCATTCGACATGTAGTTGTGGAATGTCAGTTTTTTTGCCAGACTCTGCTGAAGCACAGAGAATACATCAGTTAACAAGACTGATAAGATTCTCACCTGCCTTTAGTGCCCATTCTAGTAGATGGATGGGTGGAGGGAGGTGGACAAGCTAACTTCAGCTATGATAATGGTGATGAAGGCATTAAAACCTGCTGAGGTAATAGTGACTGAGCACTTACTCCAATAGGGTGGTCACAGAGGGCCTTTTTGAGCAGGTGATATGGAAACCAAGACTTGAGGAGAAGGAATGGGCCATGCAAAGATTTAGGGTAAAGAGTTATGGGCAGAAGAAATACAGGGCAAGTACCATGACTTTAAGGTGGAGACAGAGTTGACATTCCCAGGTCAGGGTGGCTGGGGTGCAGGGAGTGGGGGAAAGTGGGAGAAGGTGGGGTCAAAGATGTAGGGCCAGATCACGTGGGCCTAATGAGGAAATAGCCACATCTGGTTGAGTCTTGCTGCAAGCCGTCCCCCTTTCAGCCCCTGCCCCAGTGTCTGCAACAACCCAATTCACTGTGCATTTCTTTCTACATGGATATTCAGCAGAGGTCCTTACCTCCTGTCTCTCCTCTTGCACCCTTTTCCACCTATACCTAGTACTAGGTTAATCTTTCTAAAGTTGAGTGTCTTTCTGACTCAAAAACTGTCAGTGCCTCCACTTTCCTTCCCCCTCCAGTTGACTACTAAACTATGGCATTCAGGACCCCACAATGCAGCCTTGATCTGTCCACCAAGTTTCTTCCCCCTTCACTTCTGTTCTCCAGCCATGTCCTGGGCATGCTCCTTTAGTTCCTTTATGTAGGACTATCTTGGACTCAGTAGACCCAGGTTCAAGTCTCATCTCTGCCAGTTCTTAGCTGTGGGGCTGTGGACAAATCATTTAATCTTTTGGGGCCCCAGTTTCCCTGTACATAACTAAAATGAGCTTCAGAGAGATGTGTGAACTACTTAGCAAGGTAGGTTGATTATTGCAAGGTACTCTCACCCTCCAGCCTCACCAGTCTGGCAACACTCAGGCCCAATATGTCTCTACAATAAAGTCATTCCCAGAACTTCTAGCAAGGTTTGTTCTGTCCCTCCTCTGAGTTGCCATTGCCCTTTGCATCTAAGACCTCCACCTTGCTGATGCCTCATCTTAGGATTCTTTGGGCACCAGTCACATTGCCAGTATCCCCATTAGTTTGGGAGCACCTGGGATCCAGATCCTGGTGAGATTCCTCTCTGAGTCCTTCATAGTGCCCAGCTTGAGGAGGCTGGGAGGTCCAGGGAAGACATCTGGAGACACAGAAGTGGGATCAAGTCCTGGTTCTGCCACTTGTTAGCAGTGTGAACTTGACTCTGAGCCTTATCTGTAAAATGGGTTCAGGAATGCCTACCTCTCTACGGTGTTGCAAGGAACCCACATATCCAGTACAGTGCCCAGTATAGTCCTAGGCAGAAAGGGACCACTTCCCTGTGTTTCCTGTGTAGGCTCCTTTACTCCAAGCCCTTGCTGTCCAAGTCCCACTCCCTGCAACTTGGTTTGCCCTCTTCTATCCTCTCTGTTTACACCCTTCCAGGCTCAGCTAGCCTCCCCCACCCAGCCTGCCTCTGAGCTCATGAAGTATTTTTTTGAGTGGAATTTTATCACATAAAACTGACCTCAAATGTACAAGCTCATCTCTTCGTCTAGGCTATGACATCCAGGACGGGGCCAAGTGAGAGGCGTCTCTGTAGTTCCAGTGGCCAGCACCGGGTCTGGTCTAGAAGAGCCAACATCAGGGAGCTCAGGGAGTGTGTACTGAATGCAACTGAATGTGTGTAGGAGCAGGGAGACATGAAAGAACATGAAATTGGGGTTGTGGGAATGGCAAGGGGCCCTGGAGCTCGAAGGAACCCGGGGAAGGTTGAGTAAGGACGGCAACAAACTTCCGCCACCCAGGAGGGAGCACATAGATACTGATTGCTGACTCTATACCAGGCCCACACAGGATATCCTTTAACTTCAAAAGTCCCCTGTGCATTGTTATCATCCCCTTTTCCTGGATGGAGATCTGAGAGTCTGAGAGGCAAGGAGACTTACCCTGGGGTGCACAGCAAGCAAGTGGCTCAGCTGGGACTTCCACCCAGACTCCCAAGGTTGTCTTCTTCCCACTCCCCCCTGAGAGCGAAGTGAGAGGATGCTCCCACCTCTTGCTGGTAGTGTCAGTGTGTCTGCTAGAATGGTGGAGACGGAACCGCGAGTGGTAAGCACGAGAGCTATTGAACAGGGGGGAAAAGCATTTGAGGAAAGCTGAAACCAGGATGGAGGGCAGAGGGACAGGGCTGCAGGGATGCACACTAGTCATGGAAGTTACTTTCCTCTGCCCCAGGCCACCCCCACAGGCTGCTGGGGGTTGGTTTGCCTGCCCCTAGGATTCCTGCCCTGCCCAAGAAGGGCCATAGGGTGGCCTTGGGCTGCTGCAGCCTCTAGACAGGTGGATGTTATCTCAAGCTAATGGAAAAGGCCTGGGATTGAGCAGAGACTGGGGTAGCATATGGACTTTCAAGGCCCTGCCCACTTTTGTCTTCATAGGCCCTTCCTTCCTAAACAATATTTTAAAATTGCATTGATATAAAGACAAATATTGTCTGGGCTAGACTAATCATTATAAATATATCCATTGGCATTCTATTCATTTTTCTCTTCTGATAATAAAATAAAGTTAAAACATTTTTGTGGGCCCTGGATGCTGGGCCTACAAAACTAATAATAAGCTGGACCTTGCAGAGGGCAACACAGAAGCTATAAATGAGTAAAAACACCTCTGCTCAGGGGGAGAGAGGTCCTGAGGCCTGAACAGCTGGGTGTCTATCTTTACATTTCTCTTTGGGCGCATTGAACAAGAATGTGGACACCCCTTATCATTTCCCGGCTCTACCCCTGCTATACTTCCTAGTCCAGAGAGGAAAGCAAGTGCCTGTCAGGGCCTCTAACTGGCTTATATGACCTTAGACAAACTCTTTGCTGTCAGATGACAGTGATTTATGGCCCCAAGCTCCTGACTGGGAGGCAGAGCCCCCAGTTCCTAGCTTCCCCTCTGAAGGGCCGGGGAAGAACTGAGCCTGGCCTAAGACTGGCCTCCTTCCAACAAGCTCCCCCAGGGGGCGGAGTCAGCTGAACCAGTGGCTCCAGCTTGTCCCTGGGGTGGGACATGTTGTCCAGGTCACAGAAGAATATCAGCATAAACAAGCACTGATTGTGTAGTCAGAGGAAATGGCCATGTCCCGGCCTGTGACAGCTTTATGAGGAGGGGAAGCAGAGTTGAGGGGAGACAAAGATGGGGAGTGGAGGGGCAGGGTGCTGAGAAGGGAGACAGAGCCCAGGGCCCAGGGCAAGGAGGGGGAGTCACAGAAATGAAACCCAGCCTGCTCCTCCTCAGTGTAGTTGACTCAATTTGCCTATCTGTTTTCTCATTAGATGCTCACAAAACCTCTGGTGGCTCAGACAGTAGAGAATCTGCCTGCAATGAGGGAGACCTGGGTTTGATCCCTGGATTGGGAAGATCCCCCAGAGGAGGGCACAGCAACCCACTCCACTATTCTTGCCTGGATAATCCCATGGACAGAGGGGCCTGGCAGACTGTAGTCCATAGGGTTGCACAGAGTCAGACATGACTGAAGCGACTTAGCATGCATGTGGGGATGGGTCTGGAGCAGAGGCTTGCCCCTACATGCCCAGAGGGAGACTTTTCATTTAATTAATCAGGAATTTCAAGAGGAGAAAGCCAGGAGCTTGGGGCTCAGCCATGGTGTGAGCACCTAGCAGGACAGGCAAAGTCTTAAAAAGACCCAGCTGGGCTACAAAATGTAAGTGATGCATTGGCCTAGGACTTGGCATTGAAAATCTAGTTTTACTACTGATATACTGGTGAGTCCCAGTGTCCTCTGCCAGCCTCTGTCCCCTTCCTTCCCACCAGCTCTCACCCCAAGCCACCTGAGTCCTGAGGTCTTGTGTGGATGGGAGTGTCCAGGCCTAGCCACCAAGTGTTAGCCCTGGAGTTAGAGGATTTAGTGGAAACAGGAAAGGAACATGGCAGAGAAGAGCCATCAGAGAGGTCCTGGGAGCTTTGGAGATGGACTAGCCCCCCACATGGGAGCCTTTCCAGAAAAGGGAAGCAGAACCACAGTAGCTGCCTTCAGTCTAACCCAGTGCTTCTCAATGGAAGGCAATCTTGCCTCCCAGGGGACATGTGACAATATCTGGAGATGCTTTTGATTGTCACAACTAAGGGGTGGCAGGGGGGGAGGCGTGTGCCAATGGCACATGGAATGGCAGAGAGGCCAGGGATGCTGCTGCTTAGAACACAGGACTGGCTCCATAACAGAATTTCCCCAACCCCCAAACACCTATAGTGCCAGGGCTGAGAACCCCTGGTCTAACCCAAAGCCTTTTGGCTGTGATTGGGGTTAACTGGCCAAGACCGAAGTCTAGAGATCAAGAGTGAGAAGAAGATAAAGGGAGAAGAAAAGAAGGGCTACAGGGAACTGACTGTACCACATAGCCCTGCTCTCGGAGCTCTAAAGGAGCAGCCCTCACAGCCACTGAAGCTTGGGCAGCTGGGTGCAGAGAGAAGTGGCAGGATGTAAGGAGAGAATTGTCAAGCTGGTGCCTTGGCAGTGGCAAGCAAATAGACAAGATTGAGTACCCTCCAGGAGCTCAACACTTCACCAGACACCCAGGGAGGGACAGTACCTAAGAGTCATCTCTCACAGCCACACAATCCTTTACATCCAACTATGCACTGCTCTGTCCACTGGCTTCTGTGGTTCTCATCAGTGCTTCAGGGATAGGCAGGATGAAGGTGCTTCTGTCTGCTCTGGGGTAGTAGAAAAAACCCTACCCTATGAGTCAGGAGCCGTGAAGTTGTGAGGGGTCTCGACTCAACTCTTTTGCTTCTCAACTATGTGACCCTGAGCAAGACCTCTACAACCAGCTCTTTTTCTAAGCCCACAGGATCTAGGAGGCTGAACCAGAGTATGCCCTCCACATTCTCCATCAGAGGGTAGATGTGGGGGCTTCTGGGCTCCTGTTCCCTGAGAAGAAGCCCCTGGCCCTCTCCTGGGTATGGATATAGAGAGCTTCTTGTGGCTCAGAGGGTAAAGCGTGCCTATGCATATACACATGTGCCCATGGACATGTGTGTTGCACACACATACTCGTGTGCACACACAAAGTCATAGACACAACCCAGACTCTTTGTTCCCTGGCTCAAGCAAATGTGAGGAAAAGAATGGATAGAATCAAGAACTTACAGAAAGCAAGGATCTTAGCCCCAGGATGGATTCAGAAGCAGCTGAGTGAGCTTACTGCTATCCAGACTTCTTCAAGGAAGTGAACCTCAGCAAGGGGGTGCAGCAGGTGGCTGTTGCTCAGGCAGGAAGACCAGCTCTCAGGTGGGGTGCAGTCAGAAGCATGGCCTCCAGTCAGCCTTTCTTGGACTGCAGCCCTCCTCCTAGACAGCCTCCAGGTAAGTGTCACAGAGTTGCCCTGACAACATGGCCAAGAAGTTTGTAAACATCTGAGATGATGTCTCTTTCCAAGTGGGGTTCTTGCCAGGATCTCAGCCATGTGCTATCCTGGTTTGCCTACACACAGTGGGTGAAAACCAGCAACCAATGTGTGGAGAGGTCTCTCGGTGTCATTGTTCATGGGGTGCTCAGGCTGTGCAGCCAAGGTTAAAAAGCAAATAAGTGCCACCAGGGTAAGAGACCAGTGCACGATTCCAGGTTGCTGACAACAGAGGACAGGCACGCCAGGTTTTACTTATAGCAAGAGAGGAGAAAGGGTTCTCAGGATTCAGTCCCTTGCAGAGTGTGGGTCCCCCAGGGCTGGAGGATCTGTTCTGAAGCGTGACTACAGGTGCTACACTTCATGCTGCAGCAGAAGAACCCCATTCTTCCCCTCCCTGCCTCCAGGGGCTGAAATACAGAAAGTTGGGAGCATACTTGAGGGTCACTGATGGTGGGGATTAAGCAGAACAAAGGAAAGTACATAAAGCCTGGAACAGAGAGAGAGTCCCTCACAAGGCTGTAAGCCCTGCACAGCATTCCAGGTCCAAGACCCAGGGTGGGTAGGGGGTGAACAGCTGCAGGAGACTGCCTTTCCCAACATTCACTGAGCCTTTTCTTATCTCCCCTCCATCTTGCTCCCATCCCCAGAAGGACAGAAAACTACTCATAGCCACTAGGGAAAAGTCCTGGAAAAACCAGGGAAGGGGTGCCAAAGAGGCCCCAAAAGCCAGAGCAGACCAGGGGCAAGAGCAGGGCTGGGTTTAGGGCTTATGTGGGCAGCTAGTGTGCTGGAGGGCACATGAGGGCTGGCTTGAGTGGAAATGTGTGTGGGCTGCAGCCTTATTGGATGCCAATAAGCCAAGAGCCATTGACCATTTCTAGAAAAGCTGCATAGAGCATCTTATATAATGTTCTGTTCTTCTATTTCAAATCCATTAGCTTGGTACATACAAACTGGGGCACTACAAGGGCTTACTGACCAAAGCTTTCATATACTTGCTTTTGCTCTCTCATTCCCTCTCTCTACTCCCCTTAAGCTCTCTTTCTCCTTTCTCTATTGCTCTTTCTGTCCCATCTCTCCATCTAGCATTCATCAAGGCTGGGCTCTGGGCCCAGAGTTGAATAAAGCCCAGACTGCCTACAAGGGCAAATATGGAAATTGTTCAATACATGGCAATAACTCACAAGTCAGACATAGGCACAGACTGGAGAGTAAAGGATGAAGAGTGGGTGGGGAAAGCCAGAGTAGGTTTCATAGAGGAGGCACAATCTAAATGTCTTCAAAGATGTATAGAACAGTCTTGTGGACTCTGTGGGAGAGGGAGAAGGTGGGATGATTTGGGAGAATGGCATTGAAACATGTATAATATCATGTATGAAACGAGTCGCCAGTCCAGGTTTGATGCACGATACTGGATGCTTGGGGCTGGTGCACTGGGACGACTCAGACGGATGGTACGGGGAGGGAGGAGGGAGGAGGGTTCAGGATGGGGAACACGGGTATACCTGTGGCGGATTCATGTTGATATATGGCAAAACCAATACAATATTGTAAAGTTAAAAAAAAAAAAAGATGAGTATGAATTAGGTGACAATGGGAAGGCCAAGGAAGGCATTCCAGTTGAGGGGACAGCATGAGTAAAGACAAGAGAGCTGGAGGTGTATGCAAGCACCAGATTGTAAATGGCATTCAGAGCCAGTGTTTCTCAAACTGGGTTCTGCTGAGTCCTATGAGAAATATGGGATAGATGACATACATATTAGCACAGTACAAATGCTGATCTGCTCTACAATAAAGACATCTGTTTTACTTTTTTGAATGAAGCATTTTCCTAACATATTTGCCCTGGGAACCCTTTTTGTATCCAGATCTCAATGATCATCCCAGGCCACAGAATTTGGGGACTGTTGCCATAGACTCAAGGGAACAAGCAGAGGGTTTTAGGTTGCGAGTGACAAGATTGGGCCTGTTTTTTTGGAAGGCTCACTCTGGATGCTTGTGTGGGTTGTGGACATGAGAGGGCAAGAAGAGCTGCAGGGAGATCAGGGGAGATAACTGTAATCATGAAGGCAGGAGAATTAAGAGTCCCACTCATAGCAAAGGTACAGCAGGGCTGGTTCATGACATCAGAGCCAGCCTCGTCTTTGAATTGGGCCCAGTCCATGTGCCCTGAAGCTTGCCCACAGCCCAGGACTGAGCCCTCATGGTCAGCCCAGTCCCACTTCAAGTCTGCCTGTACTCTCCCTGACCAGTCCTACTCCACCTTTCCAGCCTCAGTTCCTCCCAACTGCCCAGGATGCCAGTGTGCTGACAGTTGAGGAGGTTGGGTTTCTGGCTTCTCTCCATCTTAAAATCTTGAAAGACTGGGTTCCCACAACACCCACAGTCCTCAAATCCATTTCTCCCTAATGGAATTTGTAGTATGAATATGACTGGCCCCAGGCTTCCTTCTCTTTTATGAGACATTTTATGATCTCCCACTAGAGGGATTATTTTGGGAAGGCTGGCTGAACAGTGAGGATGGAGGTACAAATAGTAGCTCATCTTCCCATGGATTAGCCTCAGTTCCACACCCTGGTAAAGTGTGGAAACACTCTAATGGGCTATTGCTGTAGGCAATAGCAATGGGCGCCTTTCTCCACATGAACACACACTGCATACACTGAACAAGGCCCCCAGCCTACAGGCGCCTGACTGGCCCAAGTGTTCACAAAGAGCATGTAGCCAGTGACACTCATATACTCATTCACACACACACACACACACACACACACACATAACATCTTGACCTGATTGCTTATATGAATTCATTTGGACACCAGGAATATTTTGTTCTGACTGCTTTAATGGGGTGGATTTGACACAGATATTTTTATAAGGCCTAAAATTAAAGCATTAAATTTTCACCTTAAAAATGATTATTATTATCAAGTTCTATTTGAATAGGACATCCCAAGTTAGATCCTGTAATTAGGTAATGGTAGTGAATAATTCTCTTAAAACTGTAGTTTAAAAGTTAAAAATGAATGTAGTAAGTATAATCATAGCTAGTTGTTATCCACAAGTTATTATTAGCTTAAAATAAGATGTTACAATTTTAAGATAGTTTATATATGCCTCATGGTAACTGGAAGAAGAAAACCTCTACAGATTTTTACATAAAAAGAACATTTAACAGAAGCACATGATAAAGAAATCAAAGCATACTGATACCAAAATACATCAAAACATGAAAAAGAGATAACAGAACAAGAAATAAGGAACAGTGTATCTTCAAAACAACCAGAATACAATGAATAAAATGACAACAGTAAGTTCCTAAAAAAATTATAATGGTAAGTCCTTGCCTATCAATAATTACTTTAAATATAAATGGATTAAATTCTCCAATCAAAGGACATAGAATGGCTAAATAGATTAAAAAAAAAAAACAAGATCCAATGATATGTTGCCTACAAGAAATTTGCTTTAGCCTTAAAGATGCAAATAGACATAGTGAACGGATGGAAAAAGTTACTTCAAATAAATGGTAGTTTAAAAAAATCAAGATATCTATAATTATACCAGACAAAATAGGTTTTAAACTAAAGATAGTAAAAAGAGACAAATAAAGTCATGACAAAATGATAAAGGGGTCAAATTCATCAAGAAGATGTAACAATTATAAACATTTATGTGCCTCATATCAAAGCACCTAAATATATAAAACAAAAACTAACAGAGCTAAAAGGAGAAATAAATAGCAATATAATAATAATTGGGGCCTTTAATATTCCCCTCTCAACAATGGATATATCATCCAGATAGACAATAAGGAAAAAGCAGATTTGAGCAGCACTATAGACAAAATTTATCTAACATACATATACAGAAAATTGTATCCAGCCACATCAGAATGCATTCTTCTCAAGTGCTCACAGAAAATTTTCAAGGAAAAACCATATATTAGGCCACAAAACCACTCTTAGCAAGTTCAAGAAAATTGAAATCGTACCAACTATCTTCTCTGACCACAATGAAATGAAACTAGAAATTAATAAGAGGAAAACTGGAAAGTTCATGAATACATGGAAATTAAGCAACAACCTCCTGAACAACAAAGGGATAAAAAGAAGAAATTAAAGGGGAAATGAAAGACTCTCTTGAGATGTATGGAAATTGCAACACAACAGACCTGAATTTATGGGATGCAGTAAAAACAATTCTGAAAGGGATGTTCATAGCATTAAACATCTACATTAAGAAACAAGAAGGATTCCCTAAGCAACCTAACACTACACCTTAAGGAACTAGAAAAAGAAAAACAAACTGAGCCAAAAGTTAGCAGAAGAAAGGAACTGATATATATGAAAGAAGAAATAAGTAAAAGAGGGAACAGAAAAGATCAACCAAACTAAGAGTTGATTCTTTGAAAAGATAAACAAAGTTGACAAGCTGTTAGTTAAACTAATCAAGGAAAAAGGGGAAAGAACCCAAATCAACAAAATTATAAATAAAAAGGAGACATTACAACTAATAACTACAGAAATACAAAGGATCATAGGAGGCTGCTATGAACAGCAATATGCCAATAAACTGGTCAACCTAAAAGAAATGGAAAAAGTTTTAGAAATATATAACTTACCAAGATTGAGTAAGAATGAACTAGAAAATTTCAATAGACTAATTACTAGTAAGGGGATTAAATCTGTAATCAAAAATCTCCCAATGAAGAAAATCCCAGGATCAAATGGCTGCATTGGTGAATTTTACCAAACAATTAAAGAAGAATTAACACCAACCCTTTTCAGTCAGTCCTTAACCCTGACCCTTTTCAAATTCTCCCAAAAAACCAAAAAGGAAGAAATATTCCCAAACTCCTCTTACAAGGCCAGCATTATCCTGATACCAAAACCAGAAAAGGATACTACTAGAAAAGAAAACTACAGACCAATATCCCTGATGAATATAGATGCAAAACTTCTCAATAAAATACTCGCAAACCAAATTCAGCAACGCATGAAAGGATCATGCGCCATGATCAAGTGGGATTTATCCCTGGGATGCAAGAATGGCTCAAAATACACAAATCAATAAATGTGATATATCATGTTAATAGAATGAAATAATCATATGATCATCTCAATAGAAGCAGAAAAAGCATTTGACAAAATTCAACATCTATTCATAATAAAAATCTTTAACAAATTAGGCATAGAAGGAGCATATCTCAACATAATAAAGGCTGTACATGAAAATCTCACAGAGCTTCCCAGATAGCACTAGTGGTAAAGATCCCACCTGCTAATGCAAGAGACATAAAAGACACAGGTTTGATCCCTGGGTCAGGAAGATCCCCTGAAGAAGAGCATGGAAACCCACTCCAGTACCCTTGCCTGCAGAATCCCATAGAAGAGCCT
The DNA here is from genome assembly GCF_019923935.1 of Bubalus bubalis. Classification (NCBI taxonomy): domain Eukaryota; kingdom Metazoa; phylum Chordata; class Mammalia; order Artiodactyla; family Bovidae; genus Bubalus; species Bubalus bubalis. The sequence continues at coordinate 60,903,453 of NC_059181.1, forward strand.
GGAGGGCTACAGTTCATAGGGTCACAAAGAGTTGGATACGACTGAAGTGACTCAGCATGCATGCACATATGAAAAGCCCATAGCTAATATTATACTAAATGGTAAAAGTTGAGAGCTTTTCCTCTAGAATAAAGAACAAGAAAAACAAAACAAAACAGGATAACTATGTTCACTCTCACCACTCAATTCAACATATATTCAGCATAATGCAAGAAGTCCTAGCTAGAGTAATTAGGCAAAAAAGAAATAAAAGTTATTAGAATTGTATAAGAAGAAGCAAAATTGTGTCTATTTGCAGATGACATAATTTTATATTTAGAAATCCTAAAGACTCACCAAAAAAAAAAAAAAAACCATTAGATGGATTCAATAACACTGCAGGGTAAAATATTAACATATAAAATCAGTAGCATTTCTATACACAACACATTTTCTGAAAAAGAAGTTGATTTCATTTACAATAACATTGAAAACAATAAAATATTTAGGAATAAATTTAACCAGGAAAGTGAAAGATCACTACTCTGAAAACTGTAAGACACTGATGAAAGAAACTGAAGAAGACAAAAATAAATGCGAGAGTATCCTAGGTTCATGGATTGGAAGAACCAATATTGTTAAAATGTCAATACTTCCAAAAAACAAATGTTGATACTTCCCACCAGGGAAGACTCAAGTTGATACTACCTAACTGCCAAAAAACTATAGATTCAAAGCTTATTTATCAAGATTCCAATGACACTATTTATAGAAGTAGGAAAAAAACACTCCTAAAATTTATATGAAACCACAAAAGACCCCGAATTGCTGAAGAAATCCTGACAAAGAACACAGAGTCATCATACTTCCTGGTTTCAGGTTGTGATATAAAGCTATAATCATCAAAATAGTATAGTCAGTTCAGTTCAGTTCAGTCGCTCAGTCGTCTGACTCTTTGCGAGCCCATGAATCGCAGCACGCCAGGCCTCCCTGTCCATCACCAACTCCCGGAGTTCACTCAAACTCATGTCCATCGAGTCAGTGATGCCATCCAACCATCTCATCCTCTGTCATCCCCTTCTCCTCCTGCCCCCAATCCCTCCCAGCATCAGAGTCTTTTCCAATGAGTCAACTCTTCACATGAGTATTGGAGTTTCAGCTTTAGCATCAGTCCTTCAAATGAACACCCAGGACTGATCTCCTTTAGAATGGACTGGTTGGATCTCCTTGCAGTCCAAGGGACTCTCAAGAGTCTTCTCCAACACCACAGTTCAAAAGCATCAATTCTTCGGTGCTCAGCTTTCTTCACAGTCCAACTCTCACATCCATACATGACCACTGGAAAAACCATAGCCTTGACTAAACGAACCTCTGTTGGCAAAGTAATGTCTCTGCTTTTGAATATGCTACCTAGGGTGGTCATAACTTTCCTTCCAAGGAGTAAGCGTCTTTTAATTTCATGGCTGCAATCACCATTTGCAGTGATTTTGGAGCCCAAAAAAATAAAGTCTGACACTTTCCACCATCTCCCCATCTATTTGCCATGAGATCAGATGCCATGATTTTAGTTTTCTGAATGTTGAGCTTTAAGCCAACTTTTTCACTCTCCTCTTTCATCAAGAGGATGAAAGTGAAAGTTCTTCTTCACTTTCTGCCATAAGGGTGGTGTCATCTGCATATCTGAGGTTATTGATATTTCTCCTGGCAATCTTGATTCCAGCTTGTGCTTCTGCCAGCCCAGCATTTCTCATGATGTACTCTGCATAGAAGTTCAATAAGCAGGGTGACAATATACAGCCTTGACGTACTCCTTTTCCTATTTGGAACCAGTCTGTTGTTCCATGTCCAGTTCTAACTGTTGCTTCCTGACCTGTATACAAATTTCTCAAGTGGCAGATCAGGTGGTCTGGTATTCCCATCTCTTTCAGAATTTTCCACAGTTTATTGTAATCCACACAGTCAAAGGCTTTGGCAAAGGCTTTGGCATAGTCAATAAGGCAGAAGGCTTTGGCATAGTCAATAAAGCAGAAATAGATGTTTTTCTGGAACTGTCTTGCTTTTTTGATGATCCAGCAGATGTTGGCAATTTGATCTCTGGTTCCTCTGCCTTTTTAAAACCAGCTTGAACATCTGGAAGTTCACAGTTCACGTACTGCTAAAGCCTGGCTTGGAGAATTTTGAGCATTACTTTACTAGCGTGTGAGATGAGTGCAATTGTGTGGTAGTTTGAGCATTCTTTGGCATTGCCTTTCTTTGGGATTGGAATGAAAACTGACCTTTTCCAGTCCTGTGGCCACTGCTGAGTTTTCCAAATTTGCTGGCATGTTGAGTGCAACACTTTCACAGCATCATCTTTCAGGATTTGAAATAGCTCAACCGGAATTCCATCACCTCCACTAGCTTTGTTCATAGTGATGCTTTCTAAGGCCCACTTGACTTCACATTTCAGGATGTCTGGCTCTAGGTGAGTGATCACACCATTATGATTGTCTTGGTCGTGAAGATCTTTTTTGTGCAGTTCTTCCGTGTATTCTTGCCACCTCTTCTTAATATCTTCTGCTTCTGTTAGGTCCATATCATTTCTGTCCTTTATCGAGCCCATCTTTGCATGAAATATTCCCTTGGTATCTCTAATTTTTTTGAAAAGATCTCTAGTCTTTTCCATTCTGTTGTTTTCCTCTATTTCTTTGCATTGATTGCCGAGGAAGGCTTTCTTATCTCTCCTTGCTATTCTTTGGAACTCTGCATTCAGATACTTATATCTTTCCTTTTCTCCTGTGTTTTTTACTTCTCTTCTTTTCACAGCTATTTGTAAGGCCTCCTCAGACAGCCATTTTGCTTTTTTGCATTTCTTTTCCATTGGGATAGTCTTTATCCCTGTCTCCTGTACAATGTCACAAACCTCCATCCATAGTTCATCAGGCACTCTGTCTATCAGATCTAGTCCCTTAAGTCTATTTCTCGCTTCCACTGTATCATCATAAGGGATTTGATTTAGGTCATACCTGAATGGTCTAGTGGTTTTCCCTACTTTCTTCAATTTAAGTCTGAATTTGGCAATAAGGAGTTCATGATCTGAGCCACAGTCAGTTCACAGCCTTGTTTTTGCTGGCTGTATAGAGCTTCTCCATCTTTGGCTGCAAAGAATATAATCAATCTGATTTCGGTGTTGACCATGCGGTGATGTCCATGTGTAAAGTCTTCTCTTGTGTTGTTGGAAGAAGGTGTTTGCTATGACCAGTGCATTCTCTTGGCAAAACTCTATTAGCCTTTGCCCTGCTTCATTCCGTATTCCAAGGCCAAATTTGCCTGTTACCCCAGGTGTTTCTTGACTTCCTACTTTTGCATTCAGTCCCCTATAATGAAAAGGACATCTTTTTTGGGTGTTAGTTCTAAAAGGTCTTGTAGGTCTTCATAGAACCGTTCAACTTCAGCTTCTTCAGCGTTACTGGTTGGGGCATAGGCTTGGATTACCGTGATATTGAATGGTTTGCCTTGGAAACGAACAGAGATCATCCTGTCGTTTTTGAGATTGCATCCAATTACTGCATTTCGCACTCTTGTTGACTATGATGGCTACTCCATTTCTTCTAAATAGTATAGTACTGGTATAAAATTTCAGCTTCTTCGGCATTAGTGGTTGGGGCATAGACCTGGATTACTATGATATTGAATGGTTTGCCTTGGAAATGAACTGAGATCATTCAGTAGTTTTTGAGATTGCACCCAAGTGGTGCCTTTTGGGATGGAGAAGGAAATGGCAACCCACTCCAGTATTCTTGCCTGGAGAAGCCCAGGGATGGAGGGGCCTGGTGGGCTGCCGTCTGTGGGATCGCACAGAGTCGGATACGTCTGAAGCAACTTAGCAGCAGCAGCAGCAGCCATGCATTTTGGGAACCTTTCTTGACTCTGAGGGATATTCCATTTCTTCTAAGGGATTCTTGCCCACAGTAGTAAATATAATGGTCACCTGAATTAAATTCTCCCATTCACTTCCATTTTTGTTCATTGATTCCTAAAATGTCGATGTTCACTCTTGCCATCTCCTGTTTGACCACTTTCAATTTACCTTGATTCATGGACTTAACATTCCAGTTTCCTGTGCAATATTCTTCTTTACAGCATCAGACTTTACTTTCACCACCAGACACATCCACAACTGGGCATTGTTTCTGCTTTGGCTTGGTCTCTTCATTTTTTCTGGAGCTGTTTCTCTGCTCTTCTCTAGTAGCATATTGGGCACCTACCGACCTAGAGGGTTCATCTTCCAGTGTCATATCTTTTTGCTTTTTCATACTGTTCATGGGGTTCTTCAGGCAAGAATATTGAAGTGATTTGCCATTCCCTCCTCCAGTGGAACATGTTTCATCAGAACTCTCCACTATGACCCATCCATCTTGTCTATTTTTGCTTCATTGATTATGCTAAAGCCTTTGACTGTGTGGATCACAACAAACTATGGAAAATTCTTAAGCAGATGGGAATACCAGACTACCTTACCTGCCTCCTAAGAAACCTGTATGCAGGTCAAAAGCAACAGTCACAACTGGACATGGAACAATGAACTGATTCAAAATTGGGGAAGGAATACATTAAGGCTGTATATTGTCACTCTGCTTATTTAACTTATATGCAGAGTACATCATGCAAAATGCCAGGCTGGATGAAGTTCAAGCTGGAATCAAGATTGCCAGGGGAAATATCAACAACTTCAGATATGCAGATGACACTAACCTAGTGCCAGATAGCAAAGAGGAACTAAAGAGCCACTTGATGAAGGTGAAAGTAGAGAGTGAAAAGCTGGTTTAAAACTCATCATTTGAGAAACTAAGATCATGGCATCTGGTCCTCTCACTTCATGGCAAATAGATGGGTGGGGGAAATGGAAACAGTGACAGATTTTATTTTCTTGGGCTCCAAAATCACTGCGGACAGAGACTGTAGCCATGAAATTAAGATGCTTGCTCCTTGGAAGAAAAGCTATGACACACCTAGACAGCATATTAAAAAGTAGAGACATTACTTTGCTAACAAAGGTCCATATAGTCAAAGCTATGGTGTTTCCAGTAGTCATGTATGGATGTGAGAATTGGACCATGAAGAAGGCTGAGAACTGAAGAATTGATGCTTTCAAACTATGGTGCTGGAGAAGACTCTTGAGGGTCCCTTGGACTGCAAGGAGATCAAACCAGTCCATCCGAAAGGAAATCAACCCTTAATATTCATTGGAAGTACTGAAGCTGAAGCTGAAGCTCCAATACTTTGGCCACCTGATGTGAAGAACTGACTCATTGGAAAAGACCCTGATGTTGGGGAAAACTGAAGGCAGGAGAAGAAGGGGGTGACAGAGGATGAGATGGTTGGATGGCATCATCAACTCAATGGACATGAGTGTGAACAAGCTCTGGGAGATGGTGAAGGACAGGGAAGTCTGGTGTGTTGCAGTCCATGGGGTCACAAAGAGTCGGACATGACTGTGCAACTGAACAACAACATATATGAGATAATGGATGTTAGCTGAACCTATTGTGGAAAACACTTCACAATACAATTAAATCACACCATAACCTGTATGCCTTAAACTTGTAAAGTGATGTATGTCAATTATTTCTCAATAAAACTGAAACAAAATTGGAAATCATAAAATATGAATTATGGATATATTTTATGCACACTAAAAAAGATGCATAAAATCAAGTAAAAGTCTTGGCCCTGCACTATAGAAATAGCAATTAATGAACATTAATGCTTTGCTAGGAAAAATAGAAAAGGGCATCCCCGAACTTACCCACTTCACCTCACTTTATTGATGACCCTACCTGTGATGGAGATTCATGAAGGAATTCAGGAGTGAAGGGAGGATCAAGGATGTCAGAAGAGTCCATTGCCTGATGATAAAAACAATGCTTTTTTGTCATAAACCAGCAGCTGTCTGGGCAAAATGTGTTCAATGGCTCCAGCAGAATGTTCCTCAAAATGTGTGTTAAAATGTGCTAAAAAACTAAAAGTAGTTACTATATGAACTAGCAGGCCCACTCCTTGCTCTCATATAACTTTCCAGCTATATGAAGCTGGAAAAGATGAAAACTTTAAATCAAAAATATACATGCATCCTTATTTAGATTTTAAAAGTATCTTCAATATTAATCTCTCATTTTGATATTGATTTCTGATTTAAATGCTTTGTTCTCTACAATCACCCTCTGTGTTTTTTCATTCTTTTAACTTTATTGAGGCTTTCAATAGCTAAGTCAAAGATGTCTCTTGATAAATGTCACATTGCACTTGAAATTATGTGGGTTAATTTCAAATATGTTTTGATATTGATTTCTAACATAATTCCCCAGTGATAAGGGAACAGACACGATTTCAATACCTTTAGATTATGAAATTTTTGCACCTTGTGTTATGTCCCCGGATATGTTTCAGTGTCTCCTGGTTTATAGTCTATGAGAACTTGAATAGAATTTGTATCCTACTGCTATGTGAAATTTGTATAAATCTTAATTACATTGAGTTGGTTCATAGTGCTTTTCAGGTCTATTATATCCTTATACTTTTCTGTCTACTCATTCTATTAATTTTTGAGTTTGATATTGAAATTCTAACTAAAAATATGAATTTAACTACTTAAAAATAATTACAATATGAGTTTACTTAAAAATAATGACAATATATAGTGGAATTATATGTAACTTTGTTCTATATTTTTCAACCTTCTGTAAATGTGTTATCATACTTTCATAATTTAACAAAGAAAGAAAAAAGATACATGCATCTCAATATTCATAGCATCACCATTTTTGATAGTCAAGACATGGGAGCAACCTAAGTATCTATTGACAGATGAATGGATGTAAAAGATGAGGTATACATCCAGAATGGAATACTACACAGCTATAACTAGAACAAAATAATACCATTTGCAGCAACATGGATGGACCTAGACATTCACATACAGAGTGAAGTAAGTCAGAAAGAGAAAAATTAGTATCATATATCCATTATTTGTGGAATCTAAAGAAATGATACAAATGGACTTATTTACAAAACAGAAACAGATTCACACACATAGGAAATAATGTTGTGGTTACCAACAAGGAAAGGGAGAAGGGATGAATTAGGAGTTTGGGATTAGAGATACATACTACCATATTTAAAATAGATAAAAACAAGGCCCTACTTAGTATAGCAAAGGGAACTGTACTCAATATCTTGTAATAACCTATAATGGAAAAGAATCTGAAAAGGAATATATAATTAATATATGCATGCGTGTGTGTGTGTATGTGAGCCACTTTGCTGTACACCTGAAACTAGCACAACACTGTGAATCAACTATACTTAAGGGAAAAAAGGAAAAGATATGCTGATTATGGTCATGCATGGAGATGCAGGGCAACACAAGCACGTGTTCACACAGTGGCACAGAAAAACAAGTCCAGACACAAAGATGCACAGGTGCACACACAGGGAGACACATACCCCTGCACAAATGCACATGAGTCTCTGACTTGCACCCTCTCCTTTCTCATGTACTGGGTTCTACAACCCGGGGTTGTGGTGTGTCCTGTTGTGCCTCTGCTGGCATTAGATTGTGTGGGGGCACATCAGTCACAGCGCAATAGCAGAGGCAGGCCAGCTCTTACACCCCTTCAGAATGTGGCTACTGGATGAACTGCTTGTCTGGGAGCCGGTGGAGCTGAAGGAGGGCTGGAGACCTGGACCTGGGCCCAGACACAGACAACCCTGTAGCCCTCACCCAGCAGTAAATCACATACGTGGTCAGTCCTGCTAACAGAGGTGACAAGGCTTACGTTGGATGGTGCTTTGCATGCCCCTTGCAGGGCCCAGGGAATGTCCTTATCTTCAACTACTCGCCTGTCAGGGAAGGAGGCAGCCTATCTGGGAAAGGGAAGGGAGGGGGCCTGGGCCTCTGGCCAGATGAGGACTATGTAGAGGAAGGAGACAGGAGGGCAGTACTCTTCAGGCTGAATGAGGTATTGGTCTGGACAGGTCCCAGATCAGGCCTTCTAAACAGACCACATTGACAGGGGACAGGGCTAGTGATATGCTTTCACCTCTCACTTGGGTGAGGCCCAGCAAGATCACAGAGGGAAGGGGCCTCTACTTTCCAGAGCTTAAAAGTCTTCACAGCTGTTCTGTTACTTACAGGCCAAGCTGGCTCTGCAGCTGAAGGGGATTGGCCTGGCACATTGCACCGTCTCTCACCACACCCCCATTCCCACACACACACACATACACACACACACACACACACACGCACACACACAGAGGCATCCAGCCAGAACCTTCTGTTCTGAGGGGACTGTTGCAGTGCTCCTGACTTTCCATCCTTATGGGAACTTTGTTCAATTTCAGGCGAACTTCTGACCTTATCAGTTTTATTTTCCCAGAGGCTTTTGTAGCTCCTTTTAGTCAACTGTCATAGAGTTGTTGTGAGGGTTAACTGAGGTAATATTTAATAAATAATTAGAACAGTGCCTGGCATATAGTGAGAGTATATTTATGTGTGTTAATAAAAACTCATAGCTACTATGCATCGAGTACTTCATAGGCATTTGGTACTTTACGTATATTATTTCATTTCATCCGCACAACTGAACTCTGAGGTTGGTACTATAATTATCCCCATTGTAAAGATGAAGAAATTGAGGTCTATAGAGATTTAAGAACCTGTCCAAGGTCATTTATGTATTAAGGGGCAGAACAGTGTTTACAATCCAGGCAGTCTGGTTCCAGAGCCTTAATGTTTCATCTCGAGGCTATTGTGCCATGAGAGCTAGGTGTGCAACTCTGGGACACTCACCGTCTCTGCCTTAGGATCAAAATGAAGGATTCATGAGGTTGGCCCTTCAGTGGTTCCCTCAAGCCTTCAGGATAAAATCTCAGATTTCTGATGTGGCATACCAACCATCCCACAACTGGCCCCTGCACGTGCCTCATCCTCTCTTATGTTCTTTGCTCTGGCCATGCTTGACCTCTTGCAGTTCCTGGAATATGTCATGCTTTCATTTATTTCCTAGGCTCTGATCATGCAGGTCCTTCTGCCTGGAAAGCCCTTTCTCTTCCCTTTTCCCTGGTTAACTCTTATTCCTTACTTAGATCTCAAGTCAGAATTCATTTCCTCCGGTAAGCCTTCTTTGGTCTTCCTCCCAACCCTACTCTGGGGTATGTGCCCCGTGCCTCCTTCACATGACGCTGGCCTGTTTGTGTGCCTGTCTTCTCAACTATGGATTGTTAAAAGGCAGAGACTCAGTTCCTCAAGTCCCCAGCACTTAGCCTGGGCCTGGTCTGATCGGAGCTCAGGCCATGCTTTTGAGCAAATGACTGGTAATATCAGCTGAACAAGGCAGAGCTGTGACTCTAGAGAGAGGGGTGCAAGCCAACCATCTGAACTGACTCAGCCATTGAAGGCAAGAGAAGACATTTTGAAAGACTTTGTCACCCCACACTGGGCCATCAGAAGGCAGAAGCAGGAATGATTCTGCTCTTGTGGGTGAGATGCAAAAAACAAGGTCAATACTGAGGAGAAAGATGGCAATGAGGAGAGGGATGAAAGAAAGGAAAAGGAAAGAAATGTAAGAAGAGCATCTCCATCTACCAAATGAGTGCCAAATATATGAATGATGGGTTACTATGTTGCATTCGGACACTCCATCTGCGGGTATCTTCTCTCCTAGAAAGAAGACACTTCTGGGGTTACTGATCTGGGGAAGTGGCAGATCCAGATACAGAAACTCAAACTGCTAGAGATGGCCCTTTGGTAAGACATAACCTCTGTGGCCCTATCAGATCCATGGATGCCATGGGTGGCACCTGCATTGTGGAGGCAGGCAGGCCAGGAGCTGGAATGGGACTGGCATGGGCCTCAGGAATAGCTTCTTTTGTAAGCCAGATAATGCAATTTTATGTCATTTCTATCCTATTATTCATTTACCTGTAGGAAAGCCTTAACTATACATTCTACACTGAGGACAGAGAATGAAGGAAAATGTTCTAGATCCCCCCACAGTCCAAAGCATTAACTGGGTCCTGCCTGTGTGAGTATGAAGTCCAGGGAGACTAGATATAGCAGTAATTAATGAGAGGTCCCCAAGGTGAGTCTCTCTCCTCTGCCAACCCTGGGCCATCTGGGCTTTCTTATTCTTTTTTAACAGATGCCAAGTTGGTTCCAAATGGGAAAAGGAGTATGTCAAGGCTGTGTATTGTCACCCTGCTTATTTAACTTATATGCAGAGTACATCATGAGAAACGCTGGGCTGGAAGAAGCACAAACTGGAATCAAGATTGCCCGGAGAAATATCAATAACCTCAGATATGCAGCTGACATCACCCTTATGGCAGAAATTGAAGAGGAACTAAAGAGCCTCTTGATGAAAGTGAAAGAGGAGAGTGAAAAAGTTGGCTTAAAGCTCAACATTCAGAAAACGAAGATCATGGCATCCGGTCCCACCACTTCATGGGAAATAGATGGGGAAACAGTGGAAACAGTGTCAGACTTTATTTTTGGGGGCTCCAAAATCACTGCAGATAGTGACTGCAGCCATGAAATTAAAAGACGCTTACTCCTTGGAAGAAAGTTATGTCCAACCTAGATAGCATATTCTAAAGCAGAGACATTACTTTGCCAACAAAGGTCCATCTAGTCAAGGCTATGGTTTTTCCTGTGGTCATGTATATCTATACATGGATATAGAGTTAGATATGGATATGGAGTTAGAGTTGGACTGTGAAGAAAGCTGAGCACCGAAGAATTGATGCTTTTGAACTGTGGTGTTGGAGAAGACTCTTGAGAGTCCCTTGGACTGCAAGGAGATCCAACCAGTCCATTCTGAAGGAGATCAGCCCTGGGATTTCTTTGAAAGAAATGATGCTAAAGCTGAAACTCCAATACTTTGGCCACCTCATGCAAAGAGTTGACTCATTGGAAAAGACTGATGCTGGGAGGGATTGGGGGCAGGAGGAGAAGGGGATGACAGAGGATGAGATGGCTGGATGGCATCACTGACTCGATGGATGTGAGTCTCAGTGAACTCCGGGAGTTGGTGATGGACAGGGAGGCCTGGCGTGCTGCGATTCATGGGGTCGCAAAGAGTCAGACGCAACTGAGTGACTGAACTGAACTGAACTGAAGGGTAGTTTTTATAAGAAACAGAAAAGAGGGCCCAAGAGAATGAGAAAAGGGGAAGAGAGATGGAAAGATGAGAGGAACAAAGTCTTATAAACACTTGCAGGGCTCCTAGGACCCAGATCTCTTTGACTGTTAAATAATGTCTCTTTAATAAGAAACAGTTAGGAAGAAGTCCTGGCAATCAGAAGCAAATAATAACCTTACAAAAAAGGCTTATGCAAATAGGCTGCCTGGAAATGCTCTCCATTCATAGGTTTGTGAGTCAAGAGGCTGGACGACCTGGCCCACTCTGAGTTACAGACTTGAGCAAATCTCTGAAGAGGTTGAAGGAGGGAGGGATGAAGGGAAAGGTGGAGGGAGAGAGATGGGGGAGGGGTGTGAATTGATTTGGAGAACAGGGTCAGAGCTGCCTGCTTGCCAAACCCAGAGCAGAATCATGTCCTTGTAGCTGAAACTTGAATATATCTGGGCCCAAGTCCCTGGGAGATGGCTCCATGGAACTGATCATTATGGATCCACCATTGTCTTATGGCTGACTGCATCAGTAGCCCACCAAGGTGGCAGGGCAGATATTATTCCCATCTTTACAGGCCAATGTACAGAGGCTATCAATGGACAAATGTCCAAGTGACCATAGCAGAGCAGTGGTACAGTCAGAATCTGAACCTAGGTCTCCTGATTCTAAATCTTAGGACATCCAAGGTAGAAGGAACTCAATGTCTAGGAGGAAATGGGTGACTTGGTATATTAGTAAGGGGTCTCTGGAGAAACACAACCAATACCATAGATAGACAGATAGACAGATATATATATAGATAGATAGATAGATTTATCATAAGGAATTAGGTCATACAATTACGAAGGCTGAAAAGTCCCAAGACCTGCCATCAGCAAGGTGGAGACCCAAGAGAGCTAATGTTTAAGTCCAAAGACCTGAGAACCAGGATGACTGATGATGTAGATGCCACTCTGAAAGCTGGCAGGCTTTAGACTCAAGAAGAGCCAGTGTTACAGTTCAAGTCTGAAGGCCAGAACAGACTGATGTCCCAGCTCAAGCATTTGAGCAGAAGTTCTCTCTTATTCATAGCACAGGGGAGGGGGCATGGCAGCCTTTTTGGTCTATTCAGGCCTTCAACTGATTGGATGATGCTCACCCACATTCAGGAGGCAATCTGCTTTACTCAGTCCACAGATTCAAATGTTAATCTCATCCAAAAACACCCTCACAGACACACCACAATAATGTTTGACCACATAGCTGGGCAGCCTGTGGTCCAGTCAAACTGACACACAAGATAAACTATTACATCCATGGAGAGGATAAAGCTGAGCCTATGGCTCCCTCCCTGTTGGAAGTTACTCATTGCATGGGACTTGGAAAGTGTGTTTCTGGGGAGGTAAAAGATGAGGAGAGGGAAAGAACAGAGAAGCAGGCCTTTTGGAATGAATAAGGAGATAGTCCATGGGTCAGGTGCCAGGAGGTTAATGGGAGGCCATGGAAGACCAGGCCTTTATGAGTGTGTGTACATACATAAAATGATGGGGCCACTAGGGGCCCCTGGGTTGGGTGGGTTGGCTAAACATGGGAGAATGGGCAGGAAGAATTCACCAAAATCCTCCTCATCAGCCCTGATAGACACAATCCCAGCTCAACATGTACTGCAGGAGCTGAAGAACTATGGATGGAGGTTCATACATTTGTTATAGAAGACAGTGACCAAAACCATCCCAAAGAAAAAGAAATGCAAGAAGGCAAAGTGGTTGTCTGAGGAGGCTTTACAAATAGCTGAGGAAAGAAGAGAAGTGAAAGGCAAGGGACAAAGAAAAAGATATACCCAACTGAATGCAGAGTTCCAAAGAATAGCAAGGAGAGATAAGAAGACCTTCTTACATGAACAATGCAAAGAAATAGAGGAAAAGAATAGAATGGGAAAGATCAGAGATCTCTTCAAGAAAATTGGAGATATGAAGAGACTATTTCATGCAAGGACGTGCACGATAAAGGACAGAAACAGTAAGGACCTAACGGAGGCAGAAGAGATTAAGAAGAGGTGGAAAAAGTACATGGAAGAATTATGCAAAAAAGATCTTAATGACCCAGATAACCCCGATGGTGTGGTCACTGACCTCGAGCCAGATATCCTGGAGTATGAAGTCAAGTGAGCCTTAGGAAGCATTACTATGAACAAAGCTAGAGGAAGTGATGGGATTCCAGCTGAGCTATTTAAAATCCTAAAAGATGATGCTGTAAAAGTGCTGCACTCAATATGCCAGCAAATTTGGAAAACTAAATTAAAAAAATTCTGACAAAATATGGTCCACTGGAGAAGGAAATGGCAAACCACTTCAGTATTCCTGCCTTGAGAACCCCATGGACAGTATGAAAAGGCAAAAAGATAGGACACTGAAAGATGAACTCCCCAGGTCAGTGGGTGCCCAATATGCTACTGGAGGTCAGTGGAGAAATAACTACAGAAAGAATGAAGGGATGGAGCCAAAGCAAAAACAACACCCACTTGTGGATGTGACTGGTGATGGAAGCAAGGTCCAATGCTATAAAGAGCAATATTGCATAGGAACCTGGAATGTTACGTCCATGAATCAAGGCAAATTGGAAGTGGTCAACCAGGAGATGGCAAGAGTGAACATCCACATTTTAGGAATCAGCGAAATAAAATGGACAGGAATGGGTGTATTTAACTCAGATGACCATTATATCTACTGCTTAGGACAAGAATCCCTTAGAAGAAATGGAGTAGCCATCATAGTCAACAAAAGAGTCTGAAATGCAGTACTTGGATGCAATCTCAAAAACAACAGAATGATCTTTGTTCATTTCCAACACAAACCATTCAGTATCACAGAAATCCAAGGCTATGCCCCAACCAGCAATGCTGAAGAAGCTGAAGTTGAACGGTTCTATGAGGACCTACAAGACCTTCTAGAATTAACACCCCCAAAAGATGTTCTTTTCATTATAGGGGACTGGAATGCAAAAATAGGAAGTCAAGAAACACCTGGAGTAACATGCAAATTTGGCCTTGGAGTACAGAATGAAGCAGGGCAAAGGCTAAGAGAGTTCTGCCAAGAGAATGCACTGGTCATAGCAAACACCCTCTTCCAACAACACAAGAGAAGACTCTACACATGGGCATCACCAGATGGTCAACACTGAAATCAGACTGATTATATTCTTTGCAGCCAAAGATGGAGAAGCTCATTATAGTCAGTAAAAACAAGACCAGGAGCTGACGGTGGCCAGATTCAGACTTAAATTAAAGAAAGTAGGGAAGCTATTAGATCATTCAGGTATGACCTAAGTCAAATCCCTAACGATTATACAGTGGAAGTGAGAAATAGATTTAAGGGCCTAGATCTGATAGACAGAGTGCCTGATGAACTATGGATGGAGGTTTGTGAACTGTACAGGAGATAGGGACCAAGATCATTCCCAAGAAAAAGAAATGCAAAAAAGCAAAATGGCTGTCTGAGGAGGCCTTAGCTGTGAAAAGAAGGGAAGCGTAAAGCAAAGGAGAAAAGGAAACATATACCCATTTGAATGCAGAGTTCCAAAGAATAGCAAGGAGAGATAAGAAAGCCTTCCTCAGCAATCAATGCAAAGAAATAGAGGAAAACAATAGAATGGGAGAGACTAGAGATCTCTTCAAGAAAATTAGAGATACCAAGGGAGCATTTCATGCAAAGATGGGCTCAATAAAGGACAGAAATGGTATGGACCTAACAGAAGCAGAAGATATTAAGAAGAGGTGGCAAGAATACACAGAACTGTACTGAAAAGATCTTCACGACCCAGATAATCATGATGGTTTGATTACTCACCTACAACCAGACATCCTAGAATACAAAGTCAAGTGAGCCTTAGAAAGCATCACTACAAACAAAGCTAGTGGAGGTGATGGAATTCCGGTTGAGCTATTTCAAATCCTGAAAGATGATGCTGTGAAAGTGCTGCACTCAATATGCCAGCAAATTTGGAAAACTCAGCAGTGGCCACAGGACTGGAAAAGGTCAGTTTTCATTCCAATCCCAAAGAAAGGCAATGCCAAAGAATGCTCAAACTACCGCACAATTGCACTCATCTCACACACTAGTCAAGTAATGCTCAAAATTCTCCAAGCCAGGCTTCAGCAGTACGTTAACCATGAACTTCCAGATATTCAAGCTGGATTTAGAAAAGGCAGAGGAACCGGAGATCAAATTGCCAACATCCGCTGGATCATCAAAAAAGCAAGAGAGTTACAGAAGAACATCTACTTCTGCTTCATTGACTATGCCAAAGCCTTTGACTGTGTGGATCACAATAAACTGCGGAAAATCTGAAAGAGATGGGAATACCAGACCACCTGACCTGCCTCTTGAGAAATCTGTATGCAGGTCAGGAAGCAACAGTTAGAACTGGACATGGAAAAACAGACTGGTTCCAAATAGGAAAAGGAGTACGTCAAGTCTGTATACTGTCACCCTGATTATTTAACTTATATGCAGAGTACATCATGAGAAATGCTGGGCTGGATGAAGCACAAACTGGAATCAAGATTACTGGGAGAAATATCAATAACCTCAGATATGCAGATGACACCACCCTTATGGCAGAAAGTGAAGAAGAACTAAAGAGCCTCTTGATGAAAGTGAAAGAGGAGAGTGAAAAAGTTGGCTTAAAACTCAACATTCAGAAAACAAAGATCATGACACCTGGTCCCATCACTTCATGGCAAATAGAGAAACAGTGGAAAGAGTGTCAGCCTTTATTTTGGGGGGCTTGAAAATCACTGCAGATGGTGACTGCAGCCATGAAATAAAAAGATGCTTGCTCCTTGGGAGAAAAGTTATGACCAACCTAGACAGCATATTAAAAAGCAGAGACATTACTTTGCCAACAAAGGTCCGTCTAGCCAAGGCTATGGTTTTTCCAGTGGTCATGTATGGATGTGAGAATTGGACTATAAAGAAAGCTGAGCACCGAAGAATTGATGCTTTTGAACTGTGGTGTTGGAGAAGACTCTTGAGAGTCCCTTGAACTGCAAGGAGGTCCAACCAGTCTATCCTAAAGGAAATCAGTCTTAAACATTCATTTGAAGGACTGATGTTGAAGCTGAAACTCCAATACTTTGGCCACCTGATGTGAAGAGCTGACTCATTTGAAAAGACTCTGATGCTGGGAAAGATTCAAAGTGGGAGGAGAAGGGGATAACAGAGGATGAGATGGTTAGATGGCATCACTGACTCAATGTACATGAGTTTGAATAAACTCCGGGAGTTGGTGATGGACAGCGAATCCTGGCGTGCTGCAGTCCATGGGGTCGCAAAAAGACGGACCCGACTGAGCGACTGAACTGAACAGCAGTGGCCACAGGACAGGAAAAGTCAGTTTTCATTCCAATCCCAAAGAAGGGCAATGCCAAAGAATGTTCAAACTACCATACATTTGCCCTTATTCCACATGCTAGTAGGGTTATGCTCAAAACCCCTCAAGTTAGGCTTCAGCAGTTTGTGAACCAGGAACTTCCTGATGTACAAGCTGATTTATAAAAGAGGAACCAGAGATCAAATTGCCAACATCTGATGGATCACAGAGAAAGCAAGAGAATTTCAGGAAAAAACATCTATTTCTGCTACACTGACTATGCTAAAGCCTTTGACTGTATGGGTCACAACCAACTATGGAAAATTCTTAAAGAGATGAGAATATCTGACCACCTTACCTGTCTCCTGAGAAATCTGTATGCCAAGTCAAGAAGCAACAGTTAGAACTGGACATGGAACAATGGACTGGTTCAAAATTGGGAAAGGAGTGCAACAAGGCTTGTATTGTCACCCTGTTTATTTAACTTACATGCAGAGTACTTCATGCAAAATGCCTGGCTGGATGACTCACAATCTGGAATCACGATTGCCAGGAGAAATATCAACAACCTCAGATATGCAGATGGCACCATTAGAGTGGCAGCAAAGGAAGAGAAACTAAAGGACCTCTTTATGAGGGTGAATGAAGAAAATTAAAAAGCTGGCTTAAAACTCAACATTCAGAAAACTAAGATCATGGCATCCGGTCCCATCATTTCATGGCAAACAGATGGGAAAAAATTGGAAACAGTGACAGATTTTATTTCCTTGGGCTCCAAAATCACTGTGGACAGTGACTGCAGCCATGAAATTAAAAGATGCTTGCCTCTTGGAAGGAAAGCTATGACCAACCTAGACAGCATGTTATAAAGCAGAGTCGTCACTTTGCTGACAAAGTCCATATAGGCAAAGCTACGGTTTTTCCAGTTGTCGTGTATGAATGTGAGAGTTGGACCATAAAGAAGGTTGAGTGCCCCAAAATTGATGCTTTTGAATTGTCTTACTATAGAAGACTCTTGAGAGTCTCTTTGATTGTAAGTAAATCAAACCAGTCAATCCTCAAGGAAATCAACCCAGAATCCAGGAAGGACTGATGCTGAAGCTGAAGCTCCAATACTTTGGTCACCTGATGCGAAGAGCTGACTCACTGGGAAAGACCCTGATGCTGGGAAAGATTGAAGGCAAAAAAAGATTAGATATCATCACTAATTCAATGGACATGAATTTGAGCAAACTCTGGGATATAGTGAAGGACAGAGGAGGCTGGCATGCTGCAGTCCATGGGGTAGCAAAGAGTCAGACATGACTTAGTGACTGAACAACAGAGAATGAGGATATGTATCAAGATGATTTCAGGACTTACCTCCCTGTGGTTCCTTGGTTCTCTATGGCTGTTCTCCAATCCATATGGTGGCTTCATCCTGAGTCTTGTTGCAAGATGGCTGCCACTGCTTTGGATATCCTTTTCAGTAGAACAACATCCCACAGAAAACAAGAGAGATCATCTCTTCCCACGTAGCTCTGTTATAAAGCAAGAAGATCCCAGAAGGGCCCTCCATAGGGCTCCCCAAAGCATCTCACTAGTCTGAACTTTGTCACATGGCCATGGCTAAGCCAATCATAGGCCATGGGTTGATACCTGTATGATAGGTTTAGACCAATCAGACCCATCTTTTGAAGCACATGATCATGCAGAGGAATACGGGTACTGTGAACAAAATCAAGGTTCCAATAAGAAAGAGAAAGGTATTGATGGCCCTAGTTTTCATACTTTGAATTGTACATAACCAGATAGATTAACTATGGAACACTATGTGCATCTGTAGCTGCTGTTGCTTATCAAGCTAAGTTTGGAGTGTGTACAAAATGTTTTGCTCAGACTTCAGAAGGCCACGCAATACTAGATCTAAGGAGATTACTGCTCAGATGGCTTATCTCCTATTCACAGAGGGCAGCTGTGATCTATCATGATTTTTTTATTGAAGTGAAATTCACATAATATACAATTAACCACTTTAAATGTACAATTCAGTATCATTTTATGCATTCACAGTGTTGTGCAATCACTACCTCTCTGTCATTTCAAAATTTTATCACCCCAGAAGAACACCCCATATCCATTAAATATTCACTCCTCATTCACCCCTCCCTACATTCCCTGACAACCAGTAATCTCTTTTCTGTCTCTATGGATTTGCCTATTCTGGATGTTTCATATAAAAGGAACCATAAATTATGTGGCTTTTAGTCTGGCTTCTTTCACTCAGCTTATGCTTTCAAAGTTCATCCAAGTTTCCTAGATAGATAGATAGCTCAGTGCTTCATTCCATTTTTATCTCTGAATAGCAATTCATTGTATGGATAGACCACAACTTGTTTATTCTTTCATCTATTAATAAACACTCTAGTTGTTTCAACCTTTTGCCTGTTATGAATAGTGCTGCCATGGACATTTGTGAAAAAGTATTTATTTAAAAACCGGTTTTAACTCTTCTGGGTATATATTTAGGAGTGGAATTGCTGAGTCATATGTTAACTCTATGTTTAACTTTTTGAGGAAGCAGCAAGGTGTTTTCAGTAGAGGCTGCACCATTTTATATTCCCGCCAATGGTGTGTACAGGGATTCCTATTTCTCCACACACTTGTCACACGTGCTGTTTTCCTCTTTAAAAAAAATTATAGCCATCCTAGTGGGTGGGAATTTGTATCCTACTGTGGATTTGTATTTCCTCAGTGATTTGCATTTCTTTAGTGATCAGTGGTGTTGAATGTCTTTTCCTGTGCTTGTTTGCCCTTTGTGTATCTTCTTTGGGGACATATCTGTTCAAGTCCTTTGCCCATTGTTGAATTGGGTTATTTGACTTTTTGTCTTTGAGCTGTAAGCATTCTTTTTTTTAAATTTAATTTAATTTTATTTTATTTTCTAACTTTACAATATTGTATTGGTTTTGCCATATATCAAAATGAATCCGCCACAGGTATACATGTGTTCCCCATCCTGAATCCTCCTCCCTCCTCCCTCCCCATACCATCACTCTGGGTTGTCCCAGTGCACCAGCCCCAAGTATCCAGTATTGTGCATCGAACCTGGACTGGCGACTTGTTTCATATATGATATTATACATGTTTAAATGTCATTCTCCCAAATCATCCCACCCTCTCCCTCTCCCACAGAGTCCAAAAGACTGTTCTATACATCAGTGTCTCTTTTGCTGTCTCGTATACAGGATTATTGTTACCATCTTTCTAAATTCCATATATATGTGTTATGTCCAACAGCAGATGAATGGATAAGTAAGCCAGAGAGCTGTAAGCATTCTATTTTGAGCATGAAACTGTTATCAGACATATGATTTACAACTATTTCTCCCATTCCGTAAGATATCTGTTCATTTAACTGTTAGTGTTCTTTGAAGTGCAAAAGTGTTTAATTTTGACGAAGTGCAATTTATCTGTCTGCAGATGGACTTATTTGCCCACAGATGCCCAAGGCTTCTGACTCAGGCACATTGTAAGAGAGGCACCACCAAGTACCCTGAGCCATTATGGAGTTCAGACTGGGACCCTTTGGGGTTAAGTTTGATTCTTTTTTTTCTCAGTCTCACCTTATTTTTTAAAATTTAATTTATTTTTATTGGAGTATAATTGCTTTACAATGTTGTGTTAGTTTCTCCTGTACAACAAAGTGTATCAGCTACGTGTGTGTGTATATATCTATATCTATATATATCTATATATATATATATATATATATCTCCCCTTCCTCTTGAGAGTCTCACCTTTTTTTACTCTCTAGTCCAGCCTTGAAGAGCAGCATTTCTCTGTGTATTGCTGAGCCTGCTCACAGCATCAATTGTCTCAGTGTGTCTCACTGTGTGCGCTGTTTGCTGAATCCATGGTAGAGAAGGTGCAAGCTAAGAGGCTGGAAGGAGACTCAGGGAGCCGTAGGAACTGCAGACACATTTATTCTATCCTGGCTGGCCAGCAGCCGTAACCCAGCCTCTCTCCTGGCTGATGCAGCAGCCATAGCAGCAAACACACTTTATTGGGGCGAGAGAGCCTGATAATGCCATTTTTGCTAATTCGCTCACACCCCACACTCTGGGAAGTTTCTCCCAGAAATATGCTATTCTTCAAGGCAACCCTGCTTTTCTAAAATTTTCTACTCCCAAATTTCCCTTCTTTCTGAACATATGGTTCAGCAAACCCTTTCTTTCTTCCTTCTTTTCCTCCTCTACCCCTCTTTCCTTTCCATTATGCTTTCTTCGCAATCTCCAGGCTAAGTAGACTGAAGATGGAGGAACAGAGGTTTGAGTGAGGGAGCTTGAGCTGCTGAAGGTCACCCTCAGACAACTTTAGGGAGCCTGAAATCTAGGCCTCACACAGACATGGCCCCAGTGCCTGTTCTCTCACAAGAGGCACTAGTGGTAAAGAAAATACCTGCCAATGCACGAGACATAAGAGACAAAGGTTCGATCCCTGGATATTCCCTGGGAAGATCCCCTGTTGAAGGACATGGCAACTCACTCCAGTATTCTTGAGCCATGCGGTCTACAGTCCATAGGGTCACAAAGTCAGACAAGACTGGAGCAACTTAGCATGCAGCATGCGTGTGAGTGACCAAGGCAAGTCCTTACTCCTAAGATTCAATTTCTTCTTATCTATAATATGAAAACATTGGAACTCATCTGTGGTTTCTACACTTAAAAGAATCCTATGGCCCAGTGAAATCTAACTCAGGAAAAAAAAAATGAAGCAAATCAAAGCAGATGGCCTCTGGTGAAGGGGGAGTGTCTGCTCAGCTCAGCCAGTCTGCCTCTCAACAGCTGGCCCTGAGATGTATCCTCAGAACCCTGAAACTTGGCATATTTATTTATTGAATGAATATTTTTTGAGAATCTACTATGGCTGGCCCTAAAGTTGCTGCTCTGCCATTCTCTGTGGCACTGGATATTAAAGAGATATGTTACAGATTCAGACTCTGGCATTTGTGTCTGTGGCTCTGTGTCTTCGATATCTGCCCTATGGGGGCACAATTCAGTGCCCAACCCGCACCTTACACCTAACTGTCCTCTTGCCACTCCCTCTTCCTTGCTTCTCTACCCCTACACCCAAATTCCTGCTTGTCTGCCCAGCACTGTCTCTTCCAAGGCATGAGGGGAAAGCTAGACTTATTGCTAGGTTCATTCCAACTCCATTCTCCTATGTTTCTCCCCAGGTTATTCTGGGATTAGCAGCTATTAAAAAAGTAGAAGAAGCATCCCCCAGGGCTGAGGCCTCATCTATACTTAATGGTTGCCAAGGCTTTGAGTATCTGCTTCTTGCTCAAGTAACATTCTATCATATAATGGTCCAGGGCAAATGGCTCTGTGAAATGCCCCACACCAACTCTTCACCACAACCTGCACACAGAGCTTTCCATGAGGCTCATCTCTAGTGGGGAGAATAGAAGGAGCAGGGGGAAGTAACATTAATCCTACATCCAGTCAGAAAGAGGCCCAACTAGATAAGGTAGAACCCCAAAATGTGAATGTTTAACAAGTATCCCAGGTAATGATTCTTATCACCAGGGATGTTTAAGAAACCCCAGATCAGGGCTTCTTAGCCCTGGTTGCATATCAGAATCACCAGATGCCCAGGTCACACCCCAGACCAATGATATCAGAGCCTCTGGACATGGAACTCTGGCATCAATATTCCTTTTAAGTTATCTAGGTGATTCTAACGTTCAAGCAGGACTGAAATCCATAATCTTAGATGATCTGTGAACACTTTCAGCCTCAAGTTATATGGCCTAGAAATGACATGTGGCTGATAAGTCCCCTAGAGGAGGGTGAGAGGACACTGAGGGGCAAGAAGAGCAGGCTTCTTTGGGGGAGGCAGCGTGTTGACGGGGAGAGAGCACTGAAGTGTCTTTGATCACTAGCGTAGATGGTAGAAGACAGCAGGGAAGCCTGCCTGCCCAGGCAGAATGAATACCCAGCTTGAAAGCCCAATTTTTGGAGTGGTCAGCAACCCAGATGGTGTCCTCAAGGAAATTAAAGTCTAGTGTGGGAGTCTGATAGGCCTTTGCTCTGGACACTTCACCCGGAGCTCTCAGCCTTTCACAGAGCATCTCCCTTTCCACATCTCCGGTAGACAAGGACTCAGGCAGAGGGAGGAGCCTTGCTGAAGCCCACATCTTCCTAAGTGCTGCAGGTACTACCCACACCACCCCCTGCCTCTACAAATGCATCCAAGGCTCACCTTCACCTTCAAGACAAAGTCCTTACTTCTCAGGCTGAAATTGCAGGCTCTTCCCCATCTGGTAGTAAGGAAGAATAAATCTGACTTCATATTAGACTGGTTTATTTATTACTTTAACCTTTGTATTCTGCTGCTTTTGCTTCCAGTTAAGAATGGAATGATCTTTCCTTTTCTATTAAATATTAGTGCCAATTGCTATTTATTGAGATTTCAAGTATCATCTGTATACTATTTCAAGAGCTCTACATGTATTAACTCATCAAATTCTCATAGTAGCCCTATACAAAGGTCGGCTAACTGCTCCATTTTGTAGATGAGGAAACTGAGACCAGAGAAGAAAGGTAAATCTTCCATGGTTACACAGCTGTAAGGACAAGAGTTACAGCCTCCATCCATGATTAATGCTTTATTCAGTGTTCAACCCATCAAGCCATGTATCTTTGAACTGCCTTTTCACTTCTTTTCCCTTATTTTATCTATCTGAAATTATATAGGATCCAGGGCCTTGCTGGAAGGCTTTCCTGATCACCCCCATTCACACTGCTGTGAACATAGCAGTTCAGTGAACAGGAACTCTCTTGTGACTCTCATGTAGCATCATGAACCAAGCTTGGCTTTCCAAGACAGACAGAGCTGTCTGTGATAGCTGTGGCCATGGGCGAGTCACTTCACCTTGCTGAGCTACCTCATCCCTACTATGCAGCTAATGATAACATTTGCCTCAAAGGCAGCTGGAAAGATTGAGTGAGGCAGTGGATAAAAACAAGGCCTCTGCAGAAAATATAAAAACAGTAGATTAAATAAGTCAAAATCCTGGTTTTTTCAACCAAATCAAGAAAAGAAATGAACCACTAGCAAATTTAATTTTTAAAAAGGAAAAAGCACAAATAAAAGTACAGGAAAGAAATAACTAGTAATACACAGCAAATTTTTAAGAAGTAATAAAAGACTACTTTGTATAAATATATGTACATAAGTTAGAAAACCTAGATGAAATGCATCATTTCATAAGAAAATATAATTTACCAAACTTTAACATGTTGATAGAAAGCATAAGCAGAGCGGTTATAACAGAATTAAAGCAAATTATTAAGAAATTATCCCACAAAATTCAGTAGGCCCAGATGATATCATAGGGGAATCCTGCAAAAGACACCAGATAGCTTTAATGCTATATAAATTGCTTCAGAGAAAATAAAGGAAAATGTCCACATTCTTTTTACAAAGTGAGTATAACACTAATATCTAAATATGATATGATACATGCTATGTATGTTTCCCTGGTGGCTCAGATGGTAAAGAATCCGCCTGCAATGTGAGAGACCAGGGTTTGATCCCCTGGTTGGGAAGATCCACTGGAGGAGGGCATGGCAACCTACTCCAGTATTCTTGCCTGGAGAATACCCATGGACAGAGGAACCTGGCAGGCTACAGTTCGTGAGGTCACAAAGAGTTGGATATGACTGAGCAACTAAGCACATCACAGTACGTGCTATAATATGATAAAGATAATTTTAAAAGGACTAAATTTCAGATTAATATCACTTATGAATATTGACACAAAAATTTCAAAATTAAATTTTAGTGAGCATATTTCAACAGCAAGTTAAGAAAACATCATGACCAAGAACAGTTTATGAAGAAATGGGAAGTTGATTTAATAGCCAAAAATCTATTAATATAAATTGCTATATTAATACATTAATAGTTCTGAAAAAAAAACCTTTGAAAACATTCAACATTCATTCCTAAAAAGAAAAACTCAGAAGAAAATTAAAAAAAAAATACAACAAGAACAAAAAAACCAAGGCCTCTGGCAGTGGAAGTAAAATCTCTTGACCAAGACCTGACTGTGGCTTGCTGGTTTCCTCACGCCATTTGGTTGGCTGTCTGAGAGAGTGAGGCTACAGGTTAGGGAGGCAAAGGCCCTCGAGTGGCTCTGTTCCTGGAGAAAGGTAAGGAAGTGGTCAATTACTGCAGCCTCTCCACAGGCAGCTCCATATTCTTGTGTTCTAGATAGCTTTTCTTTTGGACCTTCACAACTATCCTGTGGGGCAGAGTCACTATTCCCCTGTCCCAAATGAGAATGCCAAGGCCTTTGAAATGGAAGGGAGGGTACACAATAGGAGACAACCTGAGGCTCAGGCTCCCACCCTGGGAATCAGGCCCCAGTACATTGTGGGAGAAGTGGTTGCATTATCACAGAAGGGCCTAAGCCCTTCCACCTGCCAGAGTCTTGGTCAAGAAGAGGTACCCTCTACTTGCAGGGTGGTGGTGCCCACTGTGTCTGGTGAGTGTTGCCCTAAAGGCTGCATGTGCCTTTGAAGCACACCTGGGATTCAGCCACTTACCAAACACTCCCGAGTGGACACCACCCACAATATGACTGAAGATCCCTATGCAGACAAATAGTCATGAATGATAAAGATGTTTCAAAACAATTTATAAAGGAGTGGTACATCCTGCCCAGGAGAAATGGGGCTGGCCTTGGGTGTAGGGCCCAGAGTGGGAACTACAAGTCTGGTGGTTTAGTTGGACTGTGTATTCACCTCTCTGCAAGTATATAGACATTAATTTATATATAATTTATGCATATATTTCCTATAGCAGATACTTTCAGAATTCCAGAATGTCCCCAGCTTGTGGCAGCCATGACCATGGAAAGCTGAGACAGAAGCAAAGAAGAAACCAAGCAGAGACACAGCAAATCTTCACCTACCACCTGATTTCTTTCAGATCCTAGACCTGTACCTGGTTCTTATTTTCATGAATGGAATCTGTTCTCACTAGCCACCTCTGCTCACTGGCTTCTTTCCTGGAATTATGTGTTCTTTGTATTTCTCTCTTACTCCAGAAAGTCTCACACAGCCTGGGCACTTGAAATACATACAGACTGTTAAGTTACCCAATTTCTATAATAACAATTATCCATCACCCACATATATGTATTACATTTAATGGTTTGGAAAGTGCTTTCAGATAAATTATCTAATTTGTGTCCCAACCCCAGTTGTGTAGAGAAGTACCATGAGAGTCAGATGGTAAGTGGAACACATATTGGACAGGGAGGCAGGAGTCTTGGGTGCAAGTCCTGGTGTGACTACTTACTCATTCTGTGGTTTCAAGAAACTTTTCTCCTTCCCTATAAAATGAGGAAATTAGATCAGATTGGAGATAAAAGGTTTTTTTTTAAATTGAAGTATAGTTGCTGTACAATATTATATAAGTTACAAGTGTACAATGTAGTGATTCATAATGTTAAAGGTAATATTCCACTTATAAAGTATTTGCTATATTCCTTGTGATGTATAATATACCCTTGTAGTTTATTTTATACCTAATAGTTTGTACCTCTTAATCCCCTACCCTTATATGACCCCTCCTCACCCATTGGTACCCACTAGTTTGTTCTCTACATCTGTGAGTCTCCTTCCTTTTTGTTATATTCAAGAGTTTGTTGTATTTTTTAGATTCCACGTATAAGTGATAGCAGGCAGTTTTTGTCTTTGTCTATCTGACTTATTTCACTTAGCATAACGCCCTCCAAGTCCATCCATATTGTTGAAAATGATGAGATTTCATTTTTAATGGCTAGGTAGTGTTCCATTTTGTATATATACCATATCTCCTTTATAGATTGAGAATAAAAATGTGCACAATAAGCACCGGCTGCCTGAAACACTGTCGGGAGGCAGATTCTGAGGACATCTGGACTAAGGGATAAGAAGTTCCATGACTGGACAAGTGATATCTGCTGTGGATGAGAAGAGAGGGTATTTAAGAGCCCATTTCAGATCTGAGTGTTTGGGATTTTCAAGTGCTGTCCCCCGAGATCACTCAGGGAGCTCAAGGCAGAGCTGGGACTGGGCTCATTCCTCTACCAAATAAGCTTTCCACTTCCCCTTTCAAGCTCCACTGGGGGCACTGGACTCATAATTTACTTCGGCCCTAGGTACCCAGTAGAGATTTGCTGAGTATTTACTTTGTAGTTTGTTGATAGCCATTCTCCCAAATGATGTTTTTAAGATACCTTCGTGTTGTAGCTTGGATTGGTACTTTAGTATTACATATATTTAATGGATAAAGTTTGGTGAGTATACAGTTCAGAGAAGAAACTAAAAATCATATTTAACTCCACCATCCAGGGTAATCAGTGTGACACTTTAGTGTATTTCTTTTCAGGCTTTCATTCATATATTATACTATATATCAAATATTATATTATATATCACATATTATATCATGTATTATATATATATACTGGAAAATGTCAGTTTTCATTCCAATCCCAAAGAAAGGCAATGCCAAAGAATGCTCAAACTACCGCACAATTGTACTCATCTCACACACTAGAAAAGTAATGCTCAAAATTCTCCAAGCCAGGTTTCGCGTGAACCATGAACTTCCAGATGTTCAAGCTGGCTTTAGAAAAGGCAGAGGAACCAGAGTTCAAATTGTCAACATCCGCTGGATCATCAAAAAAGCAAGAGAGTTCCAGAAAAACATCTATTTCCGCTCCATTGACTCTGCCAAAGCCTTTGACTGTGTGGATCATAGCAAACTGTGGAAAATTCTGAAAGAGATGGGAATACCAGACCACCTGACTTGCATCCTGAGAAATCTGTATGCAGGTCAAGAAGCAACAGTTAGAACCGGACATGGAACAACAGACTGGTTCCAAAAAGGGAAAGGAGTACGTCAAGGCTGTATATTGTCACCCTGCTTATTTAACTTCTATGCAGAGTACCTCATGAGAAACGCTGGGCTGGATGAAGCACAAGCTGGAATCAAGATTGCCGGGAGAAATATCAATAACCTCAGATATGCAGATGACACCACCCTTGTGGCAGAAAGTGAAGAACTAAAGAGCCTCTTGATGAAAGTGAAAGAGGAGTGTGAAAAAGTTGGCTTAAAGCTCAACATTCAGAAAACTAAGATTATGGCATCTGATCCCATCACTTCATGGCAAATAGATGGGGAGACAGTGGAAAGAGTGACAGACTTTATTTTGGGGGGCTCGAAAATCACTGCAGATGGTGACTGCAGCCATGAAATTAAAAGACGCTTGCTCCTTGGGAGAAAAGTTATGACCGACCTAGACAGCATATTAAAAACAGAGACATTACTTTGCCAAAAAAGGTCCATCTAGTTAAGGCTATGGTTTTTCCAGTGGTCATGTATGGATGTGAGAGTTGGACTATAAAGAAAGCTGAGTGCTGGTGAATTGATGCTTTTGAAGTGTGGTGTTGGAGAAGACTCTTGAGAGTCCCTTGAACTGCAAGGAGGTCCCACCAGTCCATCCTAAAGGAAATCAGTCCTGAATATTCATTGGAAAGACTGATGCTGAAGCTGAAACTCCAATATTTTGGCCACCTGATGTGAAGAACTGACTCATTTGAAAAAACCCTGATGCTGGGAAAGATTGAAGGCAGGAGGAGAAGGGGACAACAGAGGTAGATGATGGTTGAGTGGCATCACCGACTCAATGGACATGAGTTTGAGTAAACTCTGGGAGCTTGTGATGGACAGGGAGGCCTGGCGTGCTGCAGTCCATGGAGTTGCAGAGTTGGACATGGTTGAGTGACTGAACTGAACTGAACTGAATCCCATGAGGGAAGTAGGGCAGGGGCTTCATATATCAAGGGGGGCTCAGAAACGGAAATGTCCAGAGTCAGCAAAGCTGCCCATGGAATCCCAACTGCAGCACACAGGTGCACACAATTTTTCTCATGTGTTCATTTTATGGCATGCACACATAAATAAGCTCAGTAAAATGTGTTGCTGTGATGTATAAGAAATGGACCCTCATGTCAAAGAGCTTATGAGACCAGTACGGGGGTAGTTGAGTCAAGGGCTCACTTCTGTCCAAGAGATATGAGTTCCAGTAGTTGCTGGGTCTTGACTGGGGCTTTGAAGGATGAGCAACATTAGAAAAAGCAGAGCATACGTGTGAGTACATTAGCAGCTGTTTCACTCACACATATTCCTGCCATCCTAATAAGTGCAGGGATCTGAAATACCAGACATAATCTGCATTAGTTTATCAGACTTGTTAGTCAGACCACTGAAGAGCACCAGTCTCAGCTGAAAGGAAGTAAGGTGAAGCATGACACATAAGCCACCAAGAAGCAGCTCTGGGACTGTGGCAGTGGATGTGCTACTTCTACGTGTGTATGTGGTGAGGGTGGGGGCTCAGTGGGACATGGGAAGAGATGCGACTGCCGGCACCATGAAACTCCAGGATCAACCCAAACTCCAGGGTGTCTGTTCAGTCACTTGCTCCTCATCATAGCCTCCCTCCACCTGCAAGCCTGGTTGGGAGCTTATCACCACCCACACTGCCAGTCCCCTCTACAATGTTCCCTCCCCACAGAAAAGGCTTCTAACCTCCTGGAGTCCTGTGACTCCCCTATTTATAATTGATGCATACATCCCTTCTAGCAACTTCTTAATTCCCTTCCCTCCTTGATTTTTCTCAATAGATTTATAACCATCTAGCATTCTATAAATTTTATTTGTTTCCCTTCGGTCTGTCTCCCTTCACTATAATGTGAGTTCCACGAAGAAAAGGATTTTTTTTTTACAATTGAAGTATAGTTGGTTTACAATGTTGTGCTAGATTCTGATATATATATATATATATATATATATATATATATATGCACACACTTTTTCCAATCCTCTTTCTATTCTAGATTATTATAAGATATTGAATATAGTTCCCGGTGCTATACACTAAATTCTTGTTTCTCTATTTTATGTATAGTAATTTTATATCCATTAATTCCAAGCTCCTAATCTATCTCTCCCCTCCTCTTTCCCCTTTGTGGCCATAAATCTGTTTTCTATGCCTGTCAATCTGTTTCCATTTTGTAAATAAATTCATTTGTAATATTTTTAAGATTCCACATATGATATATATTTGTCTTTCTCTGTCTGAATTTACTTAGTATGATGATTTCTAGGATGATCTATGTTATGTTGCTGCACATAACATTATTTCACTCTTTATTGGCTGAGTAATATTCCATTATATATATATTTTTGTGTGTGTATATATATGTATATATACACATACACACACCTATATATATACTTTGTCTTCTTTGTCCATTCATCTGTCAATGGACATTTTTGTTGCTTCCATGTCTTGACTATTGTAAATAGTGCTACTATGAACATTGGGGTGCATGTATCTTTTTAAATTACAGTTTTCCTCTTTTCAGGGTATACACCCTGAAGTGGGATTGCTGGATCATATGGTAACTTTAGTTTTCTAAGAAACTTCCATACTGTTTTCCATAGTGGCTACACCAGTTTACCCACCAACAGTATAGGAGGGTTCATGAGGGAAGGAATTTTTGGATGAGTTTGCCTCTTATATTCACTGCTGAGTTCCTCAGTCTCTGTAATAGTGCTTGGCACAGCATGGGTGCTCAACTAATATTTGTGAAATGAATGAGGTCTCACAAATCCTCTACCACCCATCAAGCCTGCAAAACCTCCCAGTACGCACAAGCACACACCCAGCCCACAGAGTGGTGACTGAGCACTGTTGTTACAGAGAACCACCTAGTTTGCTTGAACAGCTAAATCTGGTGTCCTTCCTCCAGTCTCTGTGTCACATGTGCCCCACATCCACCCACACTTGTGACTTGGGCCAGCTTCCCCTTCCCTCAACTCACATAATCCTTCCTCAAAGGGACTTCAAATTCCAGTTGAAACTCTGCTCTACTACTTCAAACTTTTCCCTAGTCCCATCCAATTTCTTGACATCCCCATCTACTGCTTTTTTCCTGGATGACAATTCAAGCCAATAAACATTGGCTTACTGTAGCACAAGGCCCAAAGCTGTTTCAACATTCATTCAACACACAATTATTAAGCACCCATATATAAGATGCCATACAAGGACAAAAAAGACATGATTCCTGTCCTTACGGAGCTCCCAGTCTAGTGTGGGAGTCTGGAATGTAACCAGATAAATACTAGTCTGGGTGATCAGTTCAGTGACAAACACCCAAGAGTTGTGGGAGCCCAAAAGAAGACCCTCAACCCAGGCTGGCTCCCAGAAGGAGAGGTTGTATGGGATGAGGTTTGAAGGATGGGAAGGAATTTGCCAAGTGATGAAGTAGGAAGAAAAAAAATGTTTTAGGCAGAGGAGGAAGCATGTGCCAAAATGTGGAAATGGGCAAGAATTGTTTTGTAAGGTAGGAGTGTTCCCATCTACATGGGGAGTGGAAGAGATGAGGCTGAAGAGGAAGGCAGACACAGGGTCTTGCAGACCATGGAGAAGAGTTTGGATTTTATCCAGGGGGCACTAGAGAGCTCCCTGAGGGTCTTTCCGGGGGTGTGGAGCATGGGTTGGAGGAGTTAAGCATGAACTCAGGGAAACAGGAGTCATTGCGTTATTCCAAGTGAGGGGGTGGGGTGAGATAAATTAGGACTTTGAGATTAACATATACACACTACAATATATAAAATAAGGAAACAACAAGGATATACTTATAGCACAAGAAACTATACTTGATATCTTGTAACAACTTATGATGGAAAAGAATATGAAAATGAATATATATATATATATATATATGAATCACTTTGCTATATGCCTGAAATTAGCACAACATTATGAATTAATTGGGCTTCCCTGGTGGCTTAGAGGGTAAAGCGTGTGCCTCCAATGCAGGAGACCCGGGTTATGAATTAATTATACCTCAATAAAAAAATATGGACAAGTGAGTGGTGAAAGATGATGATGGTAGCAGTGTGGGTATGGAGGTGGGGACAGACTCAAACTTGAATGGTAAGGAGGAGAGAAAAATCCCTGGACTTGGGGACTGGTTGGCCAGAGGGGAGGGGAAAGGATGCTTCAGAAAGGGAGAGATGCTGAGCCGGGGTAGAACCATGGTGGCTTTGAGGTGCTTGTGGAATATCCAAGGGGAGATATCCAGCAGACAATGAGACTCATGAGTGCCAACATTTCCCTCTAGTGGCTCTGTCCTGTCCATCTTCAGATTTTCCCTCTCATTTTCACCCCTAAGCCCTGTCATTTCTACCAGATCTCTTTGTTCATACCTCTCTTCCCTCTTTTTTGTGAGGCCATCAACTTGTCTGCCCACTTCCTTCCTATTACCTTATTCTCTGTTCCACCCCAATTAAATATCCCTAAATATGTCTGAGTACAACTGCATATTTCTAATTAATACATACTCTTTTTCCTGTCAGTTTCTTTCTCATAGTGAATTTTTAACTGCAGGTATACATATTAAGTCTTGACATAGAATCATCTGATCAGAGAATGTTGAGGTACTATTAGTAAATAGAAAGGTCCTTAGAATTGTAAAGCCGGGAGAGGGGAAGCAAATTGTCAAGGTCACACACAGTGAGCTCATAGCTGAGACAGACTAGATCCTGGTACTTCTGTATCCCAGGCTAGTGCTTGAGTGCATAGAGTGGATTCTTTCTAGCATAAAAAGGGTGCTGGGATACTGAGCAACCACCGAGGGTGGTCACTTGCCATGAAGACAAAAACAGGAGTTAGGAAATCTTCTCTTCCAAACTCCACCAGCAGAGAGTTGCTCTTCAGTTGACTCTAGCATTCCTGCTTCAAAATATGGGTTGTACTAGGCTGACCTCTGTCCCCCATGTGTTCTCACTGGGGTGAATGCCACCTGGCAAGTATTAGGTGTGCTATTGGGACCAGCCCATTGGAGGAGAATGGAGACAGGCATCTTCTTCTTCAACAGTATCTTCTTCGAGCAGAGACATGGGTGCTTCATTGGCCAGTCCAGAGATCACCTAGGGTTTGACATCCTTGTTCAAACAGTAGTTTCTGAGAGCCAGGAGCCCTATGAAGAGCAATGAAGATTAATTACCCACAAGGACAGGGTCCATCTCTTCCAGACTTTCCCTAGGGAGAGGGAAGGCATCACAATGGGAGTGGGGGAACCCCTGGGGCCTCCAACCCACTTGGTGGCTTCTCTGAGACATAGAATCTGTTACAGAGTTCATCCAATTCTCACAGAATTGCCAGTAATTATCACCCAGGGCAGGACACTTGGAGTCAAATTTCTTCCACACAACTTAGTAGCTGTGTGATATTGGACAACTTATCTAACCTCTCTGAACCCCAGTTGCCAACTCTGTAAAATATAAGCAATTTGTATCCACCTTACATTGTTGTGAGATGCTTAAAGGAGAGTACGGATGTAAAAGAGCTCTATAAACTATAAACCTCTGCAAAAATGAGACAAAATTTTATTGTCAGGAATTCTTCCTACTGTCTGACCTCTAGCATTGACTCCTCTTGCTGTAGTTTTAGTTCATAGTCTCTTACTAATCCTTCTTCTTCAAAGTGGAATGAGGTGTCCTCCAAACAGTACCACTGCCTTCCTGAATCTTGTGAAGCTCCCATATTCCTTTTACTTAAAAATCGAGACTCAACTGGACATAGCCTCTGACTTCAGATCTTGAAGGTGTGGTTCCAAGCAGAGGTTGTATATGGGATCTGGGTGGCCTCCAGGGTGGGAGATGAAGGATGTGTGCTAAAAATTTGCTTCTTCCCCCAGCTGCCCTTCTTCCAATAGCAGAAAACCAGTCCCACAAGACCACCTCAGAAATTTACATTTTGAACATGCACCCCATATAAGTCCAGTGAAGAGTACCTCAGAACTGGGCTTCAAGGATAGCTGCCCAGATTTTTCAACATGGCTGGAGCCAGGAAGTAGCCCTCCTGTGTTCTTTGCAACTTAACACAAGGCAATATGCTTAGTTGCTCGGTCATGTCTGACTCTTTGTGACCCCATGGACTGTAGCCCACCGGGCTCCTCTGTTCATTCTGTACCTCTGCTCAACTTGATTGGTCAAGTTTTGATATTTTCCAGGTGGAGATAATAGTAATGAATCTAACCTCGATTGAAAATATTAATATTATAAGCCCCAAACTCTTCTATGCCCCCTATGTATTGATCCAGTTATTCTTTTTTTTAGTTTTTTAAAATTAATTTATTTTTTTATTGAAGGAATATTGCTTTACAGAATTTTTTTTTTCCTGTCAAACCTCAACGTGAATCAGCCATAGGTATACATATATCCCCTCCCTTTTGAACCTCCTCATCTCCCTCCCCATTCCACCCCTCCAGTTTGATAGAGAGCCCCTATTTGAGTTTCCTGAGCCATACAGAAAATTCCTGTTGGCTATCTATTTTACATATGGTAATGCAAATTTCCATGTTACTCATTCCATACCGTCTCCTCCCTTCTCCCCATGTCCATATGTCTATTCTCTATGTCTGTTTCTCCATCGTTGCCCTGTAAATAAATTCTTCAGTACTGTGTTTCTAGATTTCGTATATATGCGTTAGAATATGGTATTTATTTTAGTCTTTCTGACTCAGTTCATTTTGTATAATAGGTTCTAGGTTCATCCACCTCATTAGAACTGATTCAAATGTGTTCTTTTTTATGGCTGAGCAATATTCCATTGTGTATATGTACCACAACTTCTTTATTCATTCATCTGTCAATGGACATCTAGGCTGCTTCTATGTTCTAACTATTGTAAATAGTGCTGCAATGAACAATGGGACACATGTGTCCCTTTCAATTTTTGTTTCCTCAGGATATATGCCTAGGGGTGGGATTACTGTGTCACATGATGGCTTTATTCCTAGTTTTTTAAGGAATCTCAGTAACGTCTTCCATAGTGGCTGTACTTTTCTCCACATCCTCTCCAGAATTTAGTTTGTAGACTTTTTGATGAGGGCCATTCTGACTGGTGTGAAGTGATATCTCATTGTAGTTTTGATTTGCATTTCTCTAATAATGAGTGGTGTTGAGCATCTTTTCATGTGTTTGTTAGATATATGTATGTCTTCCCTGGAGAAATGTCTGTTTAGATCTTTTTCCCACTTTTTGATTGGGTTGTTGTTTTTCTGGTATTGAGTTGTATGAGCTGCTTATATATTTTGGAAAGTAATCCTTTGTCAGTTGTTTCATTTGACATTGTTTTCTCCCATTCTGAGGGTTGTCTTTTCACCTTCCTTATAGTTTCCTTTGCTGTGCAAAAACTTTTAGGTTTAATCATGTCTCACTTGTTTACTTTTGTTTTTTTTTCCCCATTACTCTAGGAGGTGGGTCATAAAGGATCTTGCTTTGATTTATGTCATCGAGTGTTCTGCCTATGTTTTCCTCTAAGAGTTTGATAGTTTCTGATCTTACATTTAGGTCTTTAATCCATTTTGAGTTTATCTTTGTGTATGGTGTTAGGAAGTGTTCTGATTTCATTCTTTTACACGTAGCTGTCCATGTTTCCCAGCACCATTTATTGAAGAAACTGTCTTTGCCCCATTGTATATTCTTTCCTCATTTGTCAAAAATAAGGTACCCACAGGTGCATGAGTTTATTTCTGGAGTTTCTATCTTGTTCTGTTGGTCTATATTTCTGTTTTTGTGCCAGTACCATACTGTGTTGATGACTGTAGCTTTGTAGTATAATCTGAAGTCAAGAAGGTTGAGTCTTCCAGCTCCATTCTTCTTTCTCAAGACTGCTTTGGCTATTCAGGGTCTTTTGTGTTTCCATATGAATTGTGAAATTTTTTGTTCTACTTCTGTGAAAAATGCCATTGGTAATTTGATAGGGATCACACTGAATCTGTAGATTGCATTTGGTAGTATGGTCATTTTCACAATATTGATTCTTCCTACCCAGGAACATGGAATACCTCTCCATCTGTTTATGTCATCTTTGATTTCTTTCATTATTGTCTTATAATTTTCTGTGTACAGTTCTTTTGTCTCCTTAGGTAGGTTTATTCCTAGATATTTAATTATTTTTGTTGCAATGGTGAACAGGATTGATTCCTAAATTTCTCTTTCTGATTTTTCATTGTTAGTATATAGAAATGCAAGTGATTTCTGTGTATTGATTTTGTATCCTGCAACTTTGCTCAATTCACTGATTTGCTCTAGTAATTTTCTGATACTATCTTTAGGGTTTTCTACATACAGGATCATGTCATCTGCAAACAGTGAGAGCTTTACTGCTTCTTTTCTGATCTGTGTTCCTTTTATTTCTTTTTCTTTTATGATTGTTGTAACTAGGACTTCCAGAACTGTCTTGAATAATAGTGGTGAAAATGGACACCCTTGTCTTGTTCCTGATCTTAGGGGTAACGCTTTTAGGTTTTCCACCATTGAGAATAATGTGTGCTGTAGGCTTATCATTTATGGCCTTTACTATGTTGAGGTAGGTTCCTTCTATGTCCATTTTTGGAAGAGCTTTTGGGTGCTGAACTTTGTCAAAGGCTTTTTCTGCATCTATTGAGATTATCATATGGTTTTTATTTTTCAATTTGTTAATATGGTGTATCACATTGATTGATTTCCATATATTGAAGAATCCTTGCATCCCCAGAATAAACCCAACTTGACCATGGTGTATGAGGTTTTTGATGTGTTGCTGAATTCTGTTAGGTAAAATTTTGTTGAGGATTTTTGCATCTATGTTCATCAGTGATATTGACCTGTAGTTTTCTTTTTTTGTGTTGTCTTTTTCTGGTTTTGGCATCAGGGTGATGGTGGCCTCATAGAATGTGTTTGGAGGTGTTCCTTCCAGTGCAATTTTTTGAAAGAGTTTTAGAAAGATAAGCATTAGCTCTTCTCTAATGTTTGATAGAATTCTCCTTTGAAGCCATCTGGTCCTGGGTTTTTGTTTTTGGGAGATTTTTGACCACAGCTTCAATTTCAGTGCTTGTAATTGGGTTGTTCATAATTTTTATTTCTTCTTGGTTTAGTCTTGGAAGATTGAGCTTTTCTAAGAATCTGTCCATGTCTTCCAGGTTGCCTATTTTATTGCCATATAGTTGTTCATAATAGTCTCTTATAATCCTTTGTATTTCTGCATTGTCTGTTGTAACCTCTCCTTTTTCATTTCTAATTTTGTTGATTTGATTCTTTTCTCTTTTCTTCTTAATGAGTCTGGATAAAGGTTTGTCAATTTTGTTTCTCTTCTTAAAGAACCAGCTTTTAGTTTTATTAATCTTTATTATTGTTTCTTTCACTTCACTTTCATTTATTTCTGATCAGATCTTTATGATTTCTTTCCTTCTGCTAATTTTGGTGTGTTTTTTTTTTGTTGTTGTTCTTCTTCTTTTTCCAGTTGCTTTAGGTGTAAACTTAGCTTGTCTATTCGATGTTTTTTTTGTTTCTTGAGGTATGATTGTATTGCTATAAACCTCCCTTGAATTGCTTTTGCTGCATCCCATAAGTTTTGAGTTGTTGTGTTTCATTATCATTTGTTTCTAGAAATTTTTTGATTCCCCTTTTGATTTCTTCAGTAACCTGTTGGTTATTTAGAAACATGTTGTTTAATCTCCAAGTGTTTGGGTTTCTTACCGTTTTTTTCTTGTAATTGATATCTAGTCTCATAGCATTGTGGTTGGAGAAGATGTTTGATACCATTTCAATTTTCTTAAATTTGCTGAGGTTTGATTTGTGACCCAAGATGTGGTCTATCCTAGAGAATGCTCCATGTGCACCTGAGAAGAAGGTGTATTCTTCTGCATTTGGATGGAACGTCCTGAAGATATCAATGAGATCCAGCTCATCTAATGTATCATTTAAGACTTGTGTTTCCTTATTAATTTTCTGTTTTGTTGATCTGTTCATTAGTGTGCGTGGGGTGTTAAAGTCTCCTACTGTTATTGTATTACTGTCATTTTCTCTTTTTATGTCTGTTAGTGTTTGTCTTATGTATTGAGGTGCTCCTATGTTGGGTCCATAGATATTTACAACTGTTATATCTTCATCTTGGATTGATCCCTTGATCATTATGTAGTGCCCTTCCTTATCTCTTGTAATCTTCTTTATTTTAAGGTCTATTTTTTCTGATATGAGGATTGTGACTCCAGCTTTCTTTTGCTTCCCATTTGCATGGAATATATTTTTCCATCCTCTCATTTTCAGTCTATATGTGTCTTGAGGTCTGAAGTGGGTTTCTTGTAGACAGCATATATATGGGTCTTGTTTTTGTATCCATTCAGCCAGTCTGTGTCTCTTGGTTGAAGCATTTAATCCATTTCCATTTAAAGTAATTATTGATATATATGTTCCTATTGCCATTTTCTTAATTGTTTGTGGTTGATTTTGTAGATCTTTTTTCTTCTCTTGTATTTCTTGACTATGTAAGTCCCTTTAACATTTGTTGTAAAGCAGGTTTGGTAGTACTGAATTCTCTTAACTTTTGCTTGTCTGAAAAGCTTTTTTATTTCTCCATCAATTTTGAATGAGATCATTGCCAGATACAGTAATCTTGGTTGTAGATTTCCCCCTTTCGGTACTTTAAATATATCCTGCCATTCCCTTCTGGCCTGCAGAGTCTCTGCTGAAAGGTCAGCTGTTAAGTGTATGGAGTTTCCCTTGTGTGTTACTTGTTGCTTCTCCCTTGCTGCTTTTAATATTCTTTCTTTGTGTTTAGTCTTTGTTATTTTGATTAATATGTGTCTTGAAGTGTTTTTCCTTGGGTTTATCCTGTATGGGACTCTTTGTGCCTCTTGGACTTCATTGACTATTTCCTTCTCCATGTTGGGGAAATTTTCAACTATAATTTCTTCAGTAATTTTCTCATACCCTTTCTTTTTCTCTTCTTATTCTGGGACCACTATAATTCGAATGTTGGTGCGTTTGACATGGTCCCAGATGTCTCTGAGACTGTCCTCAGCTCTTTTCATTCTTTTTACTGATTCTTTTATTCTTATATCCATAGGAGGTTAAGGTTTATATTACCCAAATTTTACAAAAAAGGAAACTGAGACACAGAAAGATTAAGTAACTTGCCCATGATTTCTGTTTTAGGTGACATAGGTCAGATTATGCTACAGTAATAAATATCACCCAAATCTCTGCGACTTCAAAAGAAAGTTTACTCTCTCATTTTATATGTCTACCATGGGTCAGCAGGAGGGTTCTATGACCCAGGCTGGGGGGACAGCTACCATCTTATAATACCACCATCTCCACATGGACTTTCTCCATCACCAAGACTGTGGAAGAGGAAGATGGATAATTGAAGACCTGCAACTAAACGTTTAAATCCTGCCTATCACAATCCCACAGCTAGCGAAAAATTGATGTTTTCTTCCTCGAGGAGTGGGGAGACAGGCATAAAGAAAGCATTGTTTGTCATCAGGAAATTCTCAGCATCTAAGTTTCATCTCTTCTCTTGTAGTTTGGGATGATGTCACCCCAGACTCCTTTACACAAGCCTCCCTCAGCTTCCTGACATCAGCTCAGGAGGATGTGGTAGGACATCACCTCAGGAGGATGTGGTAGGAGCTGCAGACAGCAAACTAAAGCTCTGCTAATGTTCTCTGCTCACCAGGACCAAGATCTCCCAATTTGCTCTGGCTTTCCTGTCTATTATGCTCTAACATTCTAAAAAATCAACAGAAAAGGATTTCTGTGAACCTGAGCTAGTGGCAGGGGTGGAGTGAAGTGCACCTCACCAGAAGCATGTGTACTCCTACCCCTCCAAGCTCAGAGAATAGAAGAGGACACTGGACTGAGACTTCTTCCAGGAGTAGGGTTGAAAGCACCTTGGGAACTTGAGGGGTTAGGTGGCAAGGGTCATGGGAGAGACACTGAACAGTCAGGGAGAGGCCCTACTCTCCCAACCCTTCCACTTTCCCCAAGCCATGCCCATTACTGGCTGTCTCACGGGAGGTGCTATTGGCCATTTCTACTGGGGGCACATGAGGAGAGCAGTGGGACACTGATAAAGAGGGAGGCTTGGGAATCAGGCAGCCCAGGGTTAAATTTTTGCTAGCTGTGGGATTGTGATAGGCATCACCAAGGGTTCATCAATGTCAAGCTTTCTGTATTTCCAGGTACACAGAGATTATATGTTTCCACTTGTTTAAAGTTAGATGTGGCCACAGGTCCTGCCACAGACCAGGCAGAATGGACTGTACAACCTGGTGCCTATAGATGCAAAAGCTTCTTGAGGGTGGTGACCATGCATCTCTTGTTCACCATTCCTATCACATGGCTGTTGCCCAGTAAAGAATAGGGGTCAAGCTGTATTCATCTTTGTGACCAGCACAGTGCCTGAGCTTGTTTGTCAAATGAATGGAAAGATGAGTCCTCCTCCTTGGGTAAGTTGCTTCATGTCTCTGAGATTAATTTTCCTTATTCTTCAAATAGGCATCATAATCCTGGTCTCATCTAGCTCCTGAGGACAGTCATCAGAATGAGAAAGGCAAAGTCAGTTGGCATACTTTGGAAAGGATCTGAAGAAATATTGGTATTATCTGTCCTTTTTTCCACCTTCTATTTACAGATGCAATGTCAGTTCAGTTCAGTTCAGTCACTGAGTCGTGTCCGACTCTTTGCGACCCCATGAATTGCAGCACACCAGGCCTCCCTGTCCATCATCAACTCCCAGAGTTCACTCAGACTCAAGTCCTTCGAGTCCGTGATGCCATCCAGCCATCTCATCCTCTGTCGTCCCCTTCTCCTCCTGCCCCGAATCCCTCCCAGCATCAGAGTCTTTTCCAATGAGTCAACTCTTCACATGAGGTGGCCAAAGTACTGGAGTTTCAGCTTTAGCATCATTCCTTCCAAAGAAATCCCAGGGCTGATCTCCTTCAGAATGGACTGGTTGGATCTCCTTGCAGTCCAAGGGACTCTCAAGAGTCTTCTCCAACACCACACTTCAAAAGCATCAATTCTTCGGCGCTCAGCTTTCTTCACAGTCCAACTCTCACATCCATACATGACCACTGGAAAAACCATAGCCTTGACTAGACGGACCTTTGTTGGCAAAGTAATGTCTCTGCTTTTCAATATGCTATCTAGGTTGGTCATAACTTTTCTTCCAAGGAGCAAGCGTCTTTTAATCTCATGGCTGCAGTCACCATCTGCAGTGATTTTTGGAGCCCAAAAAAATGAAGTCTGACACTGTTTCTATTGTTTCCCCATCTATTTCCCATCAAGTGATGGGACCAGATGCCATGATCTTAGTTTTCTGAATGTTGAGCTTTAAGCCAACTTTTTCACTCTCCACTTTCACTTTCATCAAGAGGCTTTTTAGTTCCTCTTCACTTTCTGCCATAAGGGTGGTGTCATCTGCATATCTGAGGTTACTGATATTTCTCCCGGCAATCTTGATTCCAGCTTGTGCTTCTTCCAGCCCAGCATTTCTCATGATGTACTCTGCATAGAAGTTCAATAAGCAGGGTGACAATATACAGCC
This sequence comes from Bubalus bubalis, assembly GCF_019923935.1. NCBI lineage: Eukaryota > Metazoa > Chordata > Mammalia > Artiodactyla > Bovidae > Bubalus > Bubalus bubalis. Next base: position 60,944,451 of record NC_059181.1, read on the forward strand.
TTGATGTACTCCTTTTCCTATTTGGAGCCAGTCTGTTGTTCCATGTCCAGTTCTAACTGTTGCTTCCTGACCTGCATGTAGGTTTCTCAGGACGCAGGTCAGGTGGTCTGGTATTCCCATCTCTTTCAGAATTTTCCAGTTTATTGTGATCCACACAGTCAAAGGCTTTGGCATAGTCAATAAAGCAGAAATAGATGTTTTTCTGGAACTCTCTTGCTTTTTCAATGATCCAGCAGATGTTGGCAATTTGGTCTCTGGTTCCTCTACCTTTTCTAAAATGAGCTTGAACCTCTGGACGTTCACTGTTCACGTATTGCTGAAGCCTGGCTTGGAGAATTTTGAGCATTACTTTACTAGTGTGTGAGATGAGTGCAATTGTGTGGTAGTTTGAGCATTCTTTGGCATTGCCTTTCTTTGGGACTGGAATGAAGACTGACCTTTTCCAGTCCTGTGGCCACTGCTGAGTTTTGCAAATTTGCTGGCATATTGAGTGCAGCACTTTCACAGCATCATCTTTCATGATTTGAAATAGCTCAACTGGAATTCCATCACCTCCACTAGCTTTGTTCAGAGTGATGCTTCCTAAGGCCCACTTGACTTCACATTCCAGGATGTCTGGCTCTAGGTTGGTGATCACACCATCATTATTATCTGAGTCATGAAGATCTTTTTTTATATTTCTTCTGTGTATTCTTGCCACCTCTTCTTAATATCTTCTGCTTCTGTTAGGTCCATACCATTTCTGTCCTTTATTATGACCATTTTTGCATAAAACCTTCCCTTGGTATCTCTAATTTTCTTGAAGAGATCTCTAGTCTTTCCCATTCTATTGTTTTCCTCTATTTCTTTGCATTGATCACTGAGGAAGGCTTTCTTATCTCTCCTTGCTATTCGTTTGAACTCTGCATCCAAATGGGTATATATTTCCTTTTTTCCTTTGCCTTTCATTTCTCTTCTTTTCACAGCTATTTGTATGGCCTCTTCAGACAACCATTTTGCCTTTTTGCATTTCTTTTTCTTGGGGATCATCTTGAGCACTGCCTCCTGTACTATGTCATGAACCTCCATGCATAGTTCTTCAGGCACTCTGTCTATCAGATCTAATCCCTTGATTATATTTGTTACTTCCACTGTGTAGTCATAAGGGATTTGATTTATATCATACCTGAATTGTTTAGTGGTTTTCCCGACTTGCTTCAGTTTAAGTCTGAACCTGACAATAAGGAGTTCATGATTTGAGCCACAGTCAGCTCCTGGTCTTGTTTTTGCTGACTGTATACAGCTTCTCCATTTTTGGCTGCAAAGAATATAATCAGTCTGATTTTGGTATTGACCATCTGGTGATGTCCATGTGCAGAGTCTTCTTTTGTGTTGTTGGAAGAGGGTGTTTGCTATGACCAGTGTGTTCTCTTGGCAGAACTCTATTAGCCTTTGCCCTACTTCATTCTGTACTCCAAGGCCAAATTTACCTGTTACTCCAGGTATTTCTTGATTTCCTACTTTTGCATTCAAGTCCCCTATAATGAAATGGACATCTTTTTTGAATGTTAGTTCTAGAAGGTCTTGTAAGTCTTCATAGAACCATTCAACTTCAGCTTCTTCAGCATTACTTGTCAGGGCATAGATTTGGATTTCTGTGATATTGAATGATTTGCCTTGGAAACGAACAGAGATCATTCTGTCATTTTTGCGATTGCATCCAAGTACTGCATTTCGGACTCTTGTTGACCATGATGGCTACTCCATTTCTCCTAAGGGATTCCTACCCACAGTAGTAGATATAATGGTCTTCTGAGTTAAATGCACCCTTTCCAGTCCATTTTAGTTCGCTGATTTCTAAAATGTCGATGTTCATTCTTGCCATCTCCTGTTTGACCACATCCAATTTGTCTTGATTCATGTACCTAACATTCCAGGTTCCTATGCAATATTGCTCTTACAGCATTGGACTTTACTTCCATTACCAGTCACATCCACAGCTGGGTGTTGTTTTTGCTTTGGTTCCTTCTCTTCATTCTTTGTGGATTTATTTCTCCACTGACCTCCAGTAGCATATTGGGCACCTACTGATCTGGGGAGTTCATCTTTCAGTGTCCTTTCTTTTTTGCCTTTTCATACTGTTCATGGGATTCTCAAGGCAAGAATACTGAAATGGTTTGTCATTCCCTTCTCCAGTGGACCACATTTTGTCAGAACTCTCCACCATGACCCGTCCATCTTGGGTGGTCCTACACAGCATGGCTCATTGTTTCAGTAAGTTAAACAAGGCTGTGGTCCATGTGACCAGATTGGTTAGTTTTCTGTGATTGTGGTTTTCAGTCTGTCTGGCCTCTGATGAAGGATAAGAGGCTTATGGAAGCTTCCTGATGGGAGAGACTGACTGAGGGGAAACTGGGTCTTATTCTGATGGGCGGGACCATGCTCAGTAAATCTTTAATCCAATTTTCTATTGAAGAGCAGGGCTGTGTTCCCTCCCTGTTATTTGACCCGAGGCCAATCTATGGTGGAGGTAATGAAGATAATGGCGACCTCCTTCAAAAGGTCCCATGCAGGCACTGATACACTCAGTGCCCCCAATCCTGCAGCAGGCCACCACCGACCCACGCCTCCACCAGACTCCTGGACACTCACGGGCATGTCTGAGTCAGTCTCTTGTGGGGTCACTGCTCCTTTCTCCTGGGTTCTGGTGTGCACAAGGTTCTGTTTGTACCCTCCAAGATTCTGTTTCCCCAGTCCTGTGTAAGTTCTGGTGGCTCTATGGTGGTTAATGGTGACCTCCTCCAAGAGGGCTTATGCCATACCTAGGTCTACTGCACCCAGAGACCCTGCCCCCGCAGCAGTCCACTGCTGACCCATGCCTCCTCAGGAGACACCCAAATACAGTTCTGTCTCAGTCTCTGTGGGGTCTCTGGGCCCTGGTGCACACAAGGTATGTTTGAGCCCTCTGAGTATCTCTGGCGGGTGTGGGGTTTGATTGTAAACGTGATTTCACCCCTCCTACCATCTTGCTGGGGCTTCTTCTTTGCCTTTGGATGTGGGATATCTCCTCAAAGTCGCTCCAGCACCATGCAGCCACTGCTCCAGCGCCTACCATCTTGCTGAGGCTTAAGTATCCCAGATAAAAATGACATGGAAAGCTTACTACAGGGTATCATACCCTTGGTAGATGCCACTCTAGTGTAGTCTTTCTGGAGAGATGGAAATGTCACGTGAGTGTATGTTCCTCGGTTCTTTGTCTCATCACTACAAAGATTTGGAGCAACGGACATTAAAGCCCTTGGCGCATCACAGCTCTCGGGTCTTGGACAAACCGTGTTACAGCTCCATTTTATTTAAAAGATAGCAGGAGAGTGAGAGAGAGGGAGAGAGAAAGAGAGAGCGTGAGCACACGCGGGAGATAGAGTCCTAGAGAAAGCGCTTTGGCTCCTCCTTTTATATGTTTTTTCTTCCACCGGGCCTGCCCTGTGCAAATTGGGCTTAGCCAGGAGTGCTGTTTGTTCTGCCTGAAGTTTTCACTCTGGTCCTCGGACCTTCCTTTGACCTTCCTTGTCTTTTAGCCACCGCCATTTTGGACTCCTTTTCCCTATTCTACCTACCTAACATTCCCCCCTCAAGAGATGGGAGGCCCAATTCTTTGGGAATAGGGGCGTCGAGGTCTTTCTGGCTACTTCCTGCTGAACTGGGGCGGCGAGGGGTATTGGGCCTCCCCCTCTTGCTAATCTCAATCCTCAGAGTCCTTATAGCAGTGTCCAAGGGTGTGTGATATTTTCCGTGGTCAGCTGTAGTTTTATATCTTTGTTGAACTGGCACTGCATGTTGTAGCTGGTTGACCTGGGCAGAGACAAAACAGGTTAGACAATTGACAGTACATGGAATAATCATAGGCATCATCAATATAGCATAACAAGGACTAGTAGGGACATTGGTCAATTTTAAATTCACATGGCCAGGATGGCTCAAGTCCCTCTTTGTTCAGGGATCAGAAGATCTATCTCCTGTCTGTTTTGGAGTACAGTCTCTGTCAAGCTGTGTTGGCTCCTTAGAGTTATCCTGAGAAATCTTATCCCCAGAAACCAGATTTTGGGGGTGTCCATTAGAATGACACTCATTGGTAGTTCTGAATAGGTATCTGAGATCTCCCAGGGGCTCACAGGTGTATTGAGTGTCCTCTTCTGTTTTCTTCCATGGTTTGACTCGTGAGTAGTGAATCTAGGAGTCATGTCCTGGTACCTTGACTTCTGTGGGGGTAGAAAGTATTACAGGGTAGGGGCCCTTCCATGTGGGCTGGACTTTAATTAGGACTTGAGTCCCTGGAGCATATAGTGGTGACTCTTTAGAATCTTTGGGGTCCTGGTTCATACCCCACAAGCGTATATCCTGTTGGAATTGCCCAATGGCTATGGTATAAGACTGGAGGGTCTGAACCTCTGGATCTAGGAAGAGGTCATTGACATAAACAAAAGGTCTCCCATATACCATCTCATAAGGACTAAGACCAACCTGTTCCTTAGGGGCAATGCGGGTGCGGAGGAGAGCTATTGGTAAAGCCTCCTTCTATCCCAGGGAGGTCTCCTGGGTTATCTTTTTTTATCGCTGATTTTAAGAATTGATTGGCTCTTTCTACTTTTCCTGAAGATTGAGGCCTCCAGGCACAATGGAGATAATAAGTAATGCCCAATGCTTTCGAGACTCCTTGGGTGACCTTAGAAGTAAATGATGTCCCATTGTCACTTTGTAATGACTTGGGCAGACCAAATCTTGGAATGATTTCATGGAGCAGTTTTTTTACCACCTCCTCAGCCTTCTCAGTCCGGGTGGGAAAGCCTTCAATCCATCCTGTGAATGTATCTATCATGACTAATAAGTATTTATACCCTTGAGAAACTGGCATCTGGGTGAAGTCCCTCTGCCAGTCCTCTCCTGGGTAGGCCCCATGTCATTGGACGGGCTGGGCCAGCTGGGGTCTTCGAGCTCCTTGAGGGTTGTTTAATTGGCAAATGGGACAAGAGGAGACCACCTGTCTTATAGTTGTTTGGAGGCCTGTTCCTCTGAAGGACCTTTTTAGTAATCTTTGGAGGGCCTTTTCTCCTAAATGAGTAGTGGCATGTAAGGAGTTAACCAACTTCCATTGGAGGTTTGCAGGCAGAAAAAGGAGTCCCTCCTTTTGGAACCACCCCATATGATCTTCTTGAAAGCCCTCGCTCTTAGCTTTAAGAGTCTCACCTTCAGTATATGAAGGAGTTTCTGGCAAATTAGTCTGTGGAACTAAGGTGGCAATCCCTATTAGGTCATGGTTCTGTAATGTTGCTCTCCTAGCTGCCTGATCAGCTGCTTGGTTCCCTCGTGCCACTTCCGTGTTCCCTTTTTGGTGTCCTTTACAGTGGGAGACTGAAACCTCAGTGGGCAGATGGACTGCCTCCAAGAGTCGAAGAATCTGATCACCATATTTGATTGGGGACCCTCGAGTGGTCAAGTGGCCCCTTTCTTTCCATACAGCCGCATGTGCATGTAGCACCAGAAAGGCATACTTGGAGTCAGTGTAAATGGCTATTCTTTTTCCTTTTCCCAGCTCTAAAGCTCGAGCCAGGGCTATGAGCTCAGCTAATTGGGCTGAAGTACCTGGTGGCAGAGGCTTAGCCTCTATGGTCTCAAAATTGGAGACTACTGCATACCCGGCTCTTCTTTTTCCATCCAAGACAAAGCTGCTTCCATCAGTGTACCAGATTTCCTCAGGATTGGTCAGAGGATCTTCTGACAATCCCTCTTGGGGTTTTGTCCAGTGGTCCAAGGTTTCTAGACAAGAGTGAAACGGGAGAGAGCCCTCGGGGGTAGGTACAAGGGTGGCTGGGTTAAGAACCTCACAAGGGGATATAGTGAGGCCTGGATTTTCCATCAGCATTACTTGATATTTGAGGATTCTTTGATCAGACATCCATAAATGGCCTCTCCCATTTAAGAGTTGTTTTACTTGGTGGCTGGTAAAAATAGTTAGTTTGCCCCCAAAGGAGAGTTTTAAAGCATCTTCTATCATGATTGCAATAGCTGCAAGATTTCGAAGGCAGGGGGCCAACCTCGGAAAGTTGGATCGAGCCTCTTGGATAAGTAAGCTACAGGCTGGGGCTCAGATCCCAACCTTTGAGTTAACACTCCCAAGGCTATTCCCTCTCTTTCATGGACATAAAGTTGGAATGCTTTTTCTGGGTCTGGCAACCTCAAGGCAGGTGCCTGAGTTAAGGCCTGTTTTAGTGTAGCCTCTGCCTCCTTTTGAGGAGTTCCCCACATCAGTGGGATTGAATCATCTCATCCCTTTAAGCTTTCATATAAGGGCTGGGCAATTAGACCATAGTTGGGTATCCAGATTCTACAATAACCAGTTAGCCCCAGGAAAGCTCGCAATTGTTTTCGAGTCGTGGGGGAGGGCAACTGGAGGATTCCTTGTACCCGATCAGAGGACAGCCTCCTGGACCCGTGTGTAATCTGAACTCCCAGGTAAGTGACCTTTGTCTCGACCATCTGTGCCTTAGCACGAGAGACTTTATATCCCCTTTCTGCCAAGAAGTTTAGAACCTCAATTGCACGTTGTTGGGCACTTTTCTCATCTGGAGAGCAGATTAGTAGGTCATCTATGTATTGTAATATTTTCCCATTAGGTCCCAGGTCTAGATAGAAGATCCCGGCTAAGGGCCTGTCCAAACAGGTGGGGGCTATCTCTGAACCCCTGAGGTAATACTGTCCAAGTCATCTGTTGGTGTTTTTCTCCTGGGGCCTCCCACTCAAAGGCAATAAGGTATTGGGATTCTTTAGCCAGTGGTATGCAAAAAATGCATCTTTGAGATCCAAGACTGTAAGCCATTTGGCACTGGGTGGGATTTCTCCCAAGATTACATAGGGATTGGGTACTGTGGGATGGAGGGGGACTACAGCTTCATTTATAATCCGGAGATCTTGAACCATTCGCCAGGTTCCGTCTTTTTTCTTTACTGAGAGGATTGGGGTGTTACATGGCGAACTGGTGGGGACCAATAGCCCACAAGCAAGGAATTTATTTATTAAAGGCTGTAGTCCCTCCCGAGCCTCTCTTTTGAGAGGATATTGTTTCCGGTTAGGAAACCGAGTGGGATCTCGGAGGACAATGATGACTGTTTCAGCTTGGTGGGCTCGTCCAGGAATCCCCTGATCCCACACCTGGGGGTTAATTTTGTCTTCCCATAGTTTTTGGTCCCTCTCTATTGAAGGTATAATGGGTTCTTCAGTGGTAACCAGGAGCTGTAGAGCTTTAGGGGCTGAAAAACTTCCCATCACAAGGGTGGTCCCCAGTTTAGTGAGTATAGCTCTTCCCAATAAGGGGGTAGGACACTCAGGGACCACCAGAAACTGGTGGGAAAATATTTGTCCATCCCAGCAACAAAGAAGTGCTCGGGTGAATCTTTTAGTAGTTGCTTTTCCTGTAGCACCCAAAATGGTACAGATTTGGGAGGAGAAGGCTCCGGAGTAGGAGATCAAGACAGAGTAGGTAGCCCCTGTGTCAACCAAGAAATTCTCAGACCTACCTGCCACATCCAGTTGCACCCTTGACTCCAGCCCCGTGATGGTTATCTGTGACAGGCGGGCGGGCTGGCTGGAGCGGGCCGCTTCAGTCCTCTTGAACCATCATGAGGGTAGGCTTGGTGCTTGACCTTGAGGCTCTTGGGTCCCGAGGGCAGAGTGCCACCCAATGTCCCAGTTGATGGCATTTGTGGCAAGCCATTCCAGGAGACTTGTCACGGTTTGGACACTCTTTGGCCCAATGCCCCGCCTGTCTACAGATCAGGCATCTGTCTCGTGCCTTGTCCCTCAAGGACTCGGGGTTTACCATAGGGCTTCTCTGGAGGGTGGCCAGCATCTGGGCATGCCTTGTCTCTTTCTTTCTCTCCTTCTCCTGGGCCTTGGCCTCCCTCTCCTGTTCTCTGTTATAAAAAAAAAAAAGGCTGTCTGGACCATCTCATCTAAAGAGGCAGCAGGGTCCTGCTGTCGTAGCTGCTGTAACTTAATTCTGATATCTGATGCACATTGGGACAGGAATTTGTCCTTTAAAATCACCCGTCCCTCATAAGAGTCTAAGTCCAGGTTGGTAAACTTTTGGAGTGCCTCTTTTAGCCTCTCCAGAAAGGCAATGGGGTTCACATTGGGCTCCTGAGTTATTGCTGAGACTGGGCACAGTCCCACAAGTAATAGGCTTCTTTCTGTTTCCATAGGTAGACTTCCTTAGGGGTGAGTCTTTCTGAAGCTTATCCTACCCAGAACGGTTGCAACCTGAGAGCCAGGCGTCCCCCGGTCAGGGTGCAGATCCCCAGGCAGGCTGAGGCGTGACAGCCTCCTAGAGATCGAATCCCCGGGCAGGTCGAGGCATGACGGCCTCCCGAGGATTGGGTCCCTGGGCAGGTCGAGGCGTGATGACCTCCTGGGACCCCTGGAACTAAAGGATCCCCGAACAGGTTGAGGCGTGACAACCTTTCAAAGACCGATCCCTAGGCAGGTCAAGGCATGATGACCTCCTGGGACCCCCCGGACTGGAGTTTGGGCATCCCCAAGATCTCCAGTGTTACCAATGCTGGGTAGAATTAAGAGATTTGTTTTGCCCACTGTGGACAGGAATAGATATGATGTAAGTTCATCCTACCCAGTACTGTTGCAACCTGAGAACCAGGCGTCCCCGGGTCAGGGTGCAGATCCCCAGGCAGGCTGAGGCGTGACAGCCTCCTAGAGATCGAATCCCTGGGCAGGTCGAGGTGTGACGGCCTCCCGAGGATTGGGTCCCTGAGCAGGTCGAGGCGTGACGACCTCCTGGGACCCCTGGGACTAAAGGATCCCCGAACAGGTTGAGGCGTGACAACCTTTTGAAGACCGATCCCTAGGCAGGTCAAGGCGTGATGACCTCCTGGGACCCCCTGGACTGGAGTTTGGGCGTCCCCAAGATCTCCAGTGTGACCAGTATTGGGTAGGATTAGGGGGTTGGATATTATAGAGTATTTCCCTCCCAAGGCCAACTATTTTCTGGTTGTCTCTCCAGAAGATTGTAGAAACCTTGTGGGTCTGGATGGGGCTCAGGAAAAGAGCATGAAACAGGAGGGAAGGGGGCAGAGCTCAACCTTTGAAAGAATGACATAGCACAAGGGTATAATGTAAACCGCTTAAAATCAGTTGGGTCCAAGATGACAAGTCAACTTCAAGTAAACCTTAATCCCCCATCTATAAGCCAACAGACACACCCAGAGGTGGCAAGATAGCTCCAAGTCACAAAGTCAAAAGAGGGAGGAGTGGGTGGTTCCCAAATGGCTGGGATGATCCTCTCACTCATTAGCATATGAATTTCATCCCCTCACAAAACCTAGCCAGGCCTAATACCATGACCGCAGCCCTTGCCCTCGGCAATGGTTCACACCCTGAAGAGTGGCTTCTCTCTGGATCCTAACAAATCTACTTCTTATTGTGTTGTCTCTCAATGAATTTTTGCAATGAGACATCAGAGCCTGAGTTTCATTAGTTTTGGCCAGGCTTGAGTCCCGGGAGAGAGCTGAAGGACAGGAGGAAAAAGCAGTGGGAAAAACATGCCAAGGAATCCCCTTCATAGCCCGCCGGAAAATTTGCTAAATATCTGACCGGTGCTCACAGTTTCATTGGTCTGATCTTTGGCACAGAGAAGAGAAGGGACAGAAGAACCCCCAATTGGCTTGTGTAACAGCTACTGGGGCTCAGCAGATAGCGCCTTTGGGACATGCTGAGGAGTAGCCTCTCCAGAGTCCCTCAATTGTGCCCCTGCCGCCCGCCTGTTTGCGGGAGGTTCGAGGAAACAAGAAACGAGAGATTGTAAAGGTCCCTCCAGCCATAGGAGCGAGGACCTCTGGGAATCTGAGACTGGGCCGCGTGAGCTTTCTGCTGAGTTCGTTTTTTGCTGTCCTGGTTTCCAGCACGATGGGCCTTCCCCTGCGCTGGGTTTCTTCGCCTTCCGCTTCTAGCGCGGGAGTTTCGCTGAGTTGGGCTCCTGTTGTGCTTGGCCTCTTCCAAGTTATCTAACAGAAACAACCTAGCTCTACTAACCATCCAGGTGTCTGGCCTTCGGATTAACCTCTGAGTGGTTTCACTTAATTGTTAATCAGATGGGTCAGGCAGAGCTGCTGGTGATCCAACACAAGGAGGGAAAGGATACTTCCCAATCAGTTGGTAACAGTGCTCAGGGTCACGGTATATTGGGGACATAGTTTGCAGACACAGGGCTGGCATGTGGACGGTGATGGGCCAGACCTCAGTGAGGAAATAGAAATATGCCCTCTTAGGTGGACCCATGAAACTTAAGAATCAATCATCATACGTGACACAGCACTGAGCGCACTGTATGTGTGTAAATTTGTGTGCGTGTGGGTGTGTCTCTTGTTTTGGTGGTAGTGGGGAGAAATAAAAAGATAAACAAGGTCTGGTCTCTACCTCAAGGACTCACAATTTAGTAAGGGGAGATATAGAGATTCTTTAAGGGAAAGTGTGCCAAGTAAGGCTTTATAATCACCCTGGGTGTGGAGAAAGGGGTGAATGGAGGCAGTGTCACCTAGGAGACTTTTGCTATGGTCTAGGGAAGGGATGGTGGTGTCTTAGACTAGGGCAGAATCAGTGAGAATGGAGAGTAGGGCAAAGATGGGGAAACTATCATGGAAGTGACTGCAACCTCATTTGGCAAATGGTTGATTGAAAAGGATGAGGGGAAAGGGGAAAGTTCAAAGGGTTTTCCAAATTTGCTGCTGCTAAGCCTCCTCTTCCCCTTCCTAGACTTGTGCAGTTGGATTGAGGGTGAGAGATGGGGCTAGACTATTTCATCCTGTCCATTTCAACTCATCATTTCAACCTATAGAGAACTCTTCAAAGCTTGAGTCACTGTAATCCTAAGGATCTATTAGTCTTTGGAGAAGGCAGTGGCACCCCACTCCAGCACTCTTGCCTGGAAAATCCCATGGATGGAGGAGCTTGGTGGGCTGCAGTCCATGGGGTCACTAAGAGTCGGACACGACTGAGCAACTTCACTTTCACTTTCATGCATTGGAGAAGGAAATGGCAAGCCACTCCAGTGTTTTTGCCTGGAGAGTCCCAGGGACGGGGGAGCCTGGTGGGCTGCGGTCTATGGGGTCACACAGAGTTGGACACGACTGAAGTGACTTAGCAGCAGCAGCAGTATTAGTCCTCAGAGTTTCACATAATTTGCAAACTTTCAAGAGCTGGGTGCTTGTGCTTCATTCCATTCTTTACTAGCTGTGCGATTTGGGGCAAGCTACTTAACTTTTCTAAAGCCACAGTTTCCTTATCAGTATTGTGAAAATAATGATAGCATTTACCATATAGGGTTGATGTGAGGATTGAATGAATTAATTCATGCAAAGGGCTTACTGCCTGTCACACTGTAAACACTTGATAAATGCTATTATCATTATTGTTGAATGCTTTTTACTTAGTACTTACATTGCACCTGGCTGTGCCAGCTGCCCTGGAGGAAGTAGAGAAAAATTAGGCCAGGTTTCTGGGAGAGAAATGCAGTTACTTGCCAGAATCCTAGAGCCTCAGGGATATAATAGAGAGAAGTTCAGAGTGCTGTTGGAGCAAGGGAGAGAAGAGGAAGTAATTGAATCCAGTGAGGTGGGGTAATGGTAAGCATGGTTAGTTGAATCAAGTTGTTCATCTGACCAAAGGTCAGTCGGCTTGGTGGTGCCTTGAAAGTGGTCTGGCAGGAAATTCTGTGCAGAAAGGATTCTGAACTGGAACTAGAGAAATCAAGAAGCTGACATCAGGAGTTGAATCTGAAAACAGGAAAAGAGAAGCTAAGAGTGAATATTTAAAATTCTGCTGCAGAGGTCTCCAGAATAGCTTAGGATTCACTTCCAACCTCCATGAGGCCAGATCATCCTAAGGTTCTATCTTTTCAAGTTCCATATTTCTTTCCTTATTGTTCTGTATGTGAAATCTCCACTAATTGAGGGCTTCCCTGGTGGCTCAGACTGTAAAGAACCCACCTGCAATGCTGGAGATCCGGGTTCGATCCCTGGGGGATCCCCAGGGGATCAGGAAGATCCCCTGGAGAAAGGAATGGTTACCCACTCCAGTATTCTTGCCTGGAAAATTCCATTAACAGAGTAGCCTGGTGGGCTAAAGTCCATGGGGTTGCAAAGAGTCACATAACTGAGTGACTAAGCGCACATGCACGAGTGGATCACAGCTTTTTTTGAGTCGTTGGGTATTTTTTTCGTTTTCTTTTTTTTCAACTTTTTTTCCAACTTTCAACTTTTTTTCAACATTTTTCAATTTTTTATTTCAACTTTGTAATAGCAACATCTAAGAGTTTGTAAGCCTTAAAACTCTTCTCTTGAGGATAAAATATTAAGAGCAAGGAGTAAACTTTAATTTTAGGAATCTCAGTAAAGAATTAATTTGTGACTTTCAGCTCATCTTTTAAAAAATTTTTTATTTCTATTTTTAATATAAATTTATTTATTTTAATTGGATATTAATTACTTTACAATATTGTATTTGTTTTGCCATACATGAAAGTATGATAACACATTTACAGGAGACTTGGAAAATACAAGGTTACATTTAGTTTCACTATATATTACAATTATTTTTTAAGTAGATAAATCAAGATTTTTATAGGAGTTTCAATATCAAACTCTCAAAAATTAATGGAATGAATATACAGGGAAGTAGAAGGATATAGTAGACCAGAAAATCACTGTGAACCAATTTAACATAATTAAGATTTATGCAATTTTCACACAACAGTAGGATACAAATTCTATTTACGTTCCCACAGACTGTAAACTAGGAGACACTGGAACATATCCAGGGACATAAAACAAAGTGCAAAAATTTCATGGTGTAAAGTATTTAAATCATAGTCTGTTCTCTTATCACTGTGGAATTATGTTAGAAATCAATA